>NC_086330.1:234619570-235290139 GCF_032445375.1 Bacillus rossius redtenbacheri
AACTCGAATTCATTCAGTGATTATAGAGTTCCACATAACATCCGTTGATGACATGGAAGGTTAACAAAACACTATAACCTATGAACGTTCCAAACACGTTGGATCATTTATATTTACTCTACTATGTTATTGTAATAAATATAAGTGTATAAACAACATAGTATTGTCTGTAGCACAGTGATAATAAGAATTAATTAACAAATGCAAATATATAGATGTTGAGAGAGAGGTTACAAAACTACCTAGTGAATCTGAGTATTTATAAAGACCAAGGATTTGCAGCTAAATAAATAAAAAAAATAATTTTATATGTTATACTATGTATTTTGCTGGTTTTTTATTTTGAGGTATTTTATAAGCATTTTAATACTACATTGAACTATCAACATTATTAAGCAATGAATAGAAAGAAAGGGCCCTTTATACAAAATATACTTAAACTAAGAAAATTTTATTATAATAAATTATTGATTTTAAATGGTTATAAGTAGCAAAATTTTCAGTGCTTCTCTTGATATTTTGAGAGAGAAAAATGTTCTTCCCTTGAACAGGATCTCAGAAGAAGTCCCGGAAGCTGCCCATTCAGAGGGCTTTCTCAGGAATGCAGTAGAAAAGAGTTGAAAAACTTGAAAATCATGAACATCTTGAAATTCATAAAAATCGCAAATTCACTGCACAACAAAATTAACGCAGCATATTAACATCAAATATAAAGGCACAAAAACCGACGAAAGGTCGTTATGTCACAAAAAGGGGGCGATAAAGACGTTAAGAAACTCGAAGTTCCACTTTACCAATTATGTGAGTTGAAAACATGTCGTCAAGACACGACGAGAAGAAGTTGGAACATGTTTGTTTAGTGTTCATGTTTAGAAGCAAGGTTTTACACACTTGAAGATTAAAAAAAGAAAAAAAAAAGAAAGACGCCAATAAAAAAAACTACATAATTATAAGAAATAAATTTGGGAAAATATCCCATCTTTGAATGACTACATCTTAATTCACATCCGGTACTCACACTTGTACAACAAGAGAGCTCAGACGAGCGCGGTGGTTGTGTCTGGCGCGAAGGATTCACTCTGTAATGTTACGGCGGTAGCCGAGGGACGCGGGAATCTTAGTGTATCAGTGCGCAGGGAGCCGAAAGTAGTGCGATAGGTCGAGGCAGGTAAAACATGGAAGTATTAGGGTCAGAGGGGGAAAGACATACAACTTTACAAGAAGTAGTCCGCAGAAGGGTAAAAGTGGGCAGGCTAGGATGCTGCCGAGTTGCGAAAAGGAATCAGGCATGGTACATGGGGAAAGATTTTTGTGCAAGCGAAGCACCGCGTTGGAAGGAAGGTGGGGAGAGGGGGTTAGCGTGGCACGATGTGCTTTCGCATGGGATACAGGAAATGCTGCGAACAGCACTAAAAAATCAAAACAAGAACTCTACGGCTTGCCGACAGGATGCTGAATATGCTAAGCCGATATGCTTGAGAAAACTATATAAATAACTTAAAATAAAATTCCCTTAAATAAATTAAAATTAACTTAAATATAAAAAAATATAAAAAATAAAGTGCTATAAATTATTTTAAAGTGGCACAAAGCACACGCTACAAATTCTCACTTTTCAAATAAACTTTTTATTGCAATAACACCATCACTCAAAACCAATTCTCCCCCTACAATTTCATATACGATTTTCTTCGGTGTTTTTATACCCAAAGAAAAATGTATTATGCGGGAACGGCTTAAGCTAGTTTTACTGTTAGCAGAATATATTTAAAAAATCAGAGGTACCTATTTTATTTTTAAAAATGTCTGAAATACCACAGATAATTTGTTTGTTTAGAGAAATGTATGATGAATCATGGAAATAAAATGAGTTACTGTGGTTTCTCTGAGCGTACATCATTTCAATTTATTTTTAAATTTATAATCTGTTCACTGTAACACAGTGAATATTAGTAATACTTGAATAGTGAGATTAAAATAACGTAATAAAACAATTTCTCCATTAAAAAATATTAAAAATCTTAGTTCTGCCATTTTCATGCATAATAACACATAATTGAATAATTTGTTTCTAAAATCTTTCACACCCAAATACAATACAAGCAAGGTTTTCCTCAAGCTGTGGTAGGTGTGTTGCGGCACGGATCTCAGCGTAAATTGCTTGTCGTTGCGCGGTTTTGCATGTCGCTGCGCGGATTGTGTCTCGTGGTGCAGGTCGCATTGCGTATCACGACGCTGGTCGCGTATCGCAAAGAGTAATGCTGCGACACTGCGAAATAGATGGCGAATTGTCGAGAGCAAGTCACAAGTGCAACAACACGACTAGCACTGCTCGACCAGCAACACACAAGTACTTTATCGACGCGGCATGCGACACTATTGTGTCCAGTTATTTTGTCCAAAATCACTTGTGAATCTGAACTAAATCTTATCATCTAACATGCAATGACGAACAAAACAAGAAGTAAACAAACATCAAGTTATTGCAGTCAAGTAATATACTGCCCAGTTTTCTTGTGTTCAGTCTTATTATATAAATGTGCCGAATAATATAATTTTAAAATAAAAAAAACATATCATTTAATAATATTCAGAAATATATTAATATAAATTTGACTTATTTTCAAATAAAGTATAATAAAACATGTCATTAAACTATGAAATAATTTGGTTTCTCTATGACTACAAGGTGTATACCCAGAGCCAGACCCTTTGAAAGGGTGCTGATATTACCTACATGAAAGCAGGCATGCCAACAGAAAATAGGTATGAAGACTGCAAAGTAAATGGGCATTGTGTGGGGTTGGCTTAAGCGACAAGGTCGCTACATAGTATATAAGCTATTTTGTGACTGTACAGACAAGGTCATGGCGATTTTGCCCTGCAACTTTCAGGTCACTGGTCACGGCTTGTCGCAGGGACAAACTTTGTCGCTACTACCACCACTAGAAAATACCCGAACTTATTACCATAGATTATCTAAACTTCTTTTTTTGTACACTTCCAACGAATAAATACGGTATAGAGTACCTTCTTTTTAGTTTTAGTTTACAAAATAGCTTTTTTTTTTCTAATTTAGTTACTAACATCTCCATTAGTGTTAAACTTTTTATTTTGTTTTTCAACCATTTTGCGCTGTAGGATACATACATACAGTGTAAACTCTTTATAACGTCACTCGATTTAACGACAAACTCCGTAAAATGTTGAAATTGCTTGACTTTGGTTGGTTTACCTTGTTTTCTATACAATAATACTCTCTATATAGCGTCATGCTCACTCTATTTAACGACAACAATACTGCATTATAAATCATTAAGCAGTACTTTCGAAGTTGCCGAAGTTGATAAGAACTACAGCTGTGTACGTTCTTTTGTTTGTTGTTTTGTTGTTGTATTATTTAGCACGTGTTTACTTTGACTGACATACTGTGTTTTTGTATAATGAACTTTCACATGTTTACCTCGGTCACTAGACTTTTGTCAAGTTGTTACACGTTATCATTATCGCAGTTGCTTACAGACTTTCGAACTGTAAACATGGCGAGTAAACAAAAATCTTTGTGTATCGACGAAAAAGTTTTATTAATACACTCAATAGAGGCGGGAGAAAAGATCAGTGATTTTGGAAGACGCTTTGGATTTAGCCGCTCTACCGTGTCTACAATATGGAAAAACAAAGAAAAAATTCTGCAAGGAGAGGAGGATGGAAAATCTGCTAAGAAATTAAAGAAACCTCAATACGAAGATCTGAATCAAGCGATGCTATCATGGTTTTATAGACATGTAAAATGTGTACTATATTAGTAACTACATATTATTATAGAATAGTAAAATTATATCTTTTATTTCTCTCCATTTAACGACCACTCTCTATAACGCCGAAAAATGCTCAGTCCGTTAAGTGTCGTTATATAGAGTTTACATTGTACATCTTTGGAGAAACATTTGTTTACTCGATGGTTATGAAAACATAATTCTTTATTTTGAACTTTGGTAGTGAAATTTGTATTACCATTTACTTATACATATAAACAGCAACTTGAGGGATCAAAACTTATCAGTATTTCATATTAACCGTATTTCGTATTAAAAGTACTGAATAACATAGGAAAGCATACTTTATTTTCGGTGACTCTGAAAGTACTTTGCATAAACAGGAATTTGTAAGCGGATTTGTATTAATGAGGTTCGAATGCATAGTTACATGTTAAATGGACGATATCTTGGGTATTGGTAAGAGGATAGGTATGAAGAAAAAAAAAATTGACCTAGTAAACTTCAAAGCTTATCAGTGTTGAATTTTTAATTTTCTTAATTTACTTTTAATATTATTCTTCAAATATTTTCCCTCGAATATTGAATCCTTCGAATACTAAGGATTGATGGTATTTGAGGATATGATTAACCCATCCCTAGTAATACATCAAATTACAAACATATTAAATAATAACGTTTACCAAGACAAGAGTAGTGCTAAAATAATTTTTTTTTTTTTTTTTTTGCTAAAATAGAAAAATTGAAAATATTTAAATGATTAATTTGACATCATAAGTTTTTATTAAAAAAATTTAGTTATGTAAAATTTATCTATTACGCGAGTGTTTCTGAAAATTCTGCCTTAAATATGCTTTCAAAAGAAGTAACAAGCAAGTAAACTATAAGCCTAAACTTTAACCCTTTGTTGTTTCGTACACTAAAGTGGACAATTTATATCTCAATGTTACATGGAGTTTATCAAACCCTGAATGTGTGGGTTCCAGTGGACATCGTACTGGGAAAAAAAACTATAATTTTTGTATTGTAGGTAACGTAAACCTATACACCTTTATTATAATTATATCTTAAGATAGCTATACATGAAAAATGCAAAATAAAGTTTAGTTAAAATAAAAAAGTGACATCTTAGTAATTGACAAAGTGTGACCAGAAAGGGTTAAATTATGGTACATTTGTGTATGAGGGTGTAGCAGGTTGCAAAAGTCACGAAGAAGTAGCAAAACATACTGGTCACAAAAGTCACAAAAAAAGTCCCAAAATAAACAGTATTGGTGCTGGAAGTCACCAATTTCCAATTGCCTTTTTGCTAACTTGCATTTTGTTGTTGATGCTTTGCTTCAGTTTTTTTGGGCACTCATTAAACATTAATAATAGTTTGAATTTGTCCATTACAATCATGTAGAAACTCTCCCTGAAAAGGTTTTAGTTTTCTAACTTAAAAATGACAATATTCCTGCTAATTGTAGATCTATTTGACTACATATAATTTTGCTTATTATATGTATAAAAATGACACTGACATACAAAAGTTGTAAGATAATTGTATTTAAAGATCCAAAAAAGTACTGAAATCATTCGTATGTTTGTGGAGAAAAATGTGAAGATGGGGACTTCACTGAATGTGTTGGTCTTAATCGTGTTCCAGGCTGCAAAACTGTTGTTGGACGACCATTTCACGGGGGAGCGGGAACATATTGTTCCTCGTGAAGAGGCTTTCTTTATTAGGTAAGCCGCAACTTCAGTGTGATTGTTTTGTGTTCCTCAATCAGTAGAAGTAAAATAAAAATTAAAAAGAAGAGCAATAAGTTGTAGTTTGAGAAAATTTGTTAAATTTTACCTGCAAGAAAATTGTGGAAATTGGATTGGATTGTGGGAAATGTGGATTTTGTAAAATATTTATTTAATCCATTTCTATTTAAATCAATAAATTTTGTATTGATAATTTTTTATTCCCATTTGTCCTTAGACTTAATTTAATTATACTTTTAGCTAAACAGTTTGTAATGTTTCACAATTTTTCATTACAGTACACTCCCGATTATCCGCTAAATTAAGTGGCAGGGCCACCGCGGATGTTGAAAATCGCGGATGATCCGCAAAAGAGCCGAAAATGGGAAACAAAAAAGGAAACATCAATTTCAACTTAAAAATCTAAAAATTTATGTATAGTAGAAGTTACAATTAACAGTAAATATTTAAATGATGCTAAAATTTTAGTATTTTACTGAATAATTAACATACAATACATTTCAGTAATGTAAACATAAAAGTGCTCGGTACTTACTTCGTATCAAGGATACAGTACTGTACGTACTCAGAGACTTTATTAGACACTGCGTGAGTTCCGAGAAGGCCTGTGGCATTTTACTGTATACTGCACACAATACACACGTCAGTAGAGTTCAAATTTGCTCACTTGTAATAAAATACAGATTTAGATATGTGCTGTATTTTTTCGTAGTATGCGCGGATAATACGCACCACGGATTATCCGCCCGCGGATAATAGGGAGTTTACTGTATTTGGCAACTTTAAAATGTAAATTTGACTTGCAGCAATAACAACTTCTAAAAAATGAGTATAAATTATCATAAAACTACATCAATGACTTACATTTATTGTAATTCCTCGCTCATTATCACTTAGACTCTGGTTTGAGTTCAGCTAAGTCCTTACATTTTTAGTTTACGTATATAACCTCGGTAGTCTTAATTTAGGCCCACTTTTTTCTAGACATCTGCGAATTGTGATTTTTCAGTTAAAATCGAATTCGAATCGAATTTCAAAAAAATTCACGAGTTTAGAATTTTTTTCAAATCGAATTTGAGAATATTTATTAAAATAACATAGATCATTAAAAAATTTTAACATACCACCTTTGAAAAACTTGTCACATAATTCACAGTTTAAATTAAGTAACTAAAATTAAAGTGAGACTATATTGAAGAAGCACAACCAGATTCTCAAAAATTAAAAAAAAAAATATTAAAAATTATGTGTCTGTAGCACTAACATAATTCACTTCGCAAATCATTTCAAATTGTCATGGAGAAAGGTGAATTCAACGACATGGTGCGGCAACAACAATTCTCTGCGGCTGGTAACTATGTTGCCTGCTGTAGAGAAAACTCTCTCACTTGCCACCTTATTTAGCATGTTTGACTTTCAAGGATAAAAATATTAATAAAAATATCACATCATAAGGAAGTGGTACAAAATAAAAATAACAAATTTACCGTTTTTATCGCTTAAGCATCGCACATTTTATTCTAAATTCAAGTTCATAATTAGGGGTGAGACTGTGGGTTCACTCTTAGCTGAGTTTTGAAATAAACAAACACCGTCGTATTACTGCGCCGCGTCGGCAAGTGATAGGCTGAATCTCTTAAATCATCTTGCGCGCCAAGCACTAGTTGCAACACACACACTTCAGTACAGTTGGTGCTAATAAAATAACGGAAAAGTAATATAACAGGAAGGACCGTAGCACTTTGTTCAGCCTAGGTGGTTCATTTGCAAAGAAAAAACTATGCACTTTAGTTGATTTCACAAAATCATCACAAGTTTTGATAACAGGATACTCAAATTTCCTTTTCTTCCCGGGAGTTGTTAATGTCTCAGTGTCCTGTAATTCTTTCCTTGCACGAAGCACACTGCTCTTCGAAACACTCGTAAATTCCGCAGTTAAACTCGCGATATCGTTCACACGACAATCCGGATATTTGCCTGAAAATGTTTTAAAAACATTCAACACAATAGTTTTCTGTGCACTTTTCAAAGGCTTTCCCATTCTGTGCTTTACAAAACTCGGTCCGGCGTCAGCCATAACAAACCGTGCACGCACAAATCCGAAATACAACTGTTGCGCCGGGCATCAACTGTACACTACACAGGCGTCTGCTAACATAATTGTAAGTAAATACTTGCTGACACATTAAACTGTATTGGATATTAATGGTGAAATGCTATAATGCTATATAACAACAATTGTTATAAAAAAAGGCAGTGTAAAAATACTTTCAAATGGTACGTAACCAAGGGACTATTTCTTGCGCACGAATAATGTGCGTGGCGGCTGGCAGCCAATGAAAATGATTGTTTACAAGAGGCTTTGTTTATTCCAAAACTCACGTAAGAGTGAATGGAGAATACTATTATCCGAAAAAAAAAATGTAAAGTAATCCATAAAAACAAAACATATTCATGGAAAGTACGTTTATTTAAAAAGTAGACTTTGCGAAAGCACGTGAAATAATTTAAATTAATGAGTGATGCAATAAAACCATTTTATTCAACGTAAAAAAAAAAACCTGTAACAAGAACGTGATTATTAACTATACGCATAACGATCGTGCGGGTTAACTCGGTTCCTGACAGAGTGCGCGCTTGCATGCAGTCTGCGAGCTATCAATATCAATTTTCGACTACGTGCGCGCGCTCTATACTGGAATACAGGAATCAACACAACCAAACTGGCGCTGCTTAACTTTTTTATAAGCGGTATAAAGCGACTCCCGAGATGTTAAAGATGAAATTTATAACTTATAAAAAGTCTTTAAAACATGATTTACATATCAGATTACTTTGTAATAGGATTACCGTATTTACTCGTGTATAACGCGCACTCGTGTATAGCGTGCACCACGATTTTTGCAACAAATTCCAAAGAAAAAAAAAATTTTCCCGTAAATAAATTTTACTAACATTTTGTGGTGCCTGTTAAGTAATTACGTATGAAACAAATGATAATTTAAATTGATGTGTGGTGATGCGTCAGGAAAATACTTAAACTCTGCTGTGTAGACGGAAGATAATGAAGCGCTGTATCGTCACAACTGGTACGTGGACGGGAGGGAGGCAGGCAGGAACGTGACGCGGAGGACTAGATGACTCACCGGTAGCAGCTGCGACGAGGAAGTGAAGGAAGTGGGCGGGGGAATGGCGACAACATTCTCTCTCTCTCTCTTTTATTTTACTAGCTGCGCTGGCTTTCTGTAGAGGGGGAGGTCTAAAAATAAACAAGAGACGGGCGAGCTTGCCGCGCACGTGTGTGTGTGTGTGTGTGCTGTGAGCGTGTGTGTGCGAGAGACCAGGTTGAGTGCGTGCGTGCGTGCGTGCGGGTGTGGGTGTGGGTGTGTGAAAGAGAGGCCTTGTTGCTTGTGCGTGTGTGTGGGGGCTGGCCAGAAACTTCACCCGTCACCCGGCAATTAACGACTTCCACTCCTCCTCCCCGCCTCACCCTACACTTTTTTTTTCTGTGTATAGCGCACATCCTTATTTTTTTCCTTTACTTGAGGGGAAAAAAGGGCGCGCTATACACGAGTATATACAGTAATTAAGTTAGTAAGCAGTTTTATCAGAACGAACGGCGTAAACTGCGTAAAGCAATAGGCGCGTTGTAAACAACGGGAATTTATTGCATTACATCAAATGAGGTTAAAACGGGACAGAAAACAAAAGGTTCAAATAATGTGAAAACATATATAACGGTAACGTAAATAAGGGGTTTCGCTGTATAATTTTTTGTAAGTGGAAGATGTAATCGTCCATTTACATTTCTTTTAAAAATGTAGGAGGGGGATGTCTTATATTAGTGTATCCGGACCAGATTTTGCAAGTTGAATTATTGTAAAATGAATTCGATTCGAATTGACGATTAGAATATCAAAAAATTTGAACTGGAATTCCGTAATTTTGAATATTCGCAGAACCCTACTTTTTTCCCACTTAGACAATCCAGGCCCAGATTGAAACAGTGTTTTTTTTTTTAAATATAAGATCGTATCAATATTTGTTTACTGGTTCGGGGGGAGGGGCTTACCTTGTTTCACGTCACTTTATTTGTATGCTCTAAAATATTGTTGGCTAGCTCCCACTTAAAAATTCCTCTATAAATTATAATTAGTAGCCTACTCCCTACATATTTTCATTTGACTCTTCTGACTGAGTAGCGAAGGCTGTTCATGGTTAAGATCTGTGGCCCTCTCTAAATTAAATTTTAAATACAGTAATAATAATTATTAATTACATCTTAAGTTTATTTCGTGCCTGTCTGACTTGCATACATAAATACAAAACCACCTGTGATGCTTGGATATTTTTTGATAATGGTTTTTATTACAAGAACTATTTAATGAATGCCAGGGACATTGAGTAATAAATAACAGATTACAAATATCATATACAGTAAACTCCCGGTATATCGCGCCCCGATTGATCGCGGAATCGGGTATATCGCGGGTCAAACCATCTCCCCCAGTCAGAAATGAAAAATAATAGAATAAATGGTTGATAGCCGATTAGGATAATTTTGCGTTGTATCTAACAAACTAAGCATCAGGCAGAAAAAAGCCTAGGCGTAGAAAATGTCCGCAGTGAAATTCTAAACAAGATATCTTCGTACATTATTCCTCTATCTTGTAGGGTTTTCAAATTATGGTCCAATCCAGCCCAGTGATATTTTCTGAAACACTAGTTCTTATCGTTGATTTATCTCACAAATGAAGCATCAGACAGGGGACCTGATAAAGCCCACAGTCCAGCGACATTATCCAGCGTGACTCGGCTGGGGATTGATGTTGGATAGGCTTGGTTGTCGGCAAGCGCTGGGTAGGGAGAGGCTAGCCGAGAACATGGAGAGAGGTAGAGATTAGAGCGGACAGAAACACGAGGGGGAGTGGGGGAGGGAATGTGTTCACGCAGCACACAGGCAGAGCATGAGTCACTTGACTGAGCAGCGTACCTGCGTACAAGGCAAAATCAGGTAGTCCGGTGTTTAAAATTCCACTCCAGAATCTTAATTGTA
Source organism: Bacillus rossius redtenbacheri (assembly GCF_032445375.1). NCBI lineage: Eukaryota > Metazoa > Arthropoda > Insecta > Phasmatodea > Bacillidae > Bacillus > Bacillus rossius. The sequence goes on from NC_086330.1 coordinate 234,630,155, forward strand.
CTTTACTGGACATCTGTATATAAATGTTTTGTTACAACTTAAACCTACATACGTAATATTATTGGGTAATTCATTGTATTATACACGTTCATCTTTTTACTTTGGTATAATGTTCTAACATTAAATAGTAAAGTAAATCAGGTAGCGGTTTTTTAATCTTTGCCCAGGAATTCCCAGTGGTCAAATACTTACGTGAACCATACTGTACCACTTTTGCCGTGAGGTAGTAAACAAGTCCCGGAAATGTTTATGTGTAACGTTCTCCCAACCTTTAACCAGAAGCTGGGGAATATAACACTTGCCGATCCGAGCCACACACACTCAGCAACTCGACACAGCGTTTGGTGAAATAAGTAAAGACATAGTTTAACACGGTTTTTAATACGGCGTCACTGATTGCGCTAAAATTAAATTGGCACAATTTTTGTTTCCCACACGTGACCATTTATAATTTACTGTAAGCATGGATAATAAAGTTTAACCACTTGACAGGATAGACGATTCTTTATTTTTTATTGTACTAATGCTAGAATCGTTTTTTCCTGTATCTGCGGCCTACTTCTGCAAAAGACAAGCTATCTGTAAGTAAATATAGAATTTTTATTTTGTCAATCAAACTCGGTACTTTGCGATTCATATTCGGTTTGAAGTATCACTATGGCCTTTCTTTTTAGAAGACTTCGACCACAGAATCGTGTGTAACCGCACACACTGCACTTACTTTGTTACGGACACTGACGAAGCAGATACTGTGGCTGACACCACGAGACTGGCAGCAGCTTGTGTGCCGCACGTGTGTATAGCGGCGTGTGGGCGCTCGTAGGCCGTGCGACAAACTGTGCGCGGCACGCGGAAAAATAAAAACAATTCAACATTTAATATTTATCTTTAAAATTTATTATTTTTATTTTTTCACCCGCGTTTAGTGAAAACTGCGGATGCAAAGTCCGCACAACGGCGGGCCGTCTATACTGTGCGTGCTTGCCGACCTATTAGAACACAGGCGGTGTTTTATGCCTTTTGACCTTGGTCACATCGAAACATCGCGGTTATGCAACAACGCGGGTAAAAGTTATGTCCCCCGACAACCGCGTTAATTAGGGAGTATACTGTATTACAAAAAAAGACAGTGTCATCGAAAGCCACAAGCTTCAGGTCTGCTAGAAAAGCAAACCAAAAAATATTTGAGCTCTATCCTGATTTGTACATAATTACGTATATAGTACATTTAATCAACTAAAATTAATACAATAAGTTGCAATGTATTGTGGACAGATATACAGCTATGCAAAAAAAAAAGTCTCCAATAGTATAAAAAGTTTACCTGTATGTTTATAGTTGCACAAAGATCTATCACTCCTAATCAGATATCAAATAACACCGCTTTACAACCAAAAGTCACGTAATTATATGTTCAACTTTATTATGGTGGTGACAACATTAGTAAAGCAAGAAAACCTGTAGAAGCACTAAGCCTTTATACTACAGTAGGTAATAAGAACACACTTTTTTTTTTTTTTTTTTTCATTATGGGCAGGCAAACTTAATTACTGGCCAACTTCATTGATATCGTGATCAGCTGTGTATGAGAATACTAGTATCATCTCGTACATGAACTTATTTAAGATAAGCATGCCGTGTGGAACTTGCAAAAGAGACAAAACCTGATAGTTATTGCCACTAACCCACCGCAGAAAAATGCACAGTTTGTATATCGTCTATGTGTATTTTTATTTATATTTATTTGTGTGTGTGTGTGTGTGTGTATATATATATATATATATATGTATATATATATATGTGTATATATATATGTGTGTGTGTGTGTGTGTGTGTGTGTGTGTGTGTGTGTATATATATATATATATATATATATATATATATATATATATATATGAGACACACAAAATAAATATTTATTACAATTCTGGTGGTTTGCACTCGGTTACTTACAGGTTTATAACTGGAGTGTACAGAAAATAGTAATATTTATTCTCTTACACACTGTTGAGAGTCGAAGTAGAGTGTCTAATCCGGGTATTTTGGGAAGGGAGAAGGGACTGAGAAAGAGCGAGCGGAAAGCTAACTGCTCTCTGAGGTCTTTCCCTATCCCCCTCTCAAAGACCCGTTGTTTACATGACACTCCGCTGGGCAACACGAAATTCTAGGAAAAAGCCTCCCCCCTGCTTTTTCAAACCGAACCACTCCAGCACTTAACCGTACAGCTTGTGCTCTCTAAGGGTAGTAGGGAACTATGTGTGTTGTGTTCTTTTCTTTTCGTGCTTGGGAGAAACTAAGGATCTTAGCCTTAATGCTTTGTTTCTTTCTCTTTGATTATTATGACTTTTTTGTGTTTAGCGTGAAGATAAGGTGTAACAACTTGAATGTGTAGTAATATTTTACATTATTTTTATTGTCATCTCTCAAGGGTGCTCTTGATGTTTCTTATTCTGTTGTACTCAGATTGAAAGTAGAGATGAAATAACAGACTGTGAAACATAAACAAATTGAATAAAATATGGAAGCATATTACCAGCAATGGTGGATGAGTTACAGAATAGAATAAACAGTAATTATTAGAGATGTTAGAAAATAAGTTGTGTTTGTTATTAGGTACATTAATTATAATTTTAATGTATGGACAGATATAATTTAATTGTATGTAATTATTATTTTTTTGAATAACATATAGATTGTGGTTTATATAAGTTACCTATATGATATCTAAAAGAAGGTTAAAACTGAAATTGAAAAATTTAATACAAAATTTAAGAATTGAAATTGGAATAAGATTTAAGTATTCATATTTCAGTAACTGTTCTGACAGCAAACATTTAATTAAAATTATTTACTTATTTACAATTGGACCAACATGTAGTGCTATGATTTTTAAAGTATTGAAAATATGTGCATAAATAATGAATTAGAATTTCATCATCCATGCTGCTACAGAATTGAAAATAAGTAAATGTTTCTTAATACTCTTTAAAAACAATTGTAATTTTAATAGTGGTGCACAAGGCACATTCTACTTGGAAAAATTTATTGGTAACGAATTGTACGTATCAAGAACAAATCAGAAACTGATAGCTTTACCAAATGGGAAAAATATAGTTAACTTTTATCTTCGTCTTGAATTAAAAATTTTTTTTTACAAAATAGATATTACAATAATAACATTTATTGATGTTAATATGTTAAGGAATAACATTTTTGTGATTAGAGTGAAAATTGGTTCAAATTATGTTTTATTTCATGAATTGACAGGCATTGGAATGTTATTACAGTATTATCGCAATCCAAATAAACATATAAAGAAATGTATCTGGGTTGGTTTTTCATACAATTCTACAGTTTTACTCCGAGCTTCATGAACATTCTTGACCTACAAAACAAGAAGGTCTAGATGATATTTAAAAAAACCAACCTTCTCCTCCTTCCCCGTCTATTTAAAGCAGAATTTTGGTACTTGATAACAATTTGCCCATTTGAAGTTCAAAATTAGAGGACATTTATGATCTTTTTTATTAAACGCTCCTGGAGCTGGAGGACAAACTAAAATCATTGTGTGCCCTCAAGCTTGTGACAGCCCAGACCATGCCTGGCTACCACAGAGCTGCTACTGTTACATACATAGAACACTTGAAATCTGCTGGACTCCAAAATACTATTCAGTTCCATCATTTGTTGCTCCCTATAATTCTTGAATGAAATAAACTGTAAATTTTTGACTGTTTTTTCTTCTGTTTTTTTTATTGTATCCGAACAAAAACTCACAAAGCATCATGGCTGCCATTATCCAACCCAGACTCTTTTACACATTTGTCATGAGTTTGTCATTCGTAAAAACACTTGGCGTTTAAAAGGTACTGAAAATTCCTGAGGAAAAAAAAAATTTATAACTGATCATTACTTACAGAGGTATCTAACATACATGGTACAACCAAAGGACTCTGTCCTTGGAATGACAGATTATAAAATTTACCTCGTGGGCTTTTGCAGAGGACTGTGGTCAACAAATTCTAAATATATGTTTGAAGATAGGTTCTTCCTCAGTGTAGCCTGGACTACAGCCGTAAAATATACTTCTTCACACTATATTCTGATTGTATAGTGAACCGTCGCCTGACACAACCTTTCAGTACCATGACCTCCACAAAGGATGGAGGTGGTCTTGAGTCCCCAACAACTAATCACAAAACATCTTTTAAAATATCAGCCAATCCTAACACAAGTTACAACACAAAGAAAAATCTCTGAATACATATAACTGGGGGGGCCATCACATTGTCTATCTATTTCTATCATCTTTGGGAATGTTCTCACACTGTTATTACTTCATCCAAATGTTTTAGAATCCTGGTTCTCAGGCATTGAAGGTTAAAGGAAGTATAGGAACTTAAATAATAACTTCTTGAGTACACATTTAAAATCAACCAACTAGCCAAAATAAGTAAATATGTTGTAAACATTTGGACATGTTTACATGTTTATAATTATTGTTGTATCTTAGCTTTGTATTTTGTGATCTAAGTAAGAGTAACTATACATTTTTATGTAATGTATGTAAATGCTAAATTGTACATGGTGCGACGACCCAGAGATATTCCATAGTTCATCAGTTGACATTGATATTTGGGATGTTATTCTTCTTTGTTGAACATTTATTTGAGATGTATTGTTCCGTTTATTACTGACTTCGCATCATGTAGTTACTGTTAGCTATGGTCTTCGAGTATTGAGGTTGTTTAATTATTCTTCCTAGCTGAGATGCTCGCTGGTCGGCATTTTCGGGAGGAACGATGGACTTAAGTTTTGAACTGCGGAGCGAAGGGACGTTCTCTGTGCGTGTGACAGTTCCTGGGTTCGGGAATTGCGCGCAGAGGACAAGAAGATACGTGGCTACCGCGTAATTAGTTATTTTTGAAGTCTGATTCTTCGTCATGCAGACTATAGGGAGTCGCATTTCGCATTTAAGTTTACTACCGCGTCGGGCGAATATCCGTCCTTGCAAGACTTCCGATCATCTTCATGCTGCAGTTCCTGTCTGCGCTGGTGAGACCTGCCCAAACTAAATATTTTTCAGCACACCCGGAATGGCGTCAACAGTAGCTGTCATCATCAGTATTGCTACTGGATCGTAGTTTAGACGTTATTTCACAGCAAGACTGCTCGTATATCCTGGAAAGCTGAGGACGAGATCAGTGGTCCAAGAAGAACGGAGTTTCAACTGCCCTCCCCTGAACTAAGCCGGACTATTTTCTTACGAATAACTTATTTATTAGCTAGATGCTCATGAAATTCAATTTAACCCTGAACATTACTGGCATTAGATATAGGTATCAATGGGTCGTCGCGTGCTAGGAAAATTTGTATAAACTTTAGAGTTATCAAAGTTATCATTTTTTTTGTCTTATCTCCTTATAATATTACTTAATAAACTATGATGAATTTAAATGTTGTAAATTTATGAACCCGTATGATACTAGATCACACACATCCATTAACATCACAAAATAAATTAAAATATTTAATTACAGATGACCCATCAATGTGGAGCGGAAAGCAGTAAAATCTAATTCCAATACATTAAACACAATAACGTGGGTCTGAAATCTAGCCTAAATTTGATAATGTCTTCAAGGGCTTTTATCAAATTACATAAACAAATAATTTTCAATGACCCTGTTTTAAATAAAAATCACCTAGTGTTGGGAACCACGTCTGAAGTTGCTTAAAACATGTCTACATACAGAAACTTATCTGTCATATATCAAACCTCAACATCAGTCAATAAAATGTCTTAAATCCAATAAAAATATATTCCAAAAAGAGGTGGGAGGTGTGACCCTTTGCTTTACAATAAAAGGTTTGAATATATATCTTTTTTAAATGTTTCTTTGGTTGTTTGCTTTCTATCTAAATAAAATTTACACTATTGACTTTGGACCAAAATAAGAGAAAAATTCACAGTCTATTTGATATTTTAAAACAAAACTACCCCATCCCTCTAAATGAATTGTCTTCACTCTGCACCACATATTGTTTGCAGCGGTGACAGGGTGCACGGTGCATGTTTGGACAGCTACGAGCCGGAGAGCGCCCCGGGCAAGCTGACAGGCAGCCGGCTGGGCAGCCTGGACAGCGGTGCAACGAGCGAGAGCGAGGAGACCTACAAGGCTCCCGCGGCGGAGCAGAGCCATCTGCTGGACCTCAGCAACAACAACGCGACCGTCCGCCCGCAGCAGCGTGGACACTGCGATGCAGGTACGCCCTGTTGCCAGTATGGCTGCAATCATTAGGAATATCCATTTATTGCGTTTGCATTTGCACAACATTTTATGTCAATTCAGCATTTTTCTGTTAAAATTGAGGATTTTTCACTTTTTATAAAATACTGAATATCCACTTCCAAAAACTAGTAATACTGCTAAATTTACGTCCGCAACAGAACTTGATTTATATGATTTTTGGGTCTAAAAATTGCAAGTAAATAATGATAACATTTAGCATAGTACATAATTTTTCCAACTATTATTTGTAGGGCTAATGGAAAATCTACACTAATATTATAAAGAGGAAAGATTTGTATTTTTGTGTGTATGTTTGTAATGAATAAACTCAAAAACTACTGTGCCGATTTCAAAACTTTTTTAACCATTAGAAAGCTACATTCACCCTGTGTAACATAGGCTATATTTATTGCTAGAAAAGATAAGGAATCCTTACTAAAACTTAAGTAACGTAACCCAAGGTGTAAAAATAATGCCATAAAACATCTTACAGCGCATGCGCTGCGGAAACTATTGATGATAGAACAAAAGTATGTCTTACATTATTAAAGAACATATAAATAACTACAAAAAACTTTGCGATACTATATGTCCAACTATTATTGTTATGTCACAATAACATATTTTTAAATTTTAAAAGTTGATAGACCATGTTATTCATACTTCTGTTTAAAACACTTTAAATGTTTGGCCATGGAGGTTGGAATGTCGCCTGGCACAGCCATGCTCGCGACGCGCGCTATGGTTATCTATGGATGATAGGTTTGTTTACTTTTGACGTGGCACGAGGCTCTTTCCTCTTTATAATCTACACTACTAGCGGCCCGTCCCGGCTTCGCACGGGTGGACATGATTTTTTTAATATTTTTACCTATTATTTATATTTTTTTGTTGTTTCATTTCTATATTTTTTTAAACACAGTATCACATTATCTATGTATACTTACAATCCGAATCTGTTCGTCATTTTTTTTTATTTAAGTAACTTATTTCATTTTAAGGGAGACATATTACTTAGTATTTTTTATTTACATTTTTACAACATTTTACATTTAAATCTGAACCTACCTAATTAAATTTCCTAAGTTTTTTATTAATATTTTTTTTGTTGTTTTTTAAATTTTTATTTTTTTTTTGTTTTTTTAGTTGTGTGTATTTATTTTAAAGAGTTTTTCTAAGTCATTGTAATTGTTACATTTCTGTTTTTACATTTTTATTTTAAAGCTTTATTTAATTCTATTGGTTCTTACTTTTATTTTACAAAACTTTTACCTTAAAGCTTCACTGTACACTATGTTGGCAGTGGTATTTGTAGGTGATAACAAAACATATTGATTTTCAGGAGATCCTACTCGAGAAAGGACAACATATAATTGCCCATGAGAGAAGCACTCTTTTCTTAGATTGATGCTAACAATCGAAAAAGTTTGTCCCTGTGATTTATTTATCGTAAGGGCAAACGATATCTTCACAGGAAACCGTAACCTTTTAAAGGATATAGGCAAATCTGTCGGAATCATCTGGATTCGCAGAATGTGAGAGAGCTGTCCGGCCGCAGGCCCCGTGATGATTGTTACTACAATCACATTTTCTCGTAATTCCTTTATCAAAAGTCTTGTGCCATTACACATACTGGGAGGGCTTAAATTTCTCAATAGCATAATGGGAGTACCTCTTTTTAATTTTAGTTCGTGGGGTGGCAAGCCGTCAGGATTAAGGGAATTTAAAAATTCTTGTGGGTAGTGCAGTATATCTTCGATGTTGCACACAGTGTTAATAGATTTGTAACATTTAAAATCACCCGGTACTTTTTCCATAATCATTCTATTCAGGGCTCGATTTTAGCACCTGTCCGCCTGCCCGGGACAGGCAAAATCTTGTCCGGGCAGGCAAAATAAAAAAGGCAACTGTCCGGTGGACAGGTGCAACATGTGACACGGAGGTTATTCGCACGCACTAATGCAGCAGAGGTGATTAATAACATTTATGCGACCGCGACCGCAAATAAAACGTCTTTGACAATATCTATAAATAAACAATAATGGCTGCTCTTTTGTGACGGACGACTCTGGCTATTGTATACCGCGGGAAAAAAAAGTAGGTTATGTACAAACCGTGCTGAAATCTTCTGAATCATAATTCTTAAAATCTTACGTTCACGTCATGATTCACGTAACATAGTCGTATTCGTATGCTAGAGATGTAAAACGTCTCACACCGATGATGTTTGTTTTTGTTGCCATGTTTTAATATTAATTTCTTTGCAGTGCAGCCAACAATTACGTAATTTACCGTTGTATACTTTCAAAATATAATTTTTTAAATTTATTTTCTTTATAAATCGCAACTTTACTAATTCCTTGCTCTGCTTTAACATAGTTTGTTAACAGAAAAGCGTTTTCGCGTGGTCAACATTTCACGGCGTACTCCAGATGCAGCTGACAGTGGCCGCAGTGACTGCGACTGCGACTGCGACTGCTACAAGCAGTGCCCACCACAAGTCTCAAGATATGGAAGATGCAATACTGACAAAACCTGGACAATCCAAAGCAGAGATGACCTTACAAAGTATTCAAAAGGATGTTTTCACTAAACTGGAAATACTGTTTCGTACGTCTCATGCCCTGGCTAAACATGGGCGACCTTTCACAGACTTTTTTGGCAGTGTATACTTGACACAAAGAAAGGCCAGGAGTTGGTAATACTTACCGCACTGACAAGAAGTGCAAAGAATTTCTGGGTTCCATTGCAGAAATAGAACGCCAGTAATTGTAAAATAACTTAAGAAGTGCACCATATATTTCAGTAATGTGTGATGAGTCTACAGACAGTGCTGTACAAGAACAGGTCATTGTTTATGTAAGGTTTGCTGTTAAAGGGGTAATACATTGTAAGTTTGTAGGTGTTAAACATGTAGAAAGGCCTAATGCAGCCCTGATTTATGACTGCATATTGTATATTTTAAATGAGTATTGTGGGTTCACCATTTCAGATTTAAAGCTGCATTTGGTAGGCTTTGCAAGTGATGGTGCAGCAGTGATGCGAGGATTGCATAATGGAGTTAGTACCAAATTGAAACAATCAATTCAGCCCAATTTGGTTGCTATACATTGTCTAGCACACCGTCTTGAACTCACATTGAAGGCTGCACTTTCTGAAACACCATTGAATCTCAAAGTGGAAAATTTCTTTAAGAAATTATATGCATTCTTCCACCACAGTCCAGTGCACCGAGTGATCTTGAAAAAATATTGTGAAACTCTGAGAATCAAGTTCTGCATACCTACCAGAGTTGGAGGCACTCGTTGGGTTTCTCACACCAAACGAGCCTTGACAAATGTGCTCAAGATTGTTCCTGCACTTATCCTCACTGCAGAAAATTTACGCCAGGAATCAACGTGTAATGCATCAACTTCTGGTTCATGCAAATTTATTGAAGATGCACTGAACAATTTGTAATTTTTTCAGTATATTCACTTCTTTTGCGATGTAACCTCTATTTTGAGTTACTTTTCACAACTTTTGCAACATCCTTATTTGACTAGCAGAAACACAAAAGTCACTGTGTGATACTATCACCATGTTGCAGAAGCTCTGTGACAAAGATGGCTTTCATCTCCGTGCATGCAACAAATTAATTGAAGATGAAGCTAAGCAGTTGAAAGGAGCTCCTTTGCAGACACCCAAGAAAACAGCTGTTATAAATGCAATTGTTGAAAATTTATAATCTCGCCTTGGAGATAAGAAAACTAGACTCTGTGAATTACTGACTGCTACAAATTTGTTTAGTTTTAAAACGTGGCCTACAAGCATTCAGTCTCAGTTTGGTGACACTTGCATCATTAGGTTGATCTTGATACACTTTTTTTCTCCCTCCCTTGTGAATAATGGAGTAAAGTGTGAAATGATTGAGTTGGAATGGACAAGTCTAAAGACCACAGTTTACCAGCTGTATAATCCAGTAACCAAAGCAAATTGGAGTGATATCAATCTCAAATACCACACTGAGTATGAAAATGTACTCTCTCTCATTGATCTTGTGCTATCTCTGCCAGCTCACACTGCAGATTGTGAGCGAGGGTTCTCGCTCATGAAGTCTATAAAGACAGACTGGCGAAACTGTCTAAATGATGATACAATATCTGCCCTCATGCGTGTTCAAATACAGTCACCTTCTGAAAGTGAGTTTGATCCAGCTCTAGCAATGAATCTCTGGTATCATAATGTTCAGAAAAAATGTCGACCCTTTCAGCCTCCTTATCGAAGATGTTCAAGACAGAATCAGCCAAGTAATTCGTGCAGTGACTCAGACAGTGACTCGTCTGAAAATGATGATTAAATAAGGATGTTAAGTGTGTGATAAAAATAGGTGCAAAATATAGCAAAAATCCTTTTTTCTCACTTTTTCAGTGACTTTGAAATTTTTTTTATTTGGGTAAAACAGCGGACAGGCAAATTGGATGGCGGACAGGCAAATTTTCGATTACACCTGTCCGTTGGGCAGGTTAAAATATTCCTTAAAATCTAGCCCTGATTCTATTTATCTTATTTACTGATTCGTTTCTCGGTGACACTATCGCCCTCGAACAGAGCCAATTGAAATTTCTTTCTGTGAGATTTTCGATGTTGGGATAGATTGTGTCTGTCAGAATTTCTAGACTGTTAACAGTTTGAGCTAATTCATTGTCCAAAAATACTTGGGGGCTATGTAAAATGTTGAAAAAATGTAAATAAAAAAATACTAAGTAATATGTCTCCCTTAAGATTAAATAAGTTACTTTAATAAAAAAAGATGAACAAATTCGGATTGTAAATGTACATAGATAATGTGATACTGTGTTTAAAAAAATATAGAAATAAAACAAAAAAATATAAATGAAAGGTAAAAATATATAAAAAATCATGTCCACCCGTGCAAAGCCGGGACGGGCCGCTAGTGGTAAAAAAAAATGGTGCATTTCAGTGAATGAAACAAGTTATTTTGGTGCAAACTTTTGGTGAAAAATAAATTGTTTCTTTTAGAAAATTATCAAATTCGTCATTAAAATTTTGAATATTTGAATGTATATATCTAGTCAATAAAAATTGTTTTATTATGTCAAAATTTATTAAGAACAATAATTTTTACAGTTAAATTCGGCATACTGATTTTGTGTTGCTACATATTAAAATTCTCAAGTTTGTGTACATTTATAAAATAAGGCAGAATTGATCTGAAATACATGCTTTATGGTTAGAGAAGATGAAAAATAGCATTTAAAAAGCTACTTTATAGCATTTATTTTTTGTTCTGTAGCATTTATTAGCGTTTATAATTTTTTTTAAAGTCCTGTAGTGTGTGATGTTCAAAAAATGTGTTTTAAAAATATAGGAATATAATATAACAATACTGACATTGTAATTACATATAGTAATAAACTAATAAAGAATTGAATCAAAATACAAATAACAAATACAGCTACATGGGACAATCAATCATACAAATTTTTGTTTCTGACCACTAGTAACACAACATACTGTAGCAGAGAAATTTGACACACTAAAAAAATCACACATCATGTTCATGATAATTCATGATTAAATGAAAGCATTGAACATGTTTCAATGGTATTCTCGGTCCTCCTTGTCCAATGAACGTGGGTGGTTTGTTGTGACACACGGCGGGAGAAGGGAGGAGAGGCGGAGGGTGGCTTGTTGAATGATGGACGGGGATGGGTGGGAGAGACTTTTTTTTTGCACGTAAGGTTTACGAGGGGGGAAGGAAAGTTTGAGGGTGGCATGTTGAATGATGAAAGGCGAGGGGTGGGAGAGACCTTTTTTTTTGCTTCTAAGGAATGCGAGGGGGGAAGGGAAGAGTTTGTTTTACAGTTACCGGGTAGTGTTTATGAGGAAAATAACAAGTTATACAGTGGAGTTCAAACAGAAAGGTGTGAAGTATGCCGAATGAAACGGAAAAAATGTGGGGCGAGAAAATAAGATACGGCAGCAACTAATGTCAAGACAGACTGGTGCAGCCAAACATAACTACAGAAGGCGCCAAAAGATAAGCGAGCATTTCGAAGGATAAAACAACAAACAAGGAAAATATCCAGAAATAGAAGCGGCCGTGACCGTGAGTGACAGGCAAAGAAATACGGTACAGTAATTTATTGTACACATCGCCCGGGACACGAGTTGTGTTTACAGCACTTTAGAGCAGACTGTACTGGTTGGCCTTGATAACTTCCGCTGGCTTATCGCTGCACGCGCACACGCACACACACACGCACGCACATGCACACGCAGCTGCCTAATGCCTTGCCGGTTGCCGCTTGGAAACAAAACATGTGCTCTGACGGGAAAAAAAAATTCCAGTAGCTCAAAATAACACAATGGTAGTTTAGTATGTAGCGCAAATTCGCAAGTTGGTTAGTTTATCACATTTTATCGCTGGTAAATGGGTTTGTCGCATTTATTCGCGGCTATATCGTTAAAACGATTTTTCATCCTCTCTATTTATGGTCTTTAAGGGCCTGTTGTATTTTCTTATAATTTTCCATCCTCAAGAAGTGCGTAATGTGTGTGCAGAGGAATATCTCCCAAACCTGTAATGAAATGTTACATTCCCATATACAGTACAACCCTGTTATAACATTCTCCAAGGGACCAACATAAAAAAATGTTATAAGCAGGAAAATGTTATAAGCAGGAAATCATCTTCACTTTGTAAAAATTACACGTGGATTGATTAAATTAAAAAGTATAGGTAAAACAACACAAAATACAGGAGTATTACACTAAGTACAGCAATAGAGTGGAAAATTGGTTAATTTTATTTATAGATAATACCTAATAATATGCTAAAGAAAAAAAAATGTTTTGTACAATACAGTTCAGAGTCGAAACAGAAATATTCAACTCTTTTGCAATCACAACACACGTTTTGTTGGGGTTCCTGTCCACTTGGTTAATAAACTGAATTTTTTCAGCTACAGAATATATTTTCGCTTATATTTATCGGCCATCATAACCGTACAAAAACCTGAATAAAATTTCAATACGGCGTATTTTAATTAAATACGACCGTGACTACAATAAGTAAAAATATAATAATAATTACGGTAAAGGTTAACCACAAACAAAAGCCGTGAATATATCCATAGAACAGTTAACCATCTCAAGGTGTTAAACCTTTGAAACAAAAACCAGCACCATAGAGTATAGTAGCACTGTTTCCGACCATGTATCAGTGCACAAAATGTGCATCATAAGTATAAAGGAACAAGTCATAGGCTAACAAGCGCGAACAGGACGCCATATTGATAGTCGATCCGGTGCAAGTTGTGGAGTGCGTGTGTACCACGTCTATGGTGAACTACTCAAATGTAAACATCTGATGTTTGTATATGCGTGCTGTATTTTCTAGCTATGGTTTCGCTCTAAATTATGACTTTGAAGGAAGGGATACCGCAAATTGTGGCAGTTATCAAAGTAAATTTGAACGTTAAAGGCGGGAATGTAGAAGTTTTAATATTGTTATAGGCGGGAAATTAAAGCATTGTGATAAATGGAGAAATGACGGGACCATGAAATTATGGTGTTATAGGCGGGAAAATGTTAAAAACGGGAATGTTATAACCGGGTTGTACTGTACTAGAATTCAAAACTTTATATTTCCTAAACATGTTACATGTTTTCACAAACTTTTTTAATTCTCTACCTTTAACATATTCATTCAGTCATTCCCTAATGACTAGATGGTTAAGTTTTTGCAGTGGTATGCTTGCTTTGACAAAAGCAAGAACTGTCTTCTTATATAGTTTAGTTTTCTCGTCCTTAGCTTTCTTGCAAAGAGAGATGTTTTCTTCTAAAGTTAGTTCCAGAACCCAATGCCTGGCACCTATCTTTGTTCACCATATGCAGTGCTTGTTTTAATGATTTAATGAATGTTTTTGTCATTTGAGCACAATGTTTTTACTAACCCAGCATCTATGATCACTTTTATGAAACAGTATAGGTGTGCTAACTATGTGCTTCTTCACCTCGATTCTAATAATCAATGTGTGTTCGTAAACATTTTTAACTGCGAGCTGTTAAAGATTAACTTATAAAACTGATAAGGGGAATGGGGGGTATAAATGACAGGCAGGAAATTCTTCCAGCTTATCAACCGAGCCCTGGGAAATTCTTGTCTAACCAATAGTACTTTATTGCTCTTTTCAACCCTCCTTCTTTCCTCCTGTAAAGATTGGATACTGGCGAGTCCTTGGGTGGAATTAATGAAAGAGCGGAGGATAAAAGTAGAAGTGGGGGAAAAATAAGCGGAGAAAGGCGGACGGTTATGTGTTCATTTTACATGAGAAATGTCTAAAATGTGTAGGCCTATTAAAAAATATGAGCAGTTATTAGTACTAACATTCCATATGCTGTTCAGAACTTGAAGTCACTATTCACAGGATCGTGGGACAGTGAGTATGAAAGGCAAGTGCGACTACACCACATGATACGCTGTAACGTACACTAGATGTGTTTTATTGTTTGGTACGGGAGAGATGGTAGCTTAACAAGTGCTAGCATCCGAGACTGGCCACAGTGCAGTGAAGCGTGGCGGTGGGCTAGGGGCGGCGGCATTCCATCTTCACACACTGCGGCTGGAGGTTATTTCTTTCATTGCATTAATCATATTTTATTTATTAAGACCAAATACAAAAAGAATACTATCAAATATATTGGGTTTAAAAAGTTAACAACGGTATTTTTCTTCAGGTCAAGGGTCAAAATGGGCCGCTCCCGATTTAAGGAAGGTAGCGATTTTACAAATGCAATTTGTGGAACCATGCGCATACATAAAATCTGGGTTATAGTTTATGAGATTTTCAGATTTCAAAATGCACCACATAGTCTGTATTCTGTAAAATAAAAGTCTGTACAAATCATGTGAAACTATAGATAAAGAAAAATTTAAGGATTGTGGGTTTAAGGGTTAAGGATTGTGATTTTTTGTACCTGTATGATACTACAGTACAACCCTGTTATAACATTCTCCAAGGGACCAACATAAAAAAAATTTTATAAGCAGGAAATCAGAAAATTACATCTTCACTTTGTATAAATTACGTGTGGATTGATTAAATTAAAGAGTATAGGTAAAACAACACAAAATACAGGAGTAATACACTAACACACTAAGTACAGCAATAGAGTGGAAAATTGGTTTATTTTATTTATAGATAATACCTAATAATATGCTTAAAAAAAATGTTTTGTACGATACAGTTTAGAGTCGAAACAGAAATATTCAACTCTTTTGCAATCGCAACACGCGTTTTGTTGGGGTTCCTGTCCACTTGGTTAATAAACTGAATTTTTTCAGCTACAGAATATGATTTTCGCTTATATTTATCGGCCATCATAGCCATACAATAACCTGAATAAAATTTCAATACAGCGTATTTTAATTAAATACGACCGTGACTACAATAAGTAAGTGAAAAAAAATAATTACGGTAAAGGTTAACCTAGAGGTGGGTCGCAAAGTATCAACCTTCTACTTTGTAACTGATACACGCCTGATCAGGAACTGCAAACGAGTACACTATTCAAGTATCAAGTACTTTAGTATCAGTTTAGAATTCGCCTGGCACAACACCATGGCCAATGTGGGCATGCGCAGAACCCGATCGCAGATGAAGGTCACTTGGGCGGAGCTTGTGAAAGGGGAGGGAGCGGCACGACGAATAAGGGATAAAGAAGGAAAAGAATGTAGGGGAGGAAGCGCAGGGGAAGGCGTTGAAGGAGAGGCGCAGAGTGAAATTGTTACGAGTCGTTTTGTTTATTGTCCCACATCAAAGTACGCTCAGTGCGCAGTGCGTTCACCGTCTCGTTCAATAATAAAACTAATGAAATTTTAATATTAAAAAGTACATTAATACAAGATATAATATTTATATTTGTGCACCTAACAGCTATGAAAATGCAAATAAATTCTCAGTTGACACTAATAACAGATGTAATCAACATATGGACTTTCTTTTTTCGAAAACAATTAGTAACTAGTGTTTTCATACATTAAAAGATTACGATTTTATCAAAAATAAAAAAAATAAAAAAAACAGATAGGTACATTAGTGAGCATACTATATCAATGTTTACGTTTCAAATATTTCTTCAGATTAGTCGATGATGATTTATAACTCAGTTTTTGTTTACACAAATTACAATTAGCAAACTCATTATTTTCCGTGAAAAAATTCCACACAAATGACGTCTTTTCCTGCACTTATCCATTCCTTAATTCACTATAAAGATACTAACTACAAAGCATGACAGCCAGCAAAAATGTACATGGTAATACACAGCCAGGACGAACTGCAGTGAATGTTGAACTGATTGATACTGACTGTATTAGGCGGGCATTAGAGTAACGGAGGTAGAGAATTACGGGGCGTGATAAATAATGTATCAGAAACACTGATACCTTTTTACGCTGGTGATGACGGCACGGAGGATGTGTAACCTGTAACGAGAATGCTGATACCTTGTTGCTCCTGGAACCGCTACTGCTCTAACTGATACAGAAGTATCAGATACTTGTAACTAGTACATTACTGTATCAGTATTAGGTTGGAACAGATACCGAAAATTGCTGTAACAACCCACCTCTAGGTTAACCACAAACAAAAGCCATGAATATATCCATAGAACATTTAACCATCTCAAGGTGTTAAACCTTTGAAACAAAAACCAGCACCATAGAATACAGTAGCACTGTTTCTGACCATGTATCAGTGCACAAAATGCGCTTCATAAGTACCGTATTTACTCGCATATAGGTCGCCATCGCATATAGGTCGCACCCATAATTTGAGGTCTTGAATTTGGTATTTAAGATTCCCCCCATATAGGTCGCACCGGTAATTCATTACACATACACATTGCACCACAGTAAAAAAAATTAAAAAAAAGGGCCGCAAATTGATGGAAATTGACTGTCAATAGCGCGCAGTGCGCGGAGAAAGGTCATTGTACTCGATCAGCTGTTGTTACGACGCGGCGTAGCCGCCGGCTGGCTCTCTCTGTTCTCTGAGTTGCGCATGCGCAGTATAACTCACTCAACGCTCCGCCCAGACTCGTGACCTTCCATCAGCAGCCAGCCAATAGATGCGAGCTTAGCGGGAAAAAATATAAGCTCCACCTCCCGTGTACCAGTTTTGTCCAGTTCTAATATCAGTTTATTGGTATACACACCCGTTTTCTCGCTGCCGTGACATGTTCAAGTTTACGTTCATCTTGATGTCTTGATACCAATAATTAATTATTTACGATCCCCAGAAATAAATTGTTAGTTTAAAAAATATGCGTCAACTGTACAATACTTCCGAAATTATAAAATACGTATTAAACAATTACCAAGACTCTGCTCATTTTATCTTGTGAAGTTTGTCTCGTACCAGTATATCAGCTAAGTTGTGACATGAATACAGTATCAGAACTTAACAATCAGCCACGTTTATACATTCGTGAGTTTACGTTTTTCCCTCGTGCATTTTAGATTGTCTCCTGCTATAATTACTCGGACTTTTACACGCCTAAGCTTAAAATATTACATGTTTAGAAATAAAAGCAACTTTTCATGTTATAAAATATGTATATTTTGCGATTTAAAATTTTCATTGCCGACTATAAACGTTACGTTTTTCACAATGTTTTTAGGCCTACTAGCTAATCTTATCTACTCTTAAAGTACCCACGGTATTTTCTGGTTGTTTATGGTTGTTACGTGACGTAAATAGCGGGATGGATTCAATTTTTGAGACATAATTCGCGTGAAAGTATTGTATTGGACTAAATTGTAACTAAACGGGACCTGAAGAATATAGTGCAAATAACGGGAAAACATAAATAACGGTAACGTAAATAAGGGGTTTCGCTGTATGTGTACATTGTAAATAAATTTGCCTATACCTATATAAACTTTTTCGCATTTTAAAGCAAAATATTGCAAAAAAAAATTCCTCAAAAATTTAAAAAAAATTTTCTTCACATATAGGTCGCATTTCATTTTTTCCCCATCAAATCTGGTAAAATTGCCGCGACCTATATGCGAGTAAATACGGTATAACGGAACAAGTCATAGGCTAACGAGCGCGAACAGAACGCCATATTGATAGTCGATCCGGTGCAAGTTGTGGAGTGCGTGTGTACCACGTCTATGGTGAACTACACAAATGTAAACATCTGATGTTTGTATATGCATGCTGTATTTTCTAGCTATGGTTTCACTCTAAATTATGACTTTGAAGGAAGGGATACTGAAAATTGTGGTAGTTATCAAAGCAAATTTTAACGTTAAAGGCGGGAATGTAGAAATTTTAATATTGTTACAGGTGGGAAATTAAAGCATTGTGATAAATGGAGAAATGACGGGACCATGAAA
This sequence comes from Bacillus rossius redtenbacheri, assembly GCF_032445375.1. NCBI lineage: Eukaryota > Metazoa > Arthropoda > Insecta > Phasmatodea > Bacillidae > Bacillus > Bacillus rossius. Next base: position 234,648,863 of record NC_086330.1, read on the forward strand.
TTATGGTGTTATAGGCGGGAAAATGTTAAAAACGGGAATGTTATAACCGGGTTGTACTGTATAAATAATTTAGAAATTTGTAATGTAAATACTTGCTATGTTTTCTGTTAGTGAGTATATTTGTGGGTGTTTGTGGTGGCTTCAGTGAAGTATTCTCGGGAAGAGCTGCTCAGCTGGTTCGTGAAGCCAGAGCTGAAGCCGCACGACTACGAGCACATATACAGGCAGTTCCCCGACCTTGTTCGCAAGGTAAAGTCCGTGCATCGCTACATGCACAGACCACCTGCAACGATGCATGCCTTCTGCTAGACTAGTGCTTCACTGATCTTATTGTCCGTTTGTACTTACTCATTTTTGTTTTGCTTCTACAGAGGAAAAAGACTGATATAAAGTAATGACTGATAACTATGTTCCTTCTGTTTTGTGATAACTTTTAATGTTTTAATCTATAACAATCTTGGATTTAACTTTTTATGCACTGAAATGTATGTACAGTATACTCTTATTAATCTGTTTTCTGTTAACACTTTTCCATTTAGTGTTTATCTTAGCACCAATAAAAAATTCTCTTGCAATGCTAACAGTCTTTTATCTTCTTTTTTTTTTAACTCCTAATACTGTGTAGGTATCGTTTTTCTTAATTAATGCATTATCCGGGAAATAATGGGCAGATATCATTGATAACAATAATATAACTTGTATACACTGACAAAGCTAAAATATTATCAAGCATAGCCAAGCCCTCTATTTTATTTAACTACCTGTTTTTTGATGTGACAACGTCTAATAAATCGATGAACGCCGGCTGCACGCACGAAAAAGTGTCCCACTACGGATGTGTTCTGTTTGCTCATTGTACGCATGCGTGGCATCTCTCTTCCACTCGATTGGTACAACCATCGATTTGACTTTTCAATCATATTTTCGTCGTTTGAATTATTAATATTATGTAATTTAACGATCATCCACCGATTTTCAGCACAATCGGTACGGTTATTTAAAAGTAATGTTGAAAATTCAAATACGTTTTGAACCAACAATGGTGTTTTACGTTACACATAATAGTTCAAATTACACCCGGGATCTTTTGAACAATGTTTTAAAAAATATTGTTACACATTATAAATAAGTTTGGTGTATTTAGGATGCGTATTTGTTATAAAATCATGTTAATGTGAACAAAGTTTTTATAAATATATATATATAACATTTGAAACTACATTATCTTAGTTTGGCCTCGTGGGCGTGTGGTTAGCGTACCTAACTCTTAAATTAAAGGTTGTCGGTTCGATACCCGGCAGCTGCGAAATTTTTTTTGTACTTGTAAAAATAAATACGGCGCACGCAACATTTCAATAGTAATAAATATATTTGAATTAATGAATAATGCAACTACTAGTAAATTTATTAATTAAATTGTAGATTTCATTTCACTCCTTTGTATCCATACAAAATAGTGATAATTAAATAAAAATGATTCAAATTAAAAAAAAATTTCTTCCTCAAAGAATATAATATTTTTAATGCCTAAATGGTTTGGTTGCAGAAGCCTTATACGGCTCAGTCTCAGGCCGAATATGATATTTCGTTTTCTTCTGGATCAGTTTTTTCATCAATGTTTTGTTATGAGGTTGTCACGTTAAACTATCGTCCGTAAACCGACTTTACAGACAACCAATTTTTTTTGCTTTAGTATTTTCAACTGCAGGGGTTTTGGTTTTGAACTTTTGTCCCGTGTATTAGGAAAGGATTTATTTAGTTAAAAATGACATGAAATTTGCATGGTAGTGAAATCAAAACTTGTGTGATAGGTTTTAAAACTAACATATTATTAGGTGTGTTTATTACTGTAGTATAGGGGTGGGCGATTATAGATATTTTCGTTTCGAAGCGAATTCGAAGCAAATTTTTATAAATATTCCCGAATTCGAATCGAATATCGAATACTAGGCCAAATCAAAGAATTTCTTAAATGCAAACACCAAACAACAGTAAACTAGCTATGTTTAGGCAAATGCTTCTGGAAAGCACATTTCAGGGACAACTGATTTTCTTTTTTTATCTCTGTGACAGATATTTCATGACTTTTTAGTTGTTTTAATTGTACAGGGTGCTGTTTCAGATGATTTTGTAGAGTTGTAGTAGTACCTGTTGGAATTTTATATGTTTTTTTGACATGCTTTGCAAGTTGCTTCTTTCCCATTGGCACTCTTGGTAAAAAAAAACAACCAAATAGGACTTATTGGTTTTTTGGCAGGCGGCCCCTGATTTAAACCAGAAGTGCTTTCTTCCATTATTTGAATATCAACTACAAATAATGTAAACTGCTAAAAATCTTTCACACACGTTTGCTAATACATAACCTAACTTAACCATCAACGCAACATTCTCCATTAGCCTTTTGAACCATTGCCAAAAACTTAGCCACATAACATTTACTATTTGTATACAACTAAATACTGTATGGTAATATTATATACGGCCGGCTGAACTTTCAACGTTATTATCGTATAATAATAATTATATTGAATAAGAACGATTGAAGGTAAATATAAACTTTTTTTTTAAACTTTTGGCCTTCAGTTTACGTGCACAGCCGTTTAGAGACAAACTACTAATTGTTTATTACAATCCGTCCAACGTAAAAAAAAAATATCTTTACTCTTTGCACAAAAGCAGGCCCGGCGTAAGAAGTGTAGAAAATGTGTGGGTGAAAAACGGAGTGGTTATATGGTCGCCATCTTTGTTTACGATTATTCACGTAACTCATTTTTTCTACTGTTTCATCTATGGAATATTTTCCCCGTTTATTTACAAATGAATTTAATTCAATAATCTTATTTGATTGGATTCAGTACCGTAACTGCTGTTTTATAAGTCCGTTGGTAATATTGTATCACGTTAAATCATTATTGACGTTATTTATGCATGGAAAAAGAGCTGTTGTGGGGGGAAATTAAGACTAATACCGAAGTCGGGAATAAATCTGGCACGTTTCTAAACATGAAAATAATTGATTCGGAGTTGCTATTTACCATTTTCTCAGCAAAATACGATACTGACAATTATTTTACTCTACGCCAATGTAAGTTGAACAAAGTATGACGAACATATTTGTATTATGATTGAGGTTAGTTTTAATGATCAGGCATATAGGCTTAGGCTAAGCATGTGTGTCTTCTCATTATGCTAAGTTAACTCCCAGTTGATGTTATTGATCGTAGGCATTCTTTAACTTTTAGGTAATGTATGTATAGTAAAAGATTAGCTTAAAAACTTGAAATGTTTTGTTCTATTTTTCGAACTTCGAATAATTTCATTTTTTCCGAGTACGAATTCTCATATAACAAATGTTCGACTCGAATTCGAACTTTCGAAGCTTCGCCCACCCCTACTGTAGTATTAATTTGTAGTAGCATCACATTACTTATATTCCAGAATCAAATTGTTCCTAATGTTTTTTGTACTAATACACTATTCCTTTTGCATCACGAAGTGCCACAAAATGGCAACATTTTCAGGATGAACTATAAATGATGTTTTTTGCTTATCGGTTGCCCTTCTGTACCTCTTAGTGCTTCTTGTCTCACCTCTACGTTGATGGCTGTTGATATGTCTGGTCACCACTGTATCTGTCACCGAATTTCAATTTAGCAAACAATTGGAACACTTTCTTATTCCCCAAATACTGTAAGTATTGTCAGGGCCGGTGCAAGGTAAATTAGCGCCCTAGGCGAAAAACCGTAATGCCCCCCCCCCCCCCTCCACCCTCGCCGGACACACCAAAAAAAAATTTGCCTTGCCTCAAAATATATCACGTAAGCCTAAGATTTTGTCAACAATCAAATGTAAACAGGCTTGTGTTTTTTTTTTTTTTACTTTTTTACTTATTACACATCAAACAGGTCACCATGGACTTTAAATAATTACTTATATCAATATAAACATTCCAAACTGTTACAAAAATCCATTTTCATCTAGTTTCAATAATTGTTAAACATATTATATCAGCTGTTATGTGTCGTGCTGCGCCGCCCCCAGCTACTTGGCGCCCTAGGCGGTTGCCTAGTTCGCCTATATGGACGTGCCGGCCCTGAGTATTGATCGGTGGAATCTTCTTTTCTCAAATCTGAATCTCGAATTTGATCCTTAAAAGAGTGCCTCGAATTCAAATCTATATCTTAATAGTCAGCAATAAAATACAAGAATTTAAGTTTTGGAAAAAACATCTAAACCATTAAAAAAAAAAAATTTTTCATATAAAAGCATATCTACATGTTCATGTTACAAATAATAAATGTTATCCCTGTTAAATATTCAAATGCTAGTATTAAAATTTCTGAATTTCCCTGTCTTAAATATATTTCTTAAATTTTTTTCCTAGAATATCCATTCATTTGAATACTAAAGATTTGAAAGTATTTGATTATTTGATTGGCCCATCCATAATTTTAATGTTACATCAGTGCACAATATTTAGAAACAAAATTTTTTGTAGAGCCTCATATTTATTTTCTAATTTTTTATTTAATACTCACGCACTGACTCATGGTGGAAGTTATAACTGTTCTCACAGCTTTACCAAAGATCCACACGTATAAATGATCAATAACATTTGTTTATTTCCATCACATCATTTCTTTGTTGCAGTTTACTAAGACTGTGATGGACAATATGTCAAGTATTTTTATCCTGCAATGGTGTAAACACAGCAATTACACTCACTCAACAACATATCGTATTGGTCCGAAAATAGGCCGCCTTTTTTTGCCAGTTTTGTCAACCTTGAAATCTAGAGTCGGCCTATAATGGGGCACTAGCCAAAATAGTATAATTAAACACATACATTTCAAGGAGAATCACTTATGGCATAAAAATGTTATCAGATATACAATTCATTGACCTAAAATTACGCCGTACTTACGTGGAATTAGTACTTTTTTCCAACTTAGAAATTTAGTAAACACACTTAATCCCAATAACGTATCATATTTTAAGTTAAGTACACAGATGTGGTCACTTGTAGCATATAGCTCTTAAAAGCTCGGTCTGGTTATTTTTGAACTGTATTTAACAGGCTGTGGTAATTTTATTTGCTTGTAAAATGTGGTATTTACAGTAAACAGTTAGTAAAAACAGCAATTTTGCCATACTGTTATTTACTCTTCTACCACAGGAAAAACAAAATGGCACCAGTGTTGGCAACTTGTAGTTGTGACACGAATAAACAAATACCGGTACATACCAACAGTAACAAGAACAATAAAACCTATTTGCAATAGTGACTGTTTTATGGTTGATTCATACACGTTTTACATGAAACCATTTTGGGTTTTTTACGTCAAAATTAAACGTAACGGTAAATGTTTTTACGTCATAATTTCTATGAACTTAGAAAATGTAGCCATTGCCGTATAAAATGTTGGCACCATGTGTGAAGATAAAGGGAAGCCTAAGATGTACATCAAGCTCTGTCCCTGCCCGAACATGCCCGAATATTCACCTTCGGCCAACCTCGGGTTTATTTATATATATTTATATTTCTAGCTATACTAACCTAACTAACCGTCCATAGTGTTTTAATGTAGCTAACCTAACCGACCACTTTTAATATTTGAATTCATTTTTCCTGCGCAAAAATAAAACAAATCCCGAGGTTGGCCGAAGGTGAATATTGGGACGTATTCGGGCAGGGACAGAACTTGATGTACATCTTAGGCTTCCCGAAGATAAACGGAAATATGAACTCTCAAATATTTTTGTTAGTTCAATAAATACTAACTTAGTTGAAGTGTTACTGTGGTAATATGCTGCTGATAATCATTTTAGTTACTAGTTAAAAAAAAAATTTCCCTGATTTTGAGTGTGCTGTAGAAGGGGTCGGCCTATTTTCGAGGTTGGCCTATCTTCGAACCAATACGGTAGATATGTTTATATACTGAACGAAAAGAAAGGCAATTTCGGCATTCAAGTTTCAAACTGAAAAATTGCAAATTATTTGCATTAAAAATCGTTACTATTAACATGATTAATCAGAGTATACTGTGTTATTACTGGAATCTCTCAACTATTTAGATTGTACTTGTTTAGTGTATTTAATTTTTGTCAGTAACTTCTATGTCTACTATGTAAGTACTGAATGGAACTTTGTTAATATTGAGTCGTACAAATAAATATTTAAATGTTCATAGTGTCTGTAAAATGTAAATTAAAATTAATGTTGCAAGGAATCTAGTCAAGTACGACAGTAGTATTTGTCATATCAACTCGGCATACATACAACAGTCGTGAATATAATTTAAATTGGTATGCACTTTGTGATACACAGCACAAGTTTGGATAAAAATAAACCAAATGAACTTTAAGGCTTCTGAAACTTCCTGTATACCAGTGTTTAGTTTTGATCTTAAAGGCTGCTACGTTATCTATAATAAAAATAAAATTGTTCAAGGTAAAAAGTCTGTACATTAGATGAAATGTTAAATAAAACTATTGGAAATGACTATTTACTTTAATGAGGACACAAAATATAGTTTTTAAAATGTTTGTTTGTTCTAGTATCAATCCAAAACTGATTTTGATGAATTTTTTTTTTTTATAGAAAGATCTTTGGCTAACTTAAAAACAAAGCTGTATACAATTACAAAATTCTACCCTTAAGGGAGTGAAAAAGAGATCAACTTTGCTTTAACATAATTGTATCTCTGAAACTAATCAAACATAACAAAAGGTATGTGATACCAATAATAAACAAAAATTATATACCAATATTTTAATATTTGATCATTTTGCAAAATTAAATACCTTAGGGGTGTAAAAAAGTATAAATATGGTTTTAAGAATAATAATTATATTATATTATATTATAATAATAATTATATCCACAGAGTTTGACAGTTCTGGGATATTGAGCTCTGCGTAAGCCAATACTATTGCCTTCTTCTGCTCATGCAGTCTCTCGAACAGGTGCAGTGTCATATTCCACCTTGTGGGCTCGTCCTGAATAAGTCGATGCTGCACCACACCTGCAGTGATTTGGCAAGTCTTCAGCACGTTGGTGGCACGTGCAGAGTGCTTGAAGTGGCCTACTATTTTCTTGCTTGAAGAAACCAAGTTATTGATACGTTTATTGTTCAAGAAACCTTCCTTGAGCACCAGCTGCAGGGTGTGTGCTAGGCATGAGGTGTGCTGGAAGCTGACAGTTCTAACCCAGCGACAAGGTCACGGGCATTGTCTCGCACAATGACCACCACTTTTTGCAGTAGTTCCCATTTTTCTAACTTTATTTTATTAATTTAATTGGAGGTCTATGTGCATTTTAGCAATGCAGTCAGCATACAGAGAGCAACTGCAATAATAAAAGTTATCATTTTTTGTCTCTCAATATATTATTTTCACTCATTGCAGTAATGTTTGGTTACATAAAAGTTTCAGAAGATATTTAGAAAGTTTTAAATAAATAAGAATGGATTCGATAGTGTACATCGTACAGAAGTTTTATTATTATTTTTTTAAAATTCCCACCCACTGTTATTTTCAACTTCTTGCAGCACTGGTTAATTCTAAAAAAAAAAAAAAAAAAAAAAAAAAAAAAAAAATATATATATATATATATATATATATATATATATATATATATATATATATATATATTCAGATCAAAGTTTTATACAAGTTTTAGAATAATTGCAATAATTGTTATAGATTTTATAGTTAACTTAATAGAGTAATTATGAATATTTGTTTGTCCTTTAACCCCGCATTATTTTACCCACAGCACCCTTGATGGTTATTATCAGGTGGTTATAAAAAATTTTAAAATTAACAAAAAATTTGAACAGATTCTATGGTGTGCCTACTAAGAGAGTTATAAGTTTTTTGTCCTCAAACCCTTGTTTTTTTTTTCCACCCTTTAACAGTCAGTTATGGCTGGTCATATCAAAATATGTAGAAAAATTTTTGGTAAAGTTATATGTTGAAACAGATGTGATATGTTTCATGTTATGGGAGTTGAAGCAATTTTACTGTTTTTCAAAAAATCTTCCCCATTTCTACCGCTTTGGTGGGCTTTTATCCATTAACAAACTCAACTGAGATTTTCAATAACCATATTTTATGTATTAGTTAAGATATGATTTATTTGTACAAAATTATTACATTTATCATGACAATAAAAATGTGATACACACACACATAGTAACGACTGCAACAGGTAGTCTTTCTTCGAAACATACCTAACATTACAATTTATTATAGTCATGAGTTTGCTTTTTCCAGCTAATTTATAATACCTGAACAATTTTAACTTACAATAAATGTAACACATATTTTGTACTTACAGTTAAATCGATCAATACTACTTTTCATGCTTTATTCTACAAATGATATTTAATCCCTGCAGTCAAATAAATTAACCAAAAACAATTCATTTGAAACCAAATAAAATACTACTAGTTTATTAGATGGTAGGAATTAATTGAAAATCATTTGTTATATTTTAGTATGCAGACTTTTTGGGAGCTGCATGTTGTGACATATTGTTTTGACTTAAAGGTATTCATCTGCTATAGCATCCTACATAACCTCAATGTGTGGCATTGGAAGTTACCCAAGGACACTATAACACATGAAAGTTTCAGATATGTCGGATCGTTTACATTTACTGTACTATGTTATTATGTATTAACCAAAGGATTAGTATAAATTACTATAGAGACATGAGAATATATTTTCTTTTAGATTAACTTGGGGGTAATATTTTAAAATAGAAACTAACTCATTTTCGGACCATCAGTTATATTTGATAAAAAAAAAACTTTATGAGTATTACAGTATTACTTAGTTATTTATAAATCTTCATAAACAATAAATAGAATATCACTTGTTACATTTGTTACTTGTTACATTTGTTACTTAAATTAAAAAAAGAAAAAAAGAAAAAGTATGGGGCACCCAAAACATTAAATAAATTATTAACGTTACTTTAATTCATAAATTTATGTTAGCAAAACAAAATAAAAACAAACGATGAAAAATTTATAAAATGAATTTAGGTAGGTTGTCCACATTTATTGCCGAACACATGCTTCATGCGAAGTATGAAAACGAAGAATCACTTTCCTGAATTCATGAGTGAGTGAATCCCGTAGCCGTCAGAAAAGAGAGGAGAACATCCTCTACTCCAAACAAAGGGTTACAAGTAGTTCATAGCATGGCCGGCATAGGGAAGCACTCCAGATCCATGACTCGTGGGCCGCTATAAAAACATTTCAAAAGACTAATTACATGGTGAAATATTTAAAAATAAATGTCCAGCATGATTTCCAGAGAAATCTGCGAAAACTCACCCAATAGGCGGCTACCCAAACTTGAAACTACCGCATGGATGCGGTGGATAAATTAAGAGCAGAAAATTATTACAGTTTTTCACATGATGGTCAACAAGAAGAAGGAAGTGACCATAGATGGCATAACACAGTTAGCCAAACATAGTTACAAATGCACAATTTAAAGAATAGTTCCGAAAACTGAATAGCACACTGCCTTGACGAAAATATAATAATTAATTAAACTTCAAAATAATTAAATTTGTTCAGAGTTCTTTTCTTTGATTCTTGATGCACTTAAATTGTATAATAATTATGTGATAATAAAATACAATACAAATGGTTAGAACAAAACATACCTTCACTTAAAGACAAAATTACAAATAAATTACCCCCATAACAGAAATTCTTAAAAAAAAATAAACCAGCGTTCAGTTTGCCGAAACAAAAAAAAAACAATACACAAATAGTTAAGCAAAAACGAGTGTACGCCCAGCTGAATGCTGCAATGGCACAATGTATATAAAAGCTTGCAACCTTTAAACTTTATTTTAGATATTTCAATTTTCTCATGTTACTTATACAAGTATATGTCCACTGTGTTACATAAAAAAAAATTGGTTGTCTGTAAAGTCGGTTTACGGACGATAGTTTAACGTGACAACGTCATAACAAAACATTGATGAAATGATTGATCCAGAAGAAAATGAAATATCATATTAGGCCTGAGACTGAGCCGTAATAGGTTTTTGCAACCAAACCATTTAGGCATTAAAAATATTATGTTCTTTGAGGAAGAAATTTTTTTAAAATTTTTCTATCTTTTGTATGATAAAATCTTCCTCTGCATACTTTTATGAATAAAATTGAATCATTTTTATTGAATTATCACCAGCGTTGCTAACCACACAGCCACGAGGCCATATTGGATCAATTGTTTCAGATGTTATAAATTAATAACATTCCACGCACTATATTTGTTTGAATTTCTTTTAACTAGCATACCGTGTTTTATCGCATAATCTTCGCCAGTGTGTAATCGTCGCAACCATATTTTAGGCTGTCAAAATTGGGATAAAAAAACTTCTCACGTAAACGTCGCATGATGTTTTTGGTCCCGCTAGTAGATGCCGAGCGCTTTGTGTAGGTGTCTTTTCCGTATAAAACTATGTATTTTAAAGTAGAAATCTAATATTTTTCGGTCATTACCACTTACTTGATAAATTAATGGAAAAATTTGAAGTTGTTTGACGTGTAAATTTTCTTTTAAAGACGTTTTTAAACGTTATTTCCTTTATCTGATCGTCTGCGTCGCCGCAGTGTAGGTATAATATAAAATTTAATTTATGTCATTACCACTTCTTTATTTAATTAACGGAAATACAAAGTTGTCTAACGTGTAAATTTTCTTTTAAAGACGTTTTTAAACGGTATATCCTTTATCTGATTGTCTGCGTTACCGCGGCGTACCGCTTATAAAAATGTAGCCAGCGCATCAATCATGTTTGGTTATGTTACTTCCCGTATAGAGCGTGCGCACGTAGTCAAATATCGATATCTCGCCGAGTGCATACAACGCACGCTCTGTGTCAGGTGCCGAGTTAACTACATTTGATAGCCCGCATTCTTTCGTGGCAAGTGTGTACTACGACACGTTAGTTCACGTCAGATTCAAGTGGTTTGCGTTCGCGTTAGAGTTTTGGTTATTCTATTTAAAGTTGAAGAAAGGTTTTTGTTTAAGGAATTATTAATATAGATTGTTTGGCGTGCTCTTGTATACTCCATCTTTTTTTTAAATAAACGTACTTTCCATGAACGGGTTTTGTTTTTATGAATAACTTTACCTAACAAAAACATTTTTTTACGCATAATCTAAGCACCCCTACTTTTCAAACTTGATTTTAGAATAAAATGTGCGACGATTATACAAGAAAACACGGCATTCTCTGTTGAACTTGAAATATTTACACGCTCATGGGCTCATAACTATAATACAGTGTGTGATTTAGTTGATCAAATAATAACTCATGACAAATAATTATCAATGTCAAACTAAAGCATGAAAAGTATCATACCAGCAATATATATTTAGTTACACAGCTAAAACAATACTCATACAACATGGTTTAAATATACTGATTTACACTAGTAATTAAAATAATACGTACAGTAGAACCCCGATTATCCGTGTTAATGAAGGGGACGAGTGAGTCGGATAATCGAAAATCGCGGTTAACCGAGTCATGCTTGCCTCAAAGGTCATTAGCCCACAGACAGCCATCTGTGGACATTCGGAGATTACATATATACACATGCTTTGTGTGCGTGTGCGTTGTTGACATAGAAGCGGACTGCTTAGTGCTGGGCAGCAGTGGTTTTTAAGTCTTTCGTGTGCGGAGACGTGGGCACGCGAGTCGTTGTTGCACCGAGGTGTGTGACTAGCCGCCCGCCAGTCCGAGGGCCCAAGACAGCTGATAGCTGCCAAGGTCACGCATTCTTTTCATCGCCCGTAAGCGACGCTGCCACACTTAGCTCATTGCTCTGTTGTCAGTAACACCATCGGGCTGGTTATTGTTTTGCAGAACGACTGCCTTCAAAATTCTTTTCGAGATAAGATTTTTCATACCAGTGCATTGAGACTTGATTTGATGGTTTTGAAACGGTGTCTCTGTCTCGTATAATTCACGGTGTTTTTATCCCCCTTTATTTATATGAATTTAAAATGTTAGATTTTTTATTTTTAGTTTGCTGAACGTGGAATTAGTGCAAAAACGGCCTATTATGACTTAGTGTTGCAGATGGGTCGGAAATCTTATAACGACCACCTCTCTATAACGACCCTAATCTCGGGAACCGTGAGGGGTCGTTATATCTATTCTCCGTTCACTCTTAGCTGAGTTTTGAAATAAACAAACACTATCACTGCGCCGCGTCAGTAAGTGATAGGCTGAATTTATCTTGCGTGCCAAGCACTAGTTGCAACACACACACACACACACTTCCGTACAGTTGGTGCTCATAAAATAACGGAGAAGTAATATAACAGGAAAATGGTTCTTCTGTCAAGCCTAGTTTTTTTAAAAAAATTACGTCTGCTGTGATAAAATTACGCCACTTAATGCTACACCCACCGACCTTTTCTGTTGAAACCATTCAAACAAACAAGTGTCCAAGCTGCTAAATGTGGATTCGTTCATCGTCTTGCGTTTATTTAATCCACTTGAAGTGTCAGCCTGTGAAGCAAACTGAAGGATTTTTTCACGATTTTTTATGATGTCGCGCACTGTTGTGTTACCGACATTAAACTCAGTCGCAAGTTTGCAATCGTTTCTCCACTCTGAAATCTTTCTATAATTTTTGTTTTGCTGTCGATGGACAGTACCACTCGCTTTCTTTTCTGTTCATTTGATGACATGATGAAATGTTGCGCTCAACACTTCCGCACAACACAACGGTATAATCCGTCGGAATGCAGATCACTGTTACAATACATAAAATTATCACCACCTTGACGCTTCAACAACGTACACTAATGAAATGGACTGTCTCCATGCGCCGGGTAATCTCTGTGGCACGGCGCCGTGCTGCGCGCGGGAGTGTACAGTCCGGTCATGCGGACGTGGAATCGGGCACCAGTGTATAATCTATTCACGTAACATGGAACACAAAAATATTATGTACATACGTATGTATGTACTAGTATTTTTTTTTTTAAACTTTCTGTGTATATAAACATAACTGAGTCAAAGTACTTTGACCAACATACATTTTGCAAAGTATTTTAACATTTACATACATTTTGAATCATTGGTTATATGTAACTAAAAAATTGGACTTGATGGACATAATCGCGGTTAATCCGCGAATCGGATGATCGAGTCGCGGATAATCGGGGTTCTACTGTACTTGTAAGAACGCCATTTCCTTGAGAATATACTCCCGTGGCGATGTGCACAACAATAACCTCGAACCCCGCTGTGTTGTCGTCTGCCCCAAGCCGTGTGGCGACATGCGCAGGCGTGATCCAACCGGCGCGACCCGCCTATCCCTGCAGCATGGCGGGGTGAAACCTGTGCAGTACGTTGCCACATGCCGGCCGAGTTCTCTGTACCGTCCGCAACATACCAGAGAGATGCCACGCATGCGTAAACAGGAAACATCCGTAGTGGGACATCCGTAGTGGGACAATTTTTCGTGCGTGCAGCCAGCGTTCATCGATTTATTAGACATTGTCACGTAAAAAACTTTTACATACATAAAAAACTTTTTATAATTGTGCGCTGTGAATATAGGTAATCCTGAATGTTCTTATGAAGTGACATCCAATTTTAAATATCATTTAATTTCACACAATAAATCCAATGAGTGGTTGTAACTTATAATTATAATGAACACAAAAGTAAGAAAACAAAATGCCACAAGGCAGAAATGGTAGTTAAAAAAAGGTAGAGGGCTCAGTGGAATTTCATTACATTTAAAAATCTGAATACTTTTGTAGTTTATAATGGAAAAAAAAAAACCTTTATACTGAATAGTTATTCAACATAAAATATCAAGTAAAAATAAGTTTTTAAGTGTGGAACTTAATGAAGGTTCAATTGCATACTATACAACAACTTACTTTCTAACTAGCTGTCCTACATCACATGATCATAGGTTATAAATATGTTGGAGATCAACATTTTAAATTTGCCTCTATGTTTAAACTTAAATTACAATTCTTTGAAGAGAATGGCCCAATCCCTTGTATTTTGGCTTTTTTTGCTATGTGTTTCAAGGAATTGGACTGATCGTAAAAAAATGTTAAGGCAACAGATAAGGGAAACAGTAGAGAACTGGTTAGGAGGTTTAATAAAAAAAAAGTATCCTGGTCACCATAGCAGTCTTTAACATCAAATAAAATGTGTGAAATACCCCATACATATATGTTTGTATGCGCCTGTACAAAGGTTGTAATGATGGACATGCATGTTGACCAATAATGTTAAATACTGCTTCAGCCCATCACATGTGTATGATACCTGTGAATAACAAAGGACCTTAGAGACAGGTGAAAATATATATCTACACAACTAGATCTTACAAGTTATGTTATGTAACATAAACATTTCACCTATATTTGGCAGCATTCTAGACATAATAAATTATAACAATAGATCCATACTTCACTGTCTACAGAATTAAAATATGTGGAACAGCACCACAATTCAATTTAATGCAGTCACGTGTAGTGAAAGCTCCAATATCAAAATGTTCGTAACACACATATTTAGTTTTAAATGTTTCAGCATTACTGGCATCAAGGTCATAGCCAATTGCAGCAATCCACTTCAATAATCTGGAAACAAAACAAAAAATTTTATGGTGTGAGCTAGTACATAAATCAATATTTTTAGATTATTAGCTAGCGTGTAGCCTACTATAAATATAAGGTATATACATACATGTATTTAATTAAGCATTGCCACTTAATGAACGTATATATTTCAGAGCTAATTTTTTTTTTTAAGTGCTGTAGAATGTAATAAATGTGGTGGGTTTCTTTTAATTACGATATATTAATTGTCATTGAATCACATATTGTATAAATAATATAAATTCAGTAACACAAAATGATTTTTAGGGTTCATATCACAAATCAGTACATTTAAATTACTGATTTATGGTAATTTTACTAGGCCCATAGTATCCCCAAATGGGTGTGTGTGTGTGTGAGAGAGTGCCTGTGAGTGAGAGTGCCTGTGAGTGAGAGTGTGTGAGAGAGTGAGAGAGCGTGAGAGTGAGAGAGAGTATGAGAGAGTGAGTGAGTGAGTGATTGTGAGTGAGTGTGTGTGAGTGAGAGAGTGAGTGTGTGTGAGCGAGTGTGTGTGAGTGTGAGCGCGCATGTGAGTGTGAGCACGCGTGAGCGTGTGAGAGCGTGTGAGTGTGTGAGCACGTGCGAGCGCGTGTGAGCATGTGAGCGTGTGCGCATATGCGTGTGTGTGTGTGTATAGATGGATTATTAAAAATAAATAAATAAATGATTATACTACTTAATTACAAAATTATTATGTGCGCAAATTCAAGTCTCGTTACTATTGCTCTATACATCCTTTATAATAAGCCTTAACATAAATGCCTAACCCTTAACATGTTAAACCACTTATTGTAATTTTTTAATATAAACATCAGTACTCACTTGCTTCGACTTGATGGAAATCTGAATATTTTCACATCAGGATTAACAGTAATACTGTTCCTGCTCGAAGACACAAAACATTGATGTGTATTCACAGGCATCTTCATCGGCTTCTTAATTCACAATCATATAGGAAAATAATTCAAAATGAATAATCAAACTCCATTGTAAAAACCATCTTTCACTCAACCAAAATCTACTAAAACCTACTAACAGAAAGAAAAAAAAAAAAACTATAATGCTCAAATCAATATGTAAACGAATATTACTGCGAAAAAAAACCCAATTTTTACAAATAAAATGTTTTTGAAATCAAAATAAATTTAAATTACACAATATTTATTGCATTATTAGTATTTATTGCATAAATTTAGTTTCTTATAAACATTTCAATTGACATTTGATCATGAACACTAATGCTACCTATGAATTTACAAAAGAACTATGTCAATCTACTAGCGCTATCTATTGTGCAGATTAAAAATAGTATCTGGGTACATAATGGCCTATTAAGGCCGGGCTACATTAGCAATAGCACGCAAACAGCACACAGATAGCACAGAGCTTGATGCTACATTCACGCACAACACAACACAAAAGAATACCGGAAGCATTCAAAAAAACTTATTTTTAAGAAATAATGTCCATAGCTACAAAACCAGAAATAGATATTTAATTGATGTCAGTTATAAACGACTATGTAAATCATATATGAGTTTTGAAAATGTAAGTGTAAGTTTTTTTTAATAGATTACCCTTGTGTGCAAGGACAGTATCTTTTGATAAGTATAAACAAATCTTAGAACAATGGCTCATCTCCAATCATTTATACTTACTAGACAAATGAAACAATTTAAATTTTTGATCTTAAGTTTGTGTAAAGTTATATTATTGTTAAGATGTTTTTCTTTAAACTTAATAATGTGTATTTATATATTATTATGTATTTTCAATGACAATGTCTATTGCACCCTGTGTCCAATGACAATAAATATTATCAATTATCAATTATCAAATCCAGCTTCTTTAACACATTCATATACGGACTTCCAAGCATTTAATTTAGCTTCTTCATTTTTGTATCCTGCGGATCCCCTGTCATACAAAATATTTTTACTTTCTATTACAGCTATCAAATAGCTATCAAATGTGCCTTCCATTTTTATGTTATCGTGTGTTTGAAAACAATAACAAACCACTCAAGTCAACAGCACCAATACTTTCGTGACAATTGTTCTTTTATAAGCCCACTAGAGTAGTACTTAAACTGTTTGCTGATTGGCTACCACCAGGGTCGCGCACTGAAAATAACCTAAAAGTTAAAAGTTAATGAGCTTTCTGTGTGCCGATCCTGTGCTATTTTTCTGTGCGCGTGCTATATGCCAATGTGGCAGCTCATATCTAATAGTGTATGTTGAACTTCTGTGCGTCTGTGCTGTTTGCGTGCTATTGCGAATGTAGCCCGGCCTTTAGAGTTGTCACCCCCTGACTAGAACTGAGAACTGGGACCGACCCATCCCTAGTTATAGACTCCACTAAATCATTATGGGCATGATAAATTTAAATTCAATATAAATGTAAGTATATTATACTTAATTATTTTGGATTTCACATCTGCGGTAAAAAAAAAGGAATGTGCGTGGTTTTATTTGTTTAACTAGCTGCCCGACCCGGCTTCGCACGGCTATACTAATGGAAAAAAATTAAGCCACATCTCCCATTTACAGTAATGGTAAATAAAAAAAATTCAGTGAAAATTTATTAAAACTCTGTATAATGTACCGGAGAGAAAATTAATAGCACCGATGGTTTCCCGACTCGTGCCCGCAACGTACAACTGATGTATCTGTACTTCGCTACGGCAGTCTACAGGCAGATCATTCTGGCGCCGCTCATTATACATGCCCCTCCTTGTGGGTACGCCACTGCCGCGTGATGCCCGTTGCCATGGAGACGCAGAAGGCATGAACAACGCAAAATCCTGTTCTCATGCAGACAAAGTACCCACTGTTGCCTGGTTTTAACCACCCATGGGATCTAATTTTCGGAAAATGTCATCCTGCGTAACATAAGAAACATTACTGTGAAGTTTCAAGTCTGTAAAATATATATACTTGAAAAAAAGGGCAATAAAAAAAAATTAAACACAGAGAGAGGAAAAAAAACAATAGTTTAGGTTTGCGATTTAAAGTGATAAAAAGTATTTAAATACTAATTGAACTCTTATGAGGGTACTGATTGCTTCGTTGTTAATATCAAACGGGTGTTTTTTACTTGTATGAGAAAATTAAGAATGATAAGACATCTAGTGCGTGGCAACAATGTTAATATGCAATAGGAAATAAACTTCTAGCGCCTGCGGCATTGTCAACACACACTTCGTACGTGTACTGCATGTTGTATCTAACCCCCTCCAATGCATTTGATTCTAAATTGGACTTTTAGTAAGGATCCCTAATGTTATTGATATTATAATTTAGACTATAGCCTTCCTCGATAAATGTACTATCCAATACTGAAAGAATTTTTCAAATCGGACCAGTAGTTCCTGAGATTAGCACGTTCAAACAAACAAACAAACTCTTCAGCTTTATAATATTAGTATAGATGGATATTGCTATATTTACTTAGTTCTGAATTTTTACATAGGCATTCCTGTGGAAAACAGGAGAGGGGTAAAATATTAGGGAATTTTGTTTAAATACTAAGCATAACCAAGAATCAACTGATAATAGGATAATAGGGTAGTAAATTTTGATATATGTTCTCCACATTTCAAATAAAAATGTGATTGTAAAATATCTTAAAATAACGGAGGTATTTGTAATATGGTAAAATAATTTAATTATTCTAAGCATATCTTTACCCAGGTTAAATGGAAATTTAAGTTTAAAAGAAGGCATAAACTCAATTATAAAGAAATAGACATTTGTTCAATTTTTTTTTTTTGAATTGTCTACCTCATGAAATGAAAGAAAAGTAAGTTTAATTTCCTCAAGGTAAAATATATCCTTGAACTCACTAAAACAGGTGTTATAAAATCAGATACTTTATCTGTACTAAAAATAAAAAGGACTATGAAAAAGCATTTAAGAAAGTTTAATTTTTAAATGGTTTTGTTATGAATTAAATATTTTATGCACCTGACATTTTATTGTGTCTATTTCTTTAGTAAAAATGGTTGGGATTAATCACTTACTCTTATTTTGATCGTAAGAATCAGCAATACTGTAAAATTGTGTGATCAAAGCAGCTGGTTATTAGCTAGCATAGTTTTTGTTCTGTTAGTGAAAAATAAATTTTAATGGAAGTTTTTGGATGCCATGCATTGTTAATTTGATGATTTTGAGTTAACATACTAGCCAAATCAAAGAATAATGTTGTGCTACGTCTGCTTAATCATAGAACAAAGACATGTAATATTAAATGACCATCAACTTATGCATAGTACACACTAGGAAAAAAAATGTTTGAAGAATATGGTTAGTGTTGTACATAGTAATGAGTCTGTTACTAAGAGAGAATTCATAACAAAGTGTCGTGTGCCTGCACCATATCAAAGGGCACCCACGTAACGCCCTGCATCATGCACACCGGACTTCTCCGGCGCCTCGAGGCATATAGGTACAATATATTTTCAATAACCCGACATGTTCAGGACTTTGCTGGTGCCAGATTACTAATGTGCAATGTCTGTCAACGTACGGTATTACCTTTATCGATAAACGCTAAGTTGCAGAGCAGACATGTCTACAATGTGGTGTTCATCTGCAAATATTGTTCAGCAGGAACATAAGGATGAACATTTCAACCCAAACACAGGTCAAAACTCGAAGTGTTCCGATCAGTCTGAGTGATCCCAAACCGTACCGAATGCTCCAAACTACTTCCAGGCTGCTTCCGACTGCCACTTATGTACGTACTGTAAAACAGTTATCTGACCTTAGCAAAAAATTATAGGGTTTCAGCTTAAGTTTGCTTAGTTGACTTAAGTCCATACATTCCTTGATGGTGCTGAACCATAAGGCTTTCCGGACCGTTGGATTTCAGACTACTTGAAGTCTTGTGGCTTATTTGTATGCTTGGTTGTAAATCACAACATGGTTTGCAACTTGTGTATATTTGCTTAAATAATGACTTGTCTCTTTAAGTTATGATACACCATTTTAATTTTAACAGCCCTAACTGTTAAAATATTACTGTTTCATTTTATTTTGAAGAGTATACTCATGGTCTTGTAGGCTGCTGATAATAGGGCAAGTTGATGTACAGATTTTTGCTAGTTTTGATTTTCTCTGTAGCTTAGTTGCATAGCTGGCTATCATTTTCCTCAGAACCTTCAACTTTTTAGATAACTCAAAATATCACTAAAAAATGTCAAAGTTTTTCTAGAAAACATCTAAACATTACTTTCACATTACACACAAAATGATCTTAGCAATCTTCAAGTGAGTTTTGTGTAAGTGATCTAAATGGTTATAAATGTGGTTCTTTTTAAATTTTCGAAAGAAATAAAAATATGCAAAATTCTCATGAAAAATAATGAAAATATAAGCTGCTAACTTTTAGTATTCATAATGGTTGAGTTCATTTCAGCCAAACAAGTTTCCTGCTGCATGAAATTCCAGCTAGCTTTCTTTGAAACAAGAGCAAGGTGAGGATAGCAGCTAGGTCACAATGTTTGTGTGCTTGTGCTGTGCTGAAACCATTAGTTTTGAGCTATAGTATAAAACTAGTAAAGTTATTCCATGCAAATTTTGAGATTTCTGGTTGCAGTTTTAACATTATTTTTTCAACCTTGCCGTGTGTTTTAAAACTAAAAAATTGTTAGCATGGTGGTCTTCATTCCTTCTTCATTCACTTAATTGTGCTTACTTAACTCTGCATGTTGTGTATCATGTGTTCTTAATTTCAGATTTTTTTTTTTTTATGTTAAAGATTTTAAAGGGAGTAAATTTTACTTACATAACTCAACATCAAGCTGATGGGCCAGTAAATTACATTTCTGAAGCAAAAAACAATAATTCAAAAAGTGTCATTGTTTTTGAGTTGCAGTATACTGCATGAGCTACGTTTTTATATCCGTTCACGTCGGGTTGATTCTTAGGTAGCGAGTGTCACTTCCCTTCCCCTCCTTTCTCCCTCCCCTCCTTTTTTGTGCCTCCAAACTCCCCTTGATTCTGTCTGGTAGTGTGCATGCTTCCCTCCCCTCCACCTTCAGGAACTATTTTCCTTCTGCGGATGTATTTTTCTTTACACCTTATATACTCTGTTTTTAACTCAATTCCTTCTTGTGGGTTTAGTTTTTGAGGCTGACAGTAAGCTACTTGGAGTGCTATGGAGATGATCATGGACAAGTGAGTACTTGGGGAGTTTACGTGTTAGTTGTCTTTGGGAACCACACACACTTTAGAAAAACATAACTTAAAAACCTCAAAAAAATCTACGTAACTTAGAACTGTCATAAGTTAGAACGATCATAACTTAGAAACACGTAACTTAAAAACACGCAATACAGAATCACACAACTTAGAAATGTCGTAAGGTAGAAAGTCATAACTTATAACTATCACAAACACGCAACACCGAAACACACAACTTAGAATTTTGGATGAGAAAGCGTAAATAATTTAAAAGGGCTGTAGTGACAAAAAAAATTTATGTACTTTCCCTGCATTCAGAGCTGCACTTTTGTGGTGAAATAGTAACTTTCGCGTTTAGTTTGTATCTCACTCTATAGGTGGTGCTGTCAGTTCCACACACAGCTAGATGAAGATCTGGTAATGGTTTGCCAGATCCGATCGACACATTTTTTTTATTCTGGGTTTTGATGGATAACTTTAAATTAATTTTATTAAAAACATTTTTTTTTTTGTGTACTACAGTAGAGCACCCCTCAACCGGAATCATTGGGGGGAGGTCTATTCCGGTTATGGGAAAATTCCTGGTAAGGGGAGTTGCAGTAGGGAGGCAAAGAAAAAAGCCATTACATGCTGCACATATTAACTTAAATGTATAGCCAATGTTGTACTGTAAATATTTTCCACCGTTATAAAACCACACAATAAAAAATATGTAGATCTACATAAGTACTGTTTTCAAAACGTGCCGGGTCGTCAAACTCCGGGCCGGTTGAATTACCTTCATTCTAGCAAGCTGGCAAGCAGGTGTTTCTTATCTCTGTGGGTGGGTGCGTGTGTGAGCGAAGAGGATGGTGAAGAGGGTTCGGGGGAGGTAGTAGGCCTACAGCTGCAGTGTTGTGTTACTTCTGTGTTGACCTGCTAGTGATTCACACTTCCTGGAGAGTGTATAGTCACTGCCACGTACAGTTTACATTTCACATACACAAGAATAACACTTCAAGCATCTCGTTTAAAAACACAGAGATAGAGAAATTCAGGTAAATATAGACTGTTTAACCATATATTAACATATAAATTGGTATATAATACATATTTGTACGCTAAATTATTGTCTACAAACTGAAAGCATCACACGTTGGAAGTAAATGTTACTCTCTATCACGTGTGTCAGCGTGTATAGTGGGAGTCGGTGTATATACTCTCGGGCCGGCCGGAATTTTCCGTTTACTTGACATAGTGAAACAATAAAACTACTTATAGCATAAACATCTTTATAGTAATTCACTTCCGAAGCGAAAACCAGCGGTGTATTCACGCAATGCGCAGGAAAGACTGGCTATAATTAGCTCTCTGACAGACGTGTGCGCGCGCGCCTACAAGACATGTACAGTCAGGCAATAGCAAAAACGCCTTGTTCCAGTGCGGAAATGTTTTGGAGATATTTGTAATGTTTTAATTTTTTTGGAAAATTAGTTCCGGATATCGGGAGTTCCATTTGTAGGAATTACGGTTGAGGGGTGCTCTACTGTACTTATAATAAATAAAATGATTTAACTCTATGAACTTTGGACTAACATTTTTGTTTGACTAAAAATACAGAAAACTTTTTTGAAGTTATACTTCTTTAGGCGCGTTATGAAAAAATGATGAGAGTGAAATTTTAAGATGCTCGCGCATCACTGTAACACAAAATTAACAGGTTGAAGCTGCCCGCTAAACCGCTCATTAAGGTTCGAAAAAAAGCTACCAACAAAATAGAAATAGAACATCTATTAGTCGCGCATGTTGGCACGCTCGTCGCCTCTGACCACTGTTTTCATATTTATAATATTTATTCACATGTTTCTAGTTTCTACATTCACAACACATGTTTTAGTTTCATACAAGTGCAAATTATATATGTGCTAATAAATTATATTCAGTAGTCATTTAAATTGAATATTTTAATTAATATTATTTTTATTTACTTTTCGTAAATATTAGTAAAAAAAATTGTGCCTTTATCCTTTTACAAGTGCTCCAATATAATTGAGGTTAACTATCAGTATTTATTATTAATTGATATAAATTAAAATATTATTATTTAATATAATTAATACTAAATATTATTAAATTATTAATGTTAAATATTTATTGTTGGTTATTTAATATTTATAAAATAAAGAAATAAATTTAATAAAACATTTAATAAAAAAAATATTGTGATAAAAATTAAAATAGAACATCAAATTAAAATATAAATTTTTAATATTTATTATTAAATTGAATAAATAATAAATATTTAAAAAATAAATGAACAAATTTAATGAAAACATTTTGATAAAAATGAAAAGTGAATATTAAAATAAGAAAATAATAAATATTTAAAAAATGAATAAACTTAAATTAAATTTTTGAATTTATTATTAAATTTATTTATTTTCTTTTAAAATATTTAATAATCAATAATAAATATTTAAAATTAAGAATCTTATAATATTTAGTACAAATTATATCATATATATTTATTATTCTCTAAATTTTATTTATTTAATTTTTCAAATTTTTTAACTGAATTTTATTGACTGTGATGACTGTCTTTTTCCAGCCCTTTTATTATTTTATTGTAATTATTTATTTGCATGCAATTAAAAACTATTTTTTAATAAGTATAACTTCTCACGCGCGTACGTAAGTACACGCACCCATTTTTTTAAATATAACATTTCCCATCTCGTTGACATCACTGTTAACAAAACGTTAAATAGAAATAAAAAATAATTATATTAAATTAACTTTCTCTCTTGTTATTGCATCATAACATTCTCCTCTTCGAAGTTAATTAGTATCATTTATATAATAAAAAAAATATTGAAAATAGCGATAAACTTAATTTCTTGAGAACATACATACATACATACATACATACATTAAGTATGTTAAGTACACGTCAAGACTTCGAGTGCAAATGCAGATTATTTGGAGAAATCATAACTGTTAATGTTCAGACACAGGGTACACTTGTTACAACTTCTTTTAAAAAAATATTGTTTAAAACTGTTGCAAATTTTAGGTCTAACGAACAAAATTTAATTAAAATTTTCTTCCTTACACAAAAGTACAAATTAAGCTGCTATATTCCTCTTAATCTACATAGCAATACTGCACAAGTATTTTAACTGGGAATGCAGTAAATATTTAGCCAGACAGCCGGTTCCAACGTGTCAGGGAAGTCATACCTTGGAGTAAAATATGAAGATTGATGAAACAGAATTTTAATCAGAGCCTTCGTGATTGCTCCACCTGATTTTATCATACATAACTTTCGTTAAATGAAGGTTGAACATTATATATTTGTATGGGTATTTTGATGTATTTTAAAAGTATTTTAATAATTTTAGTTTTTGATACTTTAATAATTTAAATTTTTGCACAAATAATTTTCTTATTTTTAAACTATATAACAAAAACAAACAATTTTCGTTTGAAACATACATTTTTTACTGTGTAATTAAATAGTTGTTTATTACTCTTTATGACTATTATAATTGTGCAGGGGTATTTCCCATTTATATAATTATTATTTTGTATTTATATAAGTTTGGGCAAAATGGATGTTCCTGCTCTTTCGGAAAGCAGATGGTCAGGCTGAGTTCATATTTTAGCAGGACTTGTGCGGTTGAAAATGCGGCTTTCTGTTGACTGTCCAGACTTCCCTTCCACTCTTATCTGCTCGGTGTGACCTGCGTTACGTCTGATTTTATATATATATATATATAAACGATACAGGGTTTTTCATCCAAAAGGATTAAATTTTTTTTTTTGTTTCGTATTTCACACCATAAACTTTAAAAATTAACATTGTTTAAAAAACTCAATAAAAAATCTTTCTTTTTTTTTACATAATTTATTCCAAAATCAAGGACTCTGTGAGGTGATAGGTGCGACAATTTCTTGCACCCAGATAATTATTTACTTAAATTTTGATAAACACTTTCTCTAGTTGATTGCCGATAGCAGGTCGGGAAGGGGAATAAGCATTATTTACAAATGAGCTAACGAATAATGTTCCTGAGAAAACTCTTGTGTCATAATTAGTTAATACGATGTTAGTGGCAGGGGCACATCTGTAGGATTCCCGGGGGGAGGGTGGAAATTCCCAGGGAGGGCCCGAGTGGAACGAAGGTTTTGCGTGTCTGGTTAACCAACAGAAGTTATCTCTGGATAGGGTGCTTCTTTGTATGTAGTATACTGCCCATATTTTGGCCCATATGTATGCTATAAGAAGAAAACTTTATAATATACAAAAAATCTTCTATAAAACATAGTTTTAACGTTTACGTTAATCAACTCCGTTTTTGACAGTCACAACTTTGCGAGCGCAAGCGGCCCCCTCTCTGAGGGCTTCTTGATTCCGGGGGTTAGGGGGCACCAATGCACACAGTCGAAGGCTCTGTATGAGAAAGATAAAATTATTTGTTACTCAATAATTAAAACTACTGTATTTGTGAAACGAAAGTGTAAAATGTTAATTTGTGTGTGCCCGTCTTGACACACAAAGCAAGTGTGAGATGGGTGGTGTGTGCAACTTACGCGGTTAAATCTAATAAAATTCATGCACTCTTGAAAATTGTTAGTGAATCCTACAACATGTTCAGAATACTCGTTGAGAAATTATTGATTTGAATGGAGCTTACAATTTTGCAATTTTTTTATTAATGATGTTATTTTATAGGGCATGTTTGTTACCTAATTTAAGGAACAACTTAATTTATTAGTTTGTTCAATGAGAATTACTCTACACCGTACTCATTTACATATAGGACAGAATAACAATGACTTTGAACCCTCTTTGGTAGTTGAACATTTTTAAAATAACCCTTGATGTATGAACCAAACTCCCAAAAATTTCTAAAAATACCATTATGCTTCAAAAATTGTGAAAAAAATTGTATCGTAACAAATTGTCTTGTATTTTTTCTTGAAATTGTGTGGCACTTTTATTAATAACGATTACCTAGCATTCTCCACAACATGCTAGTAAATTTTGTGAGAGTCTCAGTCAAATAAAAAATTAAAAGACAAGTGAATATATGAATATTATGACTTTCTTCTTGCCTTTTGGGCTTGGTAGTGTGAAGATAGCTGCAGATTTTTTGTGGGCTTCCCGAGGTTCAAATACCGAACTTGAATTAATTGACACTGATGAATTTTTATCACGTGACTGGTTTCAAAAATGTTTTAATATGAGTTGTATTTATAAATAGCAAACTGAACAAAAGAGGATAATTATAAATATACTCAATATTTTAAAATAAAATTTTACATTTTGGAATTTATTTCAATTTTTCTTTTATTGAAATTTTTAAGTTTCTTGGAAAAATTGCAAATCTGGGATTCAGATTTCACTCTGAGCATAAAATTATCCATGAGTTATCGAATTTTATTAAATGTATGGTTTTTCTGTCAAGGTGAAATGTTAAAGATTCGAGGTTGAACCTTACTTGCACAACTCTATATTCTGTTTTCACCTCGCCAACTACTTGTAACAACTTAGAAATTTGGAAGTCTAAGGAAATGTTTTGTAATTTTGCTCTCTTCTTCACCGTTACATAATCAAGTTAATCAACATAAAAATAATACCTGCAGGAATGCTACTTATCTTTTTCATTTCATTTAAAGGAATGTTGCCGATGGTAAAAATATTGACATTTTCGTGACTGCAGAAGTCGGCAAGTAAAGTTTATACAAAATCCATCATTTTTAAAATACATCAAGTATGAATCAGTTCATACATATAGGTCTTCTGTAAATAATCTGGCCTAATTAATTTAGGCATTAAAAAAAATTCTGAATTTTTTGAAAAAGATTTGTTCAATCCTCATTATGCCATTTATGTATAAAATTTATATATTTTTCATAAAGTTTTGTTAAAACATACGCCCTTGAATCATGAAAAGATTGGGACATAATATTGCATGCATGAATCATTCAAAATTATATACAGTTAGTTTAGTACACTGTAAGTCATTGACTGTTATTATGGAATACGAAAGAAAAGGCATTGTTTTGTATGTTTACGAAAAAAGTCTTAAATTTTTTTCCACACTATTTCTTCATATAAAATTATAACCAAATAATTGTGTGAATACAGGATTAAAAGTCTAGAGCAATCTTTAAAAAATAAATTTCTGAATTATTAACTGTATACACACATAAATTATGGATTGCAATGGTTATTTCAGGAACAATATAATTCATGTGCATCTAGAAACCTAGTTCCTAAAATATGGACTCTCTTAAATAATAAACGTTACTAATCGCTACATCAGTGTCAAATTTAATTTCACAACATAGCTCATGAACTATGTGTGTGTTTTTGGCGCTTGTTTCTTGAATAGTCCAAGCTACGATCACATTCCATCCGAAAACCCTTAAGAAGTGTACAAAATTATAACGCTAGGTTTTTTAAAATTATTTTTATATGCCTACACCACAAACGGTAGACGATATACCTATTCATAATAAACTGTTAAAGTAATAGTATTTTGCTACATATAATTAAACCAAAAAACTACTAAATACATACATTTTCAATTGCATGATTTTTAAGTTCTGGTAAATTGTGTTACATATTTTATATGGAATGTTAAAGGCATACAAAATTGGTTATTTCATCCTTTTCTCAAAATATAAACTCGTTACATGCTCGTACTTAAAAATTGCACATAAAGATACATTTACAAAATCTTTTCCCTTTGATTTGATTGGATTGCTTTCTGTGTTTGTGACTAACCGTGGTCACAAATGCATTTAATTGCATGTAATAGTTCACCGAATAAAGTTTATTATAGAACATTGGACTATATATTAAATTTTTCGCTTCACGAATGACCAATTTAGCAGAGCTTTCTCAATTAAAAAAATAGCACAAAACTTTAAATTACGCAGTTTAAAAAAATTAAGTAAAAATGGTATTCACTATGACAAAGAATAAGGCCAAAAGAATGGTTGCCAGTTATAAAAACCATGCAATAAAATCTACCCAGTAAATTTGCTTGCTGAGAAACTATTACTATTTTTAACATTACCAGCTAATTTAAATGGCCGGAATTTCCACCATACCCATATTTTGATGTTAAAATTAAATGTTTAGTTATTTTTATAATTCTTTTGTAATAAATCACTTTAAATAATTTAAACATTTTTTAATTTATGGTTTTTCTTTTTGTTTTTAAAAGAATAAAATGCACATTTTTGTTGGATGTAATTTATATAATTTATAAAATTTATTTTTCACAGTAATTTCACCGTTAAATGCTAGAACTGTGTGAAAATGCCATCTGCCGAGAAACAAACAAATTTTCAAAAATGTAGTTTTCAACGAACCACATAGAGAATGCTGGTGGTAAAGATGGTTATACATCGTTCCCTAACTTTTAAAGAAAAGCTTTGTAGGGGGCTGGATATAAGACCATATGAAAACATTTGCCACAAACACACAACTAAAAGTTTCCCCATTCAATATCCACACAACTTAGAAACGTCGTAACGTAGAAAGTCATAACTTAGAACTATCACAACTTAGAACTCATAATTTAGAAACACGAAACGCAGAATCATACAACTTAGAAACACCGTAACGTAGAAAGTCATAACTTAGAAACACGTAACATAGAAACACACAACTTAGAACAGGCATAACTTAGAAGATTCTATCTTGTGTGTTTCTAAGTTGACAGCACCCCGTTGTTTTTAAGTGGCATGTAGATTAACACTTTGAGTGCTATGCACGTAATTTTACGTCCGATTTCTTTTGAGAAATGCGACGGACGTACTGGTATGTCCATGATCTAAAAATACTTTCCTTTGGCTAGTTGTAGTATTACGTCCGCCGTTTTATCAGTAAAAGTTCTTGGTTCATTTTAGTTTTGAATTCCACTGCTAGATTGCATAGGAATCGAAAATGTGGGCCGATAGAATCGATTGTTTTGCTTCGGCCAACCTGACAGTTCATTCTACGAATGCTAGGTGGCAGTGTAGTTCTCAACTGCACGTCGTTGATGAAATAAACACATTTGTTACAGCTTTGCGTACTATACATACTGGCTTACATATACACAATAGTTTAGTGCTGTACACAAATAAACGGTACAGTTTTCTGATAGTAGGCTCTTATGTTTGTAAGGATTATTTTTGATATGAAAGAAGGAAAAATTCAAAACATTTTTTGAATATTACTATCTAAGTACGTTTTCTTTTTTATTTTTATTTATTAGTTTGAATAGAGCATCTATTGTATTTATAAGCACTAACATGTATATGTTGGAATTATTTTGGGGGCTTTCCCTGTTTCTCTACCTGTAATCTGTGGGTTTGAAAAGTTCAAGGGGACTTCTCTGTCTTCTGTGTTCCCAAAGATAGTAGGTGTTACATTTATTAGGGATTGCTATGTGTGAATAAATAAATATTGTGGTAAATAAAAATTAAATAAGGTACCAAAAATTTCAAGTGATACAAGTGAAAGTAACTCGCAAAATGAATTTGAAGATAGTGATCTGGACCCAGAATTTTTTTTATCTTTAGATTATACAGATTCAGGTAGGATATATTTATGTATTGGTTTTTATGTTTCGGCCTGATAGGATTTTCAATTGACTGTGCAGATGCCACAAAAACCCAGTCGTTATGGGATGAAGGTGTACATGCTATCCGACTCAAAGACAGGGTATGTGTGGAACTACGATGTGTTTTGTGGCAAAGACAATGTAGTTACCGATGTTGTCATGCGACTACTCGATGACTTGGCAGGAAAAGGTCACACTCTATTTACTGACCGGTATTACACAAGCCCTTCCCTAGCTGTGCAGCTAGAAAAAGTGCAGACAGGACTGGTCGGAACTGTTCAAAAAAACCGGCTTGGTATGCCTCGTGCACTTCGTACTCCAACTTAACAAAGAGGGGAGCAAATTTTTCGTAGGAAAGGAAACTAAATGGTGCTTTGTTGGAAGGATAAAAGGGATGTGTACATGCTCACCACACGACATGTGGCTAAGATGATAACATACAATGACAGGAGGGGAAATGAGAAAATAAAACCTGCTGCTGTTGTCAGTTACAATGCTACGAAGTTTGGTGTTGGCCTTTCAGATCAGCGCATGTCATACGGAGCTTTCAACCACAGATCTGAGAAATGGTGGAGGAAGTTGGCATTTCACATGATCCTTATTGGCATATCTAATGCGTGTATTATGTACAACCGGGTAAAACCAAGATAATTATTAATTACATCTTTTATGAAGCAGATTGCCAGTGACTTGGCTGTGTTCGAAGAGGACCCACAAGATAAGCCAAGTCATTCTGGAGCTAGTTTGGCTAGACTCACGGGGAAACATATTCTGGAGAAATTTCCAGTTCAAGAAGGACAGAAAAAGAAACAAAAGAAGTGTAGAGTGTGCGCAGAAACAGGTAGATCAAGGACTGGCACAGCAATTCGCAAGGACACAACATGGCAGTGTAGTGTGTGCAAACTTGCAATGTATATTGAACCTTGTTTTTCTTGTACCATTCAAGAAAAAACTATACATCATAATGTACTAATATAATACAATTCTGTAGGTGACTAAAGAAATATTTTGAAGTGGATAAAGGTGAAATTCAACAGACACATTGTGAATATTTATTTTTTATATTTTCTAAAAAAAGGTTCTATTCAGACATGTCTCTAAAAAAAAAAAAAAAAAAACACACACACACACACGCACGCACGCATTATATTGTTGTGCTTCATAAATTCATCTTTTTTTCTGGGTAGAAACATTCACTGCTTATCTGGTGCTCCTATCATAAGGAGCTAAACGACGTACATGCCTTATAATGTGTAACACTCAGTTCATTATGTCATTGTTTATCTCCTCAGCAGGTTGAAGTTTCATCTGACGGAGTTTCGTTCTTTGTTTATACGATCATTGTAAGCTTCAGAGTTATAGGCATATTTTGAAAAATTTTTAAGTCCCCACCCTGCATCAAATTATTAGTTATTTTGTCTAAAATATTTGCTATGCAATCATAACCAACCATACTATTTACAACAATTTAAAATAAAATAGGGGGGATAGTATTTGTAAGACTTGTGCAACAAAAAAATTTTAATCTAGTAAATTTGACCAGTCAACTGCAAAAAATTACTTTGCTAACTTAGCAAGTTATTTGAAAAGGTAACTAATCAAAGCAAATAACATGCTAATTAGCAAATTACCAGATTAAAAACTTTTTGCAGCAAAATATTCTAAAAGTATAGCATGTTTGATTTTATTTTGAATTGTTATCAATAGTAGGGTTAGTTATGACTGCATATCAACAATTTTTAATCATAGAATTTGGTGCAAGGTGGGGATTTTAAAACTTTTGAAAAAATGGCTGTAGCTCAGAAACTACAAACCTATTTAATTAAGGTTTTTGATTCAGAACCGTAATTAATTGGTCTATCAACTGTTGTCAGCTTGAATTTGAGTTACATACCTTGTTCTAGATCTGTGCAAGAACTAGATTTTTTTTATGCAAAGTGAATATCAAATTGAATGTGCAAAATATTTGTGAAGTCGAATTGAATTGCGAATATTGTTTTTGGTGAAGCTGTATTACACTTATTTTATAAGATATAGGATTGAATTTTAAAAAAAAATTGTTTAACATATGTAATGTAAATTGATTGAGTGATAAACCAATTTATAACATCAGTCAATAAAAATTATAAAATAACTATGCATGGTATAAATATTGAGCATTCATAAAAGCAAATGGAGTGCCACTTTTGATTGTTTAAGTAACCAACTTTAGTCAAGAAAAACATATATAATAAAAAAATATATATATTTACATGAGCGAATCTTAGACTACCAATGTTTGAAAGCTTTGCAACAAATTTGATGCTTCACATCAGATGCGAAGCTTTGCACCACAACTTTTTTTTTATATTAGGTTTATATTTTTTATTTGGAGAGATTTCTTTACTGTTCAAATATTTAACAAAAAGCTCTGATTGATTTGCTTAGTGGAAGCTTTGCACAGGCCTACTCTGTATGCACTTTAATACTTTTTATTTGCAGCAAAACCCTGTAAGAATTTTCTTAAGATACTTGTATATTTAGACTTTAAGCAGGGAAATTATTATTTTAAGAGTAAAATTTATGTATTTATATCTTAAGTGCAAAATTTTTTATACTTATTACGTATAATGCAGGAAATTTTCTTAAGAGGGATTTTACAATTTTGCTATCATCATTATAGAAAGTGAAGAAGAGAGATGTATGTCATAGATTTAATATGCTTAAAACTGGTAAGTTTATAAACTTTATTAAATATGTTCATGAAAGAATTACAAAGAATTACGCTTTCTGGACAGACCCATTGCCTCCAATTATCCTCCTCAGGCTGGGAAATAGTGGGTGTACTGATCATGTGCTTCCTCATGTGTATGGTGTCAGCGAATCCTACCTGACCAAACAGCAGTGCCCCATTCCTCGGCCCAGCCATGTTGCCCGGTACAAGCCACACGGCGATGCCCCGTGGCTCGGTCCAGGCCACACGGCGGTGCCCCGTGCCTCAGCCCAGCCGTGTGGCTCGGTCCAGTCCACACGGCGGTGCCCCGTGCCTTGGCCCAGCAGTGTGCCTTGTGCCACGGCCCAGCTGAATATCAGCATGGGTGCTCATGGGTGGCCTTTGATGTGTTGACTGGAAGTTTGCTGGGTCATGAAAGTTACCAGAATGTTGAACTTTCTCTTTTTTTTAATCACTAAACTGTGCTATCCTTAATTGAAACTTAATGACTTAAGTGAAGTCTCACTGCAACATACTAGAATAAAAACTCAGAATTTTGATGCTTAATATTGAAACTGCCTTATAAATGGCATTTTCGGGACAATGGCCAAGCCGGGTCAGCATCTTGCTGGGTTACAGGATGTCAATGTGGTTCTAACGGAAATACCAAATGTGAAATTGGGAAATGTAAACCGCTATAAAAACAGGAAACACTTATGTTCTTTGAATGATTCTTGCAATGTTGAATCTTTTAAATCAGGAAATATGTGCAGAAATAAAAACCGACTGTAAGGATAAACTCTGAGTGAACTGAAAACACAGGCAGAGCAGTGCTCCGACTAGGCAGTCATGGTCAACAGCTGAAATACACCAGGAAAATCTGAAGACGAGTGTAATGTCCTAAACCGTAGAATGCCAGATTAAAGATCCTTCATTGGACAGTTACTACATTTAAAACATCTCGTAAGGTTCTGAAAATATATACTTAATGTGAGAAATCCTTTAAAGGAAGGTATTATATAACAAGATGATATTTTAATGGTTGAAATAAATTATGTGGTGTTTTTATTTTATAAAAGTACAATTTGTTTTCTAGACCCTGCATTTTAAAATAGGTTTGGCAAAAGTATTAATTTTTTGACAAGGGGCACTAGTACTATCTTTATATCAAGTTATTTCTTGCTATAAAAATATTAAAAAACTTATAAAGGTGAATAAATGGCAGCACTAGAGACCTGGGCTAGGAAAAGCGGCACCTTCGCACTTTTCTGTTCCCAGAGCCCCAAGGCATTTGATCCGGTCGCCTACAACCAGAAGTGGCTGGAGAGTGGTGCAAGCCTATTGGTCAGCACCAATGCTGCTCCCGACACGGATTCTCCAGACCAAGAGTGACGGCACTTCACTTTTTCACATTGTTTATGTGTTCAAGTTTTGATGAGAATTGTTTTGCTAATGGTACTTGGAATTTTAATTTATCTGAACAATTGTTTGTGTAGTGAAATTTATTTTGATCTCTTATAGTTCTCCCACAATCCCTGTAAGTCACTGTGATTCAGAATAACATTGTACAGTATTTTGTATGTTCACAATAAATGCTACTATATGAACTTAACATAAATAATTGGAGGAAACAGTCATTAAATAACCCATTAATTTTATATATCTTGCAGTTGTGATCAAAATGTCATTTTTATTGTACATTTTTTAATAACGTAGAACTTGCAAGTTACATAACTACATTTTTTTATGTCTGTCATATGCATGTATCAGGTGGTTGGAAACAAGGCTGACAGTGCCATGTAGGTGATTCCTTGTAATAAAACAAGACACAAGTATTTAACAACTTTCCCTAAAGTGGTTGTTACAGAAGTTGTACTAGAGAGAAGATTTTATGGTTTTATTTTCAGGCCAATTTCATTTTTAAAACAGAAGTGTTGGGTGTTAATTATTTGTTTGTATTTTTTATGAATACTGTTTGTTCATTTTGATAGAATATTATTAAACAAATATGACACGTAATTTCACTAAAACAGTTTCATTTTGACTGATACATGATGCACTTTTACAATATAATAATTTATAATAAGCATGTCTGACTACTCAGAACAATAAAAATCAACTGGCAGTTATTTGTGTTTTTAAAAATGTACGAACATCATAATGTAAAAATAATTTATAAATAAAATAACAGTGCAAAATTAAAAAAGTAAAAAAAATTCTCCATTATATTTTGTAATACATTTAGTACCTACAAACTTCATGCTAAATAAATTACATTTATTGAATTCACTAATTTAAAAGATTATTTTTTTTGTAATTTAAGTTAAGTTTGATTAAATATTATGATTAATTTCATGATTCTAATTGCATTTTGGTGTCACGTGGTGTGTTGACATGGTATTTATTCTGTGCTACTTTATGTTATTTTTTTATTTTAAATATTGTCAAGGCTAGCATAGCAGTATTTTTTGATACCACTATTAATATAAAGATGGACACATCAGTAATGGTTAGTAATTTTACTATTTTTGTTTTAACAACAAACTAAAGAAAATCGTTTACTAGTGACAGGGAAAATATTCTTTTAGAACAAATTGGGACTTGATGAATACAACAGCTAGAACGCAACGATTTTGACATTGATTTATAATTGAATATTTATATAAGATTGGAAATGGTTATTAATGCCAATATTAACTGAGTTTTTGAAGAAAATAATAATTTTAATCGACGAAGACATCAAGATTTTAAATAATTACTTAAGAAGAGAAGTCGACAAAAATCCATGTTCAAGAGATCGCCACATGACATTAATTTGCTTTGAAACTACAAAGATTAAATGCCGTTTATAATTCCGAAGAAAGAAGAATCCTGTTGAAAATTGAAAAGTCGCAGTTCGAGCCCGGGAAGGATGAACGTCGCGCAGTCCAGCCCAGTCGCAGCCCATAGTCTGAAGGATTGAGTCGTGACAGCGCGTATTCCTGCCGCACGCTAGAGGACGGAGGAGCAACACCAGTATCGCAGTCCTGGATGAGTCGAACCAAGGATTCTCCGAGAACCTACACGTCTCGTGGGTATCCTGCAGCAAGGTTTGGTCCCTTACCCCATCACCCGAAGACTCGTTGAATATAGAAGTACCCGAGCAAATTACAATTTAAACAAGACGAACAATTTTCTCAGAACTAGAATCTGTTATATTATATTGAATATTCTTTGTAAAGGAAACCGATTAACTTGTTCATCTTTAGATTTACAAATCAAATTCCGGAATCGCGATCCTGAGCTAGATAGTATTAACTAGTATAGATGGAATTTGATATTGGAATAACGTATTGCTATTTTGGTTGACTGGTACTGCAAGTTACGTACCCAGTAGTCCAAGCTCTACCGGACTGAAGTTAGTTAAAATAAATAACATCCAAATAATTAACATTTGATCGTAAAGATAATTCACTCAAGTGAAAGAATTGTTAGATGCTTTGAAGTTGAGAGTAATAACAAATTCCATCTGTAGTTTAAAATAAATTCTTTTAAGTTAAGTTTATTTATATAAAGTGTGATATGTGCATGTCAAAGTGTATTGTCACCATCGTCACAGACATTACACACAAATATAAACCGTACATTTGAATTTGTTTACACTTTATTACAAGGTCTAGTCACTATATTAGTACATACTTTTGACACACTTTACCTTGACTTTCAGACACAAGCTTCTAGATACAATTCTTAAAACTGAGAGAGGTAGGCTAGAGAAACCGAAATTATTAAATACATTAAATAATTTCAATATTTACACTAGCTGACTCCACAATAAAGTGAAAAATATGATGTATAACTATAATCCTTAAAAAGTTTATTCGCTGTAACAAATCAATTTTTAACACTTGTCTACCCTAACTATCTGACTATTATGTTCTAACTGAAGAGGTTACTAATTCAGTGTAGGAATTTTGAAATTTGAAACTGATAATTCTTTAACAGTTAGCAGTTTCAATTTAAAATATTTTTTTATGTCACTTTAATATTTCCATCAATGTGGATAGTTATAGTTAGCTGAAGGTCATCAG
The DNA here is from genome assembly GCF_032445375.1 of Bacillus rossius redtenbacheri. Taxonomy (NCBI): domain Eukaryota; kingdom Metazoa; phylum Arthropoda; class Insecta; order Phasmatodea; family Bacillidae; genus Bacillus; species Bacillus rossius. The sequence goes on from NC_086330.1 coordinate 234,685,098, forward strand.
TTTTCAAAGATTCTTTTGCCATCTTCATAACATTACATAACATTGCTGGTAAGTATTAAGGACTATGTATATAATTATTTTTTGTTTGCAGATCAAAGTTAACATGAAGTTTGGAAATATTTTCCATTATAGAATATATTTATAAAATTTGATACAGTACAGTAAACAAATGTTTTAAATGTCTTATTTTAGGTTTATGTAACTGCAGATTTTTTCTATATTCAAAATTTGTAAAATAATTACCTAGGTAAGCTTCTAGTTGGATGAATGGCAAATGCTGCGGGCTCCTTAAGGGTGGTTCTCAAAGTGCGAGCCAGGGTGCACAGTGCGCCCTAGAAGAGTCCGGGTGCGCCCTGTGGTGTTCCAGAGATAGATTTGTCCAGATGTCAAAATAAAATAGTTACTGTATTACATTATTTCATTATGGATATATGTATTGCTTTTTTTACAAACACATCATTATTATGTGTTATTAGTTTGTAAAGCAAGCCTTGAGTTGACCATCAGTATTCAGCTGTGAGGGGTTAATTATTATAACGTATTTCTCAGAATATTGTATATGGTGCGCCTAAAATTACTTGTAAGATTTTAAATGTTCCCTGACTTCCAAAAGTTTAAGAATCTCTGCTATAGACCATAGATGATTCCTTTCTCAGTATCCTCGAGTGAACTATGTTGTTGAGTTTATCTGTCTCTAAAGACCTCACTACCTATGAGACATAGAGCCCCCAAAAAAAAAAATTAAATTAAATTACAATGAACTTTCAAACCAGTGTGAAATATAAATTAAAACAGTTTATAATTAAGGTGGAAAAATAGTTTTGTAAAATCGTACCATTTTTTAAACTTTTACATTTTAGTTTTTTAACGAAAGGCCTGGCCAGACAGAGCACATCCTACCGCAGCGCCCTGCGATTTCTGACCAAGAGCGAGCAATCGCGGCGATCTGTGATCAGCTTGGCCAGACAGACAGCGATAGGACGCTTCGCTATATTCATTTCCATTTCAGAATTCCTTCAGCATAGTTCGTTCGAAAAGTCAAGCTCGGATGAAGAAGAACTTCTCCTTTTAGCGTTAGTTCGCAACAGAAAAAAACGTAGGCGATTTTGGGTGTACGAAATAAACTGAAAAAGGGAACAGTTAGGTGAATTTCATCGTCTATGTATAGAACTGCAAGACCATGAAGATCGGTTCTTCAGATATTTTAGAATGTCAAGAGCGTGTTTCGAAGAACTTCATGAACTGATTGAGCCAACAATCATGAAATCCACCACAAACTCGAGAAGACCTATTCATTCAAGGTCTAAGGTAAGAAAAACCAGCATTTTAAAGATTCAAATTTATTAGTAATATTTTTGAAAAAATGACGTACAAAAACCTTTGTCTCCAACTATTTGTTTACAATACAAACATAATAAATACATTTAACAATTATGATAATACATCAAATGCATTTTCATATGCACTCCTCAGCTGTACGAGCGTGTTGTGGCCGCTGGTTTGTTGTGCGATTTTCCCAGCGAAGAAATCTGTCGACTGTGACTGGTCTTGCGAAATATGTGTCTTGGAGCCGGAGTCTGTTTCTTGTGGTAAACTCACCGCGCTGTTTGGAGCCTGAGTATGTGCCAAGTTCATCTCAGCCTCTGCGAATAGTGTTGCCATCTCAATTTTCAGTTTGGCTTGAGTTGCTCGTGGAAACTCTTTAAATGTTTTCGCATAACTTATAAACAAATGATCCGCAGAGTCCAAATTATTTTTCATTTTATTTCTACGGTCGAAGTAGGCAATAATTTTGTTGACAACATCTGTCAGTTCATTCACTTTCCTTTTCCGGTTTACTGCTGTTGGCATTAGTGAAGGGCCAGATGCTGATGGGTTGTTGCTCTCCTCTTGCAGTTCAACATGATTTCCCTCCAGAGACGAGGTGTCTGATATTTGAGAGACGTCTGAAGAAATATTAGAGGTGGTTTGGCGTGGTGCAATAATATCTAGGAACTCCATATGAGCACTCCATGGCCATTTTTCATATTTCTTGGCTGCTTGCCCTGTATTACCAGCAATGCTCTTCTTTTGTTTAATGTAGCAGTCTCTCAGGTTTTTCCACTTCTGCTTTAGTGCTTCACCTGAAACAGAAAGGAACGCAACAATCAGTCACACTGTGTAGCATACAGTAAAGTTTCAAATGTAATGTTCTAGAAAACAGTTAATGAAGTTTTGAAAATTCCACAATATGAAAATTACTATCTTGTAAATAGTCTTCAGTCACAATGATGAATATCTGAATAAAATTTTTCAACATGTGGCACACTTGTGCCGGTTTTGGCTAGTGCAGTAGTCCAATTTTACACGAAAATTTGCAAATAATAATTAGTGTGGACAACTTTTCAAACATAAATTAAGCACTCTTATGACCTTTCTGTTTCAGATATTTAAGTACTGGTGACATGAATCAGACAATCGCTTTTTCTTTTCAAGTTGGACGGTCAACTGTCTCAGAAATTGTGAAAGAGGTCTGCCAATAACTGTGGGTGGTTTTACAACCATTATATTTGCCGATACCTTCAGAGGAAATTTGGAAGCGAGCTGTTACAGGATTTGAACAAGTTTGGGACTTTCCTAATTGTTTGGGTAGCATTGATGGGAAGCACGTCAGGCTCAAATGTCCTGCAAAAAGTGGCTCAAATTTTTTCATCTACAAACATTTTTTTTCTATTGTCCTGCTAGCTATAGTTGATCCATATTACAAGTTTATCGTTGTAGATATTGGCAGTTACGGAAGGCATAGTGACAATGGTATTTTTGAATGTTCAACTTTCTATAGAGAATTCGTTCATGGAAAAACTATTCTGCCACCAAAACCACTTCCAGGAACTATCAGTCCACCTATTTCCCACATTTTCATAGGTGACGAAGGTTTTGCTTTGCAGACGTATTTAATGCGTCCTTTTCCAAGAGCTACAATTGCTGGCATGCCAAAAAAACGAAAATTCAATCAACGTCTTAGCAGAGCACGGCACGTAATCGAAAATGCCTTCGGCATACTAGCTCAGAAGTGGAGAGTATTGTTTAGGCCTATTGAAACAGACGTTAACACTGCTGTGCACGTTGTCAAAGCCACTTGCTGCTTGCATAATTACATTCTGAGGAACAGTTCGGAACTTGTAGCTCCCGACATTAATAACTATGAGGACCAGCAACCTATACGCGGATTGTCAGACATAACACCAACTAACAGAAGATCACATAGTACAGCATTCCAAGTGCGCGAAAGATTTGCCGACTATTTCACCAATAATTACGTAGATATAAGTAAACATATATTTATGTTTTCATGTTTTCTATGTTACAATGTGCAAGTGTACAGATTATTATTAAAATGTTATACGAAATAAAGATGTTGTTTGTTTAAAGACCCTTAATTTAAACAAAATGCACAACAGATACCGCAGTTGCAAACCATTAAAAAAAATCGAAACTATTTATAAAATTATGTACTACATTTTTCAACAAATGAATTCCTACGCATCAATTTTAAAAACATTCTACGCCATAAATTAGTAAAACTAATGTACTGCAACATGTTTGTTTTGACAGTTTAATTATTTATTATTATTTACGATTTATTTTATTTTGTTTGCTCTATGTATGATATTATTTATTTTCAGAAACGGCAATATTTGGTTATGTATGTCTATGGAAAAGTGATTCTTTGGATTTTTACCGGACTATTTGAACAAGGTATTGTTGATACCCCTCTAAGGACTAATGGACTTGAAAACTGTAAACGGTAAAATTAACGCCGTAATTTTATTATGTAAATTATGATTTTAATATTTATTTATTTAAATTTTAAGTGAAATTTTGTTATCCGCGCAATTGTTGCGTTCGGAGTTCACGTTTTCGGTAAGAAATTTAGTAACCGAATTGGTTCTTTTGGCCAATCACGGGCCACCATTTAAAAGTTGAGTCTTACTGGTTTATTTGAGGAATTAGTAAGAAAGAGAGTTCTACAATGGCCAGCTGAATGAGCGGCAACTTCGTGACGTCGGCGATTTAAAATCCTGAAAATTAGCTATCTAGCATCAGGCATCCCGGATAGTGGATGATAATTATGAACCATTAGGGAGTTCAGAATATTTAAACAGGATTTATCTAAAAAGATAAATAATATAGGAGTGATTAACGTGAGTAATAAAAGTGCCCAGATTTTTTGTGCCCTAATCTTATGCACGAATCACGAAACTCCCGTTTTTACGTCACATCGTCGCCGAAACTTATTATAAACATTGATTTCACGAATTAAATTGACTTTATAGATGATTTAAATAATACTTGGACATAAATTTTACGAATTTACACATTTAATTAACAGACTCAGTGGTCCTATAGATGAGAGGCTCTGAGCTCTACCGATGATTTTGAACCTATCTAGCCGAGGTAAATTGATTTAAGTTCCCTAAAAACATTAATTAAAAACTGTAGTGTCAACGAACCCGAATTAAGACTTTTGAAAATATGTAAATGTGCGCAACATAACTCCTGGTAATTGAACTTTTATTGAATTCCTATGATGTCACTGTTAAGTTAGGTTGTTGTTTTGGATATGAATAATAATTAAATATATTAATAAGATTGAAATTTTTGAAATAGTTTTACATTGGGAATAAAATAATTCTATATTTTTTGTTCAAAGTATTGTGTTATGTCATTTGCAATTTCACCTACTCCAGTGTGTATTTATGTATGTTCCTAATCAACCAAGTAACACCTAACTGTGGCTTACCTTATATCAACACTACCAATGGAGAGTCACACAATTTAAGGAATAAAATTTATTACACAGTTTTTATTCAGCCCAACGTTTTAGTGTGTGTGTGTGGGGCCTAAACTACTGCAGTAAAGTCTCTGCACATATTAAATTGGCTACCCTAGTGGGGCCTAAACTACTATAGGTTCCCCCACAGACTAATTTGGAGCCCATACGGTGGGGCCGATATTGAGGTTAAGGGGCACCTCAACATTTTTTTTTTGTGTGTAAATTCTGGACCATCCAAGTACTGTGTGCAAGTGAACTATTTGTGTAACATATTATATTGTTGATTATTTCATTGCACACCATTATGGCCGACGAACAAAACAAATACTTTCTTAGAGAAAGATCACGAAGTGTAGGTGAGGAGTATGCAACTGCACAAACCTCAAGCAGTGAATCACATCCTACATCATCTGCAGGGAATTCGCCAGTAGTCACCTGTGAGGAGAGGTTAGGGCGGCCCACAACTCCCCTAATCATGGAGCAGGAAAACCTAAGTGACACTGTCATCCACACAGCTGCACCCCAGGACAGTACTCCTACTCCACCACCAGTGACCCTAGAGTCATTAATGCAGATTCTGCTGCAGAACAACACAGAAATGAAGCAGAGCAACACTACCCTTAGTGAGAAATTGGAACAAAACAATACCAGTATAAGGAACCTCGAGCACAGCATCGAGGTTAGGCTCTCACAACAACACGAGGAGATCCAGCAGATAGCCGAACAGGTCTCCCAGTACAACAGCAGGGTAGATGGGTTGGAATCCCATGTCACTTCCCTAAGAAACATGATGGCCAACGAGCACCGAGGGCAGGCCAATGCCAGGGAAGAGGTGCGCGAACACATCCAGCACCTGGAGAGCAGGCTCAGCGATATTGAGGTGGCCACAGCTACACTGAGGGACAGGTTTGAAAATCTGTCTGTTCAACCAAGTCCTACAGCTGCATCAGCTGGTAGTATAGGCCAGGCCCAGGCTAGCGATTGCCATGGACCTACTGTTCCCACACTACCCTCCACAGGCAAGCGACAGGGCGGCACCGAGTGCTACACCGAGCACCTGCCCCAGGAACCGTCACATGTCACCCCCGTAACCCACCGGCCAGGTAGCAGGACGTTTGTGAACACGTCGAGTATGGACCCTGCTACTCTGATCCACCACCCGGCCAAGCATTGGGCAGAGGTCATGCCCACGTTTTCAGGAAGGGTTACCGAGAACCCTATACGGTTCCTGAAGCGCTTTGAGGAATATGCGGCCACGTTCAATTTCAGCGAGGCTGAGGTACTAAAGTGCCTCAACGGTGCATTGAAAGGGCAGGCTTTCTACTGGTGGGAAATGCTGAGTGCACCAGTAGCTACACCCACTTCCAGGCCATGTTCCGCCAGCAGTATTGGAGTCTGCGGATTCAGAGCAATCTGCATGCCCAGCTCCATACTGAGAGGTATGACCCCAGGAAAGGCACAACGCTGGAGGCCCACCTGTCCACAATGTTTGAAAAAACTAGGTATCTCGATTTGCCCATGACGGACGAGGAGTTCGTAGCGGCAATACTGACTCAGCTGCCGCTGCGCTACCAAAAGCAGTTGTCCGGCCTAACGTACCGAGACGTCACAGAGTTCAGGGAGAGACTCCTGAACTATGACAAGCTGGAGAAAATGGACAGGACGCCAGCACCTAAGGAGGACCACGAGAGGGTGCCTCAGCAAAACCGCCAGCCACCCCTGAATAACTACTGGCAAAACAGGGACAACAAGCCAAGGGACAACCGGCAAGCAGCTATCCACACTATGAGCTGGCAACCCAAGGGCAGGGAGCAAAGCTCATATGGCCGTTACGCCACAAGCCAACGCAAAGGTCCTTACAACAAGAAAAGGACACATAGGCGTGCGCACGGTAGGTGCCACAGGTGCCTTGGCACCACCATTAGGGTGAACGTTATTTTGTTTTTTACAAGCAGAAATAATACATACTTACAAAAAACCATATTATTTCCAAAAAAAAAAATATGTTTTCCAATCGTGTCGAGTAATAGATATGTGCTTATAACACTATCAGTATATCAATTATCAATCGAACCAACTATACACACGGAAACAAGCCAGATGCAATTACGCGGGCCGCGGCTACGACACTTCTGAAATGTAAATACTTATCCTAGTTCTCCTCGAATTACAAGGAATGCGCGCTCGGTGTCCACTGTTCACTCCACTCGGCAGGCGCACGGAATAATATCCGCCGTCCGCCAGATAGCACTACTGTGTAGTGTCTACTCTTACTGTTTACTCATCAGTTTACTGTTCTAATGAGTACACGAGTACAGCCTGTGTTTGTTACGTGGATCACTCATTAATTAATTATCATTTTATTTTCAATAGTTGACAGTTGTTATGGTTCGTTAATTGCTGTATATATCTGTTTGTATGATGTATAAATGGGTGATTAAAATTAAAAAGCCCGATCCCGAAAAGGATTCCAGTTCCAGATCTGAGGGTACGGATGTTCAGCCTGAAAACAGTAAGTTATTTTTCCTATATTTAATCTGTGGTACTTTATATTTATTTTTTAATTGCATTAGCGTAAAATGAGGTGGAAAGTCCAATGTAAGGTTAGTATATTTTGAGAGATAGCGGCCTGCTGAATAAGCCAGTTTTAGCTGTTTTGAAGGCTTTTAAAAATTGCTGTTATTGAATGTGCGTTGTCTTGAAAGTACTTAAGGCGTTAAGGGCAGTTGTTTGAAAATTGCGTTCATCTTGTAGATAAACACTTTGGACACACATTTGCTGGTTTTGTGTGCTTAGACCAGCCCCACACGATATCCATTTCCTTAGCAGTTTTCATACCTTTTTTCTGTTAGCGCGCCTGCTCTCGTGTGGGTAACTTTTCAGCACCCTTTCAACGGGTCTGCCTTCGGGTATGAAAGTTTTCATAACAGAAGTCTTAAACAAAACGGTAATAGAACGTGCCAGAGTCATCAAAATGAAGGACACACGTGCAGTAACTAAAACCTTTAGTCACTTTCGTAAGCATTAGGGGAGATACAAAACGTATTTGTGTGTCAAATGAAACTATATGATAGTGAAAGTGTGAAACTATCGTGAAATATATAATTTATCCTAAAATAGTTATAAAAAAAGTAATCAGAAGTTTTAAAATACGTTAGAAACTTTACTTTCTTGATAATACACTGTATATGGACCAAACTATAACAGCTTAGGTAGTGTAGTGGTAGAGCGCGCAGCTAGGATTCAAAATGTGAATTGTGGTGTGGTTCAAACCACGGTGTTAAACAACCAACATTTTTTATAGTAAGATTATTGTATTATATAAATTGTTCCAAGTAGCATGTATTTTTACATTTTATTTAATGTTTCTTAGAAATGCCACACGTATTGGCTTAAATGAAACTGCAAGACTTTCTTTAGATTACACAATTTTTAAAATAAACAACTGAAATTTTAATATATTTTCGGTATTTGGTAAAATGTAAAGCAGCATATTTATTCTACTCTGTTATGCTTGCTTTGGTGGAGAACTACGTGGCTGGTTTTGTGTTAGCATTCTATTGTCTCGTGTATTTGGAGAAATGAATTATTTCTTCTCTTCTGCTAAACAAACTTTTATGCCCACTTGTATACCCACGGGTATAACAGAATGTGTAGCAGAAATTGGGCATCGTGTGGGGCAGGCTTTACAGGGCTTCTCCTGTTCTCCACGACAGTGCAATTTGGGCATGGGTAGGCGAGTCCCTTAATCACAATACATAATGATTAAGTTGAAGTTGAAACTACCTGTATGTACCCTTTCCTTTCAGCTGCTGTTGCTGGTCCCAGTACGGAGATTGTTTGCAAAGACGATAAAACGGATGAAGAACCTGTGAAAAGACCAGCTGAGCTTGATGATCCTTGTCAAGACCTACTAAAGAACAGACTAGAGAAATTGGCTAGAATTTCTCGTGGACCATATCATCCTTGTCTTTCAACCTACCCTGTCAAAACTGTTGGAAAGGGAAAATATTCTAGGAATAGATCGTTCAAATCTACATGGTTTGAAGATTACAAATGGCTCGAGTATAGCGTTATGAAAGATGCTGCTTTTTGTTTTGCATGCCGTTGTTTCGCTCTTAATGACAGTTCAGCTCCTGGGTCAATTGAAAATGCATTCACAACAATCGGGTTTTCTTCGTGGCATAAAGCTCACGAAATGTTCAAAACACATGAAAAGAGTAGATGTCATGTATCAAGTATGGTTGGCTGGGAAAGTTTTAATGTAAGTAAACAAGTTGATGTTATGTTGGATGATGCTAAGGAAGCTGAATTAAAAGGAAAAGAGAAAAAACGTCTGGAAAATCATGAGTACATGTCACGGCTTATTGATATTGTCCGTCTATTGGTTAAAGGTGGAAAACCCCTTAGAGGTCATGACGAGAGCGAGGAGAGTGACGAGAAAGGTCTTTTTCTGGAAATCGTTAGCCTTCTGAAATATACGATCCTATTTTTAAGAGTTACATTGAAAATGCTCCTAAGAACTGTATTTATCTCAGCAACCATATTCAGAACGACATATTAGCATCCCTTAGCACAGTAATACTAAGAACAATAAGTGATGAAATTAGGGGCCAACCATTTGCAATTATTGCCGACGAAACATCTGATGTAAGCCATCACGAGCAACTGGCAGTCGTGTTTCGCTACATACCTAAAGGAGATAAATATCCTGTCGAGAGATTGGTGTCCTTACAGCGATTGAAGTCAACTGATGCCGAAAACATATTTAAAGCGATCAACTGTGTACTGAGTGAAGTAGGTGTTCTGTGGAAAGATGTAGTTTGTGTGTGTTTTGATGGGGCTTCGGCAATGGCAGGTGAATTTACCGGCGTACAGGCAAGATGCAAAGAGGTCAATTCATCGATAATGTATGTGCATTGTTATGCACATTGTCTGAACCTTGCCTTAGTAAGCGCCTGCACTAGTCACAAGGAAAATCCAATCATATTTGATTTCTTTGGAATAGTCCAGATAATTTTCAGCTATATTGAAGGTAGTCCTAAGAGGCATGCTATCTATGAGGATATTGTAAAAGAAACAACTATCAAAATCAAGACTCTAAAATCCCTTTCAGATACTCGTTGGGCGTGCCGTTCAGAAGCTGTGTCTGTTATTCATGCTCACTTGGTTGACATTGTAAAAGCCATTGAAGAGTGTACAGAATCTACTTCCGACTCAAAACTCCGGGCTAAAGGTAAAGGCATTTTGCTACAAATCCAATCTTTCAACTTCATCGCGTCTTTGCAAATCATGCATCCAATCCTTCAGCTTGTGGTGAAAGTGAGCAAAGCCCTGCAAAATCCTAAAATAGACCTTTGTCAAGCAGTTGAAGATGTTGAAAGCCTGGCCCTTGCCTTGGTAGAAATGAGAAACAACGAAGAAGAATTTGAGGACATTTTCACAAAAACTAAGGAAATGTGTAACTTACTGGATGTTAAAATCCCTACAGTTCGAAAAAGAAAAGTCTCAGTCATCTTAGAAGACATTGTCAGTTCGTGCTCTTCTACTGCCTTTTACGCAGAAACCAAAAAGGATGAGTTGAAACTGTTTACATTTCATCCGGTTTTGGACAGTCTAGTTCAAGGTATCAACTCTAGGTTTGCACAAGAAACCAAGAAAGTGATCTCTGCCACAGGAAAACTAATGGCGTTAAATTTGGGTTCTTACAAGTGTGAAAGTAGTGACTTTGAAGTTCTCTCAAAACAGTTCAGAGTGAATGCTACGGAACTAGAAGCAGAAGTGAAGCTTTTGAAGACAAAGAGAGATATGGACACCGAATTTCCACCTAAAACTGTTCCTGACTGGATTGATTGGCTTTCAAAGTTTCAGCGAAGTTCAACCTACAAAAGCTTCAACGCAGTAATGAATACATTTGTAACAATGCCTGTAACTAGCTGTACAAGCGAAAGAACTTTTTCAAAGCTTACCATCATAAAATCAAAGCTTAGGTCTACAATGTGCCAGGAACGCTTGAAAAACCTGATGATTCCATTTGTGGAGCAAAAACTGGCTGCTTGTGCAAACACAAATTCTATCATTGACGAATTTAAAAACATTGTTCCGTTTCATCGACGACTGGCACTTTAGTAATACAGAGATTTCCCTAGGTTTTTTATTTTTAGTTCTGGACTTGTAAACCTGTTTTCAAAATAAATTTTGAACAATATTGTACCTAAACATATACTACTACTTAAAATACATTATACTAATCGGATAGGCTTACTCGATGACTTATATGCAGTCGCCGACAAAACATTTTTGTTGTGTTCCAAAAGTTAAAACTTTTGCCCTCTCTTATTTCTGTATTTTATTATTTTAATATTTTACATATTTGAGGTATGTTACAAAAAGTCCCTTGATTTGTTGATTTTAAAACTTAAAATTTGAGAATGTTTTTTCTAGCATTTATTTGGTGTCTTCAGAAAACATGTAAGTATGGTTTTTCAAAGCCACCAGCATGAATTCCGTGCAAACAATTAGTGCAATTTACTTTATGGCTCAACAAAGCTTAAAACTGTAAATAGTTCAGTAGTTTTCCTGGCGATTATAATGTTCAAAGCCACAATTTGTCATAAAAAAATGTTAAAAATTTTCATCTGTGTATTTAATGTTTTTGTTCGGAAACAGCTTAAATAGCACCATTTTGCGCTTTCAAATCCAAATACCCCCCCCCCCCCCCCCCCGCGCGCTTTAGGCTCGGGTCCGTGAATGACAGGGCTGCTGTGTAATCTGGCACCACCACTACTGAAGTCCTGCGCACGCCTATGAAAGGACATGGTGGTCAAACGCGAGGAACTACCATAGCGACGAAGAGATGTACCAGCGCAAAAGGAAGGACGACCGCAACGACAACCGCCGCCGCTCCTACTCGCCTGAAGTACGGCCTCCCAGGGAGTCACGTGACCGACGCCCAAGATCCTCGTCTGAAGACGAGAGAGAGTACGCGAGGAAGTACCGCAAGACGGAAGAACCTCGATACCAGGGCCGGCACGAAGAAACCCGAATGCCACCCCACCATTATTCCCCCCAGACGACAGAGAATCATGGCGGCCAAGCCTATAATAGCCAGTTCTCTGGAAACAAGCAACGCTACCAGAACGCAACGTTTCCGCCACCATTCCAGGCGCAGCATTCAGGACATCAGGCTGCATACTACCAACGAGGGGAAGTGAACCCGGTAGCAGCCGAGTTCAAGGCTGCAGTGTCCAGCGTCGCAGGACCCAGTAATTGGAACCACAACGAACAACAACAACGTGTTCCAGGTGGACGTGCCAACCAGGGCACGTTAAACTAGAACGGGTTTCAGTTGGATCGCCCCGAACAGAAACCCACTATTCAGGCTCAGGGGTACAGAACGATAAATCTCCAATTTACAGCTGCATCAGCTACGATAAATTTATATGCACTGTTATGCTAAGAGAAAGTGAAAGAGACTTTCTATACAATGAAAATGATGAAAATAGGGTTCATCAAGTTTGTACAGTTTGTCCACATGTGACATTAAAAATTGAAGAATGCAATGTGGATGCATTAATTGACAGTGGCGCTGAAGTTACGTGTATCAGTGAGGAGTTGGTGAACTACCTCGAGCACCAGGGCATAATACTACCCAAGATACCAGTACCAGCACTCAAAATAATTGGAGTGACATCAAGGGCAAGCCCTATTGTAAACAGACAGGTACTGATTACAGTACACGGCCTAGGCAGACCAAAAGACATGACTGCACTAGTTGTGAAAGGCCTAGCAAAACCGCTAATAATAGGTACTGACTTTCTATCACAATTTGGTGTAGTGATAGATTTTAAACTATGTGAAATTCATTCAAATGACTGTGAAACTCCAGTCACACTCACAGGCAATTGGCATGTGAGGGAAAATTTTGTGGGAATATTGTACAGTGAACCTATGCACAGGCACATATACAATGCACAAGCAAGTGAGCAACTTCAGGCATCAATTGAAGACATAAGACAGTCACTACAGGAGGTGAAGAGTGTATCACCCAGTCAGCTGCAACAACTGTTTGGTGTACTGGCCAACTTTCAGTCAGTATTCTCTGACAAGCCAGGTAGAAACAGATTCTACCAAGCAAAAATTAAGATAAATGAGGAGACACCGTACCACCGCAAATGCTATCCCATTCCGGTGAAGTACGTTCAGGAAGCCACAGCCTACCTACAACTTATGATCGATTGGAATGTAATCAGGAGAGAAGCAAGCCCCTATGCTAACCCCATAGTTTGTGTGAGTAAACGAGACGGAACAGTAAGACTGTGTCTCGATGCTAGGGAGCTCAACAAAATTACAGTCAAGGACAGGGAAAGTCCCATACAAACGGCAGAAATTTTAAGATTGTATCAAGGTGTGAAGTATCTCACAACCATGGATCTGTCGTCAGGCTATTGGCAGATACCATTAGAGCCTAACTCCTGCCAATATACATCATTTCTGTTCAGGAATCAACAGTATGTGTTTACAGTTATGCCGTTTGGACTGTGTAACGCAGTGGCTGACTTTACGAGATGTCTAGACGCAACCTTAGGACCCGAGTGTCAGGGATTTGCAAGGGCGTATGTCGATGACATATTAATTACATCATCAAACTTTGAAGAGCACTTGCAGCATGTTGCCACTGTACTGCACAAACTGCAAGAGGCAGGCATGACTGTGAAAATTAGAAAATCGGTATTCTGCAGAGAGGAATTACCCTTTCTAGGACACATCCTCACACCTGAAGGCATCAAGACAGCCCCAGACAAGCTGCAGAACATTCAGGAGTTTCCTACACCGAGGAACGTGAAACAGCTGAGAGCGTTTCTAGGAATAATTGGTTTTTACAGGATATACTCCAACCAAGTTGCACAGTGTGCAGTTCCGCTGTTCAGCCTATTGAAGAAAGGTCAGACATGGATGTGGAGTGAAGAGCACGAGCAAGCTTTCCTCAGCCTGAAGAACTTGTTCCTGACTGAACACGTCATCTACCATCCAACCCAAGGGAAGGAATTTCTGTTATACACAGATGCCTCTGACACAGCCCTAGGATGTAAGCTTGCACAGGAGGAAAATGGAGTTGAAAAGACTGTAGCAATGGCTAGTCGTACTCTCAACCAGGCAGAGAGAAATTACACTGTTACAGAGCGAGAGGCTCTGGCCATTATATGGGCACTCCAGAAGTACAGGGATCTGCTACTTGGAGAAACAGTGAAATTGTTAACAGATCACCAGGCGTTAACATGCCTTAAGGCAGGCAAGTTATTTGGTAGCCGCCTTACGAGATGGTTTTTGCTACTGCAGGAATATGATATTATATACATCATATCAAGGGATCTGCCAACACCACTGCAGATTACCTAAGTCGTCTGCATGAACTACAAGAAAGTTCACCATCTACATCAAAACGACAGAAGGAATTTCTAGTGGCACCAGCATCCACAGAAATATTTAAAACCAACCCTAAACTCCGAGATATCCTGAAGGATATAAAATGTAAACAACAGGCAGATGAGTACTGCAAAAACACTATCAACCAGCTGCAGAAGCAGTCAGCTGATAATAAAATTCACCAGCATTTCTGTTTATCAGCAGAAAATGTTTTGTTTGCCCAGTCAAGAAAGAGAGGCATTTTCGAAGATCACTGGAAACCAGTGATACCAGCTGATTTGAGGCAACCTATCACCTGGGAACTACATGTAGCCTTGGGACATGTAGGGAGCAAGAAGCTCATTGAAGCATTAAAGAGGCAAGTGTATTGGCCTAACATGTCACGCTATGTAAGTAAGGTCACAAGCGCCTGTGACCTATGTCAGAAGGTGAAACCACCTGGACAACACCTGCATGGAGAGTTGCAGCCCATCATTCCAACAGCACCATTGGAATTATTATCAGTTGATTTATTTGGCCCCCTACCACAGTCAAAGGGAGGTGTTAAGTATGTTTTTGTGATGCAAGATGTTTTCACAAAATTCACAAAATTGTATGCAATTGTGAACCCAACTGCAAAAGCAGTTATGCAAAAATTAAAAACTTTCGTTGAAGAAATTGGTTTACCTAAAGTGATATTGTCAGACCGAGGTACCCAGTTTACCAGTGATTTGTGGCAAACAGGAGTCAGGAAATTAGGTGCAATACCTACAACTATCAGTGTACGACATCCACAAAGTAACCCTGTGGAAAGACTCATGAGTAGAGACACGGAAATTTCGCGAATCGCGATATCGCGAAATAACACCGCAATTTCCCTTAATTCGCGACAAAACACCGAAATCGCACAGCATCGAGAAATAAAACTGATAATAATGAATTAGACCACCCATGCAAGACATCGCGAAAAACAAGTAAACACGACGTTGATGGCACATCGCCATTTTTCTAAGTTTCAACATGGCCGCTTTGTAGTAATGAAAGTAAATAATGATTTACAGTATTCCCGTCACGTAATCATTACAATTTGAAACGAAAGCAGTAATTGCAATCATAAACTAATTAAAAAGAGAAAAATGTACCTGAGCATCAACACAAAGTTAATAAAAAATACCGGCGATGTTTTCAACACAATATAGCTGCCATGATTTTCAACCCGCTGTATTTACACATTAATCTTGTAGAGAAATATAAAATTTTAATTCTTCCTTTCATGTTGAACAGTTAACAACCTCATGCTTTCAACTACGTTTGACTGGCTTGGCAACCTACTCGTTAGAGCTGTAGGTGTAGTAGGGATGGGTAGTTCGCGAACTACCAGTTCATTTGGAACTGTTCTGACGAGCGAACTAGGTGACTAGTTCGTTGTTACAAAAAACAATCGTTCTTTCGTTCTTTGCGTGTTTCTCTTCTCCTACTATGTTTGGTCCTTACTGCGCATGCGCGAAAGATCCCTAAGTGACTAGTTCATCCTGGGACCGCTAATGCTCTGATACAAAAGTATCGGATACTTGTAACTAGGTTCATTACTGTATCAGTATTAGGTTGGAACAGTTACCGAAAATTGCTGTAACAACCCACCTCTATTCCTGTGACCGCTACTGCTCTGATACAAAATTATCAGATACTTGTAACTAGGTACATTACTGTATCAGTTTCAGGTTGGAACAGAAACCGAAAATAGCTGTAACAACCCACCTCTACTAGTTCGCTGTTACCAAAAACAATCGTTCTTTCGTTCTTTGCGTGTTTCTCGTCTCCTACTCTGTTTGGTCCTTACTGCGCATGCGCGAAAGATAACCCCGCCCCCCTCACAATCATACCACTGTCACCCAAAATGCCACGTCTTTCTTTCTTGCTTTCTACCCTCTTTTACGTTTGTTCTTTATTTGGTCTCGCTTCGTCAGTTCCAAGCAGAGACGTTCCAAGTACGGATCTGAACTACGAAGACCGAAGAGAAAGGGAGTACATATACACACTGAACTAGCTAGTTCAAAGACATAGATAGTTCACACAGTAAGTTTATTTAATTGTGTAGTTAGGCTGTCGGTCATTATTTTCGTTTCGTTCTTTCTTGCGCAATGATGTATCGTTTGACGATCTTGAACTCTTAATTTTTATCTAATATTCTTTAGACATTTACATTACATATATTGGCATTAAAAAACGTGTCACGTAAATAAGTGTAATTACGTTAAATTTCAGATAGCCTATACAATCTGAAATTAAACTTTAATTACACATAGACCACACATTACAAAACTACACTAAAATTTAAAGAAACATAATAAAACTTACCTAATACGAAAAAAATCAGCTTAGGTTGTCACAGATGAGAAAACACTATACTATTATTTTGTTTTGTACACATGTGAAAATAAGCACTTTACTTGCAGAAAATAAATTAATACACATTCAAAAATGTAAGAAGTGTGTGAAAGAAAAACAATATGATAGTCGCTCATTTGTAATGGGAGATATTGTTTACAAGCATCGAATTACTGTGTGCCTCTTTTATTTATAGAAAAAGAATGCCCTTAAAACAAAAAGTCTGTAACGAATGTGTTGGTGTCATGTATGGAATATTTTGTTTAAACATTGGAAACCGCGATACAGTCTGCGACCGATGTAGTTCAATAGAACGGTTCCTAAAGAACTAGTCTTTGAAGTGACTAGTTCCGAACGAACTAGTTCTTTCCAAAGAACTATATTTCCCATCCCTAAGGTGTAGCAAACCGTATGTATTCGGTACTGACTGAGTAACGGGTGCGCCATCTAGTATCGAGTAACGAAACGTTACACACGGCTGGATTTCGTTACTCGCATTTTTCGTATGTTTTACGCATGCGCGCGCATATTCGATGAATTTACGTTACAAAGAACGATGTTTGTTTATTAAGTATAATATGGAAATTTGTCGTCCAAGTTTTTTACTGTTTATAAGAAAGTATTTTTTACAAATTAGAAATATGTATGTTTTTGTTATTTATTATCGCGTATTTTCACGTTTTTTGTTGTTTTTATCTTAAAAGAGATAATATAATAAAACCGCTCTAATGAGATTTAATTGTTTCTTGGTTAACAAAAACTGTTAATTATCAAATATTGTTAATTGTTTATATTCTATTTATTATTATTTACGTGACGTCATACTGTACGCGTACGCAATACGACTCGATTCGTTGCTGCAACATAACATTGCATGTTATGCGGTATCAGAAGTAACGAGTAACGTAGCGACACGATAGTAACGAGTACTAATTGTTATTGTAACGAATACATACGGGTACACTTTTTTTCGTTACTTTTACACCTCTACTACTCGTAAACATGAACACATGGCACTACGCCGATTGATAAGCAAAATCAGTGACCTTTAACTGCCGTAACTACACTTCTCAGCAAATGCAATACGACCGCAGAGCAAGTGAATACGGCGTCAACGGGACAAAGAACAGCAGCAAGAAATATTAAAAGAATACTAAGTTGAGACATGCCGTGCCGAGGCAGCGCGCTAGGCGACACCGGGCCGTGCCGAGGCAGCGCGCTAGGCGACACCGGGCCGTGCCGAGGCAGCGCGCTAGGCGGCACCGGGCCGTGCCGAGCTGTTTCAAGCCTACAATTTTTATTTGCCAATAGTGTTGACTTTAGAGTGCAGTATACGAGTATACGCCGTGCCACTATTATTTAGCCAAGCAAAACTTGTAGGTCATAAAACCATTCTCAAAAGTTAAAGTAAACATGAAAAACCAAAACAGCGAAATAAAACCGAAATTTGATTTTTTCAAAACGAAATTTAAGGAAAAATAAAACCATTTTTACGGGACTCTACTCATGAGGTCAATAGGGAGTCTTTTACGTACGCTATGCCATAACTCGCAGCAATCATGGCGAGATAAGTTGCCATATGTAGAGTGCGTTATTAACCATACTGTACATGGTTCTATTGGAGTTACCCCTGGAGAAGCCATGAGCCTGAATAGATCGGTGGCGATCAACCCGAAGTATTTACCCCGATGTGAACAAACCCCTAATGAAGAGGAAAAACTACCTACAGGAGAAGAGGTAGAAGCTCTAGTGAAGAGGAAGTTGACAGCAGAAGCTGACATCAGACGCAAGAGGAAACCAGCATCAAAACTCGCAAAATTTAAAATTGGAGACCAGGTACTGAAGAAAACAACTCCAGTAAGCAAGGCCTGGGAACATGTAACCAAGAAATTGTTTTTGTTATTTGAAGGTCCTTATGTCATCACAGACATAGTACAAGAGAATTGCTATGCACTAGCAGAGCCAGCAACAGGCCGACCAGTAGGCCGTTATAATATAACGCAGTTAAGGGAATACAAGAGCCCTACTACTATGTAAGCAGTACCGACCTAAGCTGTGAATGCCTCGTGATGGTACAAGGTGTAGTACCATAAACAGCTGAGAGCAGTCTAAGTGTAAGTTTCAGACCAAGGATCTGAACTGTACAGAGGAGTAAGTGTATGTCACAGTGATTATGTGATCTAGTACGCCATGTGAGGCGTAATGCAGCCACTGTAATTTGTAATGTTAAGCGGAGGTGTAATTCCCGCTTGTTTCTGCGTAAAGGTGAAGTGAAATGCCACCTATGCAGATATTTACCCTATGGTTATGCGGAAGTGTAATTCCCGCTATATTGCTACATTTGAGGTGAAGTGAAATGCCACCCATACAGATGTTATTGTAGCCTGCGAAGCTACCAGTGTACAATGTGTATTGTATTTATGTATCAGTTGGCTTGCACAATTCCTCGTATGAGTATGAACTCAAATGTCACTAAGATATATATTTAACGCTAGACTAGCCTATACCTATGTGAAGCTGTATGTACTGTGTACTAACAAACGAGAAGAAATTAAGCTTATTTAGTGTCGATGTAACTATGTGGTATGATACCCCATCCTGCTGTGTAGACATATATAAACACTGGCATGCAAAGCATCTCTAAAAGCACATAACCCTTTGCAACTACAAGCAGAATAATATTATGCAGGTTACCTTGATTTATTGATGATGCTGAGTAATCCAATAGGCGTCGTTATGTTGATGAAAAAAAATAGAAAATCACTGAATTTTCTAATATTTATAGGAGAACTCACTAAGATTTTAAAACTTCACTATTTTATTACCATTTCTGGGATGAATTTAGGGAAAAGAATGATCTTTAGGATTGCATTCTACCCAGAATGCAGATTAGAAAAGTATGCACTCATTTCGCATACAAATCCAATCAGATTTAGTTGAAATATGTATTTTATTAAACTTTGGATGTCAAGGTATTGACATTTTATGAAATGAAAACACGAAAATTTGAAATCGATGATTTTTAAGGATTTATTGGGAGAAGCCCCTATACAAGAAAATTACGTCATTTCAACACTATTCACTCGCAGCACTGTTATAGTTGTTTGAATAGTATTTTTCGAATGATGTGAAGAATAGCGAAGAATGTGGATCTGAAAAACTCAGGATCTAAGCCCTTTGTCGCGAGAAGTGAAGATACTTCGGCAAACAAGTGTCCACAAGCAACTTCGCCTAACAGAAGTTATAAAATTGAAAAAGCAAGAAAATTTTACTTCAAAAGAAATGAAAAAAATATTGAACATGTGATACCATATGTTGAAAGCTATCCTGATACAGCATGTTTGTGAAACAGCTGATTGGTAAAAGGAACCTTAGCTACACTGAAGCCAGGAGCCTCAGTAGGTTACAAGACTCATGTTACTGATAGTAATCAAGATGAGATGAAATGTGAACATCATTCAACCCAGCGAGACCGCTACGGGATAAAAAAAAAAACAGTAATGAAAGATGAGAAGAGGAAGATAAAACCTCTACAGCTGTTGAACCGAACACAGCAAACTGAAGTTGGAAAAGTTACTAAGTTGGTAATTGTGTAAACCAACGATTTCTCTGTATAGGAGATTATAATGAAAACAATGTGTAAAGACACTATGAAATTTTGATTGTATAACCTGTAAACATAATGAAATATCAATGTTATGATGTGTAAATGTTATTATATATCTAATTATATATAAATGTTATGTTTTATGACCAATTGCTAATATGTACTATGCAAACGTAATAATGAACTATTAATTGTTAATCGGTACATGATATGATATAAATTCTTTAATGAAATGTTAACAATTGTTATGAAATGCAAATGTAAATTGCAAGTTAAATATGCTACAGTTAAATGCAAATATTTTTAATAATGAAATGTAAACCTGTAAGTTACAAACATTGGGTAATGAATATAAATTATGTTAGCTATCAATATGTTATAATGAAAAGCAAAACATGTGATGGTTAATATTCAATAATGATATGCTATAATGATATGTTTTGTGAAATGTATGAAATCTCATGAAATGAGAACACAAACAAGCAAATGCACTGTGATGCATATTAATCAAGTACAAACTAACAATGTGATATGTTAGTAGCAAGCAAAGTCCTGATATTGAATTTATTGGTTATTGGTAACCATGCATTGTTATGCAAGAATTGAGATTTAATAATTAATTGTATTTATTTTTTTTTTTTTTAACAATGATGTTAATAATGTGAATGTTATATGTTAAGCTAGGAATTTTAAGATTAATTTAAGATATTTTTGTTTTAACCCTGACATCATAGGGTTCCGCCGCAAGTACACAAGTTGTATTGCCTGCAGACACTTGTATTTGCAAGAGTATAAGTACGCACATAGTGATTAAGTTATCGATTAAGACCCGGACACCTATACTTAAGTCAGGTGCGAAGGTTACACCAGAGTGAGCTAGACATAGTGTGGTTCGCAACGATTGTGTACCTAACAGTGATGGGAATAGACGAGTGCTTCCTTGTGAGAAGTGGTGACCTCGCCCCACGCAATCAGCACCGCAGACGCCACGACGCCGTCTCGCGCGTAGTCGTGAGGAAAGGCGGCTGTATGCCGCCACATCAGCGGTTGATGACGTCAGCTGCAGTGCCAGATGCCGTGCTGTCTGGTACAGCATCATCGCCCCACGCCAGACCCCGTCGACGCGTGGTGAACCAGGCCAGGTTTGTTGGTCGTTTTGAGGACAGGCGCCGTCTCGACGCCGCTGTCCGCTGCAGGAAGGAGGAGTCGCAGCAAGGATGCAGTCATCACCGCAGGTGGACGCTGACCCACTGCCGTGACGTGACCTGGAGAACGTCCTATTGTTGACTCACGTGTACATTGCACCCCTTCGAATCCCTTTAGTGAATCATACTCACAGTAAGTAAGTCCTCCCGAGTCCTTCTCAACAGGAGCGGCTCAAGGCAGAAGCAGTCGGAGAGCAGCAGCAGTTCCAGCCTTCGAAGATTTTGCACTGCAAAATCCGTGAACTTCTTCGCGCAGGTCTGTTAGCAGCGACGACCCGACAAAAAGTGTTTAAAAAGGCGCGATTTTCAGGCGCGCAACGGTAAAAAACGAATCGAGGAGGAGAGGTAGTCTCTCCCAAGTTGTTTTTTTTTGTTTGTCGTTTTGTACGCGCGTTGCTAGGCAACGAAGAGTGTTGTGTATTGTGCGACGGAGAAAGGGAAGTGCCAATCACATTGCACCGTTTTGAACAGGTCAAAGAGCACTGTTCAATGTAATTGACAAGGGCGGCAAAATCTGTACTGCAACATGTTTGTTTTGACAGTTTAATTATTTATTATTATTTACGATTTATTTTATTTTGTTTGCTCTATGTATGATATTATTTATTTTCAGAAACGGCAATATTTGGTTATGTATGTCTATGGAAAAGTGATTCTTTGGATTTTTACCGGACTATTTGAACAAGGTATTGTTGATACCCCTCTAAGGACTAATGGACTTGAAAACTGTAAACGGTAAAATTAACGCCGTAATTTTATTATGTAAATTATTAATATAATATTTATTTATTTAAATTTTAAGTGAAATTTTGTTATCCGCGCAATTGTTGCGTTCGGAGTTCACGTTTTCGGTAAGAAATTTAGTAACCGAATTGGTTCTTTTGGCCAATCACGGGCCACCATTTAAAAGTTGAGTCTTACTGGTTTATTTGAGGAATTAGTAAGAAAGAGAGTTCTACAATGGCCAGCTGAATGAGCGGCAACTTCGTGACGTCGGCGATTTAAAATCCTGAAAATTAGCTATCTAGCATCAGGCATCCCGGATAGTGGATGATAATTATGAACCATTAGGGAGTTCAGAATATTTAAACAGGATTTATCTAAAAAGATAAATAATATAGGAGTGATTAACGTGAGTAATAAAAGTGCCCAGATTTTTTGTGCCCTAATCTTATGCACGAATCACGAAACTCCCGTTTTTACGTCACATCGTCGCCGAAACTTATTATAAACATTGATTTCACGAATTAAATTGACTTTATAGATGATTTAAATAATACTTGGACATAAATTTTACGAATTTACACATTTAATTAACAGACTCAGTGGTCCTATAGATGAGAGGCTCTGAGCTCTACCGATGATTTTGAACCTATCTAGCCGAGGTAAATTGATTTAAGTTCCCTAAAAACATTAATTAAAAACTGTGTAGTGTCAACGAACCCGAATTAAGACTTTTGAAAATATGTAAATGTGCGCAACATAACTCCTGGTAATTGAACTTTTATTGAATTCCTATGATGTCACTGTTAAGTTAGGTTGTTGTTTTGGATATGAATAATAATTAAATATATTAATAAGATTGAAATTTTTGAAATAGTTTTACATTGGGAATAAAATAATTCTATATTTTTTGTTCAAAGTATTGTGTTATGTCATTTGCAATTTCACCTACTCCAGTGTGTATTTATGTATGTTCCTAATCAACCAAGTAACACCTAACTGTGGCTTACCTTATATCAACACTACCAATGGAGAGTCACACAATTTAAGGAATAAAATTTATTACACAGTTTTTATTCAGCCCAACGTTTTAGTGTGTGTGTGTGGGGCCTAAACTACTGCAGTAAAGTCTCTGCACATATTAAATTGGCTACCCTAGTGGGGCCTAAACTACTATAGGTTCCCCCACACTAAATAAGTTAAATAGTGAAGAAGTTAAAAAGTACTTACTAGTTTGGCCTAACTCATCTGCAATCTGATTCCATGTCTCAGATTTCTTCAGTACGTTCTTGTAATCACTATGACCTGTGTCATACAACAAAGGATAGTTACGCACTTTTTCAATAATTGCCTCAACCACTTTGAAAGGCATGGCGACCACTCGCGTTCTTGTAAAATATTACAACTGCATCGCAGGTCGCCGCGATCTTGACTGGCACGCAGTGGTAGGATGCGCGCTGTCTGGCCAGGCCTTAAGGTCATGTCTTTGTTTAGTTACTGATGAGTACTTTACATTTCCGCATGTCCCTACCCATAGAGTAAATAAAGTACTAGTACAGACTACAGAGTGGACACTCAATGCTATTGCAGTTCTACGTTTTTTTTATTCAGAAATGCGCTAGTTGCTATACAAAAACGCAAACTTGACAAACATTAAAACGAAGTTGCAATGGTTTAAAACCGAGATAAAGTACCTTCTGGAGTAATACTTACGTTTCAAATTATAAGTAAATTTTAATTTAAATACAACATTGATCCTAGAAAGTACAATTTGCAGTTAATATGCTTAAAACAATAATTTGAATAGTAGGGAAATTTGCAGCTTCAACTGAATGTTGGCAAGCTTGTGACTTGTTTCGTGCATGCATTAATATTAATAAAAATATTGATTTTATTTTTTTCCCCTTATAAGCAAATCATTTAACTAAATATCGGTAAACGTAACATATAATGATTTAGGAGAGCAATATTTTTAAAACAATAAGTAAATTTCTTACCTTCGGGACAGTGTTTGACTTAACCTCATTTCGATTAAAAATGTTTTCTTTACGTAGCATAACATTTGTTAAAATGCATAACATGTAACATATTTTCGGATTATAATAAATCGCTGCCTTTTTTTATGTCCAAGAAATAATTTCTGTTCTAGTAGAATCACGTTGATTGAAGTTAAGGTTAAGATTTTCGTAGGTACCTACCGAATTGCATTACAAATCGCAAACAAAATGCATAAAAAAACGTGCAGAAGTATATAATCATTAACACAGGCAATGTGTATTTCTGGCAAATTTAACTGCCTATGATGTACAATTTTTCCACAAAAACTGAAATGAAGCTGTTACCAATGGCATCTAATTCTTTATGGATTAGGTGAAAGTACAAATCTTTATCGTATCTTCACTTCTTGAAGACACGTGTGTAGCAATAAATTAAGAAAAAAAACCTTAATTTCAACATAAAAATTTAAGACACTCAATTTTTTCGCAACCCTCACCTTATTGTTCCGTATCACGTATCCAAGTATATCCCTTGATCCTGTTGGAATGATCATGTATGATTTATCCGGTGGCACATGATGCTTGCTGTTTTAATTAATGTTAAAACAGCAAGCATCATTACCACAAGATCAATGTATTCAGGATCATGCCATTTATTAGTATCAAGGGATAGACTTGGATACGCATTACGAAGTTTTTACCCACACCTCCCTCTCGACCTAAAAATAAAATTCATACAAAACATTTACACTAATTGAAGTACATAAGCAGCAAGTTTGAGCAGAATTTGAGACTCAGTGACATTTAGAACAGTACCTAAGTATTTATGTATTGTGTGCTTGTCCTCAATGTGCGACTACACACTACCTAAAAAGAGGAAATTCTGTAGGGCATGAAAACAAAATGCTCATCACTATTTTAATCACACAAAACTTTTATTTTGTTTCGTTTTAATAATTTACACATACCTAGTTTCGTCAAGCGGAAACTTAAAGTAAAGTTAATTATTATTATCTCTTCTCTTCTTGTAGCAGTAGTTAACACAACACGCAGCTGAATCAGGCATGTTTCGTAACAGTGATTTATAAAGCAGTTCATGAAATCATTGATATTATTTAACGAGATTACTATTTCAACATGATTGAAACAAAATTTCCTTAGAAATTTTTTATTAACCTAATATCACTTAATTCAACGCCGACGCCATTAATTATGGTGTTGATGGATAAACAAGTGGTTCAACGTGCCAACGAAAACTCGTTTATTTTCTTTTACGTAAATATATTATTTTCATTTCAACAAGATCAATTTATGCCATAAATTTGATAAAATCTTAAAACAAATGTAATAATTATTTAATCAACGTGGTATTTTGATTATAATTTTTGTGCTCAGATGTTGGATAAAGCTGTATAGCAACTAGAAAAATGCGTTTGCTATACCCTATGAAGTGTCCCCCCCCCCCCCCTGTCCCTAACATTGTCAAGGGTAGAGTTTTTTTTTTTTTTTTTTCCTAACCTAACTAATAACTAAGTGTATTTGGGAGGGGTCTGGGTAGGGAAGACTCTAAGTGCGTCTCAGGCCGAAGCCTATACGCTCTAAGCATGCAGGTTATGAACCATGCAGGAGAGGAAGCATGCATCATGTGCTAGGAGGGGATTGGCCAGCCATGGCAACGTTTTAGCCATGACTAACTCCCCTCACTGACTATTCTAAGTTAAAAACTAGATAAGTTGGGCCCAGGTAAAACCTGCATAGACACAGGGAAAACCCTGGGCACTGACATGCGGGATGCAAAATTTCATGCATTAATTACAAGCAGGTTGGTTACAGGAATAGGGGTAGAGTCAACAACTGAAAGCCTATGCTCTGTGTATTTGCTGTTGAACTGTGATTGGCCAGGATTGGTGGCTGGCCCGACCAGTAAGGAGATGTTCGCTGTCAGGAGCATCAGCGCTGAGTCAGGCTGTGGTTGGATAATGTGTTTCTGGTATTATTTCATGTCCATCAATTTATTCATGTGTCACTTGTGTTTGCTACAGCTGTCCTTAAAAACATTTGTGTTTTCACCAAACTTTCTGATGATAAATTTTATTAATAGGTGTCTACAAGTCACAAAAGTTACAATAAAGTAACAAAATTAAAGGAATGGTAATGAAAGTCACGAAAATGTTCTGAAATAAAAAAAAATAGTGCTAGATGTTATGAAACTTTATTTACCAGAAGCCATTTGCTAACTTGCATTTTATTTTTTGTTTTCTCACTTCAATTTATAGTCTCACATGAAATATAAATATTTGAAGACAGTCCACTTATATCATGTGAAAATTATATCTGAAAAGGGTTTAAAGCTTAAAAAAATTTGGATGTTCCCGGGAATAGTATATATATTTATTAAAATATTAATTTTGTTTTCTGTAGCATATATAAAGAAATCCTGTTAAATCATAAAGTTGTAAGAATATTTTATTTAAAGGTTTTGAAAAAGTTCTGATTTTGGTTCACCAGATATTGGTAGACATTCTGAATTAGGTCTGTGCATTTACGTAACTTTTTGTTAAGAGTTAATTGAATGAATAGATTGATGTGGCGGAAGTCTTAATGAAGTTATTGGACTGTGGAGATTGTCTTCCCGAGGCATGATGTCATCAGTGTGGGAACGTGACTTGTTTCAAAAGTGCACCTTCACAAGATCGCCCGAACCTGGTGTAGTGTTAGCGTTGGGCACGCTCTAATAAATGCTCATGTGGACTCTTAAGACATGCCACACGTCGATAGATAGACACAGACTCACTATAAGCGGAGTTGGTATTTATTGCACGGCATTAAATGACACATTCCTTGTACAAAATTTATAGTTAAAAAGTTAAGCTGTAAAACGTCTTGCAACACGACCGGTGCCACCTCGTGACTGGACAGTAAGTTCGCATTGGTGACAAAACTCTGTCGGGCAGATTTGTACAAAATTAAAATAAGCAGCCGTGCTGCCGAGGTAAGCTCCAGGGACAACTAGCAAATTATTTAGAGTGACTATAAGAACAGAAGTACTATGGTCAATTAATACAAAGGTTGAAGTCCCTGGAGTGCGGAGAGCGTCCTACCTCGGGTGGCAAAGCAAAGCGACTGGGGAGAGACGTGACCGCCGAGGTGGTTCGTCAACACAATGACACCAAGCTGAAAGAACTGTTAGATAATTCCAAGTTGTGCCGCTGATGTGCATAAGTTGAAAACAGAATTTTTCCCTCAAAATTACAATATAATTATTTCAGACTCAAAACCCTTCAACAATTTACGTAAAACATTTACAGCTCCAATTAATAAAATATAAGATGGACTTTGGCAGTGCGGGTACATTGCCGTTAATAGTAACGTAAATATAATGCCTGATTGCTTACGAGACCTGAAAGAACATGGACACTCACAACGTAAAAGAAAAAGTTTACAATATTAATTTGACGTCGACCCAAGTGTCTCCCCGGCTCCTTCAGGCCGTTATGCCTCGCCAGCGCCATCTCTTGAGTGTGGTGCGACGCAAGTGACGGGACGTGTGAACTTGTGTTCTTTACAGGGTATGACTTATTATTTTATTATAAATATAATCTTTGCTTTACGTTTCTTGTGTATTTTTATTATAATTAATTTTGTATTGAAGGGTTTTGTATGTTATAAGTTTTAATTGTTCACCGGGCGCCAAGGCCGCGGCTTCCGCCTGTGACCAATCAGCGTGTTCCGCGGCTCGCGGAGAAGGGGGGGAGACGCGGGCGCTCAGGCGCGGCAGGGGAGTAGTCAGTCGTCGCGAGGACTCGGCAGACAGCGGTCACGCGAGTGTCATCGCTCCGCGCTAGCGGGAGAGAGTCGTGGACCCGGCACGAGAGGCGACGGACGTCTTGGGGACGTCGCTCCGGGACGGTGAGGCAAGCGGGCGCGGTATTTGCAGAGCCACTAGACTTTTGCCGTGCGGAGACGTTTTAATAAACTTTGCAGTCGAGCTTGTCGTTGAGCAGTTACGGTCGCGAGTTTTCGTTTTACTTTTCGCACACGCGTGTTCTATTGTCAATTCGGGCGAGTTGCGATTCTTTGTTTCATCCTGGTCATTCGCAGTCTTAGGTTCTGTGTTATTTTTCTTTTAATTTCTTTCTGGCCTGTGCAGAATACAGTCAGACAGACATCCTATCACGCGCGGGTCTTAAGGAGTATGTTCTTTACCGTGGGAGTGATAGTCATCACGGGCGGGACGTCCCGTAATTTTCTTAACTGGATCAGTGCGCGGAACCGGGTTTCGACCCACCTCGAATTATTCACAGGCGGAAACGTGGCAGCCCCATGTAAAGTGTTCGGGGTCTTGTACATAAAGGACCATCAAATTTTATTAGAATTGTTTTCATTTAATCTCTGGAGACTAAGTTCCTCGGCCACGCGGCCTGAAACCCCTCTCTACCGAATCCTGAGTAGCCGGCAGTACAGCAGCATTGTCAGGAACTAGTCGACCAGACCACGACAAATTACTATTTACCACTTGCTCGACTGCGCCCTCTTGCGGTAGTTCGTGGCGCACTAACACACGCAGACACTCATGTCGCCATCGGGAGTTCAAATAACATGACAGGAGATGGGGGGCGGTGTCATCGGGCTCCATAGGGCAAAGCTCCGGACGACATCATGATGAATAAATTAGTGTTTAACATGCCATTTAGGTTTTTAGAGGCAGGGATAGCTGACTAGTTTTAGATTTTATTTGACTTTGCACCTTAGAGTATGTTGCAACTGTGTATTTTTTTTAAATGTTTTATATAAGGTAAACTGGGGTAAGTGGAACCCAAAATTTTGATAGTTGAGATTGGAAGTAATGTAACTTTGTGGATAGTATTTATTTTTCCCTGTAAATTTTTATAGGAAGCCACCAAAGCTTTATCTAAGTGTACAAGAAAAGAAATGCACAAATATTAACAACTTAAAATACAATAAATTAAAATAAATTGAAATGTAGCTAGGTTACACTTGCCCCATACCCTGGGGATAGTGTAACCCACTATTATTTTACAGCACAAACATCACATTATAGGTCTAGGGCAAGTGTACATAAACTAATAAGGCCTGCATTTACAATCTGTAAAGACATTTGAAGCATCCCTTGAAGTCTCTAATAAATGTCGCAAATAAATAAAAAAGATTACTAACTAATTGTTGATTTCACTATAAATGTTGGCCACTAACATCAGTTTATGTCGGTTACAATGATAACTTAACACAGATGTAAAGAAGCAAAGTTTACATTAAATTTGTATTTACTACCACGCTTGTCAACAACTGGATCTGGGAGGAAATAAAATATTTCTTCAGGAGTGATGACACTTGTATCAGTAACATCCGGCCAGTGAAATGTTGATGATGTGCCCATCCTCCTCGCGAATTTCACTTCAATCTCAGGTTCCTTCTCCATGATTTGTGCAACAAAACATTTAACAGTCTTTTTGGTGCAAAGTTTTACCACACACCAGTCACCTACATTGAAGTTTGCCAGATCTTTCTCTGCAATGTTCATAAAGTCACATTCTTCCTCTTCATCTCTCACAATGTCAGAACCGTCACACCCATCAGAGTCTTCCTGGCAAACTTGAGATTGCTCATCATCTTCATTTGTTTCAATAGGGTGTATCTTCTTCCTTTTTGTGTGCTGATTCTGAGCCTTACTGTTTTTCACACGTTCTTCAAGTGTTTCTATAGCTTGCCTTGATGTTATAACTTCTGCCCGACCACAAATACGTTTTCTTGTAGTTTCTGTTCTTGATGTTTGTTTTAATTGATCTAACAGCAAATCCTCAAATGTTGTCATCCTACGTTCTTGCTCGGGCTGCTTCAAACTTGCTTTTTCAACACTTTGAGCAACTGTGACTCTGTTCGGCAAGAATGATGATGTTGAGGGTTCATCTTGTGGATCCATTTGAACATTTGTAGTTACTGTTCCCATTGGTGCTGACTGGCACACTGAAAATTCTACTTGGGCATGGGTAGGTGTCAGCTGAATAATTTCTTCTCTATAGGTGGATGGTAGGGATATGTCCTTTGCCACAGTTGTATTGGTTTCTTGATTCTGGTGTTGATTGCAAAATCTCCTGTAAGCTTCTGGTTCAAAGGATTCTTTGGCGATAACAGTGTCACAGAAAGGGTAAATCCCAGCTTTTTTGAAACCATTAATAATAATAATGGGATCTAAGTCTCCCCAGATTTGTGACAATATTGACACAAATTGTGATTTTGGCAACTTTCTTCCATAATTTTTTCTCTGCCATTTAATCACAGCTTCATCCCATTTCAGTTTCAGTGGTCTGAAGACACTGAGATCCATTGGTTGAAGGAGATGGCTCGTGTGTGAGGGTAATTTCAAAATTATGATTTTCTGCTCCACTGCTATGTGGACAAGATCAAGACCAACATGGGAACTATGGCCATCATAAATGAGCACTGCTGGCCTTTCTGGATGAATGCTGCTAATGAAGTTTTTCGAAAAGTAACTTGTGAATGTTTCTGAATCCATCCATCCATTGGTTGTTGCTGTGTATGTCGTTCCAGGATATTCTTGACCATCTGGGGCAATCCAGGAATTCCAAACATTTTTCCCTTTGAAAATGATTAGAGGAGGTAGTTTTTCTCCAACTGCATTGGCCGCCATTAAAACAGATATGTTCTCCCTTCCTGGCCTGCTTGTCACCCGATGTGAAGGAGTACCTGTCTCACCCACAACTCTGATCCTACTGGGATCCAAACAGAAGCTGGTTTCATCCAGATTCCATATCTGGTTTGGAGGGACATTCTCTGTGATTTCCTTCAACTTAATAAAATAGTCATTTATTATAAACGGGTCAACACACTTTTTCCGCGACACTTCCACACTTTGAGGCTTTTTCAGACTCAAGTGATGTGTTTTTTGGAATCTACGGAAGAAATTGTCTCCAGGAATTCCATCCTTAAAAGGTGCTACTATTTTGTTCTCATTTACATAGCGACCAATGATCTCCAGTGTTTCTTTTTTGGAAAGCCCAAACCCCCACTTCTCCATCACCTTGAGCGATTCTGAAATTACTTTTTCATCTTCTGCAGGAAGAGCAATTGGGCGACCAAAAGATTGACTTTTGACACCTCGCTGTCCGCTGACATGTTTATACACAGTAGGTTTAGGTATTTTAAAAACCTTTGCTGCTCTATATACAGTCATCTGTCCACTTTTCACAAGCTCCACAGCCTTGTTTAAGGTGGCCTTTGAATACGAAGGTGGCGCCTTTTTACGAACGTATGTGCGCACCATTTTATCTGCAACAAAACAACAGTGCCAACTAACCTAGAAATGATTCACAATAATTACCTGGCAATGAAATCACATTTTACATTAACTCAACTTATGTGATATTTAATATCAAATGTATATTAATATAATTTATGGGGCTCGAAACAAATAATAGAAACAAGAAACATGCCCCACTGAAGTTGACAAAGGTACTGGCAACTTTTAAAGAAAAATGTAAGTATGGCAATACAGCCCTACATAGTTTGTTCGACAACTAGGCACAATACAAGAACTGATACGGGGCAAGTGTAACCCACGCCAAATATTGTAATAGGATAATATGGGAAACAGACAAAAAAAATGTGAGACATGTTGTTCAGCGAACCTGGCGGCGTGGACTGAACCTACGCTTTGGAAACGGCGGTAAAAGGCATTGAAGTGTGTTTGGTGCTATAAGATGATGGTTCTATTTGCGAATAAATAAACACATTATTATGTGAACAGTAATTCAGAATGGCCGGAAATATTTGTGCGGTGTTTGGCTGCAAAAATTACAACGTTACTAACTGCTCAAAGTCTTTTTTTTCAGATTTCCAGCGGACCCTACGCAGTAAGTGTTTCGCGTTTCGCGCATTCACAATTTTAACCCCTTTGTTTTATATTTTTGTCTCTTATTATAAAGTAATTATTTATTATAATTCCTTACCATTCTTGTAACATGATTTGTTTGCAGCAGTTTCTCCCGGTTTAATTAAGGATTTTTATTTAAAATGCAGTCACATTTTCAGGTGAGAAATTAATTTCATACATACAATTTACTTCCGTTACTAAAACTAGTTGTTCTTGTTTCCTTAAAAATAAAACAGCTGGAAAACCAATTAGATACTACATAGGCCTACTACTTGTTCAGTTATTTTGATAGATTATATTTTGCACATAATTACATATCTATCTTTGACACATACCTTTAAATAAAGCCTGAGAACAGTTCTGTATGAATAATAGCCTTTAAATTTGTTTGAATTTCTAGTTTTGGTAAAAACAGCACTTAATTGTGTAAACATGTTGCCTTTAATATGCACGTAAAATTGAATTACGCGGGGCTTTCTTCAGTCCACGCCGCTAGAATGCGCTGCAGTCTGGTGTCTCGCGCTTCGCCAATGCTAATTGGCCGGAGTTTCCCATATTATCCTATTACAATATTTGCCCACGCAGAATAGTTAGGTTACACTTGCCCCGTTCATAACTTCTATTGAGGTAAGTGTAACCCATGATGGTTTTTTTAATTCGTATTAATATAACACTACTTAAATCTCATAGTTTGTGTCTTTTCCCATCATATATTAATTACATACCTGGAAGAGCAGTAAAAAGTAACTAAAATTGCGTTCTTAACAAACGAAATTCAAAGACATTCACCAACTTAATACATAGAGAAAAAGGCGCACTTTAGGGCGCGGTTACACGGGAGTCTGAACTACTTCAGGTGAACATGTTCAGCTGTTGAGTGCGGTTACACACAGTCTGAACATGTTTCGTTCGAGGCCATTTCCCATTTAACTTAAACAGGTTGGCAAAGTAGTTCAGATCGACATATCTTTTACATTAGCCTCTGATTGGCTGTTTAGAATATAAACAGTCTTTTGCAGAAATCCAAGATGGAAAGTATCCTGGCACAAGTAGAGTAATATTTGGACATACAGGGGCTGGTCCGGTCGCAGGCGCGACAGGGTATGACACTCCCTGAAGCTCTGCTTCACCGGAGCTAGTGCTTTGTCCGCGGCCTCTGTCCACCTGAACTTTGATTTGGGGGACAGTAGGTCCGTCATGGGCGCAGTGACGGTAGCGAAATGAGGGACGAAGGATCGCAGCCAGTTCAGCAGACCTAGCAGCCGCTGTAGCTGCTTCCTCGTGCGCGGGGCCTGCTTGCCCTCAATAAGTGTCAACTGTTCTGGGAGGGGGCGGCAACCCTCCGAGTTCACCACGTGCCCCAGGAACTGGATCTCCTGGGCACCGACGTGGCACTTGTGGGTGGCGCAGGTGAGGCCGTGTCTGGCGAGCCGTTCGAGGACCAGTGCCAAATGATGGGCATGGTCCTCCCACGTCTGGGACCAGACGATCACATCGTCCAGGTAGGCTACCGCGAATTCGCCGATATAGCCATCCATGATGCGGACCATCATGGCCTGAAACGTCGTGGGGGCGTCCATCAGCCCAAACGGCATCGCGCAGAACTGGAAGCGCCGCCCATCAGGGGCGGTGAAAGCTGTCTTGGGATGGTCGGCTGGGCTAACGGGGACCTGCCAGTAACCTGACTTTAGGTCTAGCGTGGTGAAAATCTTGGCGTTCCCCAGCCCCGCCAACGCGTCGGTGATGTTGATGAGTGGGGGTGGTGATGGGATGGTGAGCTTGTTTATTGGTTTGAAATTTATACATAACCGAAGGGTCCCATCCTTCTTATTCGCCATCACGATGCGGCAATTATACGGGGATGTGCTCGGCTCGATAACGCCATTCCGCAGCATCTCCTCTACCTGCCCTAAAATGGCCGCCTGCTCGTGAGTCCCAAACCCCAGGACCTTCTCGAATGGGGGCCGGTGGGGCACCATGGGTATGACGTGTTCCGTGATGTCGGTTCTCCGCAACATGTCCGCAGCAGCGAACACAGCGGGATGATTGTGCAGTACGCCATCTACCAAGGCCACGTGCTCTGCCGGAACGTTATTGGGCAGGTCCCTCAAGGTTACCACAGTTTCTGGTGGGCATGGTACCGGCTGGTTAAGCCCGTATACGGTCCAACGCCCTCGTGTGCCTACATGTAGGCGTCCCGCCCGGACCTCGATGGTGGCGTCGACTTGTCTGAGCCAGGGCACCCCGAGGATCAGGTCATCCCTTAGGCCCTGTACTACTAGGGCATCGGTGTGGCTGAAAAAATCTCTGATGGAGACGCATACCTGGGCACGCCCGGTTGTGGGCGTGCTGGTCCCACGTGTTGCCAGCTGGACGTCCCTGGACTCCGGCACTAGCTGCTCCGGCCGAATGAGGTGAGCCGCCACGTAAGTATGGCTCGCCGCCGTGTTGACTAGCGCCACCAGACGCTGCCCGTCCAGTTCCACCGGGATGCGGAGCAGCTCGCTGCTCCCCTGACCCAGCTGTCCCAGATGTGCTGTCGCCTGAGTGACCGCGGCCATGGCCAAGGTCGCCAGAACAGCTGGCGGCGCGGTGCCTTCGGGGGCACGCGCGTGGTCTAGCTCGACTGCTGGCAGTGCGGTCGAGGGGGCCGGTGGCGGCATAAAGGTGCCGCACTCCCGGCGGATGGAAGGAGGTCGGGTGTGTGTGGTGGAGCTGCCCTCGGCGCCCGTCGCGGTGTCAGCTGTGTCGGGGTGGTGGTTTTCCGGTCTCGACAGCAGGGGGTGATGGCCGGTGGTGTCAACACCCCCTAGCGTCCGTTTCCCGACGCGCAGGATGTCCCCCTCTGTTCTTCCAGCCACGCTGCTCTGGTCGGGCACAAGTTGTGCCAGTGGTGCTCGATGGTGGGACAGTACTTGCAGCGTGGTGGTCGCTCCTCGCCGTCGGCGCGTCGACCGTCCCGTCTCTCTTCGCGACGATCCTGCGCCCGCGAGTTGGTCTGGGCGGCGACTACATCCTCAATGGCGCGCTGCCTTCTGGGTGGTTCGGGCAGGCCCCGCATGTCTCCGATGTGCGTCATGTCTCGGAGGCTTCTGAATAGTGGAGTGGTGGGAAATCGCCGAGTGCTGGCAGACTCCCGCTGCCCCACCCTCCTCAGGTTCTCCTCTGTGTCGATAGCTATCCGCACGAACTCCTCCACTGAGGCGGGTCGGCAGCAGCGCATGAATGGCTGTAAGTCGTCTCGAAGTAGCATAGTGACTGTCGGTAGTGCCGCTGTCAGCTCCGCGTCTGGGAATATGCGCCGGAACAGTCGCATTTTGTGTGCGACGAACTGTTCTACGGGCTCTCCTTGTTGTGTCTCACCGTAGAACGCTGAAGTGCACTGTACCACAGCTTGCCCGTGATTGAAACGCTGCATGAACGTCTCACCAAACTCCAACCATGGTAGCGCGAAACGCCCCCACAGGGCCCACCACTGGCAGGCCGCACCGCGCAGCTGTTCACTTGCCTGACCTGCCCACTCATCTCTAGGTAGGCCGGCCCTGGCGAGACGCACTTCGCATTGGAGTAGGAATGCTCTCGGATCCTCGTGCGCGAGTCCGTGGAACTCTGGTAGTACCAGCCGTGACCTAGCCAGTGTCTCCCCCGCGCTCCCCCACTTGGTCGTCTCAGCTGTTGCGGCTAGGATCTGCGTGTGTTCCGGATGTGTTGCATGCCGTGCGCAGTTTACACACGGTTCTGCTGTCAGTTCCACGAGTGTCGCGCCTGCTGTTGTGTCCGCTCTGGGTTGACAGGTCTGTAGTCGAGTTGGTTGCAATGGGGTTGGTAGCCCAGACTCGCACTTTACCATCCGCATGAATTTGCCTGGCTTCTCTTCTGTGTGATTATCCGCTTCCTGTTTGTATGATTTCGGTGGGCAGCGACATGTGTTGCTCCACTGCCGCGCGCCTGTCAAAAGATCTGCGTCCCGCGGCAGTGAGCAATATTGACACGCGCCTGGTATTGGCCGTGATAACATTGCTCCCATGTTCTGCTTCGCAGCTGCTTCCCTGGCCGCGTTACGAGATAAAATGCGCTGTTCGGCTGAACTCTGCTTTGCTCGGGCTGGGTCGGCTCCTGCGCGGCCGTGCGGCGCGTGAATTTCCGGGTGCGGATGGAAGGGGTGGGCAGGCTAAGCGCCGTTTGTAATTCACACCGCGTCGTGCGTTATCTTCCCGTTCAATCTTTTTACTTTCCCGACCGAGTCGGCTCACATTCCCGGCCATCGCCCGATCGACTAACGTTACCTGATACCGCCTTATCTCTTACTTCACATCGCCCTGTCGCGGAGTCTGGCAACGCACCTGCCTCTCATTTGTTATTGCGTCTCGGCTTAGATAGTTTTTTTTTTATAATTTAGAATTTGCGAATGTTGCCACACTAGTTGGGCGCCATCTTGTTGTCACCAGAACTATCTCCTGTATGGTTTGTTAGGTCCGACTAGCTCTGAACGGGTTCCTGGCCATGTGGCGGGAGACAGTGGCGACGAAATGAAGAGTTTATGAGTTAACTTTGTTCTGATTTAATTACACCTTCCCCTTAGTACATGGCGCTGTCACAATCTTAGCCCTTTCCGTCTGTGAGTGCATGGGCACGGCTCTAACACAATAGTGGTCGTTTTCTGGTTGATTCCGAACGCACAGATGTTTGCAATCCGGCCTACACAACACGAGTCACACTGTACATTTCCTGACCAATCGGTGATCCGGTACACGACGATAGTATTCCTGGTGCGGGACGCCCGGTTTACATGAGCACGAACTAAAAGGTGTTTACAGACTAGCCTACACAACACATATCACACAGTACAATTACTGACCAGTCAGTGGTCGACACGGATTACGCATAGAGATACACTAAGACACTGAATATTTACAGTTTCGCTCCCTCGCACCGATCACGCGGACGCGGTGAACTCTTTCACTACTCCGTTACCCGGCAGACTTGATATCACCGAAATTCGGGGCGGACTTCAACGACAATGCGAACGAGTTCGAATGGACCGAAAGTTAATGACGGATCCTCAATGGTTGAGGGATGATGGTCTCGTGTTGCGCGGCGCGTCCAACCCTGAGAGCCTCGTCGCGAGAACTGCCCTCTCCCCGCCGGAACTTCGCGCGCGAACCGTGCGGAGCACAGCAGACGGTCTGGGCTCGAACTGCGGCCTTGTCGCGCGGTGAACAAGAACTAAACAAAATGACTTATCAAACATTACAGGAAGGATGGTTTATAAAATGTATTTTAAATATAATATAATTAATAGTTTCACGTAACTAATTGGTCCCAGGAGGGGAAAATACACTGATTCCATAACTCTCACAGAATAGCCGCGTGGGCGGCTATTGCACTTCCGGCTCGCGGCCGATCGTCGCGTTGCACCTTGCACTGACACTGCACTTTGTTCGCACTACACTACACGCCTCTGCCACGGGCAGGAGATGGCGTTGGCACAACATAACGGACTGCGGAAATTAGGGCGACACTTGGGTCGACGTCACAGTCTTGTGAAAGTTTAAAAATTAGAATATTTTGTAGCACAAATTAGTTTTAATGCCTCACATGTTGCAAGTTATTGTGGAATTTTTAAATTAGAGGCATACTATTTGCAAATAATGTATGAATAAATATTAATAAAATATTTAATCTAAAAGCTGAAAAAGATTATATAAGAGATTTCATTAAAATTGATAAGCAGTAGCAAAGTTCATGTAGTGACATATGCACACTTGTACATATACCTATGAACACATGTAACCTTATAAGCTACTAACAATAAGAGACATACACATAGTCTGTAACTACTTCAGGCAGACTGGACTCAAGATGCTCAGCAAAGTGCCAGATGGTTGCAGTGAGGAGGTGAGGTGATGTGAGGTGTGAAACCACTACTGCAACTGGTCACAGACACAGGGATGATCACTGGTTAGTCCAGGTATGTAAAGTCTGACAGTTGATAATAACTAATCTCCTCTCTTGCAGTTTACAAATTCTGTAGAGTGAATTTAGTGGAGCGTGAGCGAAGCTGCACAGAACCTAAATCTCGGGGCAACATGTACTGTGCTAACAAAAATATGAGACAGCCGTTTGAAGCAAAGGTTGACTCTGAACCTCGCTACTAACGAAAATAGTTTAAGTCCCGCTGAAGGGACAGGCCACTGAAAACTCTGTAGTGAATTATATTTTACATGCAAGGGGAATGTTCTCCTTGCCTGCTACAGTACTTGAAGAAAAATATAAATACAAATGAAGAATATTTTATTCACATTGAAAAGTAAAGTAAGTAGTCTCACAAGTAAACATACAGTGATTTTTGTAAATGCAATGCTGCATAATATGAAGATAAGAGCATGCATGATACACAAGCATGTTA
The DNA here is from genome assembly GCF_032445375.1 of Bacillus rossius redtenbacheri. Taxonomy (NCBI): domain Eukaryota; kingdom Metazoa; phylum Arthropoda; class Insecta; order Phasmatodea; family Bacillidae; genus Bacillus; species Bacillus rossius. The sequence continues at coordinate 234,723,560 of NC_086330.1, forward strand.
AGTAACTCACTGCCTGTGTGACACACACACACACACTCATCTAGTAAGACAAATTGTATAATAGAATCTCTACACACAGGTACTAGTGAACTGACACTGGAAATTTTAAATATCTCATGAGCATTATGCTCAATTACAAGTTAAAAACAACCATACTGAACACTAAACATAAGATAGTTTCCAGAAAAGTTACACTCCACAAAATCTTTATCTTTACCATTCTGCTGCATACTCGTGTAATCACTGTCCCCAAAGGCAATCACTAAATCCTGAAAAGCAAGCAACTTCATGTACTAAACTAGACAAGTAGCCTACTTAGAGGCAAGATTTATGAAAAACAAACACTATCCCGAAAACAATCATTGCTTACAAACCTGTGGTTAGTGACAGGCCAGTTACCAATTTTCTTTGACGAACAGTCGCCACGTGTGACAAAAAATTTCTAAGAATAGCTTCATCATGATCAAAAGCAAAAATTAACCATTATAGCTTGAGTACATGCATGAAACGAGCAGTGACCACACACAATAAGTCTGTACCAGTAATTTCACTACACTTGCGACCAGTTTATCCAAACTAAGGAAATCTCAACTTTAAAAACTTTACATTCCAAACTAAGCACTTTTAATTAATTAAGTATACACGCAAAATATTGATATGCTCGGAGGAAAAGCTCTAACATTAATCATGGAAAATGCCAAAATGTGAAAGACAATGTTAATTAAAACAATATGGCACAGGCTACTCAAAATTCTCAGTAAAATATTTAGCCAAAACAGGAATTTCTATATACGGTTCTAAACTAAACTGAAATCTAAAAAGGAGGGGGGGGGGGGGGGAATTAAAAAATCACACAGAAAACTCCCTTATATTGAGTATGTTGTCCTTGCACATCAACTAGACAAACCCCTGAGTATGCCACAAAATAAAATGATTCCCCAAATTAACCAATTGCTCTGATGAAAAGAAGAAGGATGAGAGCTGGCATGCGCGAAGGGGAAGTTTTTTCAGTAGGCTGCGACACCTGGAGGGGAGGGTGACCCTTGACGAGGAGAAAAGGAAGGGAAGCAAGACAAGCAGTCCCACAGCCGTGTGGAAATAAAAGAGGCTCGGAGTGCAATTCACACACCCCTCGCTCACATTGACAAATCAGTTTCAAGGATTCATGCTGCAAAAAGTCGGAAACAGACACTTTTTGTTTAGTAAATCAAAGAGTTGGCATCCGGGTGTTGGGAACAGGTGCACCCATTACTAGAGCAGGTGCAGATCCAGAAGGGGTGGGGGGGGGGTGTCTAAGGGATCATGAACCCCCCTCCTGCTTGGCTCCATCCCAAAAATCAGACTTGATAGTCAATTTTTTTCCTCCCAAGTTCAAAGAACAGAAAGATGATCTGATATACTGCACTGGTTGGTTTTCGAAAAACTATGACATTAGTAGCCTATTAAAAACATTATATAACAAATCAAGAGTGAAATCATTTTAAAGTTTATATTATCTACTACCCAAAAAAAAAAAAAAACTCTAGAAGTGCCTCTGTACCAGAGCTCTTAAACCTATGGTCACAAAATTCTCTCGCTGCCACCTCTCTGTAGGTTGCTAGTGAAGCATGACAAAACATCCATCACGGTTGTAACTCTGAAACACATCTTGGGAAAATTACTTTCCTGCTCCCCCACGCACCTGGCAAAGCAAACTTGCATGACCTCACAGCATCCAGTGGCTGCTCAGTGCCTTGGCTCACACAAACGTGTTGCATAGCATCCCACTTGTAGCAAACAGTTCCAGATATTTATGGCATCAGCTGTGTTTATTATTTGAGTCTGCAACATTTGGGTGAGTTTTTTCTACACATGCATAAACACTGACACTATTAACTTAATGAATAGTTTCGTGAACACGGGGGCTGAAGAGGGTGAAGGCCGTTGAGGTAAACTAAGAGCCTGGAGACAAATTATTTTTTCGGGCACTCCTACCCAATACTTACTAAACAAATTTTCAAACCCCACAATTTAAAAAAAATATATACAAAGACAGGGCATTACTGTTACTGTGACCTGTGCATATTGCATAACTTATAAGATTTTGTAATGAATTCTATTAGCAATAGACTCATAATTTCATCCTACATTCAAGGTAAACTCCTGCATTAAAAAAAAATATTGAAACTCAACTGAGCCCCAGGGATTTTGGCCCTGCCCCTGGTTTAGATAGCCCTGATAGAGAGTGAAGGGTACAAGATTAAAAGAATACAAGTTTTGGTTTATTTTTACTTCTGTTTAAAACAAACTAATATTAGCAAAGAAAACACTGTAACACACACCAATTAAGGAGTGGTAGAAGGGCTTTAAAACAAAGAGCGAGGGGTACAGAATATTCACAATATATTAAGTATGTATATTAGAACATTATATAAGGACAAAATAGTGTACAATAAATACAGCTCGAAGCAATATGGAATACGAGCTTGTATATTCCCACTCTGGTAGTCTGTAAATATAGAAGAAAACAGAATTATTACCAGACACTAATGGTGTGAAAAAGGAATATTATAAAAATATAAGTTACAAAAGATAGCACGTTTGCCATTGATATATACTGCCAATTATCACGGGGATGATATTCACCAGATCTAAATATTCCCGTGAAACATCATTTCTGGGCAAACAGTAGAGCCAATACAGTAAAAGTTGGACAAAATTACTGGTACAAATTGACTTGGCTCGTTAAAACAATATTCAATTTAACCTTGAAGTAAAATATTAAAACCCCTCTGCAATGGCAAGTAATTAAAACCCTTAACAATGCAGAGAAAGTGTAATTAATCATTACGAATAGTAATCTAAATCTTAAAAGAAAGTATCCTTCAAAATATAATTATATGAGTACAATATGTGGCTGCAACACTGAAGAAATATTATGAACATTCAGTGAGTCCACTGCCTAAAATTGCATTTACTCGCCTCCAACAACCATCAGTGCCAGGACTGGGGAGGCAGACCAACATGCCGGGTGAGTAGAAGGAACTCACTCAAAGGACTAGGGCTGGCATCTTATTTACTGCCCTCTTCTCTTCGTAATCGTTCCCTGGGAAGCAAAGATCAGCACTCGTCCGCCTCCTTTCATGAGGCAGAGGTCTCGCAAACAAGTCAAGTGTAAGTACAACAGATGTAACTTGCACTCTAAACAATTGCAATTTATTACATCAGTTCTAAAGGAAAATAATTCTCAGCCGAAACCAGACAGCTCGGGTTGCTTCGGGGAAAAAGCGTGGCGAGTTGTTCAACACACTAGCAACTAATTTTCATGTAAATCCCATCATCCTATACCAGCCTCGCCGCCACGCACGCTTCGCCTCGGACTGGCCCTTATACTATGGGCCGTTGCGAGGGCGGGGCGACTGTGGCCAGGGAAAGTTTTCATGTTCAAGAGTTTGATACGTTTTTATCCTGTTTTTAATGAAATAGGAGACAATTAGCTGTATTATCAAGAATATTTTAATGCAAAATTTACTGTTTGCTTTGATGTTAACTGGAAGCGTGACCAGCCTTTAACAATGGTAATGGGAACATCCACTCGCATGCTGTATCAGTGACAAACTCACCCCTCTTGTCCTCCCCACACTTCATCACCCAACACGCCAACACCTCTACTTGTTTCGCTTTCAGTCACAGCCATCCTTCCTTGCCATCCATGCTATATTGTTCTCACTTTGCTTCTGCTTTGTTTACATGCCATGCTTTTATAATAAGCAAATAGTGTATATTGTGGTTTAACAGTGTTATTGTTTGATCATGAGCAAGTAGCTGTAAAAGAGTAATTTTAATTTATGCTACAAAAATTTCAAAAATTCTCTCGGTGTCCAAAGATGAAAACTGTTGAAAGAAGGTGAAACTGCATATGAAGCTTTATTGTCAAAAGTGCCAAAGTTAATGTTTTTGTGTACACAATCGACTTAATCTCGGGAGCCTGAAAACAACCATTCAGTTGAAGAACAAAATATATAAGTGAGCCTACACCAACTAATATTACAGAACTCTCTCCTTTGTATACTAAAACTTTCAATCTGATTATAGAAACAGAATCTGTCACAGCAGATGGATAAAAATGTAAATTATAACAATAAAATACCTGGATTGACTTGCGATCCTTACTCTTGGCCTGAACATATTAGAGAAGAACAGTGGGATGAACTGCTACTGAAATCATCCTCTCAATATTGGAGTATGAGTACACAATCAACTCTCAAAAAAAAAAAAAAACATTTTTCTAACAGTTACCAATTTCGATGTGCAGAAAATGGAGAAAAGGTTCAATGAAAATAGTTTGTTTATTTAATTAAAGGTAACTCACCCTTTTGTTTTTGTTGTCACCTTTATGACCCGGCTTCAAAATCAAATTATGGACTCAAATGTGGCTATAGCACTTTGGCAACCAGCTGACAAAACATGAAACCAGTCCTGATCATTTTAAGATAATGGTAATGTGGGTTGAGGCCGAACTGCTTCTAAAGAGAAATGAATCTGTTAATTCGTTCAGAAGCAGAACGCTTGCAAGCTATTTTACAACATATTGTAAAAATAATATTGCCTTTTGCAATAATTCAGCTAAGCCTTTCCCAAAAAATAATGTTAATTTCTTGGGGCTAGTACAACTTTGACGTAAGTTTGACAATGTAATGATGAAACATTTGAGAAGAATATCGGAGTATGAAGGCAGTGTTCGTATGTTAGGGGTCTCAATACAAAATGAGATTATTTCCATATTAGCAAAGTAGGTGAATCAATCATTGCAAAGTTAAGAATGCAAAGTATTTCCGTAATCATGGATTGCACACCTGATTTTGGCTGTAAGGAATAGGTATCCTTGACAGTTCATTATGTATACCATAACAATACAACCAATGAAGTATCAGTAGTAGAAAGTTTTATTGGCTACAGCATTGCTATTGACACTACTGGCAAAGCTCTCACTGATTTGCTAATGAAGTAATTGGTAGAAGGATGGGGCTTGACATGGATAACTGCAGAGGCCAGGGGTATGATAATGAAGCAAGTATGGTAGGAGTAAATAAAGGTGTACAGACATGAGTTTTAAAAGAATTTCCAAGAGCTATATTCACTCCTTGTGCCTGCTATAGCTTAAACTTGGTCATTTCAGATGGCACCAAGTCTTCGGTAAAATCGACATCACATTTTGCAACATTTTATACAATTTTTGCAAGTTATTCTTAACATTCGTGTATTATCAGTGAGAACATACAAAGCCTGACATTGAAGCAGGTGTGTGAAACACGGTGGGAAGTGTGCATTAACTCTGTGCAGGCTGTTCGTTACCAATATCGTGAAGTACGAGATGCTTCAATAGAGTTGTCAGAAAATGTTAATGATGCCACAACTGCTTCTGAAGCCCAGTCACTAGCTTCTGAAGCCCAGTCACTAGTACTTATATGGAGGATTAGTAGTCATTTCTTGTTTGTTTAATAGCTTGATACAAGATACTGTTTCAAGTAAATCTAGTGAGCAAAACACTTCAAGGAACTTTTTCAGACATCACGATGGCCCTGAGTCAGTTTCAGAAATGTGACGAGTTCTTGAAAACATTCAAAGAAAAAGGCTCATGGATGCAGTCGTAACAGCTAAAGAAATAGCTGAAGAAACATACATTGAACCTGTTTTCAAAGAAAAGCATCATAGCAAGAAGAAGCATCATAGCTAGAAGAAGCATCAGTTTTCTTGTGAGGCATGTGATGCACCTCAAGCTTTTCCAGAAGAAACATTTCAGAGAGACATTTTCATAACTTTAGTAGACAATACAACAGTTTCCGTGACGAGACCGATCCAATAAACTTACGACCCATAAAAAAAATGGGGATTTTTAACTTTATTTCAAAAATCTTCCTCCTAAAGAAGAACATTATAAAGAACTACAAACTCTTCTTACCGACAAAGGAGTTTCTGATAACGGTAGTGATCTGTAATGAGATTCTACATGTAGGATCAGTTCTTGACAACGGCAAAGAACAGTTGACACCATTTCAGGTTCTTTAGCTTTTAAAAGACACTAACCAAAAGGACTTGTTTACAAATCTTTGGATCAGCCTTGGAATATTGCTAACAATTCCAGTGACTTTCGCTAGTGTTTCAGTAAACTTAAGCTCATCAAAACATACTTTAGGTCAACGATGACACAGGAATGCCTCAACGTAATGGCCATTCTTTCCATAGAAAATGAGGAAGCAATAAAAATTAATTTTTAAAAATGTGTTGTCTGCTTTTGAAAATGCTGAAGCTAGGAAGAGATATTTTAGCATTTAGAATGTTTCTTTAAAAAAAAATTTATTTATAAATTTGAAAGCAAATAAGTAAGATAGGCTAGTATTAGTATTTTGTTTTGAACACACTATAATTTTGATAAAATATTCAAACCTAATTAAGGTATATTACTTTGTATTAATAATTTTTTATACCTGCCTAATTTTATGTTACCTATTTTTAAAAACATCATTTACACAATAATATAGGTGTATAGGTTCCCAATTTAATTTAATTACAACCTTGATAACGAACCACTATTTGAAAGTAGTGTAATACCTCACTCAGGTGTGTGAGGTGTACAAAACATATGAAGAAATATACATAAATATTATAATATTACATATAGTGTGCCATCACCTGGGATCTTGAACTCGATACCCGGGGTGAGCCTAGTAGTTGCTGGTGTCTCTGTTGAGGTGTTTGTTCTCCGGGAGGGCGCCAGGCTAGTCTTAAAGCGTCTAGCCGTTGTTGTGGTGGGTCGTCGGCCCCAGCGTGCACTACTAAGCTCCTAGGCTATATGGTGTCTGAACACAATGAACACACGCACGTTTTTGAACGGATGGGAAACGCGGGGAACGGCACGTCCGTCCTAGTTGATGACCCGTTGTCGACTGCCGTTGACCGCGGCCGGCCTAGGAGGGGGGGCGGCAGCGTCAGCCTGCATAGGCTAGGCTAGGGGTGCGGTATCACAGCGGGGTAAGGTACTGGCGGGGTGGAGACCGGGCTTCACTGTCACAGGCGGTACGACGTCAAGTGTTATGTTGTGTTTTGGTATCTCTGCAGCTAGCTCTATGCCAAAGTATAGCTCTGCATCTAGCTCTATATCGATCAGCTGATCGGTCGCTCCACTGAAACGTCTGTATTATTATAATCATGGGCGCCACTCTTATGTGTATAATGTCAGGTGTTTCTAAAGAATAGATAGGACAGTACACATAAGAGAAAATTTGTAAAAGTTTCAGGACAAATAGTTAGACTGTCGAAACAAGGAGAATTGGGATATTTTAACATACATAATACAGACAATAAAGTACAAAAGTGATTTCTAGGTCGTATTTAATAAAATAATAATTATTCAAATTAACAACTTGACATATGGCAACTAAATATGTGTTTTACCATGCTCAGGAATTAGGTTGCACACATGAATACATATACAAAAGTCCGTTTTATCCCGTTTGTAAAGTTCGTTGTTTTCAGTTTAGGTGCGGCGAAAAATGAATAAATTATCGTATATACTTTCAAAGTTCACTTCAATTAAAAATGTACCGCGGCGTAGTTCATTATATGTGCCGGCAAAACACCGTGAGATCCTATCCCGTTTAACCTCTGGGTATAGGAATTGGATTGTGTATTCAAAGTAAAATTAATTAAAACACGTCTGTCTTTAGTATGTTGACGTAATTTCACGTATTAATTTAATGTTTTACATTTGTAGGGAAACAGATATGACGATTTTTGGTTCGTAGACACAGTCTTTGCGATGGAGGAAATTGAGTCAGATATTACTCACGTATTTTCACTCCTAAGATCGCATCAGTTCTGATGCGCCCTATAATAACTACATATAATTAATATAAACGTCGTTTGGAAACATCATTTTCTTGGATGACCTAAATAGCTTCGTCGAATATCGGATTATCAAGGGATCCAAACCCCGGCGATTTTGACTGTGTTGCCACAATTTTATAACTCTCTATTCTTAATTTTAGTTCCAAACTCTTCATTATTGCAACTCGGCCTCCCATTGGCCGGCCAAAAACACCGTTAACGTAAATTAACACTTTATAATAAAATCCGACTTCACCCAAAATGCCTTAAAGTGCCGAAACGTCACAAATTTAAAATGTTATTTTCCAACAATAACCACTCTTTTATATAAAATCAGTGTCAAAAGCTTAAATCACCGTTAAAACCAGTAAGGCCCTAGAGGGGTCTAGTCAAATGCTGCTTAATTGTCAGCTTGAATTAAGTATATCAAAGATTCCGACACACGTAGAGACATTCAATTACACAAAATAAATCGTTCAAACGGAAAAATATAAACAAACAACGATAAATATAAAAACGTTAGTAAATAAATAGTTTGTTTACTTTCTGTGCGTGAAATAGTCATAAATGTAACAGCACAGAATTGCCGCCCTTGGGAAGCATAGTGTACTGTAGCTCTCAAGTCTTAGCACACAGCACAGTATGGGTCTCAGTTACAATACACTTCGTTTGAATTTTAAAAAAACTTCGTCGCTAGGCAACGCGTAGCACGGCACAATAAGAGAAGAACACACTTTCGGCGCGAGGAGGGAACTTCTCCCCTCCACTTCTCCTGGATTCGCGCTCACTCCCTCCATTTGGCGGCGAGCCGACACAGGGATTAGACCTGCGATCGTTGACTGCGCTTTTTCCCGCGCGAACTGCAGCTAGGCTGAAGTTCTCGACGTCGTCAGTTCTCGAACTGTTTCTGATGCAGAGGCACTCGAAGGACTATACTTACGGTACGTACCGGTCGCAATCACCCGGGAAATGCAATAAAATGTACATGTTGCATAACAATGGGATGTTCTGCAGGTCATCATGTAGCAGTGGGCCAGCCTCCAACTGCGGTGCGGACAGCACCCTGAGGAAAGCGAACCCGGAATCAGCATCGTCGGGTGGCGCCTCTCGTGACCTTGGACAGCCCTGCCGGACCAAATCTGGCCCAGGACCTCAGCTGACGTCTGGGCGCACGCGGCGTCGACGGCAGTCGTCAACACCTGTTCCCGCTGGGAACCTGTCGTCTTGTAGCAGCAGATCCTGCCGAACTGGTCCCGGAACCAGTGCGTGACGCGGCGGAAGGCGAAGGAATTCGCGTCTATGTTCCCCTACTTGCCGAGTGGAATCACTGCACTCTTTTAACTTAAGGCGATTGGTGCACGGTAAAAAACGGTCACAGGCCCGAAAACAATGAATTTTGTATCATATGACCACTAAAGAGTCTAGATGCCTATGTGGGTGACCGTTACTATGTAGGGAGGTCAGGAGCTTAGTTCCAGCTCGTCAGTGGCGAGATGGCCTTCATACGGGAAGGGTGTCGCTGGTGGTCGCTCTGCGGCCTGCCATCTAGCGGGAACTAACAAAACCTCAAAGGTTGTATCTCGCTCTCCCTCTAACACACAGCCGATAAGGTTCTATTGTGCCCTTAAGAGGGGAACGTTTATCAGATTTCTCTTTCACTCATCCTTCGCCATGGGGAGGCGGAATGGATTATTTTTTGTCCGCAACTGCGCAGACGTCATGTGGCCACTCCCGCACTCTTCTCACTCAACTCGCTCATTCTCTCACACTATTTCAATAAATCTTTTCAAATCTTCAACATCAATACTTTAAACCATTGCGCTTCCTACGGATTAATTATATTTCATGCAAGTGCCCGAATTCAGCTGCAAAAAAATAAAACACGTAGTCAATTTTTTTCTTCAAAAACCTTTCCAAACACTGTGTGTTAAAAAACATTCTGAAAGCCCATTTTTCTAGATAAATGGAAATTCTAAATCACCTATGCCACAAGGAAACATTGTGCTTTAATATTATGTAAAGAAAACACCTCTTAGTTTTATAGTTATGTAAAGGTGGTGTGATATGTTTTAGATGTCGCACCATCTTATCATCCATGTAGAAGAGTTACCCGAAAAGCTAACAAGACTATTGCCATGGAAATGGAAATATGATTAAGGAAATATTGTTCAAATGTTTGTAAACAGTAAACAACATATAAAAAATCTTATAACTGTAAAATTAAAATACAAACAACCCTATAGCAAATTTAATTTCAATATGAAAAGGTCTACAATAATGTTTACAAGAAACGAAATTGCAATAGCAATACAAAAATATCGCAATTTTGTTACATTGTTAATATATATATTATTTTTAATAAAGGCAATTAAAAATGACATACTCAATATTTGGAATACAATAAATACCTTAAGCCCTACATAATTGCTGCGATATTCACAATAAATGCTTTTCTTAAATATATTAATTAAAAAACATCGTAAATAAATTATGAACATACATATTATGGTGAAGGAAAGTGGACACTATCACACTGAAAAATCATAGAGGGTAGTTTTCCTCATCTTATTTCTTTCTTTGCGTTTTTGGTCTTGTTCGTTAAAATATTTCATGTTCAAATACTTGATACGCATATACGTTCTTGTCCTGACAAAACAGTATATAACTTCTTATGGATATTTATTTTCAGTAGTTCCGCAAATAATTTTAGTCAGTGATTCAAAAATCCGCTCTTTTTTGCACAAATTGTTGCCATGAATATTATCAAAACACATTTCAGCGATCTTTATTAATTCAAAAAATTCATTAGTGGGACATTTTAAGTTAGGTACCCTTTGATTGTACATGTATCCAGCTATCGTCCTCCAAATTGAAATCGGTAGTGCCAAGGTCAGGATATTTATTTCTGAAACGGTGAGCTATATAGCCAGAAACATATTTCAGCCCTTCAAGAGAAATTTCGTCACTTGAAAGGGGCCTGGCCTCTAAATCTAAGTCTATTTCTTCCATGTCAGCAAGATCTATTTCATTTAAAGGTGATTTCTCTTGAAATGTCTTTGTAAAATACATTTCCTTGCACAAAAGTAGTTCTGTAATTTCATTCTGATAAGCACTGTCCTGTTCCATTTCATTTGACGAAAAATCACTTACCAAACACATTTCGTCTGTCTTCTCATCCGTGTTTTTCCGTTCAGCAAAAACTGCTGCAGAATGTTTTCACAATATGTAGTTTATAATTCTGTATTTAAAGTAAATGGGCGACAGATGCGTATTTTATTACATGCTTTATATTAGCTTCACCTGTATGTTTGTTTGTCTGTCCGTCTGTAACTCTTTCGACTAAGAGTGAGTGCCTCATCACTGTAAAATGTCCCACCAATTCCATCACGTTCGTTAGCCGAGCGGTCTAAGGCGCGCGACTTAGGAGACATCACTTTTCGGATTCAGCGATCGTGGGTTCTACTCCCGGCCACGCCGGAAAAAAAAATGGTTTTTTTTTTTTTTTTGGTAAATTCTAAGATTATATTCATACATCTAACTGTAAATGATTCGGAGAGACTTTACCATTTCTTTGTGACGTTGCAACTCCAAATAGTTATCTCAGATGGTAATAGGTAGTGTCGGTAACTCATTTCCCTATGATAATTATAAATAAATATAGTTTAAAAACTAAAAAAAACATGCTTTTAAAGAATATCAAACTAAAAAGTTAAAAATAAATATAGTTTAAAAAACTAAAGAAACATGCTTTTAAAGATTATCAAACTAAAAAGTTAAAAATAATTTTAAAATTTAATTTATGACAATAGTGTATAAGCAAGTGTATATAGCAGTTCTCGAAACGTCGCTTGTTTCTGTTTAGGTAAAACTATTGTATTTGTTTGTTTTTTCGTTTTGTCATGTTTTTTTGTCTCGCTTCAACTGTTGTGCTGAATTATTTTGGGTTTCAATATTTTTGTGTTGTCATCATTTGTGGGGATTTTTTCGTTCTCTTAGTACATTTTTCTTTGTTTTTTCTTTGTTTGCTGACCATATTCCTGTTTCGGAATATTTTGTGGTGTTCATATCCTTGTTGACAACAGCAATTGTTTGCTTAATTTTGTGTGTTTTTTGTATCTTTTTTTGAGTATTTTTATTTTTATTTTTATTTATTTATTTTATTTATTAGTTTTTCTTCAACAGAAAAAGTTCTTAGCAATGGCGTATGTCCAAAAACTTACATCAAGTAATACTAGTATAAATGAGAAAAAAGCTTGGGGGGCTTAATATACAAAAAATATGGCACAAAGCGCCTCAAGCTTTTTTTCTCATTTATACTAGTATTGCTTATATACTATTGTCATAAATTAAATTTTAACATTATTTTTAACTTTTTATTTTCATAATCTTTAAAAGCATGTTTCTTTAGTTTTTTAAACTATATTTATTGATGTTCCATACCTCTAATATACGGACAGAGAAAAAACCACTCTAACACATCTTAGTTCAGTTTAACTGTTAACAAATATTTAGGTTAACAGGTCCTATACATATTTCCGAATGTTTTAATGACTGAGTTATACTGGACATTAATTAAATTGATCGCTGATATTTATACGTTTAAACGAAATTTTGAATTTATCATTTTATGTAAACTCTAATGCGTTAAAAAGTGTAACGCAACACTACACACAGGTAGTGAGTGATGTCTAGTGCACTGCCCTATGCACATTAGTTAACAAAAAAATAAAATGAAATATTAATTACTGATAAATAATACCTAGATGTCGTGATACAAGTAACACATGCTTATCTGATATTTATCTCAATTAGAATACGAAATAGGAAGATAAAATAATTAACTGATTTTAAGACTGATTTATTACTTACACAGTACAGTGCATTTTGAAGACAAATGGGTCTTAAGAAGCGAAAATCGTACTCGATTAAAGGAATGTTATGGTGTTCGGTATATTAAGGTTTCCCTCAAAGTAACGGTTTCAGAATGCTTTTAAGATATTAGTTACATCCCAACATAAGTTTAAAACATTTCTCTTAAGAGTGTGCTTCGTATCATTAAAAAATGTGCCTTAATTATTTTGCAAATTTATCATTGTTATGGTGACGATGTCAGGGGTTTTCGTAATTTTTTTTTTTAGAAATATAGTACAGTATTAGCAACTACGTTAAGAACTGTTATTTTATTCACACAGAGAAAAGAAATACAAAATGCTAAAATTTGGCGTTTGTCTTTTTATATACTATATAGGTTTGTTATTATATGTGTGTTGTAACATGTATAAAAATGTTAAATATATTCAACATTATTTGGTAATTATATATATTAAAAAACGTTTATGTACGCGACTTGAAACTACATGAAAGGTTTTCAGTCTATAAAGGCCTATTCTATGATTTTTTTTAAAATTATTAATTCTTATGCAAACAATTAATAAAATTGGAAGTTTCTTACATTGTCAGTATATGCATAGCATTACAGTAATTCCAAACAATTCTCTACCAGTGTTTACCTAAGGTTTGCATGTTACGTTGGTTCTTCTACTAATACACGTATATTACAAGAGGTTTGTAATAGATTAAATGAGGTAAGTAAGAATTCGTTTTTATAAACGTTGTGTATGGAATTATAAATTTTGAGATGTATAATAACAAAAAGAAGTGCGTTCCGAAGACATATGTCGGTAGTGTTACCCACTGAAACATTATTCCCACTTCAACTCTCTGTAAAAATAAAAGTATGGGGTTGAATGCGTCAAAAGGGGTATATAAATAAAATTTGAGGCTTCTTCCTTATTTCATACGCTAGTGTCCCCCACTTACAATTGCAAACAAAAATTTTTCCTCGATGTTGTAATTTACTCTGCGTAATCACAAAAAATTTCGGCAGTAAATAAGTATTTAATTTTTAAAAATGAAAGCATTCATGTTTCGAAAAAAAATATTAAAGCGATGTGGGGAAAAATGTTTATAGATACTCCAGTAAAATTTTCAGTTTGATTGTGTTGATAATTTCGGAGCTATTGCGAGTTTAGTTTGGAGGATTCTTTGGCCGCGCGAGGCGAGTTTGGCTCTTTTTCATTTTCTTCCAGCGTAGGAAGCCGATACCCGGCTTCACCTCGCATCCTCTGCTGGTCTTCCCCTGTCCTCTCCAGATGTATTACTGTATATTAGCTCCATGAGCGCGACCTTGACAGACCCTTCGTTTCTTCGGTCTTCTCTCATCATCCCTCTACACCCCATTCTTCCCCCTCCCCACCCGCAGGCTGCGGCCCGCCGGCCGGAGCTCTGCCGGACTACCTGGTTGCGACAAGCGCCGCCCTCAGCGCCACGTCGCGGGGAAATTCTTCCCGGCGGCGAGAGTTTTACACGCAGCACTAGAACTGTCACTCCAGAGGGCATGTTTTGAGTCGGATCGTATCAAAAACAAAAGGATATGAAAATATATACATAACTCAATAATGTTCTGCCAATTATGTTTTCATTTTCATTTAAATTTATTCTTTAAATCGCTCCTGAAGTAGTCCAGCAGTGATCAATGGAAATTGTCAATATTAAACTGTAATTTTGACGATGAAAATTTTTTCTTCTTACTTTTATATGTGCAGAAACCTATTCGTACACTCGTTTCTTGAACTATACTTAAGTTTAACATAATTATGTGTTTTCTAAATAATTCTGGCTTGGAATAAAAATAAATGCATTTAAAATGACATAACTCAGTAAAAAAAAGTTTATTAAAAATATCCTAGGTATATTATGTCTTATAAAGAAGCATCAAAAATAAATATGTACAGTTAAATTAGTTTTGTCGTAATATTTTCCATGCACCAATCGCCTTAAACACCTCGGTTCGTAATCAAAGTTTATCACTATAATATGTGTGATCGTGCACTTGTAAGCACGAGTGTCTGCAGGCCTATCAACTTCCGTTCTTAACGCAATAGAGCCATATGCCAAGTTAGGGATATTAAGAATGATAATATTACTTTAACAATAAAATATTAGCTTACTTACAATGCCATTCCCTTAATTCATAATAACAATAATGTAAATTAATAAATATTAAGCTTATAAAGCAGTAACAAACTATTAACATTGTTTGCAAATTATAATAAATTTGCTTTATCTCAATTAATTGAGTAACCTCCTCAAATATATACAATGTTGTACTATATTGGTAATATGCAGTCTTGTACATGATGCTGCTTATGTGTTTCATCACATTTCTCATCTCATTTACATGCATTTTGTGCATTTACATTTCATCAACAATACATAAACATTAACAATTCACAATATCACTTCAAAACATATACATTACATCTAATTACATCTTGTGGGCTAATATATTTGCCTCTTTAAATACCAGTTCATTTACATTATTTAAACATAGATGTTTTTGTTGGGTGACAAGGCTGTATAACAGAAATAACAAATCGTGTCTCTTTCCTTGCCTTTCTTAACCACCCCTTTTATTGCAGCGGCAGGCGACTTCTTTTTTCTTCCCCTGTTTTTTTTCTCCTTATTTTCTGTCGTCTAGTCGAGCGGGCGCATGACCTCCCTTGCATTTTTTATTTATTTTCTTAGCAGCTTCAGATTTCACACTGATTATCGGAGCCGATCAGCTGTTCAGAGTTATTTTATTTCATTCTCATTCTCATGGTTTTTTTTTATCAACCTGTAGCGGGCTTCGCTGGGTTGTATTTCATGTTCATCTCTCATGAATATTTCCTTACAGGGACTGTGTCTTGTTAACCACCTGAGGCTCCTGGTCTCGGTGTAAATAGTAATAGGCTATCACAGCCAATGGTAAACAAAACAACATGTGTTTCAGGATAGTTTGCAACAGCTCCTGCTGAGTAGTAATTTTCAGTTTTCAGTTTTCAATGTTGATTTAATATTTTAAAATTAATTCATATATTTAAAATTTCTCTTTTGCTTGGAGAACGGCTGTAGCTTGAAGTTTGTTTATATGAGGCCTGTGGACACTCACTGCAAGAGCGTGTCATCTCGCGACATAGGATTCTACACAGTGTTTTTCAGGTCAGCCTACATCAAGACTCATCATCGCCGATAAATACACAATAAACAAACTTCGAAAATCGTGTGCATCGTATAGTGAAATTTACAAATTTTCTGTATAGGGTCCTTTTCACAATAAAACTTCGAATATATGTCTTCTACAAATTTCTTGTTATCATTTCATAGCAGATTAGCATCCCCTTTTCTTAAACAAAATATATGAATAAAACCTATTAAATTCAACACCACTAATAGTTTGGATTTGTATGCGAAATGGATGCATACTTTTCTAATCAGTATTCCCAAGTGATACCAACCCAAATCAGAAAAAGGATAACTCCAAATTTTACTAGTTTTCTCATATTCAACCAAAAATAATATATCTCTCTCATTTTAAATTGTGGTGATCTCTGCAAGAATCATTGTTAATGTGCAGTGAGATCTCAACTGGAATAACCCAATACAATGTAACCTAGAATATTTTTCGCTTGTAGTTGCAAAGTGTCATGTGCTTGTAGAACTGCTTTGCATGCCAGTGTTTACACCTGTGTACACAGCTAGGTGGGATAACATCATGCATAAGTCTTGTCGAACACCTCTTACCCCCATGTCTTCATGCTAGGAAAATACTTTAGCTTTTCACTGTAAATAGAGCGAGTCTAGTGCTTCCCAATATGTGTTAGTGTTATTGGGTCACTACCCAATCGAAGAATTCATCAGCCATCAAATACACATATACATTATAATAATATTATACCCCAAAATATAGCTTCACTGGCTACTCAAATCCCAGTGCGTGTGGCATGTCACTTCACCTCGTCACAGGACACTGGCGGGAATTACACTTCCGCTTAAACACAAGGGTATACTCAACGGCTACATTGTGCCCTTATCCTGGCGTACCATAAACATAATAACATAACACATCTTAACAAGGGGAACTACATGGCTCTCGGTCAAACCATCACTTTCAGACTGCTATCAGCTGTTACTTCAGCATACATGCTCACATGACAATGAGGTAAACATTAACTCGTGCGTCGACCAAATTTACATTGCGGTGGTAGGACTCTTATATTCCCTCAGCTGCGTAATATTATAGCGGCCCATTGGTTGGCCTGTTGATGGCTCGGCTAAAGCATAGCAATTTTCATGGATGGTTCCAGTTATCACATAAGGACAATCAAACAACAAAAACAACTTTTTCGTAACGTTCTCCCAAGCTCTGCTCACGGGATTCGTCTTCCAAGGTCACCAACTTTAAATGTAGATAGTCTTGATGCTGGGTGTCTTCTCTTGCGGATGGCCGCTTCAGCTGTTAACTTCTGGCTCATGAATTTCTCCACCTCTTCACCGGTGGGTAGACTCCTCTCCTCTGGGTCTTGTTCCAATCGGGGTAGATAGATAGGGTTGATCACCTCAGACAGGTCCAGACTCATGGCTTTATGTGGGGTGACTCCTATTGAACCGTGTACCGTATGATTAATCACGCATTCCACATATGGTAGCTTATCCCTCCAGGATTGCTGCGAATTGTGGCACAAAATGCGTAGCAGGCCCCCAATAGTTTTCATTAAACGTTCGACGGGGTTGCTCTGCGGGTGGCGTACCGAAATGGTCGTAGGGGTAGCGCCCAGCTTGCGCACTCCCTGCTGCCACAATTCACTTGTAAATTGGGTACCTTTATCTGAAAGTACCATCCTAGGTGTACCAATTTCTTCTGTAAACAATTTCAACTTACACAGAACTGCTTTTGCAGTGGAGCTCACTATGGCATACAATCTTGTAAATTTCGTGAACACATCTTGTATCACAAATATATATCTCACCCCTCCTTTAGATTGGGGTAGCGGGCCAAATAGATCCACTGATATTAATTCTAGTGGTGCCTTGGGGAGAATAGGCTGAAGCATCCCATGTAGGTGCTCTCTGGGTGACTTTGATTTTTGACATAGGTCACATGTCCTCGTGACCTGGATTATGAAGCGAGGTATATTGGGCCAATACACTTGCCTCCTTAGAGCTTCTGTCAGCTTATAACTTCCAGCATGACCAAGTGACACATGCACCTCCCAGGTGACTTGTTGTCTCATGCTCGCTGGTATCACTGTCTTCCATACGTCCTCATATAGGCCTTTCTTCCTGGAGTGGGCAAATAAAATTCCATCAGCTGACTCGCAGAAATATTGATGGATCTTGTGTTCCGCTGGTCGACTTACCAGCTGCTTGACGGTATCTTGACAGAACTTGTCCTCCTGCTGCTTGGCCTGCAGGTCTTGTAGCATCTCTTGTAATTTCTTGTTGACTGGTAAAATGGCAACTGCTGCCGGTGCCACTAGGTATTCCTTTGGATAAGCTGGACTGATGTTCTCTTGGATTTCTTCCAAGCGGCTTAGGTAATCAGCTGTGGTATTAGAGGATCCCTTTAATGCTGGATCTGTATGTCGTATTCTTGGAGCAGTAACAACCATCTGGTTAGACAGCTTCCAAATAGCTTACCAGCCTTCAAACAAATTAAGGCCTGGTGATCAGTCAGTAATTTAATGGTTTCTCCCAGTAGGATGTCACGGTGCTTTTGTAGTGCCCACACGATAGCTAACGCTTCACGTTCAGTTACCGTGTAGTTCTCAGCTGGACTCAACGTTCTGCTGGCCTTTGCCACTGTCTTTTCCAATCCTTGGTCTTCTTGTGCTAGTTTACATCCTAGTGCAAAATCTGACGCATCGGTGTATAACAAGAATTACTTGCCTTGGACAGGATGGTAGATCACGTGCTCCGATAGAAATATACTCCTCAATTCATTGAAGGCCTGTTCATGTTCTTCTGTCCAATTCCAAACATGATTCTTTTTCAGAAGTAGAAATAAAGGTGCTGCACACTGAGCTACCTTATGGGAGTAATTTCGATAAACACCCACTATACGAAGGAAAGCTTGAAGCTGCCTGACATTCCTAGGTGTAGGGAAATCTTGTATTGCCTGGAGTTTTTCTGGCGCTGTCTTAATTCCTTCGGGCGTGAGGATATGCCCTAAGAATGGCAGTTCTTCTCTGCAAAATTTTGACTTACGGATTTTTACCGTCATACCTGCCTCTTGTAACTTGCGTAACACAGTGGCAATGTGTTGTAGGTGTTCCTCAAAAGTTGCGGAGGTTATCAGGATGTCGTCCACATATGCTCTGGCAAATCCTTTGTACTCAGGCCCTAGAGTAGTGTCAAGGCACCTGGTGAAATCAGCGACAGCATTGCAGAGACCAAATGGCATCACAGTAAAAACGTACTGTTGATTACGAAATAAGAATGCCGTGTATTTACATGATTCAGGCTCCAGCGGTACCTGCCAGTAACCAGATGACAGATCCATCGTCGTGAGGTATTTGATGCCTTGGTATAATCTCAGAATTTCAGTAGTTTGTACCGGACTCTCCCTGTCCTTGATAGTTATCTTGTTGAGCTCTCTTGCGTCCAGACAGAGCCTCACTGTTCCGTCTTTCTTACCAACGCAGACGATAGGGTTGGCATAAGGGCTAGCCTCCCTTCTCACAACATTCCAGTCGATCATCAGTTGTAGATATGCAGTAGCCTCTTGTACATACTTTGCCGGTACCGGATAGGATTTGCAGTGAAATGGAGCGTTCTCCTGAGTCCTTATCTTGGCCTGATAAAATTTGTTCCTCCCTGGTTTATCAGAAAACACGTTCTGGAAATCCCTCAGCACATTGAAAAGTTGATGTAACTGTGTAGGAGTGACAGTTTTGGAATCTTGGACAGACTGTCTGATGTCCTCGATGGTGGCTTGCAGCTGCTCGCTGGCTAGGCTTCTACACACTTGCTTACACATAGTTGTGTTAGTCAGAATTCCGATAAAATTGTTTCGGACATGCCATTTGTCCGTTAATGATACATGCGTAGTACTGTCGCTGGGTTGTATTGTACTCATTTTGAAGTCAATTACGATACCAAATTGGGACAAGAAATCTGTTCCAATTATTAGTGGTTTGGCCAATCCCTTCACCACTAATGCTGTCAGTTCTTTCGGTTTTCCTAGGCCGTAGACTGTGATAAGTACTTGCCTATTCACAATAGGGCTGGCCCTCGAAGTTACCCCTATTATTTTCATTGCGGGTACTGGAATCTTTGGTACCTTCATGCCCTTGTATTCGAGGAAGCAAACCAGCTCCTCACTTATACACGTCACCTCCGCTCCACTGTCAATCAGTGCAGCCACTTCCTGCCCGTATAACTTCAGGTTTATTTGAGGGCATACTGTATGGAACTGCGGTACCATACCCTCATCAGTTTCATTGTACAAAAAATCTCGTTCATTCTCCCTCAACATCACAGTACACATAAACTTATGATAACTAACACAGCTGTAAATATTGGTCACATTGTTCACCCCTGAGTCTGGAGGTCGGGTTTCAGGGCGGCGCAATCCTACAGAAACCCTTTCTAGTTTAACTTGCCGGACAATGCTCGAACATCCTGCAGTCCGGCGTAGTCCCTCTGTGATTGTACCACGTCCTGGTACCTGCAGCTTCTGTCACTGCAGCCTTAAATTCCGCTGCCACAGAGTTGTCTGGTTGGTAGCGAGAGCATGCTCCTTGCTGAGCCGCTGCTCCTTCTTGGTTATTCTGGTAAAACGTCCTCTTGGGTGACGTTTGGTGTTCAGAGGGGTGGTTGAGATGGGACTTGCCTCCACCGCTCTCTGTTGTCTTGGGGATTCGGTATTGTGGCAGTCGGGAATCCTCGCGTTGGTCGTAATACTGCCTCTCATTACCACGGCAGTTCTTGCCGTAGTACTCCTTCTCGTCATCTGACGAGGCACGAAGATTGTAGGGGCGGGATTCCCTGGGTGGCCGTAATTCTGGGGAGTGGGAACGCCTCCGCCCCTCATAACGGGCGCTCTTCCTTCCCCATTCTTCCCCCTCTTCACCGCTGTAGTAGCCCCTGTTGCTGGGCCACCATGTACGTTTTCGGTTGTAGAGCGCCTTCTGGTACTTGTTGTGGTACCCGCCCTTACCATGGGGTGCTTCTCCTCTCGGCTGCCAACCAAGGTAGTTCACCACAGCCTGGCGCTCTGGCTTTTGTTTCCCTTCTCGGTTCTGCCAGTACTGGTTGATGGGCTCCTGCCTCTGGTGTGGTGGCGCTCGGTCGGTTTCCTCAGTCCTGGTAGTAGTGCGGTCCAGCTTCTCCAACTTGTCGTAGTTGAGAAGCCTGTCACGGAACTCGGTGACATTCCTATAGTGCAGACCCGACAGCTTCTTTTGATACTTCAAAGGCAGTTGGGTCAGCATGGCGGCCACAAACTCTTCGTCCGTCATTGGAAGGTCCAAGTACCTCGTCTTGTCATACATTGCCGACAGATGAGCTTCCAGGAAAGTACGTACTCTTCCTGGGATCGTACTTCTCCGCATGCAGTTGGGCCCACAAGTTGCTCTGGATACGTATGTTCCAGTACTGTTGCCGGAAAATTTCCCTGAATTGGTCAAAACTGTGGGTGCTGGCACTTACCAACTCCCACCAATAGTACACTTGCCCCTTCAAAGCATTATTCAGGCACTTCAACACCTCTGCCTCCGTCAGGTTGAACATGGCCTCATACTCTTCGAATTTCCACATGAACCTCATGGGACTTTCATTCGCTCGGCCAGAGAAGGTGGGCATGGCCTCTGCCCAGAGCTTGGCCGGATGATGCATTATGGCCACTGGATCCAGGTTGCGCTCAGTTGTTGATGTATGAGGTGCCGGTCCAGTCGCTGTCCTTGTCTCAGTCGTTGATTTACGTAGTGGTTCCGTAATAGTTGGGTCATACCTACACTCAGGTGTGGAGTACATCTGCCTACTAGTATAAGGGTGGGCTGCCTCTGGTACCTCTCTATGGGCACTACCAGCAGCTGTCTCCGAGATCGCGCTCTGGTTCACCGTCAGGTTCTCCAGACGCTCACGCAGGTTAGAGCTCGCTACCTCCACGACTTCCAACCTGGCCTCAAGTCGTCGGGTCTGCCCATGCAGCTCGTCCCTCATATTAGCTTGGCTGCGCTGGCAAAATTCCCGCAGACCATGCTGTTCCAGGGTCACAGTTTCTCTAATAGATAGGATCTGAGTTTCTAACTCTCCTACCCTCTCACTGGTTTGTCCCACCTTTTCCACTACTTGTTCTATCTCCCTTTGCTGTTGTACCAACTTCTCCTCGATACTCCTCTCCAAACCCTGCAAGCTGGAGCAAGTCAAGTCAAATTTGGCCTCCATATGCTCTGCCTATCTGGACAGCTGTTCCGCTTGTTTAATTTCAACTTGTTCAATCTGTCGGGAGATTTGCTCTGCCTGCTTGGACAGCTGTTCCGCTTGTTTAATTTCAACTTGTTCAATCTGTCGGGAGATTTGCTCTGCCTGCTTGGACTGTTGTTCCACTTGTTTAATTTCAACTTGTTCAATCTGTCGGGAGATTTGCTCTGCCTGCTTGGACTTTTGTTCTTCCTGCCGGGACAGCTGTTGGAAGATCTGTTGCAGCATCTTAGATATGACAGAGTTAGATGACATGGCTGTTTCTGACGTGGCTGATGTCATGTTCCCTATGTGTGTAATTTCCCCTGTGGGAATGGGGGACACTGGCCTCCCTAACCTCTCACTAGGCTGGATATGCGCATGTGTGTGTAGCATCGTTTCTACCCTGACAGGTGAGTCACAGTCCTCCCTGGCCGTGAGGGTGCCACTGTCAGAACTGCTTGCAGTGGGACACTCCTCTACACTATCAGCTCAGCCTCTGAGAAAGTACGGTTGCTGAGCCATCTTACACTAATCTGGTTACCTACACACAAATTACTCTATACACAATCACAATTCTGTAAAACTTGCTTAGATCTCCCTAAATTTAACAAATTAGATCTGAGCAATCGGCCCCACAGATGGGTTCCACTTTCTGTTCATAAAGTGTAGTACCTCACTCAGGTTTGTGAGGTGTACAAAACAGATGAAGAAATATACATAAATATAATAATATAACATATAGTGTTATGTTGTTTTTTGGTATCTCTGCAGCTAGCTCTATGCCAAAGTATAGCTCTGCATCTAGCTCTATATCGATCAGCTGATCGGTCGCTCCACTGAAACGTCTGTATTATTATAATCATGGGCGCCACTCTTATGTGTATAATGTCAGGTGTTTCTAAAGAATAGATAGGAAAATACACATAAGAGAAAATTTGTAAAAGTTTCAGGACAAATAGTTAGACTGTCGAAACAAGGAGAATTGGGATATTTTAACATACATAATACAGACAATAAAGTACAAAAGTGATTTCTAGGTCGTATTTACAATAAATATTCAAATTAATAACTTGACATATGGCAACTAAATATGTGTTTTACCATGCTCAGGAATTAGGTTGCACACATGAATACATATACAAAAGTCCGTTTTATCCCGTTTGTAAAGTTCGTTGTTTTCAGTTTAGGTGCGGCGAAAAATGAATAAATTATCGTATATACTTTCAAAGTTCACTTCAATTAAAAATGTACCGCGGCGTAGTTCATTATATGTGCCGGAAAAACACCGTGAGATCCTATCCCGTTTAACCTCTGGGTATAGGAATTGGATTGTGTATTCAGAGTAAAATTAATTAAAACACGTCTGTCTTTAGTATGTTGACGTAATTTCACGTATTAATTTAATGTTTTACATTTGTAGGGAAACCGATATGACGATATTTGGTTCGTAGACACAGTCTTTGCGATGGAGGAAATTGAGTCAGATATTACTCACGTATTTTCACTCCTAAGATCGCATCAGTTCTGATGCGCCCTATAATAACTACATATAATTAATATAAACGTCGTTTGGAAACATCCTTTTTCTTGGATGACCTAAATAGCTTCGTCGAATATCGGATTATCAAGGGATCCAAACCCCGGCGATTTGACTGTGTCGCCACAATTTTATAACTCTCTATTCTTAATTTTAGTTCCAAACTCTTCATTATTGCAACTCGGCCTCCCATTGGCCAGAACAAAAACACCGTTAACGTAAATTAACACTTTATAATGCCGTCGGCTGCGGTCTCGTGTTCGAGTCCGGGCGCGAGTTCTAGCGGGGTGGTTGGTCTGGTTAACGTTTTATGTTCCGGGAGGGCGCCAGGCTAGCTCGGTGTCTAACCAAGGGGGGGGGGGGGGGGGGGGGGTCGTGGTTCGTTGCCCAAGCGTGGTCCGCTAGAACCGTCGGCGGTATTGCCTGGGAAATTACGTTAAAGAAGAATGCGTGGGATTGCCGTAGTAGCGACGTGCCTTTATTCAAGGGGTTGACGTCACACCATACAATTACTGAGCACAGACATGCCCCTGAGGGCTACTTCGTGGCACTGGTTACTCGGGTAACAGTATGAAGCAAAGTACACTTGATGCATGAGAGGCGCGCACAGATGACGTGGCGCAAAGTTACATTAACAAAATACACTTAATGAAAATTAGGCACGCACAAATGACGTGGCGCAAAGTTACGTTAACAAAGTACACTTAATGAAAATTAGGCGCGCACAAATGACGTGGCGCAAAGTTACGTTAACAAAGTACACTTAATGAAAATTAGGCGCGCACCAATGACGTGGCGCAAAGTTACGTTAACAAAGTACACTTAATGAAAATTAGGCGCGCACAATTGACGTGGCACACAGAGTTTGTGGGTGACTGGAGTCGGCCAGTCCCGTAAGCGATTGTTTCTACGCGGGTGCCGTGCCCACTGGGGTGGTACACGCACCGCCACTAAACTTGGCGAAGTTTCCCTTGCGGGTTTGTGGTCAGCGCGAAGGCGCGTGGCCTTAAGAAAAGTTCTGTGGTTTGCGGGAGGCGGCCCGTGCCGTATGCTGAAGAGCGACCCTGCGCACCAGGTGTGGTGCGGGGCGTCTTTACGTTTACGCGGTCGGATTAGGTCCTGAACCGTAAAAAACGGACCGGGCACGCACGGAGAGGTGAATAGAAAAAGGTTTGGTTTATGCTAAATGACTATATTTACCGGACGTTACTTGCGATGAAGACAATGGTTGTGGTCTCTCCGTGGGACGTAGGTCCGTCCCGGTCCGCGAGTCGAGTTGAACTCCGAACTGGCATGGCGTCCGGTGGCGCGTCGGCCCCTGCCGCGCCAAGCTTGACCTCATTACGTTAAAAACTAAATGACTGCGTCTGGAAGAGACTTTAAGGTCGCAAAATTCGTAATTAATTGTTTGAGGGGGAATGGGTGTGGTTCGTCTCTAGTCCACTCGGATTTAGTGTGCTTTATAATAATAATGTCTGGTTTGGCCGTTCGGCTCGGTGGCTCGCTCGACTCGGGTGGGCCACGGCCAGGGGTGCGTTCCGTTAGCGGGAGAGTATACTGGCGGGTGCAGGTCGGGCTTAGGGATGGTCGTCGGTCGGACGACGTCAATAATAAAATCCGACTTCACCCAAAATGCCTTAAAGTGCCGAAACGTCACAAATTTAAAATGTTATTTTCCAACAATAACCACTCTTTTATATAAAATCAGTGTCAAAAGCTTAAATCACCGTTAAAACCAGTAAGGTCCTAGAGGGGTCTAGTCAAATGCTGCTTAATTGTCAGCTTGAATTATATCAAAGATTCCGACACACGTAGAGACGTTCAATCACACAAAATAAATCGTTCAAACGGAAAAATATAAACAGCCAACGATAAATATAATAAAATGTTAGTAAATAAATAGTTTGTTTACTTTCTGTGCGTGAAATAGTCATAAATGTAACAGCACATATTCTTTAAAACGTGCCCTGATGAATCATATAAATTTAAAGTATAACAATTTTTGTTCTTAACAAATGTGTTTTCTCAAGCCAGGGTGAAAAGGGGTGCCTTCAACCCTCGCGACGGCCCTACTATACTCAAATGTTATACTTCCTACTCACTGAGCGAGTTACTATACACATGTTAAGTGACTTCAACTGAGACTTTACTTGCTTGATCGAGGTGACCACTACTAGTGACGAATCATCAAAGTTCTGTTTTACCGTTTGAGGCTTGAAGGGCGTACCAACTTGGAAGTCCAAGTCCAAAGAGGGGGCTAGCGGCAACGTGACGTCAGTGGGTGAAGGCAAGGTGGTAGAGTGAAACAGCAGTTGGTGGCTCTCTCATGCTTGATCGATGGGCTGAGGGGGGTATACATACCTCTCTCCACCAACAAACATCTTTATTTAGACTATTCGATAACTGGCTGAACACCACGTGGTCTGGAATTTCAGCAACATGGCCATCAAACGGCAGAGACTGTCCAATGGCTTTCTGAACTGAGCTGCAGTTGAAGTATAGCTACAGGTTTCAAAGACACTACACCGGCACTCCGTCGGAGTATTGCGGGTGGTATTCAGTCCAAGATTAGGTGTGGGGTGCTGTCAGTTACTGGAGACAAAAGTTATCCAGTAACAACACAGAAAAAATTTCCAACATGTTGAAAATCCAGGGTTACTTAAAACTTATATAAAAAATGTTGACTGAACACTTGATTTTAACATGATAGGTGATATCATTTATACAAATATATTGGACTAATTAAATAATATCTTGGCTCTAAAGAAAAAAAAAAGTCTAAAAATACTGCAGCCAACCTGAGTTCATTAATCATTTTGAATAATCTGACACAGATGGTTATCAGGGGCTCTGGTTCCAACACACATGTATGAACTCAAACTAATTACGTAAACAAATGCTCATTCCCTGAAAAACTTCCTTGCATTAAGTTGCTAGATCATGTACTCCCCTTCCCCCTTGAAGTTTTGAAAAAATGTACAAAATACCATTGAAGACAGTATGTTACTGTGTGAGAAGCCGCGTCACCTATGGCTACTGCTGTAGGCCCATATGTCAGTGTGTTAGTTTCAATAACCATGTAAGTTTTTTTTTAATACACATGTTCAAATATTATTTTTTTTTAAATCCCTCCCTTCCCAGCAAAAAAAAAAATCTTGAACCCATCACTGATGTACACATTATTAAATTTGAAGCAGTTTCTGTTCTTACTGATATCTGTTTCGATTGTGAGCTCATTGAGGAAGAGACCAATGGTTGGATGACAAAGGAAACTGTACTGGATTAATTGTTGTTCCAAGTACGAAGTAGTAGATGCCGGTTAACAGCTACTGGTCCAGGCATGGTACAACTTCACATCACAGATTGCTGCAGCCCCAGGCATTCTAGCCATGAGGAAATCTAATTATTTTTGTTCTGAACATTTAAGATATAATATAGACTTTTTGTTTAGTTTTGGATTTGTAATAAAATCGAATGTACTATTTACAAAGGTTAAATTTTTCAATAATTCATAAAAGTATAAGGATTATTATTTTTTAATATGTTTTGGATATTTAATGCCTTTTGATGCAGTCAAGACTAACACCAAATAAATACCTTTCTTTAAACTTTAATGCTGTAAAAAAATTAATATTGGTATATCTTGTACACATGAGCTATATTGTAAGAAAGTTATGGGTTTAACCTTGAAGACATGTGCATTGTGCCAACAGCATGGTCAAAAACCACATACATATAGGCTACTACAAAATTTACACATTATTGAGGCTTTAAAATTTCATAGTATGTGCTGATTTTAAATTCAAAATTTTATTGATACTTTGTGGCTAGTTGATTGAAATACATATTTACCCATTACCAGGAGCATTAAAAGAATTTCATCATTTCAGGGGGGTTAGCACCACTTTGCCTTATATTTTGCTTCCAATTTCTTTCCTTTTGTTTGTGGGAATAGATTTTGTAGGGTTTTTTTTTTGGGGGGGGGGGGGGATATATATAGCTCCTATCACCCTGAGGGCCTACCGGTGTTACGTTTTGAACTAGTTGTGGAAATAGTGGGTGCCACCACGTGAGTGGGCACGTGGACCCGGCTAGATCGAGACTTTTGTTCAGGGCGTTACGTGGCCCGTGTGAGGCGAGATATTAGCCCTCCTGACCTCGATGTGAACACCTGTTCCTATACCGAGCCCACTCTCAGCATCGGGCATGCTTCTACCTAACTGCAGTGGGTTCTTAGGGCATCCCACACGCCGCTGACTGGAGCAAGGACCCACCTGGCCCCCAAACACAAAAGACACGTGACTCGTTTAAGTTGGTTTTATTAATTCCTTACACATCCTTCTACAATCCTCCCTTTACACGGTTAAAATGCCCGAGGCACGAATCGGTATAAGTTGAGGCTGCCCCAAGCCTTGACGTAGAAAGAGGTTGGTAAAAACTCCTGAGAGTATAAAAATGAATTACGAAACAGCCCCCACCGACCGAGAGAGGCCCCGAGGATGAAAAAGAAAGCGGTTTGAATTAATTACGTTAACAGAGCTACTTATTGGTGATATAACGGTAATGCCCTCGGGGTGTCTACAGAGACGTCCACTCTCGGCCGGCTGAAGGAGACTAGGGTGAGACAAGCTCGCGGCAAGAAACATGGCGTCCTTCGCGCCGAACAAAATTACTGTTATCATTTGTAAGCCTGCGTGCCCCGGGGTATTTATAGTAAACAGGATAAACACTTTTAAAAATTACTTGACTCTTAATGAATACTGTATTAAAAAGGATAATAAAAATTACAATTATCAATGAATATATTTAAATAGTGTCTGGCTTCGGTTTACTTCGGTGTGCTTCGCGAATGTCCGGAAGCATCCTTATAATTAAATACACAAAGAGTGAGGGGAATTAGTCATGGCACCAATCGCTGCCATGGCTGGCCAATCCCCTCCTAGCACATGATGCATGCGACCTTCTCCTTGCATGGCTAATCCCAGCATGACTAGGCGTATAGGCTTCGGCCTGAGACGCACCTAGCTCCCTCCCTAACCCGGACCCCTCCAAAATACACTTAGTTTTAGTTAGGTTAGGAAAAAAAAAAATACACAACTATAAATAAAAGTACATAAAAACTCTCCCGGCCGATCTGCCGTCACGTCGCACTCGGGAAGCAATAAAAACAATTTACAATTATATATTTAATTACATTTAGGGGTGCTGCCCACTGGCTCTACAGCGTCCTCTTGCCGGGCGACCAACTCACACACACACACACGCACACACTCGTTAGCGGGAGGTTTGAATAGAGGGTGGTGGTGTTTGGGCGGTGGCATATCGGACTCAAAGGGGCCGCAGGCCCGGACGATGTCAACCCATTCTGAATTTGCCCCTGCACATCACATAAAATTACAAATATGCATGTACTAAATAAAAACAATCACATGTATCTTGAAATACTGAACGTAAGCAATTTCATCATAAAATTTAAAAATCATATCCAATAATGAGTTTATAATAAGATGAAATTAGTCTGCCTCACCATTTTTCTGTTTTAAACAAAACTCATTGCTCATCATAACTCATGCTTGTCAGGGCTTTAAAAACATAGCCTACTCGTACAGAGGAGTAAATTATAGTATGAAATTGTTTCAATTACATTAATAATTTAATTTTTAAAAGCATTTTGTGTTGACCTAGCATGACAATTTTTAAATTATTCAAATTTCAACCATGGGTGTATACAACTCAAATGGAAGGGGAAGCTTTTTTCGGAACTCAATGTCTTAAAGGGGGGAGGAGGGTCCAGGGTGCCATACAATAATCTATAACAAAAGGAAGAATGTCATTTATTTAAAATATATAAATATATATTTTTAATAATTAGTGAGGCTTAGTTATGAATTTTATAACAACTCTCTGAACTTTGAAACATGAGGAAGGTCATGTCTATGTGGAATTTTGAGAAAACATTACTTTAAAGCAGATTATAAGTACTTTTTGACGAAATTTTGCTATTGCCATACCTTGAATATGACATTGTTTCCATCTTATTCGATTAAATCACAATCCATATTTCCATCTATGAAACCAAACTATAATTAGCATGAATATGTAACAGCCACGTATCTGTATCTTTTCAATAAAAAATGTTGAAAATATTTTCAATGGACAAAATGTTAAATGAATGTATTGGTACATGCAAATTAGTACTACTGTATGTACTGCCAATGTTTTTTTTTTACAATGGCTGTAAATTTTATTTTAAAAAGTAAGCGAGTATTTCTTTATTTCTGTTTAACCTAAAAACTTTGAAGTGTCAAATGATTGCCGTATTTAAACTTACCGCCACGACGTAAAGAGTTCAAGGCTAGAGAATCAAAATTTGAGGTAACCTTCTGTGACTGTTGTTAATGATAGCAAATATTAAATTTTGTAAGTTAGTATTATCAACCGAGCTTAATGGTAGACACATAATTCTACTCACAAAACAAGCAGGAACTATATTTTTGGCGTATTGATAGCATTGAGGAAGTGACAGCCGTGATGATTGGTAAATACGGTTAGTGTGCGTGCAGGTGGTGGCCGTGGGAATATATTTTGTTTGTGTCGTGTCGGTCGGTGAAAATGATATACTGAGTGCATTCCTGTGTGTAAACAATTGTGAATTCAATAAATGCATTGTGTTAAGAATATTTACATTTTTTAAATAAATATTTAACTCATGAATTCCCATCGAACGGCAAAACAATGGAGAATTCTTCTGACGAAGACATCGTTAAGGATACAACCAGGATTGTCAAGGACCTGAATTTATTTGAACAACACATTCCACAAAATAATCATAACCTCACATACAGTAAGAATTTGTTGAGCTCACCGTCACACAAGCGTGGAGCTAGTGCCTATGATAGCGGCGCAATGGATTCGTACACCAACAAACTGAATTACTTGCGCTTGAGCGAAGAACCAAAGAACAATTCTTTGGCTGGGTGCGACAAAGGAGGGAGCCACAGGCTGATCGTTTCGGATTCGGGATACGGTCGCATCTTGCCGAAGACCGATAATCAGGCGAGGTCGTTGTCTAGTTCAGCTGTGAACGTAGCGCCAAGTTACGAGGCGGTGAGTTGTGGTTCAAAGTCCCTCCCAGCTAGTAACTTGGCATCTCCTGTCAAAACAGTGCAGGAGAAAAACATGCTTCTCAGGCAGCAGGACAATGCAAAACAGCGCAGTGTCGGGGCGATCGAAAGTTTTGTAGTGGACGGGAACAAGCAGCCTATCCCTTCGCCTACTGACTACAAGATGTATGAGAGAGGTAATATTATCGCTGCTTCGAAATTCGCCACGCCGAAACAAGTAGAGACGATTGCATCTCTCAGTAACAAACCCACGGCTGATGCGCAGAGTCCAGGTCCAGTGACTCGCGTTAACCACACCGGCACGCCCACCAATGACTGCAGGTATTATCCTTCGTATGCTGCCAAACCTGGTGCCGTCAGCCCAACGCACAGCTTGAGCGGTTCCAGCAAAGATTCACAGCATTCCAACAGTCCTCGCACAAGCATAGCAGTTGCTCCATCTGGCTACGGTGCAAGTTCTCCGTTGTACGAAAACCTAGATTACTATGGTAGGACCACACCACAGCCTCCTTTTTATCATCAACTGCCACTTAGTCCACATTCCAACATCGGTTCCCATGATTCTAAACATTCCAGTCCACGAGCAAGTATAGTTGAGAACGCACAATACGAGTCTTGCTATCGCAAGGCGCAGCCGCAGGTTCCAGCAGGCGCGAAGTACAATCAACAAGTGATGAAGCAGCAGCCACCATACGAGGCTCCGCCGGTGTACGAAAACATTCAGGAGTTGCAGAAACCATCATCGGTCTACGAGCCACCCAAACCAGGACCACAAGTTCCGCTGCATGGCGAGAACAGGCCAGCCCCTCAGATGTGCACCTACTACTCACCAGCGCAGCAGACTTCCGCCCTACCGCCTCCCCCGCCCTACCCTGGTAGCCAGAGGCCGGGTCCCCAGCCAAACAACTCGCGCCCGAGCGTTCCGCAGGTGCCGGCAACATCTCGGTCCGGGGGCCCCGCTGCAAGCACGACCCCGCCTTACTACCACGCGACCCCCGTGGGCTCGGGCGACTACGTCGTGATGACCGGGAACAAGTCGCAGATGGCCCCTGTCCAGCTGGCGACCAGCTACCAGCGCGGTGCGTCCTCTGGCATCGCAAACGCAGTGAATGTGAAACCCAGTGTTCCAGTGGTGCGAGAGGTGAGGTGTCCGAGCCCCACGCAGCCAGGGGGCAAGGCAAAGCCCGCGATCGGGAAGACCCTCCTGCCGTACAACGTCACACCACCACGACCCATGGTGAGCATCTGTTTAAGATAGTGCATGGCTTGTAGACCTCTTGTGCATGCAGTGCCCACAGACCTGCAGGAAGAAAGCTGGCTGGCTTTGTTTGCCTTTTACCTGGGCTTGCAGAAGGCTTATTATGCTTCTCATAGGCTACCTTGTTCCTACTATAATTGAGGTGTTAGTTGCGATTGTTTCCCCAAACATGACTTTTTTGTGAGATGGCTTAATTTTATACCTTTAATGGTTTTAAGCATAGTATTATACTTTTTTAATTTTATAATATCTGTGCATCTATAGAAAAAATATCATAAATTCACCTAAATTTACTTGAAGCACACTTCATATGTGTAGCACATTCATGTAAGTTACCTATGTGTCAGTTCTCGATTTTTGCTTGCAGATAAAGATTTTTTTCATTTCTAGGGAATTTATAGCAGGTTCCTTTAAAGGTGAATAGCTGCTTAATTAAAGGCTGGAAACATATTACTGATGGTATAGAATTGAGCCCTTAATATCTCGATAAGGGTGAACCTTGTGTAGTTAATGTGGCTCTTTTGAAAGAAGGTGAATTAATGAAAAATAAAAGTTTTTTTTTTTTAAAAAAAAAGGGGGGGGGGGAACATTCAATATATTAGTGTGTCTGGTTTTGTAGTGATAATTTGTAAAATTTTTGTTTTGAATGTTGAGCTTTACATTATAAGTGTACATTATTAGTGAGTAATAAATATGCAGTCGAGCTGACATGGTTCTAATTTCACAAATAAAATTTTTACAAGTGTCTTGATGACCAATGCAGTGTGCACCAGATGCATCTGTCAAGTACACATTTATTGTAAAATGTGCAAGTGTGCCCGAATCATGTTGTTGCAGCGTACTTAGACTGTTAATAAGAAAGATTTCGTCTAACAATTGGGATAGTGCCAGGTAAATATCACGTCAGTTATTGTAGTGGGAAGTGTTATGCGAACACAATGAGGCTGGATTTATAAAGTACGCAAGGAATGCAATGTTGCAATAAGGTAACATGCAGTCAATGCAAGAGAATCACTATTGTTTTAATATGTCACCAACCCAACAACTTAAAATTTTATAACAGTTGAAAACAAATTTCTTAGGGTCATTTCATGTCTAATCACCTAATTAAAATACAATATCCTGCTTCAATGTTACATATTTTGTTCAAATTTTTTTTATGCATACATATCTATAACATGAGTTACTGTGAATTATTTTAGAATTTTTAAATTAAAACTGGAAGAATGAGAAATTTTTGAAACTTTCAGTTTTTGAGCGAATAATGTTCTCCGACGATCTTCACCAGTACACTTAAATTACTATAAAACCCACAATTTTCATGCTATCTAGCTCATTTAAATTGCAAATTAAAGATAATATTCCATACTTTGTAGATGTGGACAGAGAAATAACAAATTCCATCATAAAAATTTTACACTGAGCATGAAATACATTTTTAAGCTATTTTGCACCTTTGCTCGCTCAATACCATAACTCAACAACCACAATGAGAACTAGCTTGAAAATTTATTTTTACATACTCATTAGCATTAGGTAACTATGTTTGAAGAATGAAAAGGGTGTTTTTTGTAGTTTCTAAATAATGTTTTTTTAATGTATCTTACCAAGGTAATACATTATATGAAACACTATTGTGTTGCTTTAAAATACTGTTACGAATGTGAGCAAGGCCGGGACGCGTGCAGGTGCAGAGCTCACTGGCGGCTGCCGCAAAATGAGCTGCACCGTGCGCTCCTGAAAGATAACAAGGATTGTCGCTTCCCCCCCTCCTACCCACCACTCCCCGCGCGGCACCCTGCCTTTGACACGTATCTGACATCGGACAGCTGGGAGTTACGCGAGCCGCCGACACGTGTTTCGAGAGATTTCTACCGTCGTGTTGACGCGGAATAACGCGACGGTCCCCAGCCGCTCTCGTGAGTTCTGGAATTGCGCCGGAGCCTATATGTATGCCTGAGGACGCCGATCAAGAGTCAGTGGAGTTCAGAGTGAAGTCGGGAGTTTTCCCACGGCGGAGTTTCCGGGCGATAGAGCAGCGAAGTCCCTGGACGAAGGTTCCAGGGCGAAGAGTTCAGTTCCGGGCGATAGTGTCAGGGACGCGGCGGAGTCCCGAGCGAAGTTCCGAGCGAGGAGTCGAGCGGATCATCGGCGAAGGCAAGTGTTGGCGGCGGCGGAGTCCTGCGGCGGAGACCCACGAGGGGTGCTGCGGCGAGAGTTGCGCCAGAGGTGCAGCCCAGCGAGGTGTGCGGTGTGTGAAAAGACTGACTGGGGAAACAACATTTTTAAGTGTAATTGATTATTTGCCATTTTAGATTATGTGTAAGTGACATAAGTAGTGGCAATAAATAAAACTGTGTATGTGATAAAAATCTTTAATTGGGCTATCCTTTACGAACCCGCGGTAAA
The DNA here is from genome assembly GCF_032445375.1 of Bacillus rossius redtenbacheri. Classification (NCBI taxonomy): domain Eukaryota; kingdom Metazoa; phylum Arthropoda; class Insecta; order Phasmatodea; family Bacillidae; genus Bacillus; species Bacillus rossius. The sequence goes on from NC_086330.1 coordinate 234,758,043, forward strand.
ATCGTAACAATTTTTGGTGTCAGAAGTGGGACGCCGATCCTGAGTCAGTGGGAGTCAGTTCGGAATGTTCAGTCGGGAGTTCTCCCGCGGCGGAGTTTTTGGGCAATAGTGCCGCGGGTGCGGCGGAGTCCCATAGGAAGTTGCGAGCGAGGAGTCGAGCGTATCCTTGGCGAAGGGGAAGCGCGTCGGCGGCGGCGGAGTGCGACGACGGAGTCCCGCGACGGAGATCCACGAGGGGTGTTGCGGCGAGAGTTGCGCCAGAGGTGCGGCCCAGCGAGGTGTGTGGAACGAGTGACTGGGTAATAGACCTTTCTTTATGTGTAAATAATTATTTGCCATTTTGGAGGATTTTTTTGTAAGTGACATTAGTAGTGGCAATAAATCAAACTGTGTAGTGTAATGAAATCTTTAATTGGGCTATCCGTTACGAACCCGCGGTAAATCGTAACAATACATATGGCCTAAATTTTAAGATTTAAAACTTCCTTAATCTTGTAATGTACTATGTTTATCAGGAATATTTATTTTATTTACAATATTAAATACAAGCAATTTATTATATTAATTTTTTTATTTTTATCAAGCTATCCTTAGACTTTTAATTTCATTAAGTTGATGCACATTTCCCAACCTTTAATACTTTTCCATGCATAAAATGTATTAAGCTTTTATTCTCTTTATTTAACTAGTGAATGCACTATTATAAAGTATTTTTTTAATCAACTTTGTGACTTCCAATCTCATATGCAAATCAGTAAAACCTGGTTTATTCTAAATAAAAATTTTTTTTCTGAACTTATTGTAATGTTGGTCTGGCATTAATTTGTGAATGAGCTGCTACTACATCACAATTCAGTAACATGTTAGAGGAAATGATGTGTTTCCATACATTTGAGTCACCCAGTGATCCTTCACTTTTATCTCTAGCTGTGCTGGCTCTCTCCTGCTGGCTAAGCAGAAAACATATGATAACTGTGCTGATAAGTAAACTGCTGCCTTCTTGCCCAATACTAGCTAGTCTCTCACTGGCTTCTAATGTGAATAGGTCGTTAGTCCAGAAGTTATGAGTTTCAGAGTCTTAACGGAGTATTTCACAGTTTTCTAGTTGCTGCGCACAGTAGTTTAAAATAATGAACAAGTGCTCATTTGGCCTGCATCTCCAAGAAAACTGCTTACCTCACACAGAGTGTAAACAAAAATGTTTTATGTGCTTTTCTGAATTTGGTGAAAAAGAACAGGAACTTTTAAGGTTAAGAACTAATTGTCACAATATTGAAAACATGTGTTACCAACATAGGATTACATTTCTTACAACATTTGAAGATCGCCAGAGAATTTGTTGTGACCTATTTAAAAAACACCAAAATAAAATGTTAGAAACAGTCTCAAAGATGTTTCAGTTTCATTTTCAAGAAAATATCACCACGGTGAAACTTTTACCAGGCACCAAACTTTGTATAACCTGTAGAAAATTAGTATGTAGTGTCTGCGACTAGCAACAGTGATAAGTGTTTCAGACAGTGACTATGAACCAGATACCCCTTCTCAGGTCCTGGAAAATCTGAATAAAAGTTGTAAACTAATTGGTTCTTCTCCAGTAAAAGTTACTGGAAGGAAGCAGGAGGAAAGAAGTAAATATGTAGAGTAGCGGTATTTGCGAAAAAAAATGTTAAAAATCGGAAAATACTTTTATTGTATGTTCTTTCACTTTCTCTTTTCATTAAACCCGGCGGAGATAAGAAATTACAAATACTTTAGGAGATATCGAATTTTTTAATTTTCATAGTTGGGCAATATTTGTTAAAAAAAATTTAAAAATTCCGAAAATACTCTTATTCCATGATCTTTAACTTCCTCTTTTCATTAAACCCGGCCGAGATAAGAAATTAAAAATACTTTAGGAGATATCGAATTTTTTAATTTTCATCACAATACCTGTGCATTCATGCGGCGTTAACAATTGTTTCTTGTTTACGAGTATGTAATATTTTTTTCTTGCGGCATTCACCATTGTTTACCCGCGTCTAACTTAAGTGAGTTTTTAACGTTTCAAATGTTAATGTTTCATTTGTTATTTGGATATTGTTGCGCAAGTAATAAGTAAAAAAAAGTTACCTGAGTTCCTACTGTTCATCCTTGTCCCGGTTTTTTAGGTTAGGTCAGTTACATTATAAATACTTTAAAACTAAACAACCATTAAAATTAATTTTATTATTTTTAATGTCCGCTTAGTTTGAAGGTATTTATAATGTAACTGACCTGGCCTAATCGCTCATTTTAATTAATTAGCCATTCACGAACACACGGCAAAATAAAAAAATGTGACTGCCGAATGATAGCACAGGTCTTGTATTGCAAAATAAAAACGGCAATATCTCCTAAAGTATTTGGAATTTCTTATCTTCGCCGGATTTAATGAAAAGAGGAAGTGAAAGAACATACAATAAAAGTATTTTCCGATTTTTAACATTTTTTTTCGCAAATACCGCAGCTCTACATATTTACCAAGTGCGTACTTGAAAAGTAAGGCTCAGCGTTTATCAGCTAGTTTTACAGAAATAGCAAGTAAAGCTTTTCCCATTGAAGACTCTGTAAACATTGCCAGTGATTCAAGCATACAGTGTAGTGATTGCAGTTGCCTCATAGATAGCTTAAGAGAAAAATTTAAAACAAGTGAAATTATTGAAAAACTTCAAATACTGACATTTGTCCCTCAATCTTGGAGTATTAAACAAATTGTTCATTTTTTTGACACAACTGAATATATGGTAAAAAAGGCTAGAAATGTTCTAGAAAATTATGGAGTTTCAGGTAGTATAGACAAATGGAAAGGTAATCGTCTAAGTGAAAAGTTAGTAAAGAAGGTGAAAGATTGCTACTATGACGATGAGATAAGTAGAGTTTCTTCCAACACAAAAGACTGCGTGTCTGTACCAAGTGAACACGGAAAAAGAGAATTGAAAACAAAAAGGCTAATTTTGCATAATTTAAAAGATGTTTATTTGTCTTTTAGGATTTACTAAGTTTTGTGAATTGCATCCAAAAGAATGTGTAATTGTAAGCAGTCGTGGTATTCATTCAGTGTGCGTGTGTACCTATCACCAAAATGTGAAATTAATGATGCAGAGTATTCATTATACATACCATATCAAGAGCTCCTGCATAAATTAGTATGTGAACTTCATTCAGAAGAATGCATGGTTCACACATGTCCTAATTATCCAAATGTCAGTACTTCGTGAGTACCTTATGCAATTAGAAATTTTTGAAACATAAGACATGGTTTTCAAACAATGGATTCACACTGACCGTGAATCGCTTGAAACACTGACCAAGTCTGCTGATGATTTTGTTGATCTGCTAATAGATAAATTGGTGTTTTTGACTAAACATCATTTCACAGCCAAGTCGCAAAGTCGGTACCTAAAGCAAATAAAAATTAAATTAGATAGAAACTCTTGCCTCATTATAGCTGACTTTGCAGAAAAATACACCTGTATTTTGCAAAATGCTGCACAAGGTTTCCATTGGCAAAACATTCAAGTTACCTTACATCCATTTGTTGTTTATTATACTGATAGTGATGATGTCTTGAACTCAAAATCATTCTGCTTCATAAGTGACTGCCTTAAGCATGACACCACAGCATTTTTCACTTTCCAAAAGTCATTATTACAGCACTTACAAGAGAACTACCACATTTGAGTCAAGTAAATACTTCAGTGATGGTCATGCTGCACGGTACAAAAACTATAAAAATTTTATTAACTTGTGTTTCCATCAAGAAGACCATGGTCTATCTGCTGAGTGGAGCTTCTTTGCCACCAGCCATGGCAAAAATGCATGTGATGGAGTGAGTGGTACAATCAAATGACTGGCTACAAGAGCCAGTCTTCAGAGAACTGTTGACAGACAAATTTTAAACTCTGAGGATTTATTCAAATTTGCTAAAGAAAATATAAAAGGAATGGAAGTTTTTTTTACACATCTGTGGTTGAAATAGAGTATAATGAGAAATTTCTTATCGAACGAAATACAAATGCAACATCCATTACAGGCACTAGAGAAAATCATTACTTCAAACCTACTGATGAAAAAACTTTGATTGTTAAATGAGTTTCTGTTTCTGAAAAATCTTTTACATCAGTAGTTGGTGTACAAAAACATGCAGAAGTGAGGAATATTCTTCCAGAGAAATATTTTGCAGTTAAATATGAACAAAAGTGGTGGGTAGGTAAAATACTTGAAGTGTCAGATGTTGAAAGAGATGCTAAAGTTCAGTTCATGCATTCTTGCGGTCCTTCGTCAACATTACACTGGCCATTTAAGGATGACTGCTACTGAGTGCCTTATGAAAACTGTATTAAAGAAGTTCAAGTTCCTTCAACATCATCATCATCAGGCAGGACATATGCACTACAACCCGATGAACAGAAAATTATTGAAGAATTGGCATACAATATGACAGAGTAGTGAGATGTGCATATAGTCTATAAACACTAAGTAACATTATCTGGACTCAGTACGAAGTTACTTTGGTAAGATTCTTTGCCAAAAAAAGTGAGATTTGTATTTAGCATATTATTTGGTAAACCCAATTTAAATCCAATTATTTTTAATTTATTTATGTGGCAATTACTTTGGATTTGGGCATTATTACATACCTCAGTAATAAAGATTTAATAATTTAAAAACCAGAAAAAAGACCCTTTTCATTTTTCAAATAAAGTTACCTAATGCTAATGTGTATGTAAAAATAAATTTTCAAGCTAGTTCTCATTGTGGTTGTTGAGTTATGGTATTGAGCGAGCAAAGGTGCAAAATAGCTTAAAATTGTATTCCATGCTCAGTGTAAAACGTTTGTGATGGAATTTGTTACTTCTCTGTCCACATCTACAAAGTATGGAATATTATCTTTAATTTGCAATTTAAATGAGCTAGATAGCATGAAAATTATGGATTTTATAGTAATTTAAGTGTACTGGTGAAGATCGTCAGAGAACATTATTCACTCAAAAACTGAAAGTTTCGAAAATTTCTCATTCTTCCAGTTTTAATTTAAAAATTCTAAAATAATTCACAGTTACTCATGTTATGGATATGTATGCATAAAAAAAATTTGAACAAAATCTGTAACCTTGGAGCATATGGCTCTAGGTGATTTGACGTGAAATGACCCCTTAGCAATTTTCTTGCGTTGCGGATTTTCCATAAATGAAATAATAAATTTTGGAAAGTATCTGTTTCGAACACTAAAGATGTTCTTGTATTTACCCTGTAAACAGCGTTTCTTAATTCCTACTGGTTTCTGAGAAATTACTTTTTGTAAATCACATTAGATAACCTATCCAGTGAAGTGGCCAACACTATGTTGTGCTTTAATTGTGTTGCTGATCCATATATAAGAACATGTATGTTTTTGACTTGGAATTTATAACGCAATGTAATGCAAATAATAAAAAAAAACTATTTGATTCCCTATTGTGCATCTAAACCCAAGTATGAACCCTTGACAGGGATTTATTTTAGCAGTTTGGAGGCGCAAAGCATCAATTTGTTATTTTTGATAGTACGTAACTGGATGTATAAAAGGAATTATTACCTTGTTGCTGCACACAGTGACAATGCCTTTTATATGTTAGATTACGTGCTATCACATGTAACAAGTCGGTGTGATGCGAGAATTTTACCAATTTCTTTCCTGGGCTGCTTTTGTTCATTCATGTTTATCATAAAAACCTATTAAATTTTCAACTATATGATTTAAAGGGTGTTATTTTCTATCACTGTTCGAAAGTTAACATGTGAAACTGTCATGCCTATAGTAAAAACAATATTGTGGTCTTCTATGTGTCTGTGTCTTTAAGGGTTTTTGGAACCCTTCACTTCTAATATGCATTGGAAACAATTCAAAATGCAAGATTGTTGGAAGTTAAACAATGAGTTGCGTTATTGCACCTTGCGTAGTTTATAAACCAGTACTCTTAAAATGTGGTTTCTAAACTTCATGTGTACTCTATAAACCTGGCATTATAGCCTTCATTTGCACTACCAGAAATGTGTATACCATGTGGATTTTTATATGAATGAGCTTGTTGTGAACATTGCAGCATGTTGAGTGTTGCATGTGCTGCTGGTCAAACTGCCAGCCTTGCTTCTTTATCAGCAATGGCGTCCAAGCAAAGAACCCAACTGCGATGGTTCCTTGTCCTTCCTTCGACACTCCTCCAATGACAGCTTGCCCGCCGCACTGTGTCCTGTCACTGCTTCTGTGGTGGATGTCCCTGTCACAGTAGGTCCTTGTAGTGTACTCAGACACTCGGTGGCGTTTCATGCTTCCCGTGATTGATGTCTAGGGGCCAACAGAGGCAGAAAGAAAAATTGAAGAGCTTACACGCCAGCTGGAAGAAGAAATGGAAAAGCAGGAAGAAGAAGGAGAATATTTTGGTGAGTACCAGAATCAGAGCTTAAGACGGAAGGTTGATATCTACCGTCTGGGATGTTTTACATATCATGCCGGGACTAGCACAGTCTACGTTTTTATTATATGGTATGTATTATATTGTATGGATCAATAGGGCATGAAGCAAAACTGCGACACTTCTTGCAGTCAATGCTTTTAGGCAGTGTAACTTTTATATCATCTCCAGTTGCACATATGTTTAAATAAATAATTTCTTCTCGGTGATTGCAGTCTGGAGGCTGTTTATCAATAGAGAAATTTTATGGTTTTATTTTTAGTCCAATTTCATTTTTAAAACAGAATATTTCTGTTATATTGTTTTTATTTTTATTGATCCTTTTTTGTAATACTTATTCCGTCAAAATAATGTAGGCTAATGTTGACCTGCTACATTTTTACGATAAAATAATTTGTAATAATTTATGTAAAACAGATACATTCAGATAAGAAAGATAAATTAACACGTTTTTAGTTGAAAAGTTATTCCATAAGATATACATAATCAAACATATGAAATTATTTTTCCTATTCATGTACTTAGGTACAAACTTCCTATGGAAATAAGGACATTCCTTGAATTTCAAGCAATAAAATTTAAATTTCTTTGTGATTTGAAGTAAGTTAACTTAAATTGTTGTTATACTATATATTTTATGCTTTTAAGTCTTATTTCAGTTTTATCGCAGTACACCACATAATTTCATACCTACATAAATATCAAATAACAACTGCTACAGAAAGTACAGAATGCTGATTTTCCATGCCTAAAATTTTGATAAATAATACTAAACACTATTATTTCATAGTTTTAGGGACAAATTTATTAATTTGAAACAGGACAGAAATTAATCTTCAATTTATATTTTAGGAGCCAACTTGCTTCAGTTAAGGTAAATATACATTTTTATTTTTATTGTAAAGTAAATATCCCTCTTAATGTAGGCTATAGTTGTAATTTGCAAGTACATACTTGTATATAGACGATATGTACTGAATCAGAAATAGACTGCACACCTGATCTGCATAATGTGCCAAGCATTTTTTTTTGTAGGAAGATTTAGAGTTCAACAGGGCTTCAATGAGGTTATACAGCATATGTGTATGGATAAGTTTGGCAGATCAGTGTGCTTATGCAGTAGAGGACGAAGGAGTAGGTTTTGTCGATATGACAGAAAATTTGTCGTCGTTTGAATTCTGCTCCAGAAAGAAACCTTTTTTGAATATTCCCATTAATATGCCCATTGTTAATTCTTTTGTTAGGCTATAGTATCATGTTGTGTGAATAGATATTTACGGTAGTTAATATGGAAATATGACGCGGCAAGTATTGCTTAATATATCTATATATAAAAATCAATTGCCGTGCATTAGTCTCGCTAAAACTAGAAAACGGCTCAACCGTTTTGAATTATTTTTATTTTTGGTTTTGTTTGCCTCATTACAGGGATGGTTTAGGAAAAAAGAACATTAGGAAAAAACCAAAGGAACAGCAGAAAAATCAAAAAAATAAATATAATTTGATAATTTTGTATGGGAATTGCCACTCGAATTCCTTTTAAATGTTTCTATGTTTGTCCTCTATGCGTTCCTAAACCACTGATCCAATCTCGGTGAAATTGTGTACACTTGACCTTCGAAACACAAGGAAGGTCACTGTCTAGGTGATATTACGATAACACGAACCCTTAAAGCTGAATTTATGGTGGCATGCGGGTCATATGGATAGATACCTGTAAGTATTGTATAGTATTTCCTCTTTGCTATTTTCCAAATAATGGTGGGAGGGAGGATGGGACAGAGGAAGATAGAGGGAGAGAGGGAGAGAGTGAGAAAGGGGAAGAGGAAGGGAGAGTGATATAAAGAGAGCTGCAGTTAGTTATAGAAAGAGCTATACAGATAGAAATAGAGAGATGTAGAGAGTTACAGAGAGGTATAGAGATAGGGCGGGATAGAGACACTCACATACACCCTGTTTATTTATACCTACTTTAAAAAATTTGGAAAAAAAAATTAAAGAGGCATTGTAACGCATGCCGGGCATTAGTTAATCTATTCATATAAAAATCAATTGCAGTACGTTAGTCTCGCAAAAACTCGAAAATGTCTTGACTGGTTTGAATAATTTTTTTTGTTCACCTCAATATTGGAGTGGTTTAAGAAAAAAGAACATTAGGTTTTTTCTCATTTATACTAGTATTGCTTATATACTATTGTCATAAATTTAATTTTAAAATTATTTTTTACTTTTTAGTTTGATAATCTTTAAAAGCATGTTTCTTTAGTTTTTTTAACTATATTTATTTTTAACTTTTTAGTTTGATATTCTTTAAAAGCATGTTTTTTTAGTTTTTTAAACTATATTTATTTTTAACTTTTTAGTTTGATATTCTTTAAAAGCATGTTTTTTAGTTTTTTAAACTATATTAATGTATAATTATCATAGCAAAATGAGTTACCGACACTACCTATTACCATCTGAGATAACTATTTGGAGTTGCAACGTCACAAAGAAATGGTAAAGTCTCTACGAATCATTTGCAGTTAGATGTATGGATATAATATTAGAATTTACCGGGGGAAAAAAAAACATTTTTTTTTTCGGCGTGGCCGGGAGTAGAACCCACGATCTTTGAATCCGAAAGCTGACATCACAGAAGTCGCGCGCCTTAGACCGCTCGGCTAACGAACGTAATAAAATGGGTGGGACATTTTACTGTGATGAGTCACTCACTCTTAGTCGAAAGAGTTACAGACGGACAGACAGAGTTGCAGACGGACAGACAAACATGCAGGTGAAGCTAATATAAAGCATGTAAAAAATAAATATAGTTAAAAAAACTAAAGAAACATGCTTTTAAAGATTATCAAACTAAAAAGTAAAATATAATTTTAAAATTAAATTTATGACAATAGTATATAAGCAATACTAGTATAAATGAGAAAAAAGCTTGAGGCGCTTTGTGCCATATTTTTTGAATATTAAGCGCCCCATGCTTTTTTCTCATTTATACTAGTATTGCTTATATACTATTGTCATAAATTTAATTTTAAAATTATTTTTTACTTTTTAATTTGATAATCTTTAAAAGCATGTTTCTTTAGTTTTTTTAACTATATTTATTTTTAACTTTTTAGATTGATATTCTTTAAAAGCATGTTTTTTAGTTTTTTAAACTATATTTATTTTTAACTTTTTAGTTTGATATTCTTTAAAAGCATGTTTTTTTAGTTTTTTTAACTATATTTATGTATAATTATCATAGGGAAATGAGTTACCGACACTACCTATTACCATCTGAGATAACTATTTGGAGTTGCAACGTCACAAAGAAATGGTAAAGTCTCTACGAATCATTTGCAGTTAGATGTATGGATATAATATTAGAATTTACCGGGGAAAAAAAAAAAAAAACATTTTTTTTTTCGGCGTGGCCGGGAGTAGAACCCACGATCTTTGAATCCGAAAGCTGACATCACAGAAGTCGCGCGCCTTAGACCGCTCGGCTAACGAACGTAATGAAATGGGTGGGACATTTTACTGTGATGAGTCACTCACTCTTAGTCGAAAGAGTTACAGACGGACAGACAGAGTTACAGACGGACAGACAAACATACAGGTGAAGCTAATATAAAGCATGTAAAAAGAACATTAGGATAAACCCAAAGTAACAGCCAAAATAATGAAAAAATCAAAATTGGTAATTTTGTTTGGGAATTGCCACTTCCGATTACAGTCAATAGATGGCGTATGTAGCGGACCTTTCATTTGACAGCTGCGCCATGCATAACTGTTTTTCCTCTTATGTGTTTATTCATTCCGCGCGGTTGTGTGAAATCTGTTACATTTAAAAAAAAAATTTCATTAAAGAAAGGTAGTGGATTTTGAGAATAGATTTGGTTAAAGCTAATTTAATTACATTTTGCGAACATTAATTTTGATCAGCCATTCTATTAAGGTAAATTGACTTTGCAGGCTTAGACATGACCACAAATTAAATCAAATGTGTTTTAGCAAAGCTCAAGGAATAAGTTTGAGGTTAATAATAAGTTTTATTTAGTTACCAAACAAAAACCAAACATTATACGATGCTGCTAAAATTCTCGATTTCAATGAATTAGAGTTAGAATGTTGATAAGGATTGATAATATCATATGAAGAGTTACAATCAAATTAATTTTAAGTGGTACGAAGTTCACTGGGTCATCTTGATTTAGAATAAAATTGTAATGTTTTAGATGTTAGGGTATTAAGTCAAAATATTGCTAAAGCAATATTCAAGATTAATTTACTACATGAAGCCACTAATATTTTTAATGTAAAAGTTTCGATGTAGGTTATTTAATAATGTAATTATTATTGAACCAATTAGAATGAAATTTAGAAAAAATATAGCCCGTATTTTTAATTAGCACACAGACTGTACACATATTTGCACAATTTCACCCTTATTGGGGTGAAAAGTAAGTTGTCTTGGTTTTACAATAAGCAAAATATCTTGGGAGCTAATGAAGCACGATATAACATATTGGGTATGAATAATAAACATAGGTGCAATTACTACCAACTCTATTTTACCACATTCCAAAATTCCTCATTAAAGGCGTTGAAAAGATTGTGAATATGGGTCCATGGTAAAAAAAAACTATATCTTCTTAGCTTATCAAGCAAATGTTATGACTCAAAATTCAAAATTTACCAACTCTGTTTTACCATTTTATGAAGTGAATATCGGGTAGGTTTGGTTTTATAAGGGAAAATTTATGCGCCTTATCTATTTAAAGGTGAAGGTAGAAACTGAGCATGAATTAGGTACATGCATTTTTTTTTTCTTAATTCAATCACTAAGATGGATATGTACATATTTGTTTTCTTGACCGTTCTAGGATCTCATTCTTTTCTGTGTTTGTGGCAGAGGCGTAGTTGAACATAGATTACTCGCTAAGGGGTGGAGGTCAATGTATAATTGTCAGTGTCATAGTAGTCTTGAGAATCACCATTTCTGGTGGGAGGCTAGATTCAGTGTCATCTGTGTTTACAAATTTATTTGCTTATATAATATTATCACCCTATCAGTGTTCAATCCTCTTTGCTCTGCAGACTTTTCCAACACCAGAAAACATTGTATGAGAATAACTAATCAAGTTAGTTTTATGTAAAGTACCTAAATTATGCAAATGAAAATATATTAGGCCTAACATTCAACAAAAAATTCAAGCAAAATTATTTTTCATTGTGAAAACTGTTTGGAGGGTAGTTGTCCTTGTATGTAATAGAAAATATTTCTTGCCATAATCAATAACTGAGAAATTAAGTGGTTATGATTTGATTTTATAGTTTTTATTTACACCAAGTAGTTTTATGAAGCCCTTTGCTGTGGTTGTGCCTTTTTGTAGGTTGGACTAGCCAGGAAACGCACCCAATCCCATTGATGAAAGACAAATGACTTGATCAACTAACCATCATTGTGGTGCCCTAGAGGAAACAAAAGTTTACACATAGTTTTAATGATTGAAATTAATATTTGTTGCTCATATACCTACTTGTTTCCTTTTGGTCAGATTACTCGCCTCCTGCCAGGTAGAAAGGGTCAGATTTTTGGCGGGTTTAAACCCAGTTTATCAATACTAGAGTAATATTATACGGTATCATGTCCAATACTTAAGTTCTATCTATTCTTGTATAGGACACGATACAGAAATAATATTTCCCATGGTATCGTGTTATATACTTGAGTCTTACCTATTGAAGTATTGAACACGATACCGAATATACATCTCCTACGGTATCGTATTATACACTACAATCCCGCTCAGTATATTATATTTTGTGATAACAAGTTTTATCATTTAATTATAGAACACGATACTGAAAATATATTTTGCAATATCTTTTGCAAACCAAGATTGTGAATCTTCCTAATCCAAAATACTCATTCCCATGCCTATACTATAATAACGTAGAGGTTGTTATTACTTCAGCACAGTTTACCATATCGTGATGTAAATGTATGGGTGTGTGTGAGTGTGTGTGTGTATATATATACACACACACACACACACACACACACATATATACATATCTTTTTACTAGCTGACTTACCCTCACCAAAACTTTTGTTTAGTTTTTATCACATTAAAGATTACATAAATAACCTATAGCAAAACAAACCTTTTTTAAATTACCTACTAAATTATATGATTCACCTTACCAAATTAACTATTTCACCTAACATCGCAAATGAAACACACACAACAAACACACCTCACACTTAAAAAAAATTTAATAAAACACTTCATATCATAAACACTTAACAGTCTTTAAAAACCACTTACCTTTCTTTGCTTTATAGTAATAATCATTTGTCAATATTTCTCCTGTTAATATTAAATTTGTGTCAAAAATTTGCCATTTATCCATTTATTGTTTTTTATACCTATTGTAAAATACAAACTGTCATTTTCATGTTTACTACAATCCCACAGTCTTTCTTTACACTGCTTTGTTATGTTAATTCATTTTAAATAAACATGACCTTGCTCTTCTTTCGTGACTACTACACTTATATCCAACACATCTAATAATGTTCTTAATACCTACTTAATACTTACTGTTTACTTATTTAATCGCTTCATAAAAATTATTAAATATACTTATTAATTCACTCCTTATTCCACGATCGCTCTTAACTCACACTATCATTAGTTTTTTTTTTTTCATGGCACTACCAAATATTGGCACTGCTTTAGATTACACTGTTGCCAATATTAGACAGTATTTATTCCTTCATTCAGCAATACAGTTTGTTGTCATTAGCCAACTTAATTTACGTCATGCATTTCCCGCACTTTATTTCCAACCAATAGTAAGACTGGTATTGTATTTTGAACTTGGCCCAAACAACTTAATATTTTAAATGCAAACATTTCAATTATAGTAGTGGTTAAAAATGTAGTGTATTCTCCTAAGATAGTAATTAAATCAATTTTTAATCAGCTGATTCTGGGAATTAGCAAACCAAATTTTAGTGAGCTAGAAAAGGGTGCCATGAAATAACAAAATGAAAAATTATCTCAAATAAATCTAAACTGATTTTGATGTTTAATTCTTTCTTGAAAATAATACGTGAACAACATACCTTACACCAATGGTCAAGCCTAATTCACCAATAGAAAATATGAACAAAGTACCTACATTTTTGTTCAAATGAAGCTAAATTAGTTACTAAGGTTCCTAACGGTTGCACAATTTTATCAGCTAAAGAAAACAAATTAAATCAGATTGTTCTTCAAAAGTCATTTTCAAAATAATGACAGTATGAAATTAAATATACCACCAAATTGACATGGCCCGGGGCCTAACTGTCATACTAAGCGGGGGTTCGCGTCTATGCGTGTCCTAAGATTAATTTGAGGGTGCCACTGTGCAAGGGGCACGGACCCGGAAGAGACTCTTGTTCAGGGTCGTGACGTCGCCCATGTGAGGCGTGAGTTTAACCCCCCTAAAACCAATCTGAGTACTCGCCACTGGCCCGCTCTCAGAGTCGGGCATGCTCTTCACCTACGCAGTGGGCTCTTAAGGCGTCCCACACGCCGTCACACTCAGGATTTTGAAATAAACTAATACAAATAAAATTGTGCACCCTGGTTTATTAAGTTGCTATTTCGCCTACACCTCTGATTATATCACACAACGCCTGCGGCACGAATCGGTTCACGTGAGGTGCGACCTGACCACGTGGTCACACTGTACAATTAGTTAATTCACGGTGAAAGAACCATAGTGGTCACTTATACAGTTACATAACAGTCCCCCCAACCGAGAGAAACCCCGAGGACTAATGTACGAAAGGATTTATGATGATTAAAAAATAAACAGAATTACTCAGCAGTGCAGACAAGTGGTTAGGTCCCAGGGGTGCTGATGCGTCTGCTCTCGGTCGGTGCTGGCCAAGGACTGGGGCGAGCTCTGCGCCGTCTCGTCCTCCGCCGGCTTCTCCACTGTCACACTAAACGTAGCGTCCGCCAGAGAGAAGTGTAGCAGCCACAGCGGCTCATCTGGTGATGCCGGTCTAATCTCCGCTTCCTCTGGCTCCCATACGAGTGGTTGGGGCTCTGGTTGGTCTGATGTTCCGGCCGTGTCGCTGAGGAATCCCCTGAAGGGTGAGGCCCCGTCTCCCGAATCCTCAAACAGTCGTCTCGGTCGGGTAGTCGTCGTTGTCGCGGGTGTCCCCCGCTCCGCCTCTACTTCCGGGAAGTCCGCGAGTCTCAGCCGCAGCTGCACTTTCACCTCCTGATTCCGTCGCTCTGTGGGGTTTGCGCGTGGGTGGTATATGGGTGTGGTGTTCATGATGACCCGCCACTTTCTCCCCAGCTGTGCCCACCGGCGCCCGACAAACTGAGTGGCGTTGTCTGTCAACAGGACACGTGGGTAGCCCCACCTAGGGAAAAACTCCGTCTCCAGACTGCGCGCAATGGTGCCGGCCTTCGTGAGGGGGTACGCCTCTACCCAGCGCGTATAGCAATCCGTCACGACCAGTAAAAATCGTTTCCCTCGCGGCGATCGTGGGTACGGCCCCATGAGGTCAAGGGCGATTGTGTGAAAGGGCTCGGTGGGTCGCCTAGGTATCTGCTGAGCTGTCCCGTCTGTGCGGCGTGCCTTGTGCCGCTGACAGTGCCTACACCTCCGTACACAATCTCGTACAAACTGGTTCACCCCTAGCCAGTAGAATCACTCCCGTACGTCGTGACACGTCTGGTCTGCGCCACGATGTCCTGCTAGTCGGTTCATGTGGAACATGTCGAAAACCTCCCGCCTCGTGGTTGATGGTGCAAATGTTCGCCATGGGTTGTCTGTCCCCTTCGGTCGTGCCTGGAGTAGCCCGTCCATTACCCGGTACCCCTCACATTCCGCCTCCCCGCAGTGACGTATGAGTTCTTGTGTGTCTGGGTCCGTCAGCTGGACCGCCCGCACGTACGCGTCCAGATCGTCAAGCTCCGCGCCTGGGGGTAGCGTCGGTGTGGTGCTCGGGGCGATCGCGCAAAGTGCGGCGTTAGGTGTCGAGGTGTGAGGTGTCCTGGGTGTGCACCCACTGGACGGCGGTAGCAGTTCCTCCCACTCGGCATCGTCGCGTGCTGTTATCGTGACGTCAGGGTTGCGTGACAGCTCATCCGCTAGCTCGTTATGTTTCCCCGGCACGTGTTCGACCTTGAAATCTAGGGCCTGTAGGAGCATGGCCCACCGAGTCAGTTTTGAACGCCGCCCCTGCATGGTGGCCAGCCACTTCAGACATTGGCTGTCCGTCCTCAACACGAAAGACTGCCCCTCCAAGTGCGGGCAGTAGCGCCTCAGAGCCCAAACCACGCCGAGACACTCCCTCTCATTAACACTGTACCGTCGCTCGACGTCGCCGAACTTGGCGCTCGTGTATTCGATTACCCGGGGTCCGCCGTCGTCGCCGAGTTGTAGGAGGATGGCCCCTATTCCCTTCTCGCTCGCGTCCGTTTGTACGATCAGTGGCTTGGTCGGGTCCAGTCGCGCGAGTAAGTGACACCGCCGAAATCTGCGCTTTAACTCGTCAAAGGCGTCCTGGGCCTCCGCAGTCCACCGGAAAGGTAGCTTGGGTGACAGCTGTTCAGTCATCGGCGCGGCTATTACTGAGAACTCCGGAATGAAGGCCCGCAGCCAGTTGGCTAATCCCAGGAAGCTCTGCAGCTGTTTACGCGTGCGTGGGGGCTCTTTGTTGACAATGACGTTATGTGGTTTTTCCGTGGGCCGGTTTCCCTCTGCGTTGACTACCAAACCCAGGAAGTCCAATTCCGTGGTCCCCAAGTGACATTTCTCTCGATTACACGTGAGGCCGTGGCTTTCCAGGCGTTCTAAGACTAGCGCTAGGTGATGTGCGTGCTCCTCCCACGTCTGTGACCATATAATTATGTCGTCTAGGTATGCGGCTGCAAACTTGCCCGAATAATTATCCAGAACGCGTGTCATCATCCCCTGGAATGTGGCGGGGGCGTCTTGGAGTCCGAATGGCATCGCGCAAAATTGAAATCTACGCCCGTCTGGGGCCGTGAATGCTGTCTTGGGCCGGTCCGCCTGCCGTACGGGCACCTGCCAATATCCCGATTTTAGTCAAGGGAAGAAAATATTTTGGCGTTTCCCAGTCCCGTGAGCGTGTCGGCTATGTTCAACAGAGGGGGCGGTGCGTTAATTGTTACCCTGTTAATAGGCTTAAAGTTGACACAAAAACGTAATTTGCCGTCCTTTTTCTCCGCCAGCACGACTTGAAAATTGTACGGGCTCTCGCTAGGCTCAATTATCCCGTCCTGTAACATGTCCTGAACCTGATCTAGGATGGTCTGTTTACCGGCGTGGCCGTAGCTACCGGGCGGGATAAACATTGGCTCGTGAGGAGGGGTTGGGATGGCATGTTCAGCTATGGTGGTACGTTTTAGTGGATCCGCGGATAAAAACACATTACACTGGTGATCGAGGACCTTCTGGATGATGGCACCCCGTGCTGAAACTCGTCGAGACTGACCTTGTTTACTGCTGGTGGAGTCGGTCTACCCAGCCCGTGGATGGTGCGCCGTCCCTGGGTGCCGACGTGCAAGCATCCGGCCCGGACGTCGATGGCGGCATGCTGCTCGTAGAGCCAGGGCAGCCTAGGATGACGTCATCACGCAGCCGCTCCACTACCAGCGCCGTCGTGGTGGATCGGTGGTCCTGCACGTCTACCTCCAGCGTAACGACGCCCCGGGTGTGGCAGACGTCTCCCGTGGTGGCCAGGTGGAGTTGGCCTGGGCGCGACTCGACGTCGGCGCGGTCGACCACGCGCGCGGCCACGCAGTTATGGCTGGCGGCGGTGTCAACAAGCGCGTGGACTGCGTGCCCGTTGACAACCACCGGGATCCGCAACAGGTCTGCTTCCGCCGCTCCCACGTGACCCAGGAAGGGCCCCGCCGTTGTTGGTCTGTTGTTGTTGAGCGTGGCGGGGGAGGTGAGCCGTTTCAGTTCGCCGCCCCCTGCTGCCCGTTTCCCGACGGCCGTCTGTTCATGATGTCGGGCCGGAACTTGTTCCGCACCGGGCAGTCCTCGTGCCAGTGCCGTGTACCGGGCGGGCACGTGTGGCACTGCGGTGGTTGGCTGCCGTCAGTGGTACGCCTCCGCCATGGCGGCTGGAGAGGGCCGCCTGACCCTGACTCGTTGCGCCGGGTGTCGCCCCGGGTAGGTGTGACGTAGAGCACCAGCGCCTTGGTGTCGGCGGGTGCCACGTCCTCCTGCTTACCTCTGGAGGGTGTGATGTCTCTGGTCGGCCTCGCGGCCCGCAGGTCTTGCTCTACGGCACGGGCATGCTGGATGAACTTCTCGGCTGGGCATCGCGTCATCAGGCGCAGATGTGGCCTAAGTTCCGGGCGCATCAGCTCCACCACCCGCTCCAGTACCTCCGTCGGCTCTCCGTCGGGGCACAGCCGCTTGTGCAGACGTATTTTCTTGATAACAAACGCCTCCGCCGTCTCCGTCGTCCCTTGCTCGAGGCAATACAGCTCCGCCCGCACTCTCATTTCCGCCTTAACGTCAGCAAGTCTTGTCTCGAACTGCCTTGCAAACTCCGCCCACGGCATGTCGTACTCATGGGTAATCTGCCACCACGTCTTGGCCTCGCCTTTGAGCACGCTGCCGACCCTGTCCGCCCACTCGCACTCCGGTACTCCATAGCGACTCAGACGTTCCTGGCACATGCGCACGAATTTCCGCGGGTCGTCGCTGGTCCTCCCGGCGAACTCCGGCAGCTCGACGTGGCCTACAAGGGGCGTCCTGCCACGTGGTGTGTCGGCGACATCCCTCACCGGGCTGTGACTCGGCATGCTCGCTCGCCTCGCGTGGTGACACCATTGGCATGTGTACCACCCGTCCTGAAACGAGGTGATTTCGGTCTTCGTGAAGCACACTGTGTGCTTGAACGCACGACAGTTCCGGCACCAGCCGCCTCCCCGCACGTCTCCGCCGCACTCCGCGCCCGTCGACTTCCCGTGTTCCGGCCCGTAATGTTCCGCCCGCACCGCCTGTTCGTGATACCGTGGTACGTCATACTGCCCTAAGCACACGCACGTGTCCATCCAGGATGTTCCCGCCGTCCCGCTCATCTGGCGCGGTCGCGCGCACATAACACAGTACAAGTTATTCGTTTTAAACAACTCACTTGCCTGGATCGCGCCCGGATTGTTGTTAAGTCTGTGATTGTCCGACATGGCTGTGTGTGGGGGTGAGACTGGTCGATTGTCTCTCTTCTCCTCACGACGCGACGCGGCTGGCGGTACACACACACACACTGACTGCGCCCAGTTGTTGTTGTTGCGAGGAATGCAGCCACCTGGCTGCTCGCTGCGAATTCTCGGAAGCGCGCGCGCTCGGCTGGTCATGTGGCCGCTCGGTCCCGTTATCTCTCGCGCTCCGGTGCACAACCGCCTAACACGCGCTAACTTGTGTGGGCCTGATATTCACGACACGTTCAATATCTCGCCACACGCTCTTGGGCGCCATTTGAGGGCGTACCGGTGTTGAGGTGAGAATATCGGTGGAAATTAATGGGCGCCACCACGTGAGTGAGCACGTGGACCCGGCTGAAAGACTCTAACTCAGGGCGTTACGTGGCCCAAGTGCGGCGAGATATTAGCCCTCCTGATGTTTTACGCAGCTCCTGTCCCTAACTAAGCCCGCTCTCAGCGTCGGGCACGCTGCTAATTGTCGCAGTGGGCTCTCAGGGCGTCCCACACGCTGCTGACCAGGTTAAGGACCCACGTGGTCCCCCCGAACACAAACACGTAACTCAGTTAATTGGTTTTTATTCTACTCACGGTACACATCTTTACACGATCCTCCGTTGATACAGCTATAAACGCCCGAGGCACGAATCAGATTAAGTGAGGAGGCGGACCACGCACGTGGCCGCCTCAAGCTGTTACTTAATACACCGATGAGATAAAAACTCCGAAGAGTAAATGATTATTACTTATGCAGTCTCTCCGACCAAGAGAGGCCCCGAGGATGAAAAGAAAACAATTTGGATAAATTTACAGAACTACTAATCGGTGAACCAAAGGTGATGTCCCCGGGGTGTCAGCAGAGACGTCCGCTCTCGGCCGGCTGTAGAAGGAGACTGGGATGAGCTCATGGCTTGCGGGAGGCAACATGGCGCCCCTTCGCGCCCAACACAATTATCATTACAACTTAGCTGTGGCGTGCCCCGGGTTACTATTAGAAAATACATAAATTCTTTTACAAAAATTATTAAATTACTTCCATGTCCAGACCGTCTGTAATAATTACTTATAAGAATAAAACATGGTTCAAATGAGTTGCTTGCTAGTTCCTCCGTCGCCCGCTAGGGAGCGTCCTTGTTTGTGCTTGCACTTATTAAATAACAAAACATCATAAATTCGTTAATTAAAAGACACTCACATGCATAGCCATTGTTACACTGTTTTGGGGCGGAAAGAAAAAGGATTACAATATTTATTAATATATATTAAGGGTGCGGCGCACTGCAGCTAAGCGCCCTCTTGCTGTAGTTCGTGGCGCGCGGTTTGAATCTCACACGGCTACGTACGTCACGACACAAATGCCGGGTAGGAAAGGTGGTGGGAAAGGGAAAGGAGGATGATCAGGCTCGTGGGGCGAAGCCCCGGCTAACGTCAAACTGTTCACAAGAGGGTCATTTCATGTCAAATCACCTAATTAAAATACACTATCCTGCTTCAATGTCACAGGTTTTGTTGATAATTTTTTTAATGCATACATATCTATAACATAAGTAACTGTGAATTATTTTAGAATTTTTAAATTAAAACTGGAAGAATGAGAAATTTTTGGAACTTTCAGTTTTTGAGCTAATAATGTTCGCCAACAATCTTCACCAGTACACTTAAATTACTATAAAACCCTAATTTTCATGCTATCTAGCTCATTTAGATTGCAAATAAAAGCTAATATTCCATACTTTGTTTGTAGATGTGTACAGAGAAATAACAAATTCCATCACAAAAATTTTACACTGGGCATGGAATACAATTTTAAGCTATTTTGCTTTGCTCGCTCAATACCATAACTCAACAACCACAATGAGCACTAGCTTGAAAATTTATTTTTGCATACACATTAGCAATTAGGTAACTATATTTGAAACATGAAGTTGTTTTTTGTAGTTTCTAAATAATGTTTTCTTAATGTATCTTACCAAGGTAATACAGTATATGTAACACTATTGTTTTGCTTTAAAATACATATGGCCCAAATTTTAACATTTAAAACTTCCTTAATCTTGTAATGCACTATGTTTATCAGGAATTTTTAATTGTATTTACAATATTAAATATAAGCAATTTATTATATTTATTTTTTTATTTTTATCAAGCTATCCTTAGACTTTTAATTTCATTATGTTGATGCACATTTCACACCTTTAATACTTTTCCATGCATAAAATGTATTAAGCTTTTATTCTGTTTATTTAACTAGCGAATGCACTATTATAAAGTATTTTTTAATCAACTTTGTGACTTCCAATCTCATATGCAAATCAGTAAAACCTGGTTTATTCTAAAAAAAAATAAAATTTTTTTTGAACGTATTGTAATGTTGGTCTAGCATTAATTTGTGAATGAGCTGCTACTACATCACAATTCAGTAATATGTGAGAGGGAATGATGTGTTTCCATACATTTGAGTCACCCAGTGATCCTTCACTTTTATCTCTAGCTGTGCTGGCTCTCTCTTGCTGGCTAAGCAGAAAACATATGATAACTGTGCTGATAAGTAAACTGCTGCCTTCTTGCCCAATACTAGCTAGTCTCTCACTGGCTTCTAATGTGAATAGGTTGTATGTCCAGAAGTTATGAGTTTCAGAGTCTTAACGGAGTATTTCACAGTTTTCTAGTTGCTGCGCACAGTAGTTTAAAATAATGAACAAGTGCTCATTTGGCCTGCATCTCCAAGAAAACTGCTCACCTCACACAGAGTGTAAACAAAAATGTTTTATGTGCTTTTCTGAATTTGGTGAAAAAGATCAGGAACTTTAAGGTTAAGAACTAATTGTCACAATATTGAAAACATATGTTACAACATAGGTTTACATTTCTTACAACATTTGAAGATCGCCAGAGAATTTGTTTTGACCTATTTAAAAAACACAAAAAAAAAAAAATTTTAGAAACGGTCTCAAGGGTGTTTCAGATTCATTTTCAAGAAAATATCAGACCACGCTTAAACTTTTACCAGGCACCAAATTTTGTATAACCTGTAGAAAATTAGTATGTAGTGTCTGTGACTAGCAACAGTGATAACAGTGTTTCAGACAGTGACTATGAACCAGATACCCCTTCTCAGGTCCTGGAAAAACTTAATAAAAGTTGTAAACTAATTGGTTCTTCTCCAGTAAAAGTTACTAAAAGGAAGTAGGAGGAAAGAAGTCCATACTTGAAAAGTAAGGCTCAGCGTTTATCAGCTAGTTTTACAGAAATAGCAAGTAAAGCTTGACGTCCCTCGGCCTATGGTCCCTAGTTCCCTGTTGTGAATTGTCCTTAGACTCGCTCTGATTTGCCCGCGTAGCTCCAGTCGGAGAGAGAGTGGTGTTCAGGCCAACGTGGCCGGGAATGTGAAATATGGGACCAGGAGGGAAATTTACGTGGGTGGAAGGAAAGGTAGATGGTAGCAAGGAGAAGATGATGCTGTCTGTTTCCACGAGCTCCTTTATTCCGTGAAGAATCCTGTCGCAGCCTGGCCGGCACGTTGAGGAACGAGCGTCCTCCCCCGCAGCGACCCGGACTCCCGGAAATAAACTATTGACAACAAAATGCGTCCCGATGTGACAGTGAATGCAGCCCCGTGGCAAATCGTACCGGTTACGAAAGTTTTAACAGAGGAAATATTTCATTTGCAACTGCTATGATAAAGCTACTGGAAAAAATTCCACCATTACTGCATCGTCCTTTAGCACACACATCCACCATGGTAAATACAAAGTTGGCATCTACTAACAACATTACAATCAAAAATGTTTTCTTGTAGTTAAGATACGAGGAAACTGACTTGGAAGTATTTTTTTTTTTGTAAATGGAACATAAATTTTTGTGTAAAGTTACATATATTTGTAAATTTGTACATTTAAGTGAAAACATTTGTATCACTACAAAATAGTGTTTGCAGCAATACTGGGTTTAGAGTCTTGTACAGACATTTATGCTTTGTGTTGTACCAGTACCTGTAATTTGTTTTTGAATAGCTTTCCACTATTAACTGCACAGATAATAAGCATAATAGAACAGAATAGTCAGATTTTTTAATATTCAATAATCTTTTCCATGGTTTAAATAATCATGTTTGAATGAAACATCAATTAAAATATAAAATTATGTGCTAAATATAAGAAATACTCATATTATCTCGCAAAACTTATTTCATATATGAAAAAAATAACCATAGCCATGTGTTGTACAAATGTACAATATCTTTATTGTAGTTTAAAAAAGTATTTCTTGGCAACTGGTTCTCTAAGGAATCTTTTGTAAAAATACAGAAAAATGTTTTCTGGGTGCCATCCAACACATCAATACATTGATCAAAGTTTCACTTCTTTGTAAAATCTTTAGCTATTAATTTTAGGGTCAGGCATTTTAGTCGGTTGCAGACATACTTCGCTAAAAAAAACACTCATTAGCCTTTATAGGATAAAAATGTGACAACTAAATTACATCAACACTTTATACTGACAGTACAATATTTTTTTTTATGTTTACGTGTAATTAAACATTTTTTTTAATATCTCTTGTAGTATATGTATATTTATTTCACTTATCTTAAACAGCAATTTTTTCTTGAGAACCTATTGTTTAGCGCCAGTTTATCAGCAGCAATAATATTGTGAACATCTGCAAATATTTCTTAAACTGCTCATTAGTTCATTCACTAATGTGTGGAATTCCCCAACAAATTTTCTTTGTCTTACTTATGCACCTAACTGCAGCCTTTTATTATTCTCTAGTAACACACTAACTACTAATTGTTCATTTTCTGATTCGGATTCTGAACTGAGATCCAGAAGCACACATCTGACACCCATCGTCACAGTTCGCGCCCCTACCTCAGAATGAAGTCTGATCTCCTGTCTTCTGTTCACTCAGGTCTGGTGACTGTGGCGCATAGCTACTGTAGTGCGGTCAAGTCATGTCCGGTCAATTCAACTCCAGTCCACTCTCTGTGGTATCATAGTTTAAGGGCACAATACAGCTGGACTTTACGTGAATATTGTGCAGTTTATTGTGATTGTCTGACACTTATAACTTTCATGTTACGCTGTCAGCTCTGTGATTAACGTGCTGACCTCACCAGTGTGAATGTCGCACACACTTATCAGGGTTATAGAGAGCATGATAACATGCAGCTGTCATTAGATTGCTGCAGTTCAGATGAACTGCCGGCAGATGTTTGGTGTGCTAATAATATCTGTTTTTTCCACCAATAAATGATAACAAAAATTGTTTCAAGTGCGCATATGAACTTGTTAGTAAATACTATAAACCATTTTTGGCCAACTGAATTTTTTCACTTCAAGGAAGAAGATGCAATATTGTTCTTTTTGAAAATAATAGTTTATATTTTATCGACTAACCTAAGTCTTCTGACACTATACTGTACCTTTGACAACTTGTTATCTTAGCAGTGTACTTTGTAACAACAGCACTGTAATCTGTTTATTAGATGTAGAAAACATAATTTAGGAAATAATTGCTAACTACAGTTTGTTATTAAATGTGTAGGCGATAAAAATTTTCATAACTAACTTAGTAATTCTTGAGCATTTACTAGCACCCGACTGGTTCTGAGCCTATAATCATTCTCTCAAAATTTTCGTGTAAAACCATGAGGCCTTAAAACCCATACATGAACATTGATATTAAAACTTTTATAATCTACACTTATTATAAAACTGTATCAGAAGTGTGTCTGTCTGTTTGTAATTTTGTTTTTTCATCACGCAAAAACTAATAAACACATTTTGAGGAAACCTTTTGTTTTTATTGATTAGACTTAAAAACTGGTGTATATTTTATCTTGCTATGATAATGGGAGCTTTTGAAAGAGATGTAAGATTAGGATTGTGTTGGAACAAACATGATGTCAAAGATGTTTAACATTTTGTTGGTTCTGTAAAGTATTACAAATGTGGCACTATCTTTTAAGTATTTTTCAAACTAAAATTTGCAATCCAATTGATGCAAAAAAACAAAATTAACCTGAAACATTTAAAAATACATATTATGACACTAAATATATGTCTATTTGGTTTTGCTTAAATGACAGAAATCAGTCTTTAAAAACATTTAAGAATTAGCAGTAAAAATTTCATCACAAAATTCTTTTGATGAGCAGCGTGAAATACACTTAGAAGTTGCTCGAGATATGCAACAGTGGAATGACAAATTGATTAGCAGATTGTTCTACACTAGCTTATTTACTGTACAAAACATTCACTTTTAGGAAGAATGTCAGTCGTTTGCACACAGTGCAGAGTATTAAAATAAAATTCTGAAAACGTAAGTCTGGAACCACTTCGAGAACCACTGGAACCCTTGGAAGTCGCTGTTGACTGGTGAACATACGCAATCCAGACATTTTGTCAATTAAGTGCAAACTTATAATAGTGCATTCCAGATGACTTCTTTAGGATGAAAAGAAATAAGAAAAAGCAATTTTATGCTTTGTTTTAAAATTCAAAGTTCAAGTTTATCACAGTATATAGAGCATCCCACTCTTAGATTGCAATGTGGAAGTAAATGGGCGCATTCTCTCTCTCTCTAACACATGCCGATTTCAGTTAGCACTGTCCTTGTTTCTTCGTGCGTTGTTGCCAAATATCAAACGAAATTAAAATTTTAATTTTTGGACCAAGCTTTTTTTCATATTGTATAGCATCGAAATACGCATCAGGCAATGCTTATTTTGAATACTAACAATATTTTAAGTGCCCGAAAAAATTAAAAAACATAACTTATTCACTGCGAACTGTTTTGAAGTATTCCGAGATGTATCACATCAAAAAAAAAAAACCTACATGTGTATTTCATTCAGATTTTTTTTATTAATTAATGCCTTAGGACTCCACCGAACAAATGTTAAGACAAAAACTGTACAGGTTTAACTTAAATAATTTTCTTATTATATTGAAATGCATTAAACCAGCCTGCCAGTTAGTATCGCGTCTCGCGACGAAGCAACGCGTTGTGTCCGGTGACTCGTTACAGTTATAATTTTGACAAATTATATATTAAAATACGTGATTTTATTTTCTACATTTATTTTTATTACGTACATATAAAATATGGAAGATAGAACACCGAAAATAAATTATATCGGTAGGCTACGCGGGAGGGTGCGCAAGATTGTGTTGAATGTATTTGAGTATTTTTAAGAAAATATCATTTTGTGCAATGCAATTAAGGAAGCTTCCAAAGCAGCCGGCTGTTCCGAACAAACCATTTACAACATAAGGACGGAACTGCAGCGACATGGTACCCTAAGTACGCCTGGTAAGGTAAAATCAAAAAGGAAAGACAAACAGAAAAATTGCCGAAACCAAACTTACGATGGCATTGTGCAGAGTGGGCTACGGCGGATCGTTCACACTTTTTTGTTTGCTAACATTCCTCCCACTTTAAATGTCATTTTAGCAAAAGTGAATAGTGACGAATCACTGCCAGATTTCTCTCGTACCACCTTGCATAGGTTCCTTCACAACATTGGGTTTGAGTATTTAAGAAGAGGAAACAAGGCAACATTCATAGAACGTGACGACATAATTTGTTGGCGGCATACCTACTCGAGAGAAGTAAAAAGATTTAGGGATTTAGGAAAACCAGTTATCTATACAGATGAATCTTGGGTAAATGTGGGGCTCAGTGTGGAAAAGGCATGGAAAGATACAACAGTGAAGAGCGCTTGGCAGGCAGCCATTGACGGCCTTAGTTCAGGCCTTAAACCTCCTACAGGACGAGGTGCACGTTTTGCATTAGTGCATGCAGGTAATGAGGACGGTTTTGTTCAAAATGCTCCCCTTACTTTCTTGTGCAAAAAGAACACAGCTGACGCTCATGATGAAATGACTGCAGATGGGTATGAAAAGTGGTTTGCCGAACAACTTTTGCCAAACACTCCAGAGGGATCTGTTATTGTTTTGGATAATGAGTAATACCATAGCAGGATGTGTGAACCGATTCCCATGCAACGTTGGCGAGTGGGGGATATAAGACAGTGGCTCACGAAGAAAAGCATTCCTTATGATGCCAGTATGATTAAACGGGAATTGCTACTCATAGTAGGACGAGAAAGGCACAAGTACAAGAAATACAAACTTGAAGAAATAGCCAAATGCATAGGTTGAACTGTACTTCGCTTGCCCCCATATCATTGCGAGCTAAACCCTATTGAAATGATATGGGCCCAAGTGAAATTGTTCGTAAGACTGCATAACACAACTTTAAGGCACATGATATGGAGTCCTTAATAATAAAGGGTTATGATCACGTATCAAAAGAAAACTGGAAAAATTATGTACAAACTCTGAAAAACATGGAAGAAGAGCTGTGGAGAGCTGACGAATTCAAGATGACGAGGAGAGATTTTTGATAAGTTTAGCCTTGTCCAATTCATCCCAGTCATCTCCATCGCCCCAACCCCATTCTTCTGGTCAGCTCTGTGCTACTCTTATGGAAGGGGTATCAACATTGGTCAGCGGTAGCGATAGTGATTAAAAGGTATGTGATGTTATTATTTTCTTAATCAAGTTAACGTTACATTTATCGTATAAATTCCTATGAATGAAATTTGTGTGAACAGATTCTTGTTTAAGTTAAAGTTAAAAAAAATTCCTTATCGGCACAGCATAAAGGCGCAGGAAGATTTTGATGATTATATTTCTTTACATTGGAACAAAAAGGGATTTTTATATCCTTAAACCCATATTTTTTCTTCCCCTTGTAGTAATGGTTGCTACAAAAATATTTTAATTGAATCTTGAACATAATATGTAAAATGTATGAAATAAATATGAAGGAATTTAATAGCGATCCTGGTACAAAATTTGGAATTATTTTTCTATCCTTCTCAACACCAAGCATCTTATCAAACATTGTTTTAGACAAAGTTTTGGAAAATAATTATGATATTTACAAACAATTTAAACAGATTTGATAAGGTGTCTACTAAGGCAGTTACTTTTTTTTTGTCCGGTGAAAATTTTTTTCAAACCCATGCAGTTATGGCTGGTCGTATCAAAAATTTATTTAGAAAATATTTTTTGGCATTAGGGACTCCGAGTTATCATACTTTAAAACGGATGCAATATTATTCATATTATGGGAGTTGTTGCGTTTTTTCTGTTTTTCAAAAAATCTTCCCCATTTCGACCAAATTGTTCGGATTTTTCCCATAACTTACTCGACCGAGAATTTCCATTACCATATTTTATTTATCATTTTGGACATGACTTGTCCAAAAATACGGCATTTATCAGGCCCATGAAAATGGTATATATATATACACTAGGGTCTCGATTATCCGAGCTCCGATAATCCGAGTTCCCAATAATCCGAGTCAGTTTCGGGGGTTATGAGAAAGAAAAAAATATGAATTTTGCAAACACACATACACGTAGGGACGGCCAGGGCTACATTGAGGAGGAAGGCCTGATGGGGTGAGTTGGGTAAGTGACTGTACATAGCAGGTAGCCGCCCACCCCTGCAGAAGTCGCAAGCATCTATTTTTAGAACATTGGGGGAAACCCCTTTTCTCCGTCGGCCTAGATCCTCCGCCCCCTCGTCACTTCCCCGCGTTCCCTCCAGAGGGCAATTTTTAGTTCCCATAAGTTCTTCGCCGTGAGCACATCTATGTAGTTACGTCCCAGTTCTATTACGAACCAGTATGAGTAAAAGAAAACATACTGAAATATCATTAAGTGATAAATTAGAAGCGCTGACGCGGGTTGATAAAGGTGAGCCGCTAAAAACAATTGCGCGTGATTTAGGAGTGAGTGCTGTTACTGTGGGTGACTGGAGGCGCAACAGACAGAAATTGGAGTTATGGCAAACTCAAAAAAATCTTTCTCAGGCTACAACATCCAGATCTCGTATGAAAAAAAGTGAGTACGAAAAAACAAGTGAAGCTTTGTTTTCATGGTTTTTAGCACAGCGGAAAAAAGGTGTCCCTCTTTCTGGGCCTATATTACAAGAAAAAGCGCAGTATTTTCGTAATAAATTACAAGAAGGTGAAAGCAATTTTAATGCCAGTAAAGGATGGCTGGATAAATGGAAAAAAAGATACGGTGTGCGGCAATTGCATATCACAGGAGAAAAGCTTTCAGCTGATGCTGCTGGTGCTGAAAACTATGTTCAAAAATTTCAAAGCATGATCGAAGAAGGGGGCTACACACATGATCAATTATATAACTGTGACGAGACTGGGTTAAATTTTAAAATGCTACCTGACAAGAGTCTAGCATCCAAAGACGAGATTTCCGCTCCTGGGCATAAAAAGAGCAAGGAACGAATTACTGTTATGCCATGTTCCAATGCCTCTGGGACACATAAGCTTCGTCCCTTGGTGATAGGAAAATCAAAAAAACCTAGAGCTTTTAAAAATGTAAATATGAACGCACTACCCGTCGCATACAAAAATCAAAAGAACTCGTGGATGAATACGACCATTTTTAAAAATTGGTTCTTCGAGGAATTTGTTCCTTCAGTAGAAACTTTTTTAAAAGAACGACAATTACCGAGAAAAGCACTGTTGGTTATTGACAACGCTCCATCCCATCCAAACGTAGAAGAGCTTTCAAGTGATGAAATTAAAACTGTTTTCCTGCCCCCAAATGTGACTAGCCTCATTCAACCTATGGACCAAGGCGTCATTGCGGCAATAAAGAAAAAGTACAGACGCATGCTTCTGACATATATTTTGCAAGAAGAAGAAATTTCATTAGTAGATATGCTAAAAACAGTTAATATAAAAGACGTTATCTATTGGTTAGTTGATGCGTGGTCAGAAATTAAACAGGAAACTATACAGAAATCCTGGTCAAAACTTATAAAACCGAGAGTTTCACAAAGTGAAGAAGAAGAAACAGTTGAAGATGACTGTGATAATATGACTCTATTGAATTTAATGGTGGCAATCCCTGGCTGCGAAATGGAATCCAGTGCTGAAGAGGTTAAGAAGTGGTTAGACAGTGATGAAATTGAAGAATTGACAGATGAGAAAATTATTGAAAAGGTCAACAACCGGGATGAGGACACCGAAAAAGACGAACAAGGGGAAGGAGAAACCAACAAAAAAATTAGCCATGCAGATGGGTTTCTACGCTTAGAAAAGGCACTCGAATACGTGGAGCAGCAAGATGACGTCACGCCAAATGACGTAATGTTTTTTAAGAAGTGGAGCACACGAGCAGCTGAGAAGCGAGGAGCATTAAAAAAACAAAAAACAATAATATATTATTTTAAAAAATAATAATTATGTATATATTTCTAATCTGCCTTTCAATATGTTTGTATTTTATTTTTATTAAAACATCGACATATGTATTAGAAATTGATTTTGCGTGTTTTTATTCGTATTTCCAATAATCCGAGGTTCTGATAATCCGAGTTGGCCCCGGTCCCATCCAGCTCGGATTATCGAGGTTCTAGTGTACATATATACACACACACACACATATATATATACTAGCTGCCCGACCCGGCTTCGCACGGCTATACTAATGGAAAAAAATTAAGCCACATCACCCATTTACAGTAATGGTAAATAATAAAAAAATCAGTGAAAATTTATTACAATGCTGTATAATGTACCGGAGAGAAAATGAATAGCACCGATGGTTTCCCGACTCGTGCACGCAACGTACAACTGATGTACCCGTACTTCGCTACGGCAGTCTACAGGCAGATCACGCTTGCGCCGCTCATTATACTTGCCCCTCCTTGTGGGTACGCCACTGCCGCGCGATGCCCGTTGCCATGGAGACGCAGAAGGCATGAACAATGCAAAATCCTGTTGCCTTGTTTTAACCACCCATGGGATCTAATTTTCGGAAAATGTCATCCTGCGTAACATAAGGAACATTACTGTGAAGTTTCAAGTCTGTAAAATATAAATACTTGAAAAAAAAAGGGTAATTTTTGATATTTAGATACCAGCTAAATTTCAACGGTGATGAGGACTGCACTAACAATGAAATAGTCGTTGTCATAGAGACGAATGAAGCATCAACAAAGCAACAGCCGTTGCCATGGTGATTTCCTACCAAAAAATGGAAATTTTGATATATTACCCCCCCCCCCTCCCCCCTCCGAAACTCCCCTTGGGATCGGATTTCCGCAGAATCCGTTCTTAGTGAGCGTCTACATCACAAAATGAATAATTATGCTAAATTTCAAGTCAATTGGGTTTATAGTTTTAGAGATCTCGTGATGAGTGAGTCAGTGAGTGGTATTGGGCTTTTATAAATCGCAATAAATTAAAATTGCGACTATAATTTGAGATTTAAACTTTCCTATCTCTCAAGTTGGATCGAACTGCACATGGTGTGCGAATTTTATTATAATCGGTTAAGTGGTTTAGGAGTCCATTGAGGACAAACATTGTGACACGAGATTTATATATATTAAGATATGGGATTTTTAGAACATGGGTGGGTGCGTGGGTGGGTGCGTGCGTGCGTGCGTGGGTGGGAGCGTGTGCGCGTGTGCGTGTGTGTGTGTCTATATATATATATATATATATATATATATATATATATATATATATATATATATATATATATATATAAGAGTCATGGAGTCATGGTAATCCAAAAATCTAACTAATCCAAACAAATTTAGGGTTAAAAGTATTAAAAGAACCTTGAATATTCGTAATACAATAATTATATTTGATATTTTCACTCAATTATCAACATGATTAGTGATTTTGTGCTTTTTTAAGTGTTATAATAATCTGTGTTATTTGATAACTTAATGCTTATAGGGATATATTTAACTACACACTGTTGCATTACGGCAGTTAAATATGAAAATATGGTAATCCGAACATGTCTCTGCCTCAATTAGTTCAGATTAGGGGAGCGCGTCGTTTGGCCTAAAATATTTGGCCTAAAACTGTTTGAGAACATTCACTTGGCCTAAACTTTTTTGACCTAAAGTCATTAGGCCTAAAATTATTTGGCCTAAAGATGTTTGGCCTAAACATATTTGGCCTAAAACCATTTGACATAAATTTGTTTGGCCTAAAGTCATTTGACCTAAAATTATTTGGCCTAAAGGCGTTTGGCATAAAGTTATTTGGCCTAAAGTCATTTGACCTAAAATTGTTTGACATAAAGTCACTTGGCCTAAAATATTTTTGTGACACTTATTTGACCTAAAATTATTTGGCCTAAAGACGTTTGGCCTAAACTTATTTGGCCTAAAGTCATTTGACCTAAATGTATTTAGCCTAAAGTCATTTGACCTAAACATATTTGGCCTAAAGTCATTTGACCTAAACGTATTTGGCCTAAAGTCATTTGACCTTAAATTATTTTCTCTTTAAGTCGTTTGGCATAAATAATTTAGCTTGAAGGTATTTGGCATAAAACTGTTTTCAGAATAATTAACTTTGATCTTTTAACAGGTACTTCTAGCAAATAGTAGAATGTTTTAGTTACTTCCAGCTATGCTATATGTTGAGCTGTAGCTTTTATAGAGCAATAATTTACAACCCTTTATTTAGACTTACAAAAATTTCTAAAATGCACACAGAATTGCAGTTTACAAGATCATTATAGCTGTAAATTGCAAATTTGCTCACTAATATAAAACTTGTTTCGCATTTGTAAAAAAAAAAAACAATTTAAGTGATGGCATATTGGTAGAAATGATGGAAAATAGCATTTATAAATCAGACTCATAGCAATATGTTTTCAATTAAAGAATATATGTTAAATACTATAATTATACTAAACAATAAATTTAACAAAAAGCAATTTATTTAGCAAACAGTTGAGTCAGTTGTTGGAAGACCATTTTTTTGCACAATTTTTTTGTTATTTTTAAGTACTAGCTATCCTACACTGTGTTTGTATAGAATATTATTGTTTTGGTTACAAGAAAACACAAATTAATGTGAAATTGCTAGTGCGTGCATAACATACATTTCCAATAAATCTAAAAGAATTATTTTCGAGATGCTTTGGGTTAAATTATAGCTGGTGATGTTTGCAGTTAATAATTGTACTGTCATTTAGATGAGACTTTTATTACGCTTATCTGTTGTCTTTTAGTCTTCCAACTATCGATGTTACAGTGTGTGCACAACATAACATTTGGATTACCGACATAAAGTAACAAGATATATTTTCTGTGCCCTACAGTTGATAATGGCAACATGCATTTTAACAACCGCTACTGATGAAACCTACGTGTCGCTTAGAAAGTAGCGCCAGTTTGTTTTCCATGTCACAACTGATTCCCATTTACGTGTTAAATAATTTGTCGAGTTAAGCAAATAGTGCATGCACTCAGTATGACGAAAAATTGAAATACACAAAAAAAATACTGGATGATGAAAGTTTTTTTTTTACAAGTTGGTGCATCTCACTTGGAAAAACGTTGGCTACAATTACTGACTTTGTATTGGAAAATGTTTTTGATATCTACAAAAAAAATTTGCAGCAAGTCATTTTTGTATGGCAATCAAATTTTTCTGCTTTAAAGCCTGATTGGAGCATTTTATAGCTAATTAGCAGAGCCCGGTAGATATGGTTCTGCCATTGTAAGATAGAAGTTTATGCGCTGCAGCGCCATCTAGTTGATACGCTACTAAACTTGACAGGATCACCCGCTGGGCTAATCTGAAGATTGCCTGAAAATTTCTTCAAAATCGGTCCAGCCGTTTTGTGTTCCATAGGGAACATATGGGTGCGTATCGATTTTTATTTATTAGAAGATAAACCACATTGTAGTATTTAATAGCTTATAAATCACTTTGTAACAATTTATAGCACCTATATAATTAAAACTATTCTCCATCATCTCTCTAGCTATTTGGCATTCATAATTGCGAATGTTGCCTTGTACTACTAATACATCGTAGTGCACTCAATGAAGTATATTGCAAATACTAAGAAGCGATGTTTGAAAATTTATATTAATGTGGCTTGGGGCACTAAGCATCCTATATATTTATAATTAATAATTGTGCTAGCTGACAACTACTGATTTTTGTCGATGTCTCGGAACATTGAATTGCGATGACTTACCATTTTTTTGGCGTTTAAATTATTTTGTTCCATAACTCAAAATTCTGATGCAGAATGACGAGAATGTTTTATTGTACCAATTTTCAGGGTTTTCACCATATTTATGAAACATTTGCGGTAAGTATTTTAAGCTACATTTTTTCTGTGTATGAAATTTAGTGCATATGTGTAATATTGACAAACGTAAAAATTTAATTTAAAATATATTTAATGGTCTGAATCTGCGTTGGTGAAATAATTATTATATAATTTTTGAACGATCTTTAAATGATTTATGCGATGGGATTTGGTAATTTAAGATAGTTTTTTGTACATACGTCATTGCAGTTTTGAAATGTTTGTCATGGAAAACTCAGATATGTAAAACCAGAAATGCAAAATGGAAACATAAACCATACAAGTTAAAATAGCTGATGTCAAAAATATTGATCAAAGATGAAACCAAGCATGTAATTAAAAAAAACACAATAATCACAGCACAGACGAACACAGCCAAACTTAAAATAATCAGACAGCACAATAATTCCGTGAAAGTAATTTGGTCATGAATAATAACAGCACACACGGATACAGTGGCCTAACAACGACGAAACCGTATCAACAACAACGAGAAATGCAGACAACCCACAAACTGGACAGTAGTATATGAAAGTATTTTCTGCGGCAGGATTCAGGTTGTGGAGCCTGTGGAGCCGACCGCCATCTTGGATTGTGACGTCACGGCGGCCATCTTTGAATCAAAATTCCTCAAAATTGACTCAAAATGACTCAAAATTTCCCGTTTTCGAGGGAAATTTTCCCGTTTTCGAGGGAAAAATTCCCGTTTCGAGGAAAAATTAGGATTTCGAAAAACCACAAATGTCTTTTGCCTTAGAAAGAACACAAATTCCTGATATAGGCTTAAGCATCCTTAACTACAGCCTCCGATAAGCCTCTTTTAGGATTATGACGTCACCGTTGCAATTTTCGTTACGCCCGCCATCTTGATAATCCGCAATTTTTATGTTATAAAATCGGGAAAATTTTTAAAAATCATTAAAAAAATTATTTGATCGAATTAAATAAAAATCTTAAAAACCACTGTTGCAGTTATCGTTACGGTCGCCATCTTGGATTACATAAATTTTACATATTTCGTTACACCCGCCATCTTGGTTGAGTACCATGTCATTCTTACACTTTATGTTACGACCACCATATTGGATCCTATTAATGTTGCAATTATCGTTATGGTCACCATCTTAAAATTTAGACGCCATCTTGAAAATCCGTAATTTTAATGCTAGAGATTCGGGAAAAAATTTAAAAATCATTAAAAAAATTAACTAATCAAATTAAATAATAAAAAATCCTTAAAACCACCGTTGCACTTTTTCGTGACGGCCGCCATCTTGAAATCACCCGCTGGAGGTCACCATATTGTTTTCGTCTGCTAGAGTGTGCTGATACCATGTTGGTATAATTATCTGGTCACCATACCTTTGTCCTCAACTGTTGACATTGAACTTTAACCTTGACCTTGAACTTTGACCTTGACCTTGAAATTTGACCTTGACCTTGAAATTTGACATTGACCTTGAAATTTGCCCTTGACCTTGAAATTTGACCTTGACCTTGAAATTTGACTTTGTCCTTGAAATTTGACTTTGTCCTTGTCGTCCATCATGGATCCGTCATTTCATGTTTAGTACATGCTACCAGGAGCTACCGCCAGCTAGTGGTCATTGCCACCATCTTGTTTTCGTCTGATGGAAAACGCCATCTTGTGTGTACTCATCTTACCATCATGCTAGTTTTATTCTAACCCGTTACATTGCAGTAATCATTTATTACTGAGGTGCCCACCATCTTGGAAATTCGTAATAACTAACACATAAATTCGGAAAAAATTCCAAAAGTCTCCGAAAAAATCAATTATTAATTTACAAATTGAATCGATGGATTCGTGTCCTCGGTTCGATTCTTGACCAGTGACAGTTGTAACTAATTATTAAATAAATTTTAGATTCTGTTTTCCATTACCTTTCGCGGAGTTTATTGTCCATTCACTCCTAAATTCACCTAAAAAATCACCCATTCAAGTAATGATTGATTCGATACTTGGTTCGATCTATGGTCGAAGCTAAAAATAAATTTAATTTAAATACCAGATAAGTGTAAGGTTCGAGAAATAAAACACCGCAAGTTCTTTTACAAACATAATATTTATTACATCATTTCTATTCTACTACAGGATCACTTGAGAAAGCCAGCAATCTTATAAACATTTAACCCTGCATAGGCGTGAAATGACTAATTCTTAGCTCCAATCGGTTTATACTAGACAGAGACCAACCAGAACCTTTACTAACATAGTTCTCCTCTTCTTGACAGAGTTTCTGGATACCGTTTTTAACAGTTTGCTTCACATCGTCAGAACTGTAAATTACTGCAGCCGATGTCTTGAATGCACATTTCTTCAATTTGTCATCTAACGGATATGGCTTTCCATATATACAGTCCAACCACAAGTTATATTTTAATGGTCCGTTTGTTGCTACATCATCAGTAAGCTGATTGATTATGTCCTGTCTGATATCATCGAGAAAAGTACAAATGTCCTTCGACTCACCGAACGTATTTAAATAA
Source organism: Bacillus rossius redtenbacheri (assembly GCF_032445375.1). Classification (NCBI taxonomy): domain Eukaryota; kingdom Metazoa; phylum Arthropoda; class Insecta; order Phasmatodea; family Bacillidae; genus Bacillus; species Bacillus rossius. Next base: position 234,794,478 of record NC_086330.1, read on the forward strand.
TAGTAGTCTTTCAACGTTCCACGAAATGCTGACTGCGCCAAGTAGAAGCCATTATCATTCACCTGTAGAGCACCGACCACAGTCTTAGGTTTAGTTCCATGTCCAGATACCATAGAAATCGGTTGCTGCGCATCTGTTTTTTTGCCTGTACGCTCACGAGCCTTCAACCTAAACCGAGGAGTTGAAATTTCTGCAGATAGTTCTGCAGTAGGCGCACGGACTTCACCTTTACATTTTTTCACATGTCCTCGCAAATTATCAATTCGAGTAAACCATTCATGACACTCATCACAGCGAAACTTCATGCGAGAAGGATTCTTCATGCATTTGCTCCGCTCATGTCTTCGTGCATCATGGGAAAATGCGAACGACGTATCACAGTAGCTGCAAGGATACCGTGGTGATGAAGACGAACCTTTCAGACCTGATCCAGATGTCGATGTTACTACGATTTTACCATCTCCAGCCATACTCTTATGAACATCAATGCATCGTTGTTGCACCGAAACCTTTACTTTCTGCCGCACAGCAGGACGTTTGCATGCCTTCATGTGCGTTTTCATATTATCTTTTCTAGCAAACTGCTTATGACATTTCTCACAACCAATCATTTTACGATAAAGGTTCGTAGCACATTCGCTCTTCTCGTGTCGTCGAGCATTGCTGTTGTTTGAGAAAATCTTGTCGCAGTAACAGCACCGATGTTCGTTAGTTGTCAAATCAGCATCCATTGAAGTCTCCCTCGAGGTCGAATCGTCGTTCGTCGTGGTTTCCTGCACAGCCAGCTCTGTAGTCATTAAGCTCTCTTCTGCTGGTGGTACCACGACTGATAAGGTCTCCTCCAATGTTGTCGTTCTCGTTGCCAACGGGATCTGCACCTTCTTCGTCGTCGCTGACGTCAAGGTTCCCGTAGACGATGGTACAACATCCATCATGTTCGTCGTTAAAGTCGGTAAAGATGCCACCAAGTTCGCAAGATCAAGTAATTACGCGACTTATGCACCAGATGAATCAAATTAGGTGATCCTTGCAACGTCGTCGTCAGTAACAAACTGAGCGACCAGATGTCTAGGACTCGCTTATATACATGCACCGGATGGAATAATACGCTAGTCAAATCAAGATCAATTTACTATAATACTAGAGTCAAATCATCATTAAAAATAGAAGCACCATCAATAAGGCAGCACATTTTGGACGCGCCGTCAATAAAAAGGAAGCACATTCTACAAAACGAAAGCTCATTTAACGAAAAGGAGGTACATTCGCACTTACATTAAACTCGATAGGATGCGATCGTCAGTGTTAAGCTAGGATATAATGTCTCCATCAGTCTATTAATCCACCAGTTAGTAGTTCTATAAGTAATTGGCATCAACAGTCTTTTGGCTCCAATATTCATTGTCTCCAATTTTCGTAGGCTCCAATATTCGTTGGATCCAATATTCGTTGACTACAATTTTCGTAGGCTCCAATATTCATTGTCTCCAATATTCGTTGGCTACAATTTTCGTAGGCTCCAATATTCGTTGGCTCCAATATTCGTTGTCTCCAATATTCATTGGCTCCAATATTCGTTGACTACAATTTTCGTAGGCTCCAATATTCATTGTCTCCAATATTCGTTGGCTACAATTTTCGTAGGCTCCAATATTCGTTGGCTCCAATATTCGTTGGCTCCAATATTCGTTGTCTCCAATATTCGTTGTCTCCAATATTCATTGGCTCCAATTTTCGTTTGCTCCAATATTCGTTGACTCCAATATTCGTTGGCTCCAATATTCATTGGCTCCATTATTCATTGACTCCAATATTCATTGGCTCCAATTTTCATTGACTCCAATATTCATTAACTCCAATATTCATTGACTCCAATATTTATTGGCTCCAATATTCATTGGCTCCAATTTTCATTGGCTCCAATATTCATTAACTCCAATATTCATTGACACCAATATTTATTGGCTCCAATATTCATTGGCTCCAATAGTCATTGGCTCCAATAGACATTGGCTACAATAGACATTGACTCCAATAGTCATTGGCTTCAATATTCATTGGCTCCAACAGTATTTTGGCTCCAAAAGTCATTGGCTTCTAAAGTAATAGGCTCCAACTGCTTTTTGTCTCATCAGCGCCAAATATATTTGGCTAGAATGCTACGAGTCTAAGAGACTATGAGCCGCAAGACTACAAGTCTAAAAGGATCTAGCTGGTTACGAGTTATACATGCCTGCGAGGCTACAGAGCTACGAAGCTTCTAGAACTCAAGTTTAAGTGACCGCGAGGATACAGGACTACAAGTCTGCATGAGTACTTGACTACGAAGCTACTTATCTACAAGGCTCCAATTGCTGCATCTGTCTTCGTCGGAATTTTCTCTTCTGATCCATCTGCTCCAACAGCATTATGTTATAAGAATTACAAGGCTACTTGATTACTTAGCATCAAGTCTACAAGGCTCCATTGCATCATTACTACGAGACTACAAGCCATGAGGTTACGAGACTATGCGATTGCAAGTCTTAAAGGTTACGTGATCGCGAGGCTATAGGACTACGAAGCTTCCAGAACGCATGGTCACGAGACTGCATGACTAATTGGCCGCGTGGCTACGAAACGTCATGTCTCTAACTGACTACAATAGTAATATTCAGTGGTGAGAGTTAATTTATCTCATGCAAAGGTACTTGGTGCAAGTAGTTCCGCTTTTCAACATCAGATGACGTCATGTGTTGCTTGCAGGTAAATAATATTTCCTTTATGCGGGATGCGGGATGCTCACTATCGATCGCATAAGAAGGATGGCTTCGATAGTCTCCAAGGAGAAGGAAGTTCATCCTTCCTGCTAGTGCTTCTCAGATTTCTCACGGTCCGCCATATTGGAATGCAACGTCACGGCGGACATCTCGGAATGTTCGAGAAAACACAATGACGTCATCCAAAATGGCTGATCCAAGATGGCGGATCCAAAATGGCCGCCGGTGTCAAGGTCATGGTCAAAGTCGCGGTACTACTTGTCCCGTTACGCTGTGTCCCGTTACGCTCATCCAAGATGGCCGCTGTGATGTCACAGATAGACGTGACGTCAGAGATGTGGCTCGGCTCTCGGCTCCACGCGCCGGCGCCAGGTGCCGGATAAAGATGGCGGGCGTAACGGAAATTGCAACGGTGACATCATCCATGATGAGGCTTATCTGAGGCTGTAGACATGGATGCTTAAGCCTACATATGGACATTTCTAGCTGATGGGATTTTTACGGAATAAAACGGGAAATTTTCCCTCGAAACGGGAATTTTTCCCTCGAAAACGGGAAATTTTTTCTTAAAACGGGAATTTTTGAGTCATTTTGAGTCAATTTTGAGGAATTTTGAGGAATTTTTGCCACCGTGACGTCACAAATCCAAGATGGCGGTCGGCTCCACAGGCTCCACCGCCTGCCGCCTGTTTCCGGACATACATTCCTATACTACTATTGAAAGAATGTATTATTATTTTATGTAAGTTAAAAAATCATGTTTAAATTTAACTTATCTAGTTTAGTAAGTTGTTCAAGGCTTCATCACATTATTTTAATCAACATTTGATATGTAAGTACTAGCTCGAAGTTTGCTTCTATTTAGACTTTCATAAAAATTGTTTCTAGTATTCATATTCACAAGCATCTAAGCACAAATTTACTTTTTATTGGTTGTTTTGATGATTAAACAGAAGAAAATAAAAGAGTGTTGATTACAACGCATAAGCTGCAAAGTGCTGATTAGTATGCTGAGGAGAATGCAAAGGAATGGAGCTGTACCCAACATGATCTCAATTCATAATAAGGGGCAAAATAAATCACGTAAATCAATATTATTTCCTGAATTATGAAATATCTAGATGTATGCAATGTGTGGCATTAAAGTTATTTTTTACTTGTCTCATCCTCGATAAACATAATAATATAACATCCTTTCTGATAATAATAAAAACTAGTTTTTCAAACTTTTTTCCATTTTCCAGGTGAAGCAATGTCTATGCTGTATACAAATGTTGGTTTTCCTGTGCCCTTCAATCTGACTCTTCCTACTTCGGGGTGTGCCCATGGCCACAATTGCAGCCGTGGCACCAGACAACCCTGCTACAGCCGCGATGCATGCGACTTTTTTTACAATAAAAACCCTGACTGGAGCGTATATGGCTTGCCCTGAAACGCATCCATACTCCAACCACTCTTAGCTACTAACATGCTTGCAGGAGGGCCCACAGGGGTTCATGCTGGTGGCATAGCGGGATATGGGAGCTCGTCAGAAAAAAAAACACGGAGCGCTCATTCGAGAGCCAGCTGTCGAAGGAGGAGGATGTATCGTTGCTGCGCGATAAGCCTTGCAGATACCCGCGTGCTTGAGACCTTCCCCCACCTGCAGCATCATACAGCCGCAGCAGTGTTGCCAGATGTACTGACAGTCGCCCCCATACCTCGTGGCTGTGACTTGGTCGGTCGGTCCAGCGCAGTGGCGGCAAGTTCGCTGGCTTGCTGTTACTCTTCCCACGCGTATCCATACCCACTGTCATTCAACCACCCAGCCAACATATGCACTGATCTATCTTTATTACTTCTACAATTAGTCATGCAAGTTAGCAATAATTGTAAACTGATCTACGGAGACCCTATTTAATTGTTGGAAGTGTAAATACATGTTATATAATAGCTCTGAAAAGTCTTAAAGATATTGTGTCTTTGCATGATAGTTTCTCCCTTCATAATCACAACTAAAATGAATTCAAACCGTATGTTATTGTTACAGTTACCAAACTTAAATTTAAGATGCAATGATACTTGAAGTGTTCTTTAATCTCCTGCGTATAAATTGGATGCTACTTGTCAGAGTCACGGCAGACTGAACTACCATAAAGTCCTGTTGTCCTCTAGGCAGCCGATGCAAGTCGATACATAATAAACGTGGCCCAATTTAAAATGTAAAAAGATGTGCGGCCGCCACAAAATGTTTTTTTAACAATGCTACAATGCTGTCTTTACGAGTGCCTAGAAGTTATTCTATTCAGCACTCTTCTAAATTCGTAACTGCAGAGGTTCCAAAGATCCGAAAAATGGCGTTTTAACTTTTTATTGATGTGTAACATCTAAGCTCTCGGCATAAGGCGATAAAGTGGAAGTAATTTCGTGAATGGAACGGAAATTTGTTACCAAGGTGCTGCCATCTGTGGTGGATGGTGCGATCTAAAGTTCACAAATCCAAAGGAAAACTTTTTATTATTTTACTATAAACACGGTTTTCCTAAATAATCCATATTCTAAGTCTGTGAATAGACAAAAATAACTTGGCAGTGTTAAATAATTTCATCTTCTAATAACAAAAAAAAAGCATCTTGTAAAACTTTGACTTAATTGCAGTCTAAGGAGCTCAAAAATTAAGATTTTGGGATAGTGGAGTCTCAATTTGAGTTCACAGAGTATGAATATAATTACAAAGTTCTACAATGATTATCAGTTACATCTTACAGTTATTATTCAATGCTCTAAGTTAAGGAGTAAAAACAGGTAGTCAGTTAACACTAAGAAATTTTGTGTTACATATACCGGCTGTAGAGTGAATGAATGCACTCAACTGACGAGAAATAATAATCATTTTATCTACAAAACAAAAATACTCAAACACTTTTCTTAAATCAGTACCCTAACTTACTTAGATTTTTGAAAAATCACTGACAAATAAAATCAGTTACTTCTAAAATCAACCACCGATTCACCTTTAAGTAATATTACAAGAAATATTCTGATATTTTGATCTCAAAATGCAATGAGTCTACAAGGTAACCTTAACCTAACTGTCATGTAAGTTATGTATGTTTTTTGTACTGAATTATTATTTACATACACTTTTCACCTCATTGACACGCAGTTTATTCTTCTGTTCTACTTGCGCTTTTAATATATATTCAGGTTCACGAATAGGTTTACCTTGGCTCACATTTGGTTCAACAATCTCCGGCAACAAGCAGTGGATATGGACTCGACGAAGTTTCGGAACCATTTATCTCTCTAAATAGATATACATCCTCTGTAAACCTTTTCAATATGCAAATTTTCTTTTAGGTCACTCATAACTTTCAAGTAGCAAGCTTCTCGTTCTGAAATGTTCAGTGTCCCTTGAATTTGATAATAATAATTGTGTGTTATCCTCAGCGTTAGCTTGCCTTCCTTTTCTTCTAAATATAAATTTTTCTACTGTTTGGCCAGTTTTTTGAGACCTATTCCAATAGCTGAAGAAACACACATCACTTCGATGATTGAATTATCAGTCCTCAATAAGCCATCAGGACTTGCCCCTAGAAACCCGTATGTCAAGTCAACAAATAAACCACATTTTTTCAACAAATAAACCAGAGTAGTATGTAAATGGTGGTACTGGGACAGGCACCGCAGGGAGAAGCTGAGGAGATGACCGCCATCTTGAATTTGTGACGTCACGGTGGCCATCTTGGATTACCTTGACCTTTGACACTGACCTTCAAAAGTAGCCAAAACATTTCTCAAAATTCCTCAAAATTTACAAATATTTTAGAAAAAATTCCGCCAGAAATCTCAAAAAATCTGAAAAATAAAAAATCATATTTTGAGAAAAAATTTCCCGTTTTTATTTCCGAAAAATTCAAAATATCGAAATGTTTCCATTGCGGCTGAAAGTTCCCATGGTCAGGCCGCTCTAAGCCACCGAGGACATGACCTTGACCTTTGCCAACACCGTTGTACTTTTCTTTACGGCCAACATCTTGAATTATGTCCGCCATCTTGGAATTTTTGATGTATTATCTGATTTTATTGAAAAAAATTAAATTATAAAAGAAATTACTTAATAAAATTTTATTAAAAGTTTAATGTTGCAAATTTCGTTATGCCTACTATCTTAAACTTTTTTTTACTATCTAATATTAGCGCAAACAATTTTTAAATTTTATAAAAATTTACTTTATTATTATTTTAAAACAACTTGAACGTTGAAATTGTCGTTAGAGTCTCCATTTTCAAAATTCATAAATATTATCAGACTTCAATGGTAAAAAAATTTTATTTATCAAAATAAATAAAATTATTAATTTTAAAAACTTGCGCCATCTTTAATTTCGTACGCCATATTGAAATTCCGTAATTTGAATGCTAGCAATTTGGGGAAAATTTTAAAAAGTATAAAAATAATTAATTAAATTGTAATAAATTTAAATTTAAAAAAACGCACTTATGTAATAGAGTTCTCGCCCGGTGAGGTCAATAATAAAATAAATGGCGACAGATACAGATCCTACCTCCACAGAAGCCACGGGCAGACTGACCTTCCACCACTAATACCAAGGCTTATATTACATAATTTGGTATGATGTCATGGCAGCCATCTTATTTTCGTTTGCAGGATGCCACCATATTGTTTACATCTGATGAAGGTCGCCATATTGTTCTTAGTGTAAATTTTACTCGCTAGAGTGCAGCATTAATTTATTAAGTGACAGTGAACTGTCATGCCACCCGCCATCTTATAATTTGGATGCCATCTACAAAATCTGTATTGTTTAAACTATAAATTCGGGAAAAATTCCAAAATTCATAAAAAAAAATCACTCATTAAAATAAATATTGACTCGATCGTCTCGGTTCAATACCTGACTGATACAAAAAATTTAATTTTTATGTAAAAATTTACTTTTTCAATAAATACGTTAAAAAGTCCTAAAAGAGGCTTAGGTTTCTCGTCTACCAGCCTCAAGTAAGCCATCATGGTCACCAGTTTAAAATTATGTAATTATTTAAGTATAAATTCAGGAAGAAATACAAAATTCATCAAAAAATTACTTATTAAAATAATGATTGATTCGATAGATTCCTGCCCTTGGTTAGATTCCCAGTCAGTGATAATAGTAACTAAAATTAAAACATATTTTAAATTCCGTTTCCCATTACCTCTAGTGGAGTTTATTAAAAATTATCTACAATAAATACTACTCTAAACTAGAAACCTACCTGACGAAATAAATACGATGTTGCTGTATCTACAATGAAATCTAATTTTTCATAAATTGGAATACCTTCCAACCAGGTCTAATACAATGTTAGATTTATAGACCAAATGTCTTTGTACCATGTGACCAGACCATTTTTAATCTCAGGCATATATACTAATAATCTCTAAACCACAATAACAATGATGTCATGAGTACAGACATATCGATGCTCATTTAAAAAAAGGAAGCACAATAAAAAAAAGGAAGAAACGAAGCACCGGAAACACTGGCAGCACCGGGAGCAAAGGAAGCACCGTAAGCACCGGAAGCAAAGGAAACACCAGAACCACCGGAAGAACCGGAAGCAAAGGAAGCAATAGAGCACCGGAAGCACCGAAGCAAAGGAAGTAACGGAAGCACAGGAAGCATCCGAAGCAAATAAAGCACCGGAAGCAAAGGAAGCACCAGAAGCACTCAAGAAAAGGAAGAACAGGAAGCACATTAAGCACCAGAATCAAAAGAAGCACATTAAGCACTGGAATCAAAAGAAGCACATGAAGCACTGGAATCAAAAGAAGCACATTAATCACCGGAAGCACCATAATCAAAGGAAGCTCAGAAAGCACCGGAACCACATAAGAACCGGAATCAAAGGAATAACCGAAAACACCGGCAGCACCGGAAGCTCTGGAATCAAAGGAAGCACCGGCAGAACATAAGCTCCGCCAGCAAGAGTCAGTCTTATCTCCGTCTCTGTCCTGCGTGGGACCTCTCTTTCTATGAGGCTTGGTCATTCCCCTGTAAGATAATCTCCGGAGTCCCGTAACAGGAAGGGGGGTGGGATGCCATATCGCAAAACATAAACCTAGCAGGTAGGGACATTCTTGGAAGCGCGGTCACTCATCCCTGCCTTATTTTTGAAGTCTTCAGCTGCCTGCGTTTCCTCTTTTACAGCTAGACAAGCCAGACAGTGGGTTTCAGTTTGAAGCGCAACAGCTCGTGGAAGAGTGGTGAACATGTACCTAAGCAATAAGAAAATGATTTTACTCTTTATTATAATTTAATGTAATCATTTACGAAAGGCGCAACTTTAAAAGAATGAAAATAAAGAGCAAATCGCCAAGATTCTTTAATTTAATCAATAGCCTTCGGTGAAATATTTTATTGGCCAACGATTTAAATGGAATTTTTAATGATAATTAATGAATGTTATCTAACAGAATACTTAAGCCACGCAATTAGTTAGTATGTCAGTAAAACAAGTTTTTAGAATGTTTCTTTGGTGACATGGCTCTTGAAAAGGGTTTACGTTAGAATAAAGAAATACAGCAGTATTTTTTAAATAAAATATTTTTCTAGAGGTTAGCGTACATAATTCTACAGCTGAAATAGGTTATTTGATTTGATTAATATCAGGCCTACCGATAAATCATATGCATATGCTAAAAATATTGGTTTGAAATAAATTTTTAGAAAAATAGTTATAGGCAAGTAATGTTTTTGTGATGGCAGACCATCAATTTACATTTTTGAAATTCATCCTTTAAGAAACACCTGCTTATAATTCATATAATTTAAAGTTGTTAAGTAAATATCCGGTTAAGTTGGCAATGAGAGCAGAGAAGTACCTACAGTTTAGTGCATTAACGTCTTATAAAAAGTATAAATTTTAAATTGCTTGCTCCTGTAATTGGTTTATGTTTGCTTTATGTGAACAAGAGTAATAACAATTAGTATGTCAACCATTTTGATGTTTGTAATATTTTCACATTTGTCCGCGATAGTGCATGGACACGAGCCGGTACGTGAAATACGTAAGTTTTTTTTGAGGGGGTGTGGGGTGTATGTTTGCTTAGTTAAACTGTTGCTGGTTTTGATGGATAAAAGTATTAATTCTAAGTCGTTGAAGGCAACAAGGGCGTTCCAGAGGCAATCCGTCAGCTCAATTCTAGGAAAGACTCGAGTGTCGAGTCCGCCGGTGTTGCAGTATGGATACTGGTACCATCCAATCTTCGCAAAATTTAAATATTATGTGTATTGATCTGTTGCCTTTCTAATAATTTATAGATGCAGTAACAGCATTCTAGGATTTATAAAATTTCTGCCGTAAAGTTTAAGGAAAGTATTTTGTTTTTTTGCTCTTACAGAATTTTAGTATGATGGGCGAAGCAGCATAATTGTAGAAGGGGGGAGAGGGGGAGATTTTTTAGTTGACCAATGAAAAGTGAGCTTAAGGAAAGTCTCCTTAAATGGTTGTGAAAAAAAAGGGTTGGTTCCAGGAACATCGGCAAAATGTGTCAGAATTGATACGTATCATCCTCCGAATCTTCCTACACTTCTAGTTTGGTTGAAATGATGAAGTGTGTTTTGCATGATAAACAGTAAGTCTCGAGTTTTACATTATTTTGTCTGTAATGACGTAAACAACTAATTGATATGTTATTTTTTTTAAACTAAGTGTTGGAAATGAGTAACTTTTTTGATCATTATTTGTGATTTTATTTAAAATACCAGTGTGTGTGAGTTTTATAATGTTACAAAAAATATATATTCCCATCCAAATGAGCATAAATGGTCATGTAGCTGATTCTCGTCTCTCATTCGCTAAAGGTTTTTTTTTTTTTTTAAATTGAGGGTTCGAGAGTATAAGATATCACAATGTTTTGATGTACTACAAGAAATATATTGTAAATTTGTTCAATGCATGCTATGGTTATTTTAGCATCTCTTATATATTAATTTCGTGTTCGACTTTCATAAGTGAATGCATTGGAAGATATATTCAATACATAACTTGCCAGAGTTTTAGTGTTTGCACAAGTTGAAACACTTTTGTTTCATTCATGGGGAGTTTGGTCCTGTATGGACTTGTAATCTCACCCACAGCGATGTGAGATCTCTTCCCCAGAGCGGTGAGGGCTCTCTCGCCGCCATGCACTGACGGGGGTGCGAGCAGGACGCTCCGTCTCTACTATGTTTATTAGCCATTCAGATCGTGCATGTGGTTACTGTGTGATGGAGGGGTGGAAAAGTTGTGCCTAGGAAACAGGTTTGTTAAGCTTATTTCTTTCTAGTCAGACTGCGCGGCAAAGTGCGTTGCGAACCGATCGCCTCTGTTGACTTGCATTATCGCGTTGAAATAACACGTATTACTGTTTTTTTTTAATATGTTGCATGTAGATTTTGAATAAACTTATTCGATAAATAATCCCATATATTTTTTGTGCATGTTAAACCTCTTAAATTCTCTTGTGTACCCAAATTTGGTCTTGGGGGCTGTGCTTGTTTGCGTAGATGCTCACTTTCAATTCAATTTTTTTAGGTTGCTTAAATACTGAGAGGAGGAAATTATTATTTTTGTTGCTTGTTTGCTCATCTGACATTAGTAGTATGTAAATGGGCATACTGGGACAGGGTCCTGGGTGTGGTGCCTGTGGTGCCGACCGCTATCTTGGATTGTGACGTCACGGCGGCCATCTTGGAGGAGCGTAACGGGACAAGTTTGACCTTGACCTTTGACCTTGACCTTGACCCCGACGGCCATTTTGGATCCGCCATCTTGGATCCGCCATATTGGATGACGTCATTGTGTTCTAGAAAATTCTGGCGATGTGTTATCCGCCATATTGGATGATGACGTCACCGTTGCATTTTTCGTTACGGCCGCCATCTTTAACTTTTTCATTTATTATCCGATTTTAAAGAATTTTTTTTAAAAATTATAAAAAAATTCAAATAATAAAATTTTAACAAAAAAATTTAAAAAATTGTACTTTTACGACACGGAGTTCGGAGTCCTCGGTTCGAACCCGACGAGTGCAAAAAAAAATAAAAATGGCGACCGATCCTTCCCTCACAGTGGATGCTGGCATACTGACTCCCACCACTTTTTTCAAAGCATATATATCGTCACCTAGTATGACGTCATGTCCACCATCTTGTCTTCGCTGCTGGAGACCACCATCTTGTTTTCGTCGGCGAGAGTGTGCTGACACCATGTTAGTTTAGTTCTTATCCGCTAGAGTGCAGTAATCATTTATTATTACTGTGACACCCGCCATCTTGAAATTTGGCCGCCATCTTGAAAATCCGTAATTATTTAGCTAGAAATTCGGGAAAAATTCCAAAATTCATTAAATAAATCACTCATTAACTTACATATTGATTCGATCAGCTCCTGTCCTTGGTTCGATACCCGATCGATGCAATAATGTTGAATTTTATTTAAAATATAATAATTGCCATAAACCATGTTCAAAATTCATTAAATAAATTTGTAATCTATATACTGATTGATTAGATCGACTAAGGTCCTTGGTTCGATCCCAGGCCGATACAAATCAACTTTAATACTTTAAAAAAATACCACAAAAGCGACAGGTTTGAGAAAATAAAAAACACCGCAAGTTCTTTTAAAAAAAAATTTTATTACATACATACTACACTACTACAAGTACAAAAAAATGCACAGGCAAATTACTAAAGTTTTGTGGATTTCTCGATGTCTGCATCTGCCACCCACGAATTAAAGCGTGGTGGAAAGCCCCACCACTTGACGTAGGACCAACCATTTCTTCGTTTTATAATCTTCTCCACCAAGTACGTATCGGGATACAACGTAGGCTGAATCTCTTCGGCATAGAAGCCGCCATGGATAGGTCTGTGGTCCAAATCTTCGAGGTAGTAGGTCCTAGGCTCTGATTCACGAACATGTGTCACACGGAAAAGTTCGGGACTCCAGTTTGCAGTGAAACCTTTCTCGAAGATACCTTTCTGCTTGGAGATTCGCACAATGTCACCGACGTTAGCTTTACGCTTTCGTGGATCTTTCTTCTTCGTGTTGGAAAACATTGTTTGAAGCAGGCGATTGTCCTTTACGTCCTTTGGCTGCATTTTCGTGGTAGAATGCACAGTGGAATTATACTCGCTTATTAGTTTCGGCAAGATGTCAAGCCACTTGTAATTTCCGTTAGCCGTGAACTGTCGCCACATCTTGGAACGCAAAGTTCTGTTAAACCTTTCGACAACGCAGGCTTTGACGTTACTAAATGTAGAGTAGTGTTTGATGCCATACTTCTTCATCAAAGCCTTGAAGGTCGCATTGTAGAATTCTTTCCCGAGGTCCGTTTGCAGGTGCGACGGTACACGTCCATCACGCAAAATATTGTTCATGGCCTTGGCTACGTCAGTTGCAGTCTTTGATTTGACAGGTCTAGCCCAAGCGAACTTGCTATAAACATCGATGACTGTCAACATGTACTTGAAACCTTTATTCAATCGGGAATACGGTATCATCTCAACAAGGTCCGCCTGGAATAAATCATCAATTCCACGAACTATGACTTTGCGACGAAGGTATTTTCGTCTAGCAGGAGCATGAAGTTCGCGAGCGATTCCGGTTCGACTCATTGTATGTAGCCGGCTTCCCTCAGTTCTTCAAGTATGGAGACTATTTCGTTGATGTGTGAATAGTTTCCTACACTAAGCGAAGCATGTAGAATTCTAAGGCGATCAACTAATTCATTGGGATCATCCCAATATACATAGTCAAATATCTGACCACTTTCTAGCTTTTTTAAACCTTCACCATGTATTGTTAGTTCACTGAAGAGATTAGCGAGAATGTCGATTTTTTCATGATCTACGTCTTTATATACACCACTATCTGGATCGTTATCGCGAAAATGTGCATTGGTTAGCTCTAGCAGTTTTTTGTACTCTTTTGTAAGTCGTTGTGAGAATATCCTTTAGGTTCCCTGCGAAACAGCAATTCGTACAGACCCGGAGTCCCGCGCGTTTTGAACTCTGCTACGCGCACGATATTTCCTGGTAGAAAGTCTATTTCTTTAGCACCGAGGAACCATTTATTATGTTTTCTGTACACTCCGTAGGTCGTGTCATTATTCCGACTCGTAAACGATATCAGGTATGGTCGGACCATTGCATTAACTTGATGTCCCTTTTTCGGTATTTTTTTCTTGTGCATGGACTCTGTACTTGTTAAGTCCTCTTCTTCTCGATCTGGTTCATACTTTCTCTTCTTTACAGTTGGCATTTCATCTTCAACTTCTGTCTTCACAATGATGGCCGGTTCTTCCTTGTTTTTAAGTTCGTCGAGACGACTAGTGATTGGTTTAAATATCTCCTCATTTGCCATCTCACGTGCAAGTCTGGTTCGTCTAGCAAGTAGATATTTTTCACGAACAGACTGTATAGCTCGATGAAGGTCACTGGCCAGGTCCGACATTGTACTGGCTGAAAACTTATTGCAAGACCTCCTTTTATACTTTTTTATTCGTTCGCAGAAACTTCTTTCTTGTGTTTGGCTGAATCTGAATTTGTCGACAAGTGAGGTAGTGATGCTTTCAGACTACTTTGAAAAGTCCTCAGATCGTCCCGTCTTTGTGCGTTCGATACTTCGATCATGTCGCGAATGCGAGAATCCGAGGCTTCCACACGCTGATCGATGGCAACGAGATACTCTAGTAATTCCTTTTTCACACTGTCTACTTTTTGAGCCAGTAGCGAAATGTATTTGCGGATATCGCCGTCATGAGACTTGAGAGCAGTACGTAAGTCTCGACTGCTACGACCGAATTTTGAAATGCTATGACTCATGTTTGGCAATAAACTGATCGAAACCTCGTCTGTACCTGCCCTTATATAGAGGCCAGTCTTTGACTATGACTAGGAATCCGTGTTCTTCTTTCCAACACAAGGAGCACATGTCTTTGAATTCCTGGAATGTCATGTCGGTGTTTACGTGATCGTCATAAGCATGACGTAAATTAAGTTCGTCCATGCGAAACAAAACTATGACATTCGCGTTGTCTCGTAGGAGATGTTTCGGAATACGACTGTACGTCTGACACAGGTATACACAGTCTACCTTGGCGTGTCTGCCCATGGAAAAGTACTCTTGCATTATGCCTTGTTTCTCGCACATTACATCGTAGAAAACAAACACGGAATTAGACTTTGCTTCGTTTGGAGGTACAACATCGGTATTATCGCTAAACGGAAAATACTCCAGACCATCCACCGAGCGTAGAACAGTAGCTAGGCGCCGGTACTTTGGCTGTTGCAACGACTTGGAATACAAGTAGACGTTCTCGAACCGAAGACCATTTGGCTCCTCCAGTAAACTCAGTAAAACACACGTTTTACCGCAGTTGGACGGACCCGCCATTATGCATCGTACGGCAGAAGGCAACAGTAAGCCATGTCGTGATTCACGCGCACTAAATACATCGTCTTGCGTAATGCGCACGGGCAAACACACGTCTTGCTTGACTACCTCCATCGTACTGACGAAAATTCTATAAGAGCAATCGTATTTATTGATTTTAGGCCAGTTGTGCGTAATGACTCGAAGAGGTAAGAACAAAAAACACATCAGTGCGGGACTCGTAAACTCACTGATAAACAACCTACCATTCGAGCTACACATTCCCGGCTACAGATTCTGCGGCCCCGGGACTAAACTAGCGAAAAGGTTAGCTCGCGGTGACGTGGGAATTAATTCTCTGGACGAAAAGTGCAAGCAGCACGATATCGCATATTCATTAAGCAAGGATCTGGAATCTAGGCACAGAGCAGATCAGATATTGGCACAGGAAGCCGAAGATATAAGTAAATCGTCGAACGCGGGACTAGGAGAGAAAATCGCGGCCTGGAGCGTATCTAAAATCATGAAGGCAGAGACGAAATTAGGACTGGGCGCTCAACGAGCCAGCTCCATCAAGTCAAAGACTAACTCACACAAGACCAAATGCAAGACTGGTGCAGGCGTGCAAAAAGCCAAGCAAAAATTACAGACTCTCGACAAGAAGATTATAGGAGGATTTCTTCCTTTGCTTTTGCCTGCATTGGGTGCTCTCGGCGGCCTCATCGGTGCAACGAGTGGTATAGTGCGGGCAGTCAACACTTCGAAGAATGAGCGCAAGCAGTTAAAAGAAGCACAGCGACACAATGCCAGCATGGAAGCCATTGCCATCGGTAAAAAAAACGGCGCAGGACTGTACTTGCAACCTCACAAGACAGGTCGAGGCATGAAAAAGAAACGAGTAAAGAGAAAATCCTAAGTTCTTTGCCGAAACGTCCGCTCACCAATATAGATTTAATAAAGTACGCACGCAAACTTAAAATACCAAATTTCCGCGGCGTGTTTATGCGAGACACTTTGCCCAGCAAGCCAAAAACGCATGAACGTGCCATAATTAATTTACACACGTCGGCAAGTCGCGGCACGCACTGGGTGGCCTATGTAAAGACGGGAAACATGGCCGAGTACTACGATAGTTTTGGAAATTTACGCCCTCCGCCCGAACTGCGACAGTACCTGGGCCGGTCCACTACGTTGTTTTACAATTACGAAACGGAATAGAGGCCTAATCAAACAAACTGCGGACACTTGTGTCTTCGCTTTTTAACAAACAAAAATAGCTGACAAATAAAAATTGCTACTTAAAGGTTGTGCAGTGACGATAATTTATTAGTCATGTCGATAACACTTACATTGACAGGTCACGCATCTGAGCTGCGGGCGGTTCATTTCCCGCCTCTGGATTTAGACGGAGAATGGTGTATCGGACTCGTAGATTTTCAAACGTATAATGCCATACCGAACATTGACGAAGAAAATTGTAAGATCTGCTTCCTGAAAAGCGATGGGACCGCTCATGAAATACAGTTACCTGTTGGCTCTTACGAAATTGATGACATTGCAAAGTACATCAGGGATATGTTACCACAGGATGTAGACTTTCAACTGCGTGGAAATCCAAACACTCAAAAAAGTATTCTAACATGCAGTGAAAATGTCGACTTTACGAAACCTGGCACCATAGGTACAATGCTCGGATTCGAATCAAAGGTGTATGATACAGGAAGAACGTACGAATCTACGCGCGCAGTAAACATTTTGCCTGTGAATGTCATAAGAATAAACTGTAATTTGGCAAGTGGAACGTATCTCAACGGAAGACTAAGCAACATGCTGCACGAGTTTTCACCGATGGTCCCGCCAGCATATAAACTGGTAGAAGTACCGCAAAGTATCATTTACGTTCCAGTCGTCGTGAAGTGCGCACACGAAGTCGTCGTCAGAATCGTTGACCAGCGAGGACGATTGGTGAATTTTCAAGACGAAGAAATTACATTACGTCTGCACTTGAAGCGATGGGCATAAATTTCGTAACACCTAACAGTTATAAAAGAAATCGTATTGTCGTGAATAAGAACAGTTCTCTACCAGACATCGGTGCATTAACACCTGACAACATAAAGTATCTTCTCAGTATTGGACAAGTGCCGAGTAAATATGGAAGACGAAATCCTCAACGTGGAAGATCCGGTCATTTTTGATGACAGCATTACGAAAATGGAATTGCACGAGTACCAACCTTTCCTGCTCGGACCATACGCACTACCATCGGAAGTACGCATTGCTGTACAGCACCAAGATATTTGTACTTTACCTTCACAGTCATTTCTACGTATAAGAGGCACGCTGACAAAAGCGGATGGTACGCACCCGACAACGACGTCAATATCCTGCAATGGTATTCTTCACCTAATCGAACGCATTACTTATGTACTCAATGGTGTCGAGGTAGACCAGACGAGAGATGTAGGCATAACATCTGCTATGAAAAATTACCTTTCGCTCACGCCAAATGAACTGTCTGCTGCAAAGATGGCCGGTTGGGCTCTCGAGGATGAATATAAGCTTCCGGTTTATGCCGAAGGGAAGTTCGAAGTTTGTGTTCCTCTGTCCATGCTTCTTGGATTCGCTGAGGACTACAAGCATATAATCATTAATTCGAAGCAAGAGCTCGTACTACTTCTAGCCAACACGCACATTAATGCAATTGTCGCCGCTGCAGAAAACCCTCAAGATGTCTCGCTAACACTACAGTCTATCGAGTGGATGCTGCCCCACATCCAAGTGAGCACCGTTGAACGAGTCAAGTTGTTGAAGAACATAGAAAATGGTAAGAACTTCGATGTGCCATTCCGATCCTGGATCCTGGAAACTTATCCCGGCTTGCCTCATAGTCAATGTATCAATTGGATAGTAAAGTCCAGCTTCGCTACAGAAAAACCAAGATACATCATCGTCGGGCTTCAGACCGGAAGACAACTCAATGCAGGAGTGAGTCGCTCCGTATTCGATAACTGTCAAATACGCAATGTAAAAATATTTTTAAACAGCGAAAGTTATCCGTACGTTGACATGAACATGGATTTTGAAAGTGGAAGATTTCTTCTAGCATATCAAATGTATGCCAAGTTTCAGCAAGCTTACTACGGGTGGATACAGTCACCGATACTGAGTCCCGACAGTTTCAAGAACAAGGCACCGTTAATGGTGTTTGACGTTTCCAAACAGGATTATCGAATAAATTCAAACATCATCGACTGTAGGATCGAGATAACGACTAGCGGAAATATTCCGCCAAACACCTATGCTTTTTGTCTGATACTTCACGATCGGCTTGCTTCGTACAATTGTCGAGACAAACTTGTAAAAATTCTGACATAAATACGGTTTCGTTTTCTATGATAATTTAGTTACGACCGAGCATTGCTAGCGACAAGATGTACTGCAACCTGCAAGGTTTCCAGAGCCAAAATGGGTTCGTGCTCAAGGAAATTAGCGTCACCTCCGGAGACAAGACTCGAACACGCACTTTCCGACCTCCGTATCCGTGGAAACTACTAGACGAAAAAAGTAAACGGTCGAACGAATGGCTATGTAAATATTATCACGGACTAGAGTGGGACGAAGGAAAAATTCCGTACCACCAAGTGAAAAACACACTTCAAGATTTACTACTGCAAAACGAAATAATATACGTTGCCGGACCTGAACAGAAGAAATGGCTACGAGAACTGTGTGACGACGGAGCAGCTGAAATCGTAGATATACAGACCGACTACGGCTGTCCTTCCCTGCGCAAGCTTAGTGCAATATACGACATGCAGCCACGTGACAAGTTTGAACGTGTCTGTGCCTGTACAAACTCGCAGTTAATGCAGAAATGGCACACTCAATGTTAGTAGGAGCCTGCATATATATAAACGGTGTACCTACGTACGTGTCTTCAGTTGACGTTCGACCTGCAAGAAGATGTTTACGTTTCATCCTGCTAACGTGTACGTGAGCGCAAGACCTAGCTTCAGCAGTGTCGAGTACAGCTACTGGGATTCCGGGTATCTACGTACATATACAGAAACCTGTGATGGAGGCGCTCAGCATTGGCGGTTTGCGCACTTTCCTGTGTCCTACGAACCGACCCAGCAGCTGGTAGATTGTTGCGAACCTGCAAACTGTGCCGTCTATCACATGAGACCACACACAATCCTTCCTGCCAGCATCGCTGAGGTAGTCGCCTCGTCTGCACGTGCAACACCAAACATGGACGTGTTGCAACCTGTTGCGACCTGTGATGCTTCTACGCAGACGTCCAAACGGTGTGTGTCTCGTCGTCGCAGTTCAGGCAGTGAATCTGTCCCAACTAGCACTGAGCCAAAGCCCAGGCGTAGACGTGGTCACAGACGTCATCGACCATGTCTTTTCGGAGTTGTCGACATCGCAGAAGATGACCAGCTGGAAACCTGTGTTCCTGATCCCGTGGCCTGCGAACCAGTTGGAACCGGAGTTGATGTTACAGTGTGTGCGGCATTAATGACTTTGCTTGTGAAAATGCTTGATTCCTTAACCTAATGTGTATTTGTGTATGTTTTATAAATAAATGTGTAAAACTTGAACTTGTGTGTGTTTTTATTTCTATAATTTTTAGGTACCTAATAAAAAATAATTTTAAATACAGACATTATTTTGACTCATGTAGCATACCAGTAGACCGTGGGTATATAAGCGAGGTTCAGACGACTGGACCCGCAGTTCACCTTTGACCACGGTGCAGTACGGACGTGCTCTCTCCAGTAAGTTTCGTGAGATTTAGTTATGTCGACCGGAATAGAAAGTTTACCGACAGCAGCGATGATGGAGTCGGAGATCCCGATACCGACTGCAGAGGAGACAACGATACGTGCTGTTCCATCATCAGCTGAAGTTTCACCATCTGCATTCCAGACTTCAATTAATGAAGAGCGTACATTGCGTCAGTGCAAATATTGTGGCGCATCTTTTACTATAACCTCAAATGCTCGCAGACATGAAAGAAGCAGTTGTCCGAATAATTTACTGAAACGAATACAATTTCAGTGTATAAAATGTAATAAACTAATTTCACGTCTTGATAGCTTACATCATCATTATAAAAAATGCTCTGAGAAGTATAATGAACATGGTTATTGTTTTGACTCATGTGTTGTACCAGCTGGTGAGTCTATATAAGTGAGACCCTGGTGATATGAACTTCAGTCCGTCTCTGGCTGCGGTAATGAACGGATCGGATAGTTAGACTTGATTAATAGAACAGTATCTAGCTATTCTTGAGAACTCGATGGCATCATTATCACTATCTACACCAACCTGGATCGAAGGTCTACCATCATCAGTGCAGAGCACGATGACAACGACGTCTACAGCTACACCTGCTCTCTCAGCACAGCAGGAGATTTCGATGCGTGCAACATCTTCTGCAGAGCAGACCTCAAAGGCTTCAGAAGTTAACATGTCAGCAGTGTTACAATGGGTGTCAACAGTTCCAGTGGCATTGATGAAGGAAGGAGCATCCAGCGGTGTTCCATCACCCGACTGCACGTACTGTGAGAAGATCAAAAACTTGAAATTACGGGATTATGTAATACACAATTGTAATAATAACTCTGAACGCATTAAATATCAGTGCAACAGGTGTTTAAGCAAGTTTGTACAATATGGAAGATTAAAACGGCACCTCAGGAATTGTGATAGACTGGCTGTACATTCATCGGAACCAAGCTGTATATTTTGTAACAAAACATTAGCAAATATTCAAAGTGCACAACGACACGAAATATATCACTGTCCTTTTAATGAAGTTGATAATTCGTCTTTGTGTGAAAATTGTGGTGTACCAATATGTCGACCTGATAAACTGAATAGACATTTAAAGTCTTGTAAAGGACTTGGTCCATACAACAAGAAGACTGTTTGAATCGAGAAATCCACAAGGCTTTAGTAATTTGCCTGTGTATTTTTTTGTACTTGTAGTAGTGTAGTATGTATGTAATAAATTTTTTTTTTAAAAGAACTTGCGGTGTTTTTTATTTTCTCAAACCTGTCGCTTTTGTGGTATTTTTTTAAAGTATTAAAGTTGATTTGTATCGGCCTGGGATCGAACCAAGGACCTTAGTCGATCTAATCAATCAGTATATAGATTACAAATTTATTTAATGAATTTTGAACATGGTTTATGGCAATTATTATATTTTAAATAAAATTAAACATTATTGCATCGATCGGGTATCGAACCAAGGACAGGAGCTGATCGAATCAATATGTAAGTTAATGAGTGATTTATTTAATGAATTTTGGAATTTTTCCCGAATTTCTAGCTAAATAATTACGGATTTTCAAGATGGCGGCCAAATTTCAAGATGGCGGGTGTCACAGTAATAATAAATGATTACTGCACTCTAGCGGATAAGAACTAAACTAACATGGTGTCAGCGCACTCTCGCCGACGAAAACAAGATGGTGGTCTCCAGCAGCGAAGACAAGATGGTGGACATGACGTCATACTAGGTGACGATATATATGCTTTGAAAAAAGTGGTGGGAGTCAGTATGCCAGCATCCACTGTGAGGGAAGGATCGGTCGCCATTTTTTTTTTTGCACTCGTCGGGTTCGAACCGAGGACTCCGAACTCCGTGTCGTAAAAGTACAATTTTTTAAATTTTTTTGTTAAAATTTTATTACTTGAATTTTTTTATAATTTTTAAAAAAAAATTCTTTAAAATCGGATAATAAATGAAAAAATTAAAGATGGCGGCCGTAACGAAAAATGCAACGGTGACGTCATCATCCAATATGGCGGATAACACATCGCCAGAATTTTCTAGAACACAATGACGTCATCCAATATGGCGGATCCAAGATGGCGGATCCAAAATGGCCGTCGGGGTCAAGGTCAAGGTCAAGGTCAAAGGTCAAGGTCAAACTTGTCCCATTACGCTGTGTCCCGTTACGCTCCTCCAAGATGGTCGCCGTGATGTCACAATCCAAGATGGCGGTCGGCACCACAGGCACCACACCCAGGACCCTGTCCCAGTATGCCCATTTACATACTACTGACATTGACCCGTGTGTACGTCTGCTTGCTGAAATGATAGTCTGTGTCACCGTTTCCAGTCTGCTTGTGGTAAAATATTTGTTTCGAAAATGATCTAGAGCTGCATAAGACAATTTTTTATGTTATGCTCGGATGTGTCAGCAGAAATCATTTTCAGAATGTTCGGGGTATGTTGCAACAGAATTTTTTCTAAAGCATGCATGGGCGTTGGTGTATATTTTGACATTGTGGAATTGTTGGCTTTTTTTATCTAAGCCTTTTATCGATATATATATATATAAAACCTAAAAAAAAAACTGTTTATTAGCAAGCATTTATAGGGACATATGGTTTATATACTGCCGTAGTTTGACTCATATAACTGTTTCCTTAAATTTTTTTAATTAGTAGTCTGTAAAGATGGATTTTCTTGTAGCTTTCTTTTAATTTTATGTTAATGGTTTTCATACAACAGCCGGGAGACCTCCAGACATTATGAAAAGCATGCAGCTATGCACCACGTATTACATCTGATGGTATGCATCGATATGTTCAAACATGTTTACATTATGATGGAGTATAAATCTGGGGGCTGAGCTTTCAGAGCACACAAGTTGACTTGCAGATCGAAACGCACACATATAACCATTGTATACCAACGAGATTCTAGTTAATTAATACCGCTCCCCACAGAGGGATTATTCGAGCTGTAGATTCGTATAAAATCATATATTTTCTCGGAGTCTGCAGTGAAACGGTACAATGATAATAATGCTAAACATTTTTTTCCTTCACTGCTTGAGGTTGAGCGAAGCCTTCCTTCTCTTGTGGCTGTGAGAAGACATCCTACATTCACATATAAATTAAATAGAAATTTACTACGACACATAATGTGAAGACAACTGTATTATTTAATGCTAACTGTTGAAATAAATTTATAACATTCAAAACAACTCTATTTTTTTTACACACTTATACTGTGTTGTGAAGGAGTGCTTGGATTTTGTGACTTGTTTTACACCTTTTCTGTCTTTTTGTTGAATGTGGCTGGCATTTTTTGAGATATTTTGTTCAAGAAAGTAGAATATTCATGGGGAAATTAAAAAAAAAAAAAATTACATTAAATTATACTTGTCTCCGTGAACTTGTGAACACTGAATGAATATGATAAAGCTCTGAAACTAAATTGTTAGAAACATTGAGTTAAAAGTTAAAATAAATAATTATGAAACCACTTGTAATGGATGGGTAATGATGAAAAATATGAATATAGTCGGGATGTTTTTCAATTGGTGAGACTGGTGCTAGCGATGAAGACACTTGAGATTATGCAAATATTGACAGTGAAAATAAGATGGGAACAGCAGCAGAAGAGTTTGATTTCATGAGACTGGGAAGATATCAACATACTGGATGATATGTTAAGACTTGGTTCACAAAAAAAAAAAAGATGAAAATTCATACTTCACTAAAAAAAATTACATGTAGGGGAGACCTGAGCAAGTTGACGATGTTAAGCTTTGAAATGGCCTTTAACAGATAAATAAGCATATATAATATCTAATTTGGTACCAATACGAAGTACGTACTAATTTCTACCTAAATATGTAAAAAGGTTGTATTACTTTGCGTAGTTCCGAAGTTATTGACAAGAAACCAATTAGTTAACACATTCGTCATCTTGCCCCAGGAGTGGGGTAAGTTGACGAACCTATTGGGGTAAGATGACGAAACAAAAATATATATAAGTATTTATAGACAATGTAAACAATAGTTTTATAGATATCCTACACTAAACTACATGCAGGATGTAAAGAACATATATTGTAACATATTTGAACGACTTTGATATAATTCCTTGACTTCATAATAGGAACAGTTTTCGTGCCACCACTCGGAACATGTGGAACACTGAATCCAGTCTTCATTTGGAGGTTCCACGTAAACTTCTTCCCATTCAGGGCAAGAGACACTATTTAGGCTTGATGGTTTTGCTACAGAATGATCAGAGCTTCATTTTTCAGTTATCTTAGTTTTTCTTTCATTTTTCTTCTCTTCATTCTGCTTCTTCTATCTATCTCTTCGTAACAACATGTTCTTAACTGGTAAGCTTGTTATTACTGAAGCTGATCCTATACTATTTTTCCTTGTCGTGGTTGTCCTGTGGGCCACTGTCAGTGGTTTTAAATCATAAAACGATGCCTTTTTACTACATGAGTATGCATTGGCCTTCCCAGAAGAAGGCCCTGCTTCATCGATAAGATCACTATTTTGGTTCTGGCAGCACATTGTTTGAAGACTGGGGTAATGAATCAGCTCCTGAAGCATTAGGCATATCATTTAGCCAAACATCGTTTGATGCATAGTCAGATGAAATTGGTATTGAAGTGGACATTGGTTCTTCACTTCCGGGAAGTTTTCTTTCCGATGTAGCCGCAGCAGCAAAATCACATTCTTCCAATATCTGAGGGTTGTAATGCTCTATCCCAGTAGCCTCAAACCCTTTGATGATACTGCCTACAGTTGCTCCTTTTGAATAAGATGCAGCGAAGAGATTTCCTACATTAGGATCAGTTATTTGTTGTCCGGGATGTGACACCAAATAATTGTCACAGGCATGTGAGTAGAATGTCTTCAAAGGGCCGACAAACTATACATACAATTGATGCAACCTATGCGAAGAATGTGGTGGCAATCCGACCATCACAATACCATTATCACGACAAAAATTCACATCAGCAGTCATCTCTACGTCACTCCAACGCCTCCTTTCCGTTTTCCGCTTATAATATGCCTAGGCATCTACAAAACAATCAAACAAAATTGTTACGACTATTAACAAAGGAATTATTTATAATATTTTATAATTTCATTATTATTTTTATTTTACTTAAATGTTCGTCATATCTGTACATCATTGGTTTAAATAACTCATTTCATATAAAATAATGCTCACACTGTCATTACCTATGGCAAGTTGACGATTGCAGGGGCAAGATGACGAATTCGTCATCTTGCCTCCGTCAACTTGCCCCAGCAAAATCACTAACAACGTTAAAAAATTTTCTTCAACAATCTATACACTAAAATACTCCCAAAAGTCAGCATTTCATTTTACATACATGAAGATTTAAAACAAATGGACTCTTTTCTCGTAATAGCTTAACATACGTACCTTCAATATTACAACAGTGGCTCACGAAACAGACTGCCTCTCAAAGCTGCCACATTCAAACTGACTGGAAAATTCCGCTGCACCTTCTTAGTAGGTGCCGATGGTGACACACAAGTTCACAGGTGCGCCAACCTTCTATCTGTGTTTCTGGATTAGTTAAATACGATTCTTCATCTTACCCCGTTCGCCAACTTACCCCGGTCTCCCCTACTATACTTTGTGAACTAACAAGTAGAAAGATACATGTGGTAATGATTTTTTTTAAATCTGTGAACTTATCATTGTTGAGCAAAGATAGAGTTCTAGAACAAGCCAGATGTTTATGTATTTTTTGTAAATATTTTCATTTTTAATTTTATTTAAAATTATTTTTATTTATTAAATTTTTTTCTTCACTTATATGATATCAAAGAAAAGTGTAATGGTTTTCTCCGTGTGCTCCGATTATTCTTGTCAATACATTTGCTCCTGATTATTCTTGCCACTATGTTCATGGTTTTCTACGCGTGCTCCCGATTATTCTTGTCAATACATTTGCTCCTGAATATTCTTTTCAATATGTTTATGGTTTTCTCCGTGTGCTCCTTATATTCCTGTGGTTTCTTCAAGTGCTTCTGTCTATTCTGAGAAACAGCTCTCTGCATGAAGGAATTTTCACCTAATATGTCATGACATTTAATTTAGAGTTACATTTAATTCAATAATTTCTGCTACTAAATCCGCACTTGCAATTTTTTATACCAGGTGGAATTTAAAAAAAAACAACCATTACTCAGTCAAATAATATACCAGATGTGATGCACTAATGTACAAGACGAACTTCCTTCTCCTTGGTGTCTAGCGAAGCCACCCTTCTTTTGCGAACGTTAGTGAGCATCCCGCATCGCACATAAAAGAACGAAATAAATTATGACTCAATACAACACGAGACGACAACTCGTGCTAATAATCGGAACTACTTGTAACAAGTTCTTTTGTATGAGGTAACTTAATTCTCGCTGATAAAATATGAAAAAATTCTATTTAAGTAATGGATCGAATTTAAAACACTCAGTTTTGCATCTGGCATCGGCCTCAGTAACTAAAATGAATCTTTATTCGGTGTCTGACGTTGTATCGAAAGGGCACAGGTGTAAGTTTTGCAGCAAAGAAATTATCTTGAGAAAGAATGGAAGACAACACGAGAAGAATGACTGTGTTAAAAATCCACTATGCAATAAGATAAGTTGTGTTTGATGTAGCAAGTCGTTTACGCAGTGAGAGAGCTTAAAAAGGCATGACAGAACTTGTAACGTCAAGCCTGCGTACCAGCTAGAGGACAACGATGGATCTACTAGACTAAGGAAGCGTTATCTGCATTACAATAATTTTCCTTGTCTTGGGAGAGATTATGTTCGCGGGTTAGAATAAAACTAGCCTGATGGTAATGATAGTAAGACGAGTACACACACAAGATGGTGTCCTCCAGCAGACGAAAACAGGAAGGTGGCCTCCAGCGGTCGAAGACAATGCGGCGGACATGGAGTCATATCGGTTGACGATATATATATCTTGGTATTGGTGGTGTGAGGTCAGTCTGTATGTGGTTTCTGTGGAGGAAGGATCTGTTGTTTTTTTTTATTTTTTGGTCTTACCGGTTTCGAACCATGACGGGAATCGATCTAATCAATCAGTTTATAGATTAAAAATTTATTTAATGAATTTTGGAATTTTTTTCATTAAAATCGTATAATAAATAAAGATTTTCAAGATGGTGCCTTTCACGA
This sequence comes from Bacillus rossius redtenbacheri, assembly GCF_032445375.1. Classification (NCBI taxonomy): domain Eukaryota; kingdom Metazoa; phylum Arthropoda; class Insecta; order Phasmatodea; family Bacillidae; genus Bacillus; species Bacillus rossius. The sequence continues at coordinate 234,821,643 of NC_086330.1, forward strand.
TAATTGAAACAAGTGGTGTCATAATTCAAAACGACAGGAGTGGTGTAAGTAATTTTTATTACTTTTTATTGAGAATTTTTTAAATATCATTATAAATTACTGGTTTACTCTCGCCGGAAATCAAACCGAGGGCCGAAATCGTTTAAATAACTAAACATTTGAAGTAGGAAATTTTTAAATTATTTTTTGGAATATTTTCGGAATTTCCAGCATAAAAATTACAGATTTTCAAGATTACAACCGTAACGATCATTGCAACAGTTACGTCTTAATACAAGATGGTGGTTCTGTCTCGAACAGGTGGTGCTCATTATTACTTAAAATTAAAAAAAAAATTAAAAGTCCGAATATGCATTTTATTTTTATATAGACCTTATTTAATTCTCAGTCTGGTAAATGTATCGATGGCCGTGCGGTTAAAGGCGTATGATTTCCAACCTAGAGATCAGAACTGCGAGGGTTCGAATCACAACGTTTCCAATGTATTTTGTTTAAAAAAATTAATTTAATATGTCGATAAGGACCATAAAAGCTATGTTAGGTAATGGAACATCGACCTTACATGATGAGACAGAGCAACGCTGGCGCTCTCTATATTCAAACAGCAGAAACAAAGTCGACGGTATCCTATATGGCGGATTCCAGGGGAACAGAAAAAAAATAAAGAGCGACGCTGATGCTATCTAGGAACAAACAGCAGAAACAAGGTCGACGGCATCCAATATGGCGGCCTCCAGCGGAACAGCAAAAAAATCAATATGGCGGTCATGACGAAAATTTCATTTAGTGTGAGTGGGGCGCTCGATTTAAAGATGGCGGATCCAAGATGGCGGATCTATAATTGCCGCCGGGTCAAGGTCAAGGTCAAAGGTCAAGGTCACACTCATCCAAGATGGCCGCCATGATGTCACATTCAGATATGTGGCTCGGCACCTCGTACCTCGCCCCGGACCCGTGTCCTCGGAGCCCCTATTATATACTACTCTTATTCCTTGTCATAAACCCATGAAACCAATCTTTCCCTGCTCTGTCGTTTTGTCCAAATTGATGGCCTATGATATTGCGCACAGCTAGCTGAAATGCTAATACACAAACATCTTTGCGGGTATGGCCATAAAGCATAGCTTCCATTTCAACTAATTAAGTCCTCCAACTCAGGAGTCAATAATGGTTTACGACAAAGTTTTGTAGATGCAGCTTTCTTGGTGTCAAGCTCCTTAATGTTGGCAAGTCTAAAGAGTGTATCCCTTGGTACCTGAAACACTTTAGATTCATTGAGGTATTCCATCTTCTTCTCCCTAACAGCGCGAATTGTTTTTGCCATTTGATCCTCCTAACATAGCTTCCTTTTCTTAGTTTTGTCTTCTTTCTTTTTATCCATCTCTGAAGAGAGAAAAAAACAGACTGTTGCTTATATAACCCCCTGTGTTGTAATTGTCGTCATAAGAAGTTAAAAACCTGGATTTAGGCTCCACAACAATTTATTTAGCATGTACACAGATAATGTATTAGCACAAGGTGACATGTACAATGCCTAAAAGTTGCATTAAAATTTGGCACATGCACAGAAAAACATTGCATAAGCCTAATAGGCTACTTTAGGTGAATTCTTTTCTGTCAAATATGCGAACGTGGATTGGCAATATTGAAAAATTAAAACTCCCTAAACAATACGCTGTAACGAGTGCCATTAGAATATTTAATTTGCATTCTTTGTGCATGTGTTATTTTTAGCACTATAGCAATAATTGTTTTTTTAAGTGGCCTTACATACAACGATATTAAGCTTGAAAACAATTTACACTTACCTAATTCCTAGCTATTTATTATTTGTAATTACACTAATTTCTTACAATAACTGGAATATAAATATTTCTATTTGTTTTCTTACACGTTAAATAAACATTCATAGCATACATTTACTTTTTTATCAAATGTCGGTCAATATGGAATTCCTACACTTTCGTCAGGCAAAATGTTATAGAAGGTATTCCATATTAAGCTGGACTCCCAATCATCCGTTTCATCCGTCCGTCACCCGTCCGTCCGTCAATTTCGGTCCGTTATTTCTCTCGGCAATTATTACCGACTCTCAACCATCCGCCATCCGTCCGTCCGTCACTATTCTAAAATATCAGTGTTACAACTTTCCGCCACATACTTTCTCAATTGTAGGTAAACTTTTGGTGTAAATAATTTACTTGGGATAATTAACTTTTGTTTTTATGAATGTGATAATAAGTTGACAGGCGGGAACCGTGCTTTGACAAGTGGATTAAACGGGTGCCGTCTTAAAAATAACATTAGTCATGCCAGAAATAAATAAAATTATGCTTCTTTTATTACTGCGTCAAAGGAAACTGAAAGAACTATTCCAATCCAGGCTTTTTCCCTCAGTTGCTTATCCCAATAGTCTTTGCTATATATATTATACAAATGCTCCCTTTCTCGGACGTAATTTACCAGCATTTCTTCCGAAAAGCTAATTCTCTTAAGCAATCATTACCGTTATTATGACAATAATAATCGGTCAATACGACACAACCTTCTATATATTGCAAATTAAAACAATCGAACACTGCTTTCGGAAAGTCGTATTGAAGACGATCGACTTAACAAGGCGGTGGACCATCCGTTGGTCCGTCAAAAGCTAAAGCTTGGCAAGGTTTTGACGGACGGACGGATGGAATTTTTCGGGCCATCTGATTGGCTGCAGGTCACGTGATTGACGGACGGACGGGTGACGGACGGATTAAACGGATGATTGGGAGTCCAGCTTTTCCCGACTCGCCATGTTTAAAATTTGCCTTCTATACTAGATGAAAATGAAAGACTACATTCTAGGAAATAACACTGCGGTCTCTTACTCTTAATCATACATCATGATTAACAGTGTTAAGAAACTTCTAAATACTGTTAACATGTTTGAAACATTCACCTGCACAAACTTTCCAATTGCAAAAACCAAACAATTGATTATAAAACTGCCCATACATGACCGACGTTCATGCGACTGAATACATGGCCTCTAGCGAACACAGGGATGTAGTTCGACCGCTCTCTCACAGGTTTCAGCACCTTACAGCTGAGATATACACCTATTCCATTTTACCCGCCTACTCCATAATACCCTCACTCGGAACCAGACGGCACCGCTGTCGTTTTTATTTTCTCCAAAATCTCTCTCAGCCAAGGATAAGGACCGAACCCGAGATCGCCAGATGGTAGACCAAAGAAAGTTTCCGTGTTGTTTATTGATGTTATGTTTACAGTTGGTTTTATGTATTCAGTTAGGTAGCCTACTGGATACTGATACTGATACTGTTAGTTATTTATTAGGGAAATTTACCTATCACCTAAGTAAAATATAGTTAAACCAGTCTTACTCATGTTATTTATTAATTTATTCTGGTTCACTCAACTCAAACCACACAATTGTGATAAGGAGAGTATGACAAGACACTCACATAAAACATGTGGTGCACATTATTGGACTTTTCCAGGGACGGGGTATTTATTAAACGAATTAACCAGAAAATAAAATATTCATTCACCAATTTCGCTTATTAAAATAACCATCAGAGAAGCAATATGTAAATAACAAGCAAACAAAAAACTTGCGAACAAAAAAGTTCATCAGTGTTTAATCAGCTAAACTTATATTAAGTTTTCTATCCATGTTGAATGTTCGAAGCGTGTGGAAGTTAGATAGAGATAGAGAGAGCTAAAAGTGCAACACTTCTTATTGCCAGAAATAAAGTTACTTTCTACCAAATGACCAAAAATTGTTTGGACTAAAATCATTTGACCTAAAATAATTTTCGGAAACTTATTTGACCTAATCTTATTTGGCCTAAAGACGTTTGGCCTAAACAGATTTGGCCTAAAGCCATTTGACATAAAGTTGTTTGGCCTAAAGTCATTTGACCTAAAATTATTTCGGCTAAAGGCATTTGGCATAAAGTGACATAAGATAATTTATTTGACCTAAAATTATTTGGCCTAAAGATGTTTGGCCTAAATTTATTTGGCCTAAAGCCATTTGACATAAATTTGTTTGGCCTAAAGTCATTTGGCCTAAAGTTGTTTGGCATAAAGATATTTGACCTAAAGTCATTTGACCTAAAATTGTTTGGCATAAAGTCACATGGCCTAAAAATATTTAGCCTAATTTTAGGCCAAATTATTTTAGGCCTACTGGCGGGTACCCCAGATTAGCAGGACTCCACTGTACATAATTACAGTACTTGTACAAATACTATCCAGTACGCAGTACATTTGACATTTCATAAAAGTAATAGGTACATAAAAATAGCACAAACTTAAGTATAGTTTACAAAATGTAAAATTTAGTACAAAAACACTCCCCCCCCCCCCAAATTCACTTCTTCATTTTCCCTTCTTTTTTTTCTTTTGTCTTTGCTTGCTTTAATATAATTTAACCATAGTTTAGTGTTTTCATCTTCTATTAGGTTAAAGAATTCCTTCACACAACCTGTTTAAGTTTTCGTAATATAAATAAATAGTTTATGTTTGTAATATTTTGTGGTAGTAAATTGTAAAGTTTCGTGGCCATGCTATTTAGGCCTTTTTCAAATTGACTGGTATTGTGATTTGCTACCCTCAATTTTGTAGAGTTTCTTGGGTTGTGTGTGTGAATATCTAAGTTTATTTTGAAAACGGTTTTTCTCCAAATGAATTAATAATAGTATTCTTAGAATATATTCATTTATGACTACTATGATTTTAAGTTAATGGAATTTTTGAATCCAATAAATTTGAATACAGCTCTTTTTAGTAATTTTATAATTGTTTGAAATGTCACTGTGTTACGTCAAATTTCTATGTTATATGTACTTAGCCAGTGGATGTATAGTGAAGCACATTGAAAGCATAGTTAACAGTTTTTAATGTTTCAAAATCGACTACTTATGCTAGTCGTCTTAATAAATAGTAGGATACACTTAGCTGTTCATCTAAGTCAACGATCAGCAACAGGCGGACCGCGAAAGGTCGAACCTCGGACCGCCAAATATTGTAATGTATTGTATACCAAGTATAAATTAATATGTAGATAAGGTATACTATACCTTTATTAACTGAAATAATAATTTTAAGCTACATAGAATCTAATTTAGTACTTATTCTATTTTAAGTTGCGTAGTTAACCTGTTTTACAAGTACCTACAACTGATATGGTTTGATTCGTTTCCTATCTAGCCTGTGTGTGGGTGTGTTTGTGCGAATTAGTTATAACTGATATGATTTAAATCTTTTTAAATCTTTTTTATGCACATGGAACATCCATAGATTGAACTACGTACCATTTTTATGGATAGATGTGCGGAAGCATTTCACAGCGCCCCGCGTACTTACCTTACTGTGGCGCGCTTGCGAGTGTTTTCTTTTGTTGAAACAAGCGCGAGCTAGTATCGAAATCGGGGGTGTGGGCGTGTGGGCGGGGGATAGCAGACTGCCAGTCGGTCAGTCGCAGCGCAAACCGCGGAGCAACCGTTCATTTGTTTTGTGATTTGTCACGTTTTCTTTTGTTTGATAAAAAATCTTTTTGTACCTACGTTAATATAGATCTTAAAAAGCGAAAAGTGGACAGTGAAAATAGGAGGTTTCTGGCAGAATGGACTGAACAATATTGTTTTACGCTGCCTGATAGCCCTCAAGCGGTTTCAGTGTGCCTTATATGCAATAAAACTGTTGCTAATGTTTAAAGTGGAAATTTGAAGCGACACTATGAAACAACTCATCAGCAATTTTCTCTTGGCAGTGAGGCTCGTAAAGAAAAACTTCAGGCATATCTCAGTTATTATAATAAAAGCACAAAATTACTAGTTCGTTGCATGAGCGAGCAAGAAAAATCCACAGAAGCAGCGTTACGTGTGTGCTGGACGCTTAATAAACACCATAAACCGTTTTCAGATTCTGAGATAGTGAAGGAATATATGTTGGCAGTAGTCACGGCACTTTTTGAAGAAAAAAAAAGATGTCGCTGCAATTCAAAGTATTCCATTGTCAGCAAAAGGTAATACACGAAGAACTGAAATTTTAGCTGCTGATATTAAAAACACTTCTCAAACTTCTGCAAAAGGCACCTTGCTACGCCATAGCACTTGATGAATCATGTGACATTGTTGATGATGAACAAATGTCTATTTTCGTAAGATTTCTGGACATTGAGTGTCAAATTTTTAGGGAAGAGTTGCTAGCAATATTGCCGTTGAAAGGTAACACTCTAGGAGAAGATTTATTCAATGTCATCGAGGAATTTATTACTAAATCTAACATCAGTTACAATAAAAAGGTGTCGCTTTCAACTGACGGGGCCCCAGCAATGATTAGCAAAGAAAAAGGTGTAGTAAAGAGAATCGGGGATAAAAATTCAGGTCTAATATCGTATCAGTGCATAATTCACCAGGCGGCCCTATGTGGAAAACTTAGTGCTACACTGAAAGAAGTGATGGACAGCTTGGTCTAGTTAATTAATTTTATGAGATCTCATTCTGCTCTTCAGCACCGACATTTCAAGGAGTTTCTTTCTGAATGTGATTCAGCGTATTCTGACTTCCTGCAACACAACAATGTTCGTTGGCGAAGTAAAGGTCAAGTTATTGAACGTTTCTGGCTAATAAAAGAACAAATAACGTCCTTGCAAAACTTAGATATGCAGGGAGCCAGGAAGCACTTTGAGTTCGTAACAAATAAGCGCAATATGCTGGTTGTGGCTTTTCTCAAATATATTTTGAAATATTTAAATTTGCTCAACACAAAGTTACAAGGAAATGGAAAATTAATATGTGATCTGATACAAACCGTGTCTGCTTTTCATCGTAAGCTGGATATCTTTGAAAAAGATATTGCAAGAAATAATTTATTCATTTTCCGACAATTCTTGAATATAAAAAGGAAAACTCTGAATAAGACATTGCAGTGTTTGTAAAATTTTTGGCCGATCTTAGGAACAAATTTGCTACAAGATTCCAAGACTTTGCAGAGATGGGCAAGAAGCTATCTCCGTTTTTTTAAATCGCCATTTGAAATTTATGTAGCGGCAAAATGGACAGATATGGCTGCCAAGTTGTTTAATCTGTCAAAGCCTTCACTTAAAATGGAAATAATTGATATGCAAGAAGATGTGTCTTTGCAACTATATAAAACTGTATCCACTGAAGAATTTTGGGCCAAACATGTCCCAGAAAAATATGAAAATTGCAAAAAAAACTAGCTATCAATTTGCCACTATGTTTGACTCGACATATGTATGTGAATCATCTTTCTCAAAGATGAATTTTTTGAAAAACAAATATTGTTCGAGATTAACGGACGCCCACCTAGAAGACACACTTCGAATTTGCTGTTCTTCTCGAGAACCAAACTATATAAAACTGGCTCGAGACCGTCGGTGCAGTTTCTCACATTAATTTTAGTTCTTGTGTTTTATAACTCAGAATTTATTTTTAAACCATACAATAAATAGGTAGCACTTAATTATTATGAGTTGTTTTTTTTTCTGGACCTCATTAAAATTTTTCCACCTAAAACTACTTGCCAACCCCTGATCTAAGTTCACACCAATGAATTTTACCTTTGAGGTTATAGTTATGACACTATTTTTTTATCTATAATTTAATCATTTCTTGTACTGTATTTCATCTGTTTCTAAAATTTATACAATTAATTGTGCTTTAAATGCTTCACTTGGGTTGCAAGTCTGTTAATTCTCTTAGCATGTGTGGTTTACTACACTCATTTTTTTGATGATCCTAACTCATTACTGAGCTAGTACTAGGAAAACAATCTGTATTGTTATTCCAGTTACCTTTTATCAATAAAAATATTTATTATTTATCATAGGTTAAGGGTGAACTTATAGTGACTAAATAAATAACAACAACCATTCAGAAAACATTTTAATGTTTTAAAATATAAATCACACAAATTAGATAACACATATAACTATGAACTACTCCATCTAGTTCCTTGAAAAAACAGAATTTAACATCTAGATAGTGTTGCCGGTATGATGAGCACATTTTTACCAATTGTCTGTATATTCAAAAATTATCCCATGAAGTATTAAAAAAAATATATTGTCAATTTCATCCAAATGCTACTCAAGGGTTTTTTGAATTTAATTTTTAACAATTAAAATCAGTAGACCACAAAAAACTGCATAAAGGGTTTAAGGACCTGGGATTGATGTCTGTTCATATTTAAGGTCAATTTGTAAATAAATGAATCTTTTTTCATATTAAATAAAAATAAAATAATACTTTGGGTCTTTGTTCAGAGTTTAAAACACTTTTCATGTCATCTAGTATGTGATGTCTAATTGCTTGTAATTGATTTTGTCAATACTTTAGGTCTGACAGTTCGAAGACTTTGTCTTGACTGCTTGGAATATGTTACATTAGCTATCGGCGAAGAAGGTCTTGTGATTCGGAAATGTCTGGCCATTGTTCATGACCTGGTCTCGTAGCCCGAAGACACTTGGCCTATACGTATAGTGTGTACATGACCTGATTATAATGTATTTCCAGCCAAAATAAATAGTATTTTGTGTTAGGCTTAGCGAAAATGTATTTATTTCGTCGGACAGGTAGTATCTTATTTAGAGTCGTTTTTCGTAGAGAGAATGGTTGTTGAACTCCACAAAAGGTAATGGGAAACAATTTTAAATTTGTTTTAAGTTTTAATTACTCTTATCAATGGACGAGAATCAAACCAAGGACGGAAATATATGGCGTCAATCATTATTTTAATAAATATTTTTTTTTATGAATTTCGGATTTTCCCCCCCGAATTTCTAGGTCAATAAATACACATTTCCAAGATGGCTGTCATCGGCTTACTGGCTGCTGGTATATAATGAACTTAAGCAGTTTTTAGGATATTGAACATGATTTTATCAGTTTATTAATAAGTGATTTTTTAATGAATTTTAAAATTTTTCCAGAATTTATAGCTAAATAAATACATATTTCTAAGATGGCAGGCACCCTGGCACTAAAAAATTACTGCACTCTAGTAGACGAAAACAAGATGGTGGACGTGACATTATACTACCAGGCGATATATACCTTGTAATTACTGGTGGGAGGTCAGTCTGACAGTGGCTTCTGTGGAGGAAGAATCGGTCGTTATTTTTATTTTTGACCTCACCGGGTTCGAACCGAGGTCTCCATGATGTAAGTGCATTTTTAAATTATTTTTTTATTATAATTTGACCAATTTAAAATTTTCCAAATTTTTTTAATAATAATTATGGATTTTCAAGATGGCGGGCATAACAAAAATGGCAACGTTCTAGGATCCAAGATGGCGGCAGTTACTAAATGTGCAACATTTCTAGAATCATGATGGCGATTGTAACAAAATGTGAAATGGTGATGTCTTGGTTCAAAATGGCAGAATTTTTTATGAATTTTAAATTTTTTCCTTGATTTTCTAGCATAAAAATTAAGGATTTTCAAGATGGCAGCTGTAACGATAATTGTAATTGTAAAGTCATAATTCAAAATGGCTGAAAGTTCTAGAAAACCAATTGGCGGATCCAAAATGGCCGCCAGGGCCAAGGTAAAATGTCAAGGTCATCCAATATGGTCGTTGTGAAGTCAAAAACCAAAATGGCGTCGACAATCCACAGTCCACAGCCAGAATCCAGGGCTATTCGGAACCAATATATACTATTATTTTAGTAGTTAAGCTATTAGTTTAGGTTATTTAGTTTTATAAATTTATGAAGTATGCTTTTTGTGTTGAGGTTAAGTGTGAGAGGAGGCTGAAAGCCTTAACTTCGCCATTAAGTCAATAAATAATATATAATAATATTAATAATGTAATGGGTGTCGCGAGTTGATAATTAGAAGACTCGTCCGCCTTGCACACCACGGCGCGGCGCGGAGGCGTCTCGTCCAAGGCCGCTCGCCGTAGCGCGGCGCGCAGTCGCTGCTGGTCCCGCCCGAGCGCTAGCTGCTCTGTGAGTACCATCTCCGCCGTGTCGTGCTGCCCGTGCTGCCAGCCGGTAGTCACTTGCTCGTTGTAAGCTCGCACATCACGTGTAGCTATAGTTACGATTATGAAGAAATGGCCATTTAAATTACAGATAACTCATAAATATAGTTTTTTAACATTTTTGTTTGTTTGTCTGTATGTTCGAGCATCTATCGAAAACTACTTGACGGATTTTTATGAACTTTTTTAAATTAGAAAAATCGTTGGCTAACTTAAAAACCAAGCCACATATTATTACAGAATTCCACCCCTAAGGGGGTGAAACTGGGGTGAATAGGGTATTAAGATAATTAGTTATATCTCTGAAACTAATAAAGCCAAATAAAATATATTCGGTACCAATAATCAACATACAAAAAAAACAATAAAAAATTTAAATTTTGCGAAAATTAAACCCTAAAGGGTGAAAAATGATAATGTTTTTAAGATTAATAATTATGTCTCCGAATCAAATTAAGCGTAATAAATGATTTTGGTTATTAATAATATAAAAACAATAAAAAATTTATATTTTGTGAAATTCCATCCCTAATTCGTGAAAAAGGTGTAGGTATGTTTTAAGAGTGATAATTATATCTCGAATTTATTTTTTAAGAATTATTACTGATTTTGGGTACCAATAATAATAATGCGATAACATAAAAACACTTTTTTTTTATTTTTTGGTAATAAATCCCTAAGGGGTGATAAACGAGTATATTAAAAAAAAATTATATCTCCTAATTTATTTATGCATAGAAAATGATGTTTGGTACCAATAATAAACATACGAAAACTACCAAACACACGTTTTATATTTTGTTAAATTCAGCCCCTAAGGGGTGAAAAGAGGTAAGTATGCTTTAAAGAATAATAATTATATCACCCAATTTAATTAAACCCAATAAATTATATTGGTATCAATAATAAATATACGAATACAGACAAGTACAATTCTGTTTTTCTTCTGCGAAATTCAACCGCCAAATAGGGGTAAGTTTGTTTTTAAGTTAAATAATTATATCTCCAAATTTAATTACGTATAATAAATTAATTTTTGTACCAATAATTAACATACGAATACTAACAATTGAATCGTTTTATATTTTGGAAATTTCAACCCCTAAGAGGTAAAAAAGGGATATGTTTTTTTTTAAGATTAATAATTATATCTAGTTATAGTCAAGGACTGGCTTATATATAAAGACAGGCACAGACAAGGTTTCGATTAGTTTATCTTCAAACATGAGTCATAGCATTTCAAAATTCTGTCGTAGCAGTCACACTACCGAACTGCATAGTGTTCTCAAGTCTCACGACGCCGATAACCGAAAATATATTTCACAACTGGGCCAAATAGTAGAAAGTGTGAAAAACGAATTACTAGAGTACCTGCTAGCCATCCACCAACACGTAGAAGCCTCGGATTCTCGTATTCACGACATGATCGAAGATTCCAACATACCATGTGTGCTATTAGCGCTATCCTTGTGATTTCCGGTGTGCTCTGTTGCAAACAGCACAACTTTAGAATTTTAGGAATTTTTTTAATGTTAATAATTATTTCGGATTTAAAATTTGTAAATTAATTTTCTTGATTTATTTCATTCTTACTTCTGAATAAACGCAACTGAAAGACACCATCTTGGTTTCAGCATTTTTTCCCGTCAAATTAGTTTACGTGGTTTAATATTAAAATGTTTAGTTTTGTTCGTCCGTAGCACATAATTAATGGAATGCCTCTTAATTGATAGTGACCGACTGATTTAAATAGTTTTGTCTGTGAAATAATGATTATTGTTTTTAGAGTTGATATTTGTGTTCTTAGAAAAACCAGCTAATATCAAAACTTGTAAATATCGATGGTATACAAAATAATACTTGTAATTTAAAGCCTGGTAGTATCAGTGTGGCAAAAGCGGATACAATTGGCCCTCTACGGCAAGGCAAGCGTGAGACAGGCCATCCAGAGGCAGCCAGTTGCCGCATATTGATGGTATCACGTCGAAGCCAGTCGTGTTTTTATTCTGCGCAAAGTGCACGCGACCAATTGTGTGTGAATAGAAACATTGTAACTTCACTCTTCAAGAAAGTAAACGTGTAATTACAAAACTGTTACTTTATTTGCCATTGAAAATTTGAACTGATGAGATATGTACTTTAAATTATGCATGAATGTGCTTAGTCAAACGATTTCAAAAACGTAAATCTTTGGTATGTTGAGAACAATTTCCCGTTATGTTAAGATCAACACTAATGGCGCAAAGCTAGTAGGTATTATCAATAATATGTAGTGCAGTTAAGGAAAGTTAGAAAATAATGCGTAGAAATATAATTGTAGAGTCTGTTAAAGAACGGCTACGATCTAAATGAAGACACAAAACGAAGCATGTTTCATGTATATTTATTTAATACCTGTGTTGAAGTATTACTGTTTTTGACATTTGAATGGTAATTTTTCAGTTGCATAACATTAGTTAACAAAAAACCACAATGACATGACAACACAATTATATTAAAAATCTACGGAATAAACGACTCCGAACAAGGAATTCAGCACACACTAGCAAGCCGTCAATAGCCATCGGAACAAATGGCAGAGACGAGTACAAAAACCACGAGCATGTCACACTCACCATATATATATATATATATATATATATATATATATATAAATCATTGTGACAGAAACCCCAAACCATGTGATCATGAAAAAAAATTATGGTTAGTCTTTATTTTGGACTACAACCGCTAGGGGTTTGTTTTTGAATTTCCATCGCGCTGAATTTGAATCTTGTGTAGGAATAAATGCAAAAAAAAATATAAGTGGCCTTGAAGACTTAAGAATTATTTCGTAGTTATTTGTTGCGGACTGAAACTATCAGCCTTTTTCCATTGCCTCACAGGTGTCTTTCTTGAGAGTTTGGTGACCAAAAAAATTGCGACACCAAACCGCGACAATCTTGGTCCATCGTTTACCACCACTGGCTCAAGTGACTCCATCAACATCAGTATCATTAGAGAGCATATCCACGTCCATTAATTTCGGCATTCCCCGTCGCTTCTCGTGGGGTAGACAGCTGAGGCTCGCCCGAGCGAAAATTTCGCGCTTTGTTCGGGGTTCGTGTTGCCCCACTGGCTCATTTCTCTCGACTACTTCTAGCCTCATTCGATACCTACGACACTTCTCTGCATTTTTAATATCTTATACTCGGGCGATTTTGCTTTTTTTCTTTCTTTTCTCCAACATAAACCGTTTTCGTTTAGGCATTTTGCGAATAACTCCGAAACCAAATTTTGTAACTTTATAGTTATACCATTCACTCACGAGCGAATTAAAGTATAAATCACGTGATTCGGTTTATTACTCTCGGAGACACAGCTCTCACTGACTTCCATTCGACGCTTACCACCAAAGCTCATTACGTCATCACTGCAAATATTAACCGTGTGAGTCATCGTAACGACCACGAGCAAAGTCTGCTGTACTAAGATATATTTATTTATACTCTGTAACTCTCATAGTTTACGATTTTTAAGTGGTGTCGAATCCTCAATCAAAGATTCAAGTAATTCATATTCCTGCCGGAAATTAATGTCAAAACGAATACTTCAAGAACAAATGAAGCAAGACAACGCGATTGGTTTACCTAGATGGGACTGAATGTATGCAATTTGTCGTGCGGGTGAACGTGGCGGTAGATACCATACCAGCCACCACGCCCTGTAGTGGAATAGGCTTATAAGTTGTTTTGTTTGGCGTTGTCCTGAACCCTTTCATATTTGCAGAATTCATCCAAAGTTTTGATTTTACAGGGCTGGCATACCTTTTTTTCCAAGCCTTGATAAGTTGTTATGACCTGTGACTGCCTGTATGAAATAACTGATGTCGGTAATTATTGCACAGTCCATTTACGTACACTTCATAAAGTTTCCACGACCAGTTCCTCGTAACCTCTAGTCGTGTGGGTGTGTTCAAATACACAGCAATGCGTATCCAGCTCAAAACGGAAGGGGCATTTTTTTCGTAATTAATGTTTTTCATTAAGGTGGAGGGTTTATAGTGCTATGCAAAATAAACAATAACAAAATAAAGAACATATTTAATTTCAAAAACTTGGACAATACTTTGTAAGGATTAGCTACAAATTTTATAACTACAGCTTCTTAATCATTTTCTTATTGAATTTTTTTTTTCCACTCTGAAAATTGGAGGAGAGTTGTAAGTCTTCCCTTCTTGCAACACCTGGATACGTCCTTGGTACCTGACAAAATGGTAAATTATTTTTTAATTTTAAGTATGAAAGGCCTTGCACCTTGGTTCCTACGTGTGGCAGGCTGGGAATATTCTCGTAAGATACTACGCTGTGGAAGTGTTCTCTGACAAGTTCGTTCTTCGACGCTCCGATTGTATTTAGTCTCGAGTAGTCTTCGCCTTGGCCTGGGACGGCTGGTTTATTTCTCTGGTAGTAAGGTATTACTTTGCATCAGCCTCTTGTGAGAGGTAGCAATGCAAGCACATGTTGTACTTAAAAAAATATAGACTTTTGGCGATTGTAAATTAAACTATTAAACTTTAAAATAAAATATGTTTGGGGCCTGTGCTTCATCGTGAAACCCTGACGTCACAATTTTTTTTTTCCTTATAGCCATGTGAGATTTGACAGCACGAGATTTGTTTTTATTTTGTTTATTTACCACCCTCTTTTATTCACTGTAATGCATTTTTTTCTCGTCTATGCCTAACAATTTAGGACATGTATCTGATGCGCTAGTCATTCTAATTCATAAGTCACCCGTCACTAGTAAAATGATAATATAATTTAAGCGGAAATACGTGTGTGGCTCTAATTTAGGCACTAAAATGTTTCCCAGGAAATTCTAACTCATTAAAAGTCTTGTTTGGTAATGTATTGGCAGTTAGGATTTAGTATTGATTTTTTTTCTTAACAACGTGGTTAGCTTGACTTGTTTGAGATATTGCAGTCAAATTTCCAAGTATTGCGTCTTGTGCAAAACCGTCTATAGTATTGCAATCTTCTCACTTTGATGCATGTTCCTTGTATAAAAAAT
Organism: Bacillus rossius redtenbacheri; assembly: GCF_032445375.1. Lineage (NCBI taxonomy): Eukaryota > Metazoa > Arthropoda > Insecta > Phasmatodea > Bacillidae > Bacillus > Bacillus rossius. The sequence goes on from NC_086330.1 coordinate 234,836,721, forward strand.
TTTTTTTTATTATTCGACACTCTCGAATTGCACTGTAATAATGTGTATAAAGTGCGATTGCCGCGCTGCTGGGGCAAGAGCGACTGTGTGGTGGGGTGCAGGGTGATTGTCGCTCGTTAGCGAGCGCTGCGTAATGCTCGTGGAAGGACGTCCAGCGAGCCGGCCTGGACCCGACTACACTGAGTGCAGTTGTTTATACTTACAGCCAGTAGGGTAGGTCGACACATTGACTCTTAACTCGTAACTGAAAGTACAGCACCCAGGAGTGGGGGGCTCGATGGCAGAGAGAGGGGATGTTGAGCGCTCTAATCCTCACTTCCGGGCAAGTGTTAGTGAAGCGACGCTACACGCTGCTGGTCCACTCGTCCTACTGACCGCCGCTCCTCGTGAACACTGTCCGTTGGAAGCACATTTCCTCTACAGGATGGCTTTTAGTTAGTTATTGTGTGCTTCATTGTTTTACTTTTATTGTTACAGTGAAGTATCAATACTATCTATTATCTTTCAAATGGCTTTTTTGTTGTGAAATTTCAGTTCTAATGCATTCTTTTTTTACTGTCAACATATGGTATTTAAAGGTATTACGAGGCGTTTCCGGAAAGTAAGTACTGTTTGGTCATTAAAATAATAAACTCATGAATAAATGGTTTTATTGACAAATTTAATTTACTTCATATCTACATCACATTTTTATCATAGTCGCCATTCAGTTCCAAGCACTTTTCTCAACGCTCTGCAAGTTTATTTAACCCCTCTGCATAGAAAGTAAACCAGTTGACAATCGTAATTTTGTACATTTTACTGTAATTGTTGACTCATGTTTCATTATATCAACCAAAATGAAGTCCCTTTTGAAACAAAAACAGTAGCGATAAATTTTTGACACGAGTACGAGATTGCTTAAACATTTTTCCGGAGATGTTTACTTAGCGCCTGCACTTAGGCTACATGCATTGCGTATTCGAAGACTATGATGCCTATAGTCGAGGCGTTCGTTACATTCCCAGGCGGCGAACTTCTATGCAAAGGGGTTAAGTAAACTGATAGAGCGTTGCGACACGCAGTTCACTATATCCGAGGAAAACACAATGAACTATGTCAGTTGTAGTTCCTGGGAACCAGTACTGTAGATGACCTTAGTAAAATTGATGATGGACCATTTGTAAATTATGAACATGTAACAGAATCCGGAGTCGTTGTATACAGCCCTATATTATTTTTGCGCTCTTTTTTATACTAAACCCAAAGTACCGTATCATAGATTTATGTTACATACAACAAGATTCAGTTCATAGTACCAAATGTTCAGCCATTTCAGCCATGGATCATTCTGCAAAAAGATGGCGTTGTGACTTATTGGGACCTGGATATTCCCAAAAAGGTGGATGGTTAGACACTACCGAATTCCTTAGGATTCACATTCACCAGACATGAAGCCATTTAAGAATAAATTGGAAGCCTGAAGACCTGTGTCAGGAATACAAGCTCCACAAAACCACCGTGCGGCCCGTGCTGCAGAGGGGCTCAAACGAGGTCCACTGCAGCACAAACATTTCCCCAACATTTTATGTAACGTACGTGGTTATCTTCAAAATATTTAGTTGTTTTTTTATATTTGGAACACCAGATAAACTATTATAAACTTTATTTATTTTATTTGAGTTAGTTTTGTTTGGTTGCCAAACACTGAACGAACACTATAGCGAGCCATCAAACATGATCAGTCGCACTCACGATAATGCACGGGGTTAAGACGGTGAATACTAAAGCGTGACAGTGCCGAAGTAAAGCGAGCAAGAGTGGCCGCCAAGCCGGGACAGCTGCGCGGTAATGAGCCCGGGAGCCCGGGAGATGGTTCCAGTTCCCCTCCCGGCAGCGAGGGGGGCAGACGGCCAGGCGGGCAGTCGCGACCTAGCGGCTCGCCGGGAGGGAGGTGCATGCTGCTGCCCCGGGGCGACGGTCGTCCGCAGCTCGTGCTGCCGATACACCAGTGTGAGTCCACCATCACTTCACTTCCATCTTGTGCAGTTGATTGCAGCGACTGTAACAAGTATTTACAAATGTTCATGTTAGCTGGAACGCACTGTGTCTGTCCACCGCAAGACACAAACTGTGAATACACCGGTCAGCAGCAGCAGCAATAGCGGTTGCAAGACGCGGTATCCGTAGCAAATTCTGTTCCTAATGTATAAGTGTGAGTGGTTGGTAGCAGCTCATGTCCTGTTTCTTTTTTGTAAGTGTGAGTGTTCGGTAGCAGCTCGTGTCTTGTTCCTTTTGTGGAAATGTGAGTGGTCGGTAGCAGTTCGTGTCCTATTCATTTTGTGCAGGTGTGAGTGATCGGTAGCAGCTCGTGTCCTGTTCCTTTTGTGCAAGTGTGAGTGGTCGGTAGCTACTCGTGTCTTGTTCCTTTTGTGCAAGTGTGAGTGGTCGGTAGCTACTCGTGTCTTGTTCCTTTTGTGCAAATGTGAGTGGTCGGTGACAGCTCGTGTCCTGTTCCTTTTGTGCAAGTGTGAGTGATCGGTAGCTACTCGTGTCGTGTTACTTTTGTGCAATTGTGAGTGGTCGGTAGTATCTCGTGGCCTATTCATTTTGTGCAAGTGTGAGTGGTCGGTAGCGACTCGTGTCATGTTCCTTTTGTGGAAATGTGATTGGTCGGTAGCTACTCGTGTCGTGTTCCTTTTTTGCAAGTGTGAGTGGTCGGTAGCAGGTCGTGTCCTATTCCTTTTGTGCATGTGTGAGGGGTCGGTAGCAGCTCGTGTCCTGTTCCTTTAGTGTAAGTTTGAGTGGTCGGTAGCAGCTAGTGACCTATTTCTTTTATGCAAGTGTGAGTGGTCGGTAGCAGCTCGTGTTGTAGTTGCATGTGCTGTGATTTACGGTTGGTAATTTTGAACGCGAAATTTTTACCAGTTTAAACCATTCTGATAAAAATCACATATGGCATGCAGTTTGAACTTAAGATTATTGTTTTTAGATTGACATAACTTCAACAGTATAATCATCTAATAAAAAATGACTTTTACTATTTTTTCTTTCACATTTTTTCTCAATTCGTCACCCAATTTTTACTATTTCTAGCAACATCTAGCTGTGTTTTAGGGTTGTAGTAGTGTTCATTAGCCTGTTCAGTTGAGTTACTGAACCGCTGATCGCAAACATGACGTGCGCCTCGCACCGCGTGAGCACATGGTGTAGATGGTGCTTGTGCTGCTCCGTGACTTACCTCCCCGTAGTTTCGGCACGCCGGGTGACTGGCATCTTGAACCCGTGGGATGGTCGATGTGCAGGGTTATCTCTCTTACAGCATTTCAGATATGATCTACGTATGCCTGTCAACTACCGTTGATTGCATTAGTAGGCCTACCATACAATAATAAACTACAACATATAGAACAACATCATTTATATATTAAAAAAAAAACTTTCGGCACTGCCTACAGGCCAGGTAGATTTCTAAGTACCTATTTCGTCTGCAATGTTTTGGAAACTTCTATAAACTCCAGGAACATTTTAAGAACTCAATGTACATTACATCCTATATGTTCGCCAATATTCAAAAAGGACTATGCATCTTTTTCTCATATTTCGTGCAGCGAACATATTTTGAAAGTTTTTAATTTAATGCATTCAGAGTTGGATGTCTTCAACATTTTATATTTTTCCTACTAATGTAGTTATGCAATTATTTTTGAACTTCAAACAATATTTGTCATACCTTACACTAATACATGGTCGTATAAAAAAATTTTTAGCCAAAGGTTTAAGGTAATATTAATATGGTTAAAAATAAATTCCGACAAATTTTGAATCAAAGAATGTTTTTTTTTTTTTAAGTTTTACTTTTGTATTTACTTCATTTCATCAAAAATTGTTTCAACCAAAGGTTTTAGAGAAAGTTTAGGAGTTTTACAATAAATTATAGTGTATATGATAGTATATCTATTTAAAAGATAAGTAATTACATTTTGTTTTTCTACCCCAGTTATTTTCACCCTTTGCAGTAATGGTTCGTTACATAAAATTTACTTTAGACAAAAGTTTTCAACAATATTTATAAAGTTAATCAAAAATAAACATTAATTCAATGGAGTACATTGTAGGGAAGTTTATGTTTTTTTTAAATTTAAAGCCCAGTTTTTTTTCTCAATCCTTTGCTGTAATGGTTTGTATTATTAAAAATTGTATCAGACACAAGTTTTGGATACAATTTATAAGATTTGGAAACAATGTGAACGGATTTGATGGTATGCCTACTAAGGAATTTTTTTTTTGTATTCGAACCCCTCTTTACCCACCTTTTTCAGCAGTGGTTGGTAGTAGTATAGGTTGGCCGGTCCGGAAACAGGCGCCAGGCGGTGGTGCGTGGTGCCGAGCCACATCTTTGATTCTGACGTCACGGCAGCCATCTTGGATTGTGACGTCACGGCGGCCATCTTGGACGAGCGTAACGGGACACCGCGTAACGGGACATAACGTAACGGGACAAGTAGATCACGGCGGCCATTTTGGATCCGCCATCTTGGATCCGCCATTTTGGATGACGTCATTGTGTTCTCGAACATTCCGGCGATGTGTTTTCCGCCATATTGGATGATGATGTAACCGTTGCAATTTTCGTTATGGTCGCCATCTTGAAATTTGGATGCCATCTTGAAAATCTTTAATTATTATCCGATTTTAATGAAAAAAATTCCAAAATTCATCAAAAAATTAACTTATTAGAATTCTGATTGATTATATCGATCACCGTCCTCGGTTCGAACCCGGTGAGTGCAAAAAAAAACTAAAAATGGCGACAGGCTCCTTCCTCAATGGTGGATGTAGGCAGACTGACTCCTACCACTTTTTTTCAAAGCATATATATCGTCAGCTGGTATGACATGTCCGCCATCTTGTCTTCGTCCACTGGAGATCACCATCTTGTTTTCGTCCGCTAGAGTGTACTTATACCATGTTAGTTTAATTATCTGGTCACCACACCTTTGACCTTGACCTTGAACTTTGACCTTGAACTTTGACCTTGACCTTTAAATTTGACCTTGACCTTTGACATTGAAATTTGACCTTGACTTAAAATGTGACCTTGACCTTTGAAATTTGACCTTGACCTTGAAATTTGACCTTGACCTTGAAATTTGACTTTGTCCTTGAAATTTTACTTTGTACTTGTCGACCACCAATGATCCGACATTTTATGTTCAGTACATGCTACCAGGAGCTACCACCTGCTAGAGTATGCCATATTGTGTGTGTGTACTTGTATTATAGAGTACATTTCCATCTGGATAATTTTATTCTAACCCGATACAGTGCAGTAATCATTTATTATGGAGGTGCCCCCGCCATCTTGAAATTCGGCCGCCATCTTGAAATCATGTAATAATGTATCTATAAAAGCGGGGAAAAAAAAATCCAAAATTCATTAAATAAATTTGTAATCCATATAATGATTGATTGGATCGACTGAGGTCCTTGGTTCGATCCCTGGCCGATACAAAACAACTTTAATTTTTAAAAAAACTAAAAAAAGTGTTAGGTTTGAGAAAATAAAAATGCCACAAGTTCTTTTAAAAATAATTTATTACATAAATTAAATACACTACTACAAGTACAAAAAAAACACTGACAAATTACCAAAGCCTTTTGGATTCCTCGATTCAAACAGTCTTCTTATTGTACGGACTAAGCCTTTTACATGACTTTAAATGTCTATCCGATCCGTTCATCACCACAGCCAGAGACGGACTGAAGTTCATATCACTTATATAGTCTCATTAGCCGGTACAACACATGAGTCAAATAAATAACCATGTTCATTATACTTCTCGGAGCATTTTTTATAATGATGATGAAAGCTATCGAGACGTGAAATTAGTTTATTACATTTTATACACTGAAATTGTATTCGTTTCAGTAAATTATTCGGACAACTGCTCCTTTCATGTCGGCGCGCATTTGTAGGTTTAGTAAAAGATGCGCCACAATATTTGCACTGATGCGAAGTACGCTCTTCAATAATTGAAGTATTCAATGCTGATGAAACTTCAGCTGATGGTGGAACAGCACATATCGGAGTCTCCTCCAGTGTTGTCAGAGGCGTTGCCAACGGGATCTGCTTCAACATCGCCGTCGCCGACGTCATGGTTCCCATAGTCGATGGTATATCCTCCATCGAGTACGACGTTAAAGTCGGTAAAGATGCCATCGAAGTCTTAAGAACAGGCAATTACACGACTTATGCACCAGAAGAAACAAACTAGATGATCCGTATACCGTTGACGGCAGTAACAAACTGAGCGTCCTGATGTCTAGGACTCGTTTATATACATTAACCGGTTTGAATAATACGCTAGTCAAATCAAGAACAATTTACTATAATACTAGAGTCAAAACAACATTAAAAAAATAAAAGCACAATCAACAAAAAAGGAAGCACATTTGGAAGCACCATCAAAAAAGGAAGCACATTTGGAAGCACCATCAAAAAAGGAAGCACATTTGGAAGCACCATCAAAAAAGGAAGCACATTTGGAAGCACCATCAAAAAAGGATGCACATTTGGAAGCATCATCAAAAAAGGAAAAACAATAGGAAGCACCGTCAACGAAACGGCAGCACATTTGGAAGCACCGACTACGAAAAGGCAGCACATTTGGCAGCACCGACAACGAAAAGGCAGCACATTTGGAAGCACAGACAACGGAAAAGACAGCACATTTGGCAGCACCGACAACGAAAAGGCAGCACATTTGGAAGCACCGACAACGAAAAGGCAGCACATTTGGAAGCACCGACAACGAAAAGGCAGCACATTTGGAAGCACCGACAACAAAATTGGCAGCACATTTGGAAGCACCGACTACGAAAAGGCAGCACATTTGGAAGCACCGACTACGAAAAGGCAGCACATTTGGAAGCACCGACAGCGAAATGGTAGCACATTTGGAAGCACCGACTACGAAAAGGCAGCACATTTGGAAGCACCGTCATCGAAAAGGCAGCACATTTGGAAGCACCGACTACGAAAAGGCAGCACATTTGGAAGCACCGACAGCGAAATTGTAGCACATTTGGAAGCACCGACTACGAAAAGGCAGCACATTTGGCAGCACCGACAACGAAAAGGCTTCACATTTGGAAGCACCGACTACGAAAAGGCAGCACATTTGGCAGCACCGACAACGAAAAGGCAGCATATTTGGAAGCACCGACAATGGAAAAGGCAGCACATTTGGAAGCACCGTCAACGAAAAGGCAGCACATTTGGAAGCACCATCATCGAAAAGGCAGCACATTTGGAAGCTCCATCAACAAAAAAAAAAGGCAAAAAAGAAGCACAAGTTACGAGATCTAAGTCTTAGTTAGAAATCAGAATACAAGAAATAAAAACATTAAATTCTTATAATTTAAATTATTTATTTTATTGCTTTACATTATACAAATGCAAGTAAAACAAGCCATTATTGTATGTAGCCAGCATTCCTCAGTTCCTTGAGTATGAAAGATATTTCTTTGATGCACGAATAGTTTCCTGCACAAAGCGAACCATGTAGAAGTCTTAGCCGGTCAACCAATATGTTTGTATCTTTCCATGATGTGTAATCATTCTCTTCTACCACCATCTTCCTTGCACCTTTATAATAAATATTATGATCTCTGGTGTCTTCCGTTTTACCACCAACCTCAGGGTAACTTTCATGTTTGAGACGGTGATCATCACAAGCTTGATCATATTTATTTAATATATCACGTCTTTTCCACCGTTTCGGTCTCATGACACCGCCACATTCTTCGATCTTGGCAGCTTTAGGTGCTTCATCATAATCTATGTCTTTGTCAACAGCCTCAGAGTCACTGTAACAATCACCGTAGAAGGAATCGTCTTAACCCAATTTACCGTAATAATTCGATGTTGTTGATGTTGAAGTGTCTTCATTGTCTTCATGCTTCCTTTTTAGGAGTCCATCATTTTTACAAAGTAGGAAAGATCTACTTGAATTCGGTTGGAATATATTCTCACTTTTCACGTTAAGGATTCTTCCATTGTCTTCATTCTTCCGTAAATCATCATCCTCCTTCAATTTAAGTTCTTTGTCGAGATCGGAAGAGCCAAGAAAATTATTGTCGTAATGCAGATCACTCTTCCTTAGGCTAGTAGATTCATCGTTGTCGTCTAGCTTGTACGCAGGCTTGGCGCTACAAGTTCTGCCATGTCTTTTTAGGCTCTCTCTCCGCGTAAACGACTTGCTACATCGAACACAACTTATCATATTGCGCAGTGGATTTTTAACACAGTCATTCTTCTCGTGTTGTCTTTTATTCTTTCTCAAGATAAACTCTTTACTGCAAAACTTACACCTATGTTCTTTCGATACAGCGTCAGATCCCAAATCGGAATTCATATTAGTTACTGAGACTAATGCCAGATACCAATTGAGTGTTTTAAATTAGATGCAATACTTAAATAGAAATTTTTTCATATTTCATCAGCGAGAATTAATATATCTCATGCAAAAGTACTTTATGCATGTAGTTTTGCTTTTCAACAACAGATGTCGCCACATGTTGCTTGCAGGTAAATAATATTTAGTTCTTTTATGCGGGATGCGGGATGCTCACTAACGTACGCAAAAGAAGGATGGCTTCGCTAGACTCCAAGGAAAAGGAAGTTCGTCTTGCATGTTGGTGCTCCACAGATGTCTCATAGCGTAATATTAATTTGACTGAGTAATGATATTTTTTAATTCCACCTGATAAAAATATTGCAAGTTTTGATTTAGTAGCAGAAATTATCGAATTAAATGTAACTCCAAATAAAATGACATGTCTCATCAGACAAAAAAAAAATCCATGCAGAGAGTGGTTTCTCAGAATAGTCAGAAACACTTGAAGAAACCACAGGAATGATTGCAAGAACACGGGAAAACCATCAAAATATTGACAAGAATAATCAGGAGCACACGGAGAAAACCATCATAATATTGGCAAGAATAATCAGGAGCACACGGAGAAAACCATCATAATATTGACCAGATTAATCAGAAGTACTCGGAGAAAACCACCACATGTTTTCTTTGATATCATGAAATTACAGGAAAAAAATATTTAAAAATTAAAAAAAATAATAAAAAAAATTTAAAAAAAATAAAAAAAATGCATAAACAGTTTCTGCTAGCTTGTAAACTTATCATTGTTGAGCAAAGATAGAGTTCTTGTACAAGTCAGAAATTTATGCATTTTTTTATTTATTTTTAATTTTTTTTATTAATTTATTTTTATTTTTAAATATTTTTTTCCTGTAATTTCATGATATCAAAGAAAACATGTGGTGGTTTTCTCCGAGTACTTCTGATTAATCTGGTCAATATTATGATGGTTTTCTCCGTGTGCTCCTGATTATTCTTGCCAATATTATGATGGTTTTCTCCGTGTGCTCCTGATTATTCTTGTCAATATTTTGATGGTTTTCCCGTGTTCTTGCAATCATTCCTGTGGTTTCTTCAAGTGTTTCTGACTATTCTGAGAAACCACTGTCTGCAAGATTTTTTTTTTGTCTGATGAGACATGTCATTTTATTTGGAGTTACATTTAATTCGATAATTTCTGCTACTAAATCAAAACTTGCAATATTTTTATCAGGTGGAATTAAAAAATATCATTACTCAGTCAAATAATATTACGCTATGAGACATCTGTGGAGCACCAACATGCAAGACGAACTTCCTTTTCCTTGGAGTCTAGCGAAGCCATCCTTCTTTTGCGTACGTTAGTGAGCATCCCGCATCCCGCATAAAAGAACTAAATATTATTTACCTGCAAGCAACATGTGGCGACATCTGTTGTTGAAAAGCAAAACTACATGCATAAAGTACTTTTGCATGAGATATATTAATTCTCGCTGATGAAATATGAAAAAATTTCTATTTAAGTATTGCATCTAATTTAAAACACTCAATTGGTATCTGGCATTAGTCTCAGTAACTAATATGAATTCCGATTTGGGATCTGACGCTGTATCGAAAGAACATAGGTGTAAGTTTTGCAGTAAAGAGTTTATCTTGAGAAAGAATAAAAGACAACACGAGAAGAATGACTGTGTTAAAAATCCACTGCGCAATATGATAAGTTGTGTTCGATGTAGCAAGTCGTTTACGCGGAGAGAGAGCCTAAAAATACATGGCAGAACTTGCAGCGCCAAGCCTGCGTACAAGCTAGAGGACAACGATGAATCTACTAGCCTAAGGAAGAGTGATCTGCATTACGACAATAATTTTCTTGGCTCTTCCGATCTCGACAAAGAACTTAAATTGAAGGAGGATGATGATTTACGGAAGAATGAAGACAATGGAAGAATCCTTAACGTGAAAAGTGAGAATATATTCCAACCGAATTCAAGTAGATCTTTCCTACTTTGTAAAAATGATGGACTCCTAAAAAGGAAGCATGAAGACGATGAAGACACTTCAACATCATCAACATCGAATTATTACGGTAAATTGGGTGAAGACGATTCCTTCTACGGTGATTGTTACAGTGACTCTGAGGCTGTTGACAAAGCCATAGATTATGATGAAGCACCTAAAGCTGCCATGATCGAAGAATGTGGCGGTGTCCTGAGACCGAAACGGTGGAAATGACGTGATATATTAAATAAATCTGATCAAGCTTGTGATGATCACCGTCTCAAACATGAAAGTTACCCTGAGGTTGGTGGTAAAACGGAAGACACCAGAGATCATAATATTTATTATAAAGGTGCAAGGAAGATGGTGGTAGAAGAGAATGATTACACATCATGGAAAGATCCAAACATATTGGTTGACCGGCTAAGACTTCTACATGGTTCGCTTTGTGCAGGAAACTATTCGTGCATCAAAGAAATATCTTTCATACTCAAGGAACTGAGGAATGCTGGCTACATACAATAATGGCTTGTTTTACTTGCATTTGTATAATGTAAAGCAATAAAATAAATAATTTAAATTATAAGAATTTAATGTTTTTATTTCTTGTATTCTGATTTCTAACTAAGACTTAGATCTCGTAACTTGTGCTTCTTTTTTGCCTTTTTTTTTTGTTGATGGAGCTTCCAAATGTGCTGCCTTTTCGATGATGGTGCTTCCAAATGTGCTGCCTTTTCGTTGTCGGTGCTGCCAAATGAGCTCCCTTTTCGTAGTCGGTGCTTTCAAATGTGCTGCCTTTTCGTTGTCGGTGCTGCCAAATGTGCTGCCTTTTCGATGACGGTGCTTCCAAATGTGCTGCCTTTTCGTAGTCGGTGCTTCCAAATGTGCTACCATTTCGCTGTCGGTGCTTCCAAATGTGCTGCCTTTTTGTAGTCGGTGCTTCCAAATGTGCTGCCTTTTCGTAGTCGGTGCTTCCAAATGTGCTACCATTTCGCTGTCGGTGCTTCCAAATGTGCTGCCTTTTTGTAGTCGGTGCTTCCAAATGTGCTGCCTTTTCGATGACGGTGCTTCCAAATGTGCTGCCATTTCGTTGTCGGTGCTTCCAAATGTGCTGCCTTTTCGTTGTCGGTGCTTCCAAATGTGCTGCCTTTTCGTAGTCGGTGCTTCCAAATGTGCTGCCTTTTCGTTGTCGGTGCTGCCAAATGTGCTGCCTTTTCGTAGTCGGTGCTTCCAAATGTGCTGCCTTTTCGATGACGGTGCTGTCAAAAGTGCTGCCGTTTCGTTGACGGTGCTTCCTATTGTTTTTCCTTTTTTGATGATGCTTCCAAATGTGCTTCCTTTTTTGATGGTGCTTCCAAATGTGCTTCCTTTTTTGATGGTGCTTCCAAATGTGTTTCCTTTTTTGATGGTGCTTCCATATGTGCTTCCTTTTTTGATGGTGCTTCCAAATGTGCTTCCTTTTTTGTTGATTGTGCTTCTATTTTTTTAATGTTGTTTTGACTCTAGTATTTTAGTAAATTGTTCTTGATTTGACTAGCGTATTATTCAAACCGGTTAATGTATATAAACGAGTCCTAGACATCAGGACGCTCAGTTTGTTACTGCCGTCAACGGTATACGGATCATCTAGTTTGTTTCTTCTGGTGCATAAGTCGTGTAATTGCCTGTTGTTGAGACTTCGATGGCATCTTTACCGACTTTAACGTCGTACTCGATGGAGGATGTACCATCGACTATGGGAACCATGACGTCGGCGACGGCGATGTTGGAGCAGATCCCGTTGGCAACGCCTCTGACAACACTGGAGGAGACTTCGATATGTGCTGTTCCACCATCAGCTGAAGTTTCATCAGCATTGAATACTTCAATTATTGAAGAGCGTACTTCGCATCAGTGCAAATATTGTGGCGCATCTTTTACTAAACCTACAAATGCGCGCCGACATGAAAGGAGCAGTTGTCCGAATAATTTACTGAAACGAATACAATTTCAGTGTATAAAATGTAATAAACTAATTTCACGTCTCGATAGCTTTCATCATCATTATAAAAAATGCTCCGAGAAGTATAATGAACATGGTTATTTATTTGACTCATGTGTTGTACCGGCTAATGAGATTATATAAGTGATATGAACTTCAGTCCATCTCTGGCTGTGGTGATGAACGGATCGGATAGACATTGAAAGTCATGTAAAAGGCTTAGTCCGTACAATAAGAAGACTGTTTGAATCGAGGAATCCAAAAGGCTTTGGTAATTTGTCAGTGTTTTTTTGTACTTGTAGTAGTGTATTTAATTTATGTAATAAATTTTTTTAAAAGAACTTGTGGCGTTTTTATTTTCTCAAACCTAACACTTTTTTTAATTTTTTTAAAAATTAAAGTTGTTTTGTATCGGCCAGGGATCGAACCAAGGACCTTAGTCGATCCAATCAATCATTATATGGATTACAAATTTATTTAATGAATTTTGGATTTTTCCCCGCTTTTCTAGCTACATTATTACATGATTTCAAGATGGCGGCCGAATTTCAAGATGGCGGGGGCACCTCCATAATAAATCGGGTTAGAATAAAATTATCCAGATGGAAATGTACTCTATAATACAAGTACACACACACAATATGGCGTACTCTAGCAGGTGGTAGCTCCTGGTAGCATGTACTGAACATAAAATGTCGGATCCATGGTGGTCGACAAGGACAAAGTAAAATTTCAAGGACAAAGTCAAATTTCAAGGTCAAGGTCAAATTTCAAGGTCAAGGTCAAATTTCATGGTCAAGGTCAAATTTCAAAGGTCAAGGTCATAATTCAAGGTCAAGGTCAAAGTTTAAGGTCAAATTTCAAGGTCAAAGTTCAAGGTCAAGGGGTCAAGTTCAATGTGTAGTTCAAGGTCAAAGGTCAAGGTCAAAAGTTCAAGGTCAAGGTCAAAAGTTCAAGGTCAAATTTCAAGGTCAAGGTCAAATTTCAAGGTCAAGGTCAAAGTTCAAGGTCTAGGTCAAATGTGTGGTGACCAGATAATTAAACTAACATGGTATAAGCACACTCTAGCGGACGGAAACAAGATGTGATCTCCAGTGGACGAAGACAAGATGGCGGACATGTCGTCATACCAGCAGACGATATATATGCTTTGAAAAAAAAGTGGTAGGAGTCAGTCTACCTGCATCCACCATTGAGGAAGGAGCCTGTCGCCATTTTGAGTTTTTTTTGCACTCACCGGGTTCGAACTGAGGACGGTGATCGATATAATCAATCAGAATTCTAATAAGGTAATTTTTTGATGAATTTTGGAATTTTTTTCATTAAAATCTGATAATAATTAAAGATTTTCAAGATGGCGTCCAAATTTCAAGATGGCGACCATAACGAAAATTGCAACGGTTACGTCATCATCCAATATGGCGGAAAACACATCGCCGGAATGTTCGAGAACACAATGACGTCATCCAAAATGGCGGATCCAAAATGGCCGCCGTGATCTACTTGTCCCGTTACGCGGTGTCCCGTTACGCTCGTCCAAGATGGCCGTTGTGACGTCACAATCCAAGATGGCTGCCGTGACATCAGAATCCAAGATGTGGCTCGGCACCACGCACCACCGCCTGGCGCCTGTTTCCGGACCGGCCAACCTATACTACTGTTGGTTATATCAAAAATTATTTCAAACAAATTTTTAAAGTTTACAATCAACTTTAACGGATTTTCAGTGTGTCTATTAGGGAGTTATAATATTTTTTGTCATTCAACCCATGTTTATTCCACCCCTTGCAGTAATGGCTTGTTGTATGTATAAAATATTATTTTAGACGAATATTGCAGATAATAATTTAAGGTTTAACAATAAAACAGAACGGATTATAAGTGTATATGGTACGGAAATGATGCATTTTTTTTTATTCTACCCCTTTCTTAACCCCCTGCAACAATAGTACGTGTTATCAAAAGTTGTTTCCGACAAAAGTTTTAGATAATGATTATAAGATTTAAAACCATTCGAACGCATTTGATAGTGTACCTACTAATTCTACCCTTCATTTTTCAACCCCTTGCAGCAATGGTTCGTCTATTTAAAAATTGTTTCAGACAAAAGTTTTAGATACAAATTATATGAGTAACAAACAATTTGTTGTGTCTACGAAGGAAGTTTAGGTTTTTTTGTCCTCCAACCCTTGATTTTTTTTCCAACCCTTTGCAGTTATCGTTGGTCATATCGAAAATGTATTCAGGAAAAAACATTTGGTATTGCTCCTAAGAGTTGTAATACGTTCAAATGGATGTGATATTTTCTACTGCGATTTTTCTGTTTTTTTTTTTTTTATAATTTTTCTATCATTTTGGTTGAATATTACCCATTAACGAATTTGACCGAGATTTTCCAGTAATAGATTTTATGTGTCATTTTGAAAGTGATTTGTGAAAACTTGCCGTAGTCATCGTGCCCGCAAAATTATTGTGTGTGTGGGTGTTTATTATATATATAAACTTTTGAGTTGACTATGGTTTTGCGGGTCTATAGAATATGAAATGAAAAACTATATAAACATTTTTTGGCAGTCGCACCATGGTCATGTATACAATAGGTAGTATTTCATTGAAAGCTACCTAATTTAATATTAGTTTGCCAGGATTAGTTATATATTTTTATAAATTACAACTCCTTGCTCCTTATTTCCAAAACCAATTGACAGTGAATGCTAACTCATTTAACTTGTTTGTACCAATAGTGCTACTATCCATGTTTAATATACAAAAACAAAAGGGAAAAAACAGTAACCAGCGTGTTATAATTATATATATATTTTTAATATTTGTGTGGTGGAAATACAGGAATGATATAATGGAGATACTATATTAAATGTAATGAAATAATTTCCTCAAACCACTTGATATATTTGTAATATGAGAAATTGTGTGTGTGTGTGTGTTGTGGTCGACTAAGAGGCTATGAACAATACACTCACATATTAAACACTTGTTAATTATTTCAGTAGGCCTTTGCCTTGTATGGGTCTCATTTGTATACATAAAACAAAAAATAAAAAGTTGAAACTTAGATGAAATATGTTATTTTTAATTCCTTTATATATATTTTTATGCAGTTAACACATATGATATGCATGCGTTTAAAAACAATCTTTGCAGGATGTAATGGTATAGTTTCTAACTTAATAGTTTAAGTAATTGAATCGTGCATTGCAGAAAGGCGTTAAGTCACAAAAATCCACTTCAGAGATAATAAAGAAAAACTGATTAATTCTTTTATTTTTAAAAGTAAGGGAACCAAGATTTACTGCCTTAAAGAACACTTGAATTGTGATATATTTCTCGGCTAATATGCATTTCAATGATAGATATAAGTCATTTACAATAATTAATAGTGATGGGACTTATCCCTTTTCTGCTGTGAAGTATATACTTTTATACTTCATACAGTAAATAGCTCTTAACCAGCATATCAATTTTGAAAGTTTGCATTGTACCAAGGTGCAAAACTAGCCTAACATACATTGTTTAAATACTTCCTGTATTTGGCCAGTACGAAATATGATACATAAAAAGGTATAGGTAAGCATTTATGAACTTTTTTTTAACAAAGTGCACTACACTAACACGTCATTCTTTTACTATAGTACACTTTTACTGCTATGGAACTAACGTTGTCTTTATGTGTTACATGACAGTACCAGGTGGGAACAAAAACACACACACATTATTATAGCTGTTTGTATAACTAGATTTTTAAGTTTTTATTATACATGAATAAGTAATGTCAAGATATCTTTTTAAAACAACACACACTTCTTCAGCAATAACATATTGGTTATATTATAATGTTAATGATTATTCAAGTTTTATGATAGTAGTGCAAACAAAAACTTAGTCCTTGATTTGCATTTGCTTCACAGGTTTGTACAAAATTATTTTCTTCCTACACTTCATCATCACTGTTCATGTCTCTTCCAGAATTGGGCCATTCCAATATTTTATTGTAAAACATTGAATACTCTGATGGTATTAAATGTATTACTTTAGCAATATCTTCTAATTTATGAACAATTATTGGAACCTTGCCACTTTATGCATTCTGAAATGGCAGTGGTGGACAGCACGTGCCTGGTTTTCTTAGGTGGAAGATGTGCTTTGTGATGTCGTTGCCTATGAATGTGGATGCTTGAATAGATCCAGGCAAATCTCTACAATACACAAACTCGCTGAACTGTGCTGGGTTGAACAATACTTTCTATTCTCTTGGTGTTCCCCTACCAGTATCCACAGAAGAGCACACTCTCTTGTAATATTGAGGCCACCTTCGCTTGAAATCCTTGATGTCGTCTGATGTAATCACTGTAACTGAAAATTTGTTGTGTTTGCTAGCTTGGCAAATTAATTCAATGTATTGATAGGTTGTGTAAATCCTGTCTACTTTCTTGATTAACCGCGTAACAACACCAAAGTCACAGTCACATGGCAGGTAAGAATGTCCGCGTTGCGGAAACTAGTGTGCAATTTTATCAAACTTACCTAAATCTGTTAGTGCAAGTAACATACTGATGACTGTATGATTTTTATTTTGCCCTCCGCAGTTGTCACTGAAAATGTGCACTTCTTTCACTTGTTCAGACACTTCTGTTTCTAAGTATTGTGTAAATGTTTCATGTTTTCAAACAATTAACAGGTAATTTAGCTCTCACTTACCCACATGGTTTTCCTGTTGCACGGGGTTTAACAGTTTTCCCAACCGAATTTTCAAATTATTTACCCATAACTCTGCTTTTCTTTATAACATTTATTTTATACATTTCTTCACTACGGCCTCATTTTCTTTTTCTACTTTCATCGATTGGTGTGTTCATCTTAGTGGACATTTTAACACTGTGTAATAACAAAACACAGAGATAAAACAAAAAAGCAGCGATTTTTTTTACATCCAGTTGCATTCCAAAGAGAAATTTCTAATGTTCTATAGTGAACAAGGAGATCGCAGATACCTTGGCATTACAGAAAGGGGACAAGTCCTGGACTTGTCTCTGTTCTGCACTGCACGCGATAAATGTGTGTTTATTAAAAGCATTGCAGACATATGGACATGTTCCGTTTCACCACAGGACGATGCAGTAAAGGCCAAATAATGGTTTCCTAGTCATAGGTAACTAATTTTTTTTAAATTGTGGACTTATCTCCTTTCTGCAATGCACCATTCAATTGGTATAACTGAAAGTTTATATTTTAATAGTTTTAAAAACTGTGATAGTTTACTGAAATACCCAAGTATTCACCTAAACTAAACCTTTGATAACAGCTAAATATGGTCTTAGTGTGAATATCTGCCTCAAGTGTTTCAGACAATTTCAGAGAAATTTTAATTTGCTTAGCTCAGGGAGTATAACTGAAGATTTTTGGAGTTCAGGGCCCCTGGACCTGTCTGTCGATTCAGGACATCTGGAACAAAGCTAGGAAGGTATCTATCTACCACTACGAATCAATTGAGAAGCTGTAGTCTGGAACACCATTGTCTTCCTTCGGATTGGCTGAAAACTCAAGTAGAATGGTCTCATCAACGATGACATCAGTGAAAGTATCAGCTCTGAATAATTCTCGAGGCACTTAACATCGATCCTCGCACCACGTGGTTGTACACCAGCACCGTGACGACTACCTAAGTCTGACATCTAGTTAAAAAGGCGATCGTCGCACATCTTCCTGTCTCCAATGCAGGATCCCTGGACCATCAGGCCCGTACACGCCCGAAGCCTAGACTCGACATTCCATTTCTGTTTCTGATTATTGAAGAAAAATTACTATTCAAGTTCATTCGCTGGCCAAGAAACAGCCATATAGTAGTATGTAATGTTCCTCCGGGGACACGGAGTCGGAGTAAGGATTGAGGATTATGTCCACCAAATTGGATTGTGACTTCACGGCGACCATCTTGGATGACCTTGAGCTTAAATATTTTCCAAAAAATTTCCAAAAATTACTCAAAACTTGTGAAGGTGCCGTAAATGTTTTTTTAAAATATTTTTTATTAAAATTGTATTAATTGAATTTTTTAAATTTAAATTTTTTCCATTAAAATCGGATAATATATTAAAAAAGTTGCAACGGTGATATCATAATTCAAAATGGCGGAAAACAAAATGCCGGAATGTTCGAGAAAACAATGGCGGATTCAATATGGCGGATCCAAAATGGCCACCGGGGTCAAGGTCAAAATCACTGTACTACTGTGTCCCGTTACGCTCATCCAAGATGGCCGCCGTGACGTCACAATCCAAGATGGCGGACCGACAATCACAATCCACAGCCTGAAGCCTGGCGCAGGAAATACTTTCCTATACTATGATAGTGAAGCGCGGGCGCAATGCTTGAAGCTCAGAGTAGAGGCGCACAGGTACGGAGTGCGGGATCAATGCTTTGAGCTCGGGAGAGGCGGCCAGGTACGTAGTACGAGCGCAATGTTTGGAGCTCGGAGTAGAGACGCGCAGGTACGTCAGTGCGGGAGCCGGTCTGTTATTCTCGCCGCTGGCGTGCGCAGTTGACGTGAAGCCAAGTGCAGTTTATTCCCGGCGGCGCGCGGCCGCTAATTGTCACTCGCTCTCGAAGGCGCGGCGCGGCGTCTCCCTAGTGTGAGCACGGAGATCCTGGAGGAGCTGGCTTCCACGCCCCGCGCGCTACTTCATTATTGCTGGTGCATTGTTGTTCTTCCACATTCACTTACTATTAGTGTACCACCACTCGTGTTAAAAGTCACGCAGGTGATGATAATTACAAACACTTGCGCGCCTTTTTACAAGCCATAATATTGCACTAAGTGAACGTCTGTTGAAAATATTTGTGGCGGAACAACAAATTCAAGGGAAGTGTCAAATTCAAAATTTTGGAATTGCCCTTAAAAAAGTAATGAAGACAAATAAAACTAAAAAGGTCCGGTAGACTGAGTCTCAAGGCTTGGCCTCACACGCCGAGGTGGTTGTTTCATTATTTTCTTATTACTGTTATCTAAAGGTTTTTTCTGTAAAACTATCACGACAGCTGAATTCCCTTTAATTTCCGACCCAGATTTTACCAAGTGTTATCTAATAGCGGCAGAAGTCACAAATTGTTCATAAATAATGAACACTTGCCTAACACTTTACAGCTTGCAAAAAAAACTTATGAAGTATTTTATGATGATATTTGCAAACAGTCAACAAAATTCGTGAGAGCTATCTTGGTAGATTTCCAAGACTAGCCATTAAAAAACAAAATAAAAGGGTGGGGGAGGGGGGGGGGGAATTATAAAATCGTCACAATAGCGCCAGAGAACATTTTTTTAGGAAGAATTTTTGTAACCAAAACTAAAAATATTTATAGAATCTTGGAAAGATTTTGTATGCCTGGGAATGTTTGTTGAGCTGCAACTCCTGAAGTCGTGTCGACAAAACAAGTTTTAGTCGTTACGTTCATTTAAAGCATGCCGTATCAGTTAAGGACGTCACACATCATTTTCGTCTTTGCTTATGCCATCGAAGAGATAACATCATTCATCTTCAGCTATGATAAATAAGCTTACTCGTGAACATTGCAGGGAATATTCATTCTAGGGTGTGCCATTTTTTAAGGACTTTTAAAGCATTGTTTGCTGCAATTTTATTTTTGCCGCCTCACGGGTATTGCATTATTTCCACGAAGGAAGTCTCGAGAGAGGGATAATGAAAAATACCGCTTTACGCTGATGAGTACGTTACAGTGCTTTTTAGTCAATCTAAATCCATCTTGTCGACAAGGATACGACGGTTAGTAAAGTAACACGAGGAATACCGTTGTCAGGTTCGAACTGTGGACATGAGCTGGACGTTTTCCAGTTTTCTGAACTCGGACTGGAGGCAACGCGGCTCGAGAATAGAGCGAGCACGGTAGTTCCTAGAGACAGGGAAAGCCAGGGAATTGGAAAGGAATCTTAAAAACGTTAAAAACACATGAAAAATCATAGCTTAGCTTTAAAAAAAAGTATTTTTCAACATACTTAGTATCTTAATTTCTTAATACCGATATGTATTTTATTATAAATTATTGTGTGTCCATACTAATCCCTATCTGATTTTACCAACATTAATCAAACATAAGGAATACAAACAACTGTGTATTAATTTTAAACACAGTCAATAATGTATCGTTTCCAAGTTTATAAAACTAAATATATTGGTTTTCGGTTTCAGACTGGTAAAGTTGGTTATGTAGTTTTGATGGAGATATAACTGTGCAAACTGTATATTGTGCAGGAAAAAAAAATTGTATAGCCAATTCTACATTCTATTGGTTGAAATGTGTTGTGATAGTGAGTTGTGTTGAAATATATCTCCTATCTTGCCAGCTAGACCACTGAGACAGAAAAAAAAAATTATGTGGGACAGGGAAAAGAATAAACTCAGGAAGTTGTCTGAAGTTGTGTCTGAATGTTGGAATCCTGCAGTGAGTTTAGAAGTAAAACATTCTAAAAAAAAAAAAGGCCAAAGTATGGACTAGAGCGAGTACAGAGTGGAAATGACTCTGAGAAATAAGTTGGGAATTGTCAGAGTTGCATAACAAACTACCCGCGGTCTTACTTTAATCTGTGGTTGTAAAAGAAAACACCCAACAAGAATTCTACTTTCTTCTCGGATGAATTTTCTCTGTTCCTTTCTTCTTCGACACAACACTTGCCACGTGCCTCGCGAGTATAAATAGCAAACAAGAACACCTGTGACACTGTGACTTTTATTTTCCCTTCTATACCGGTCCAAACATTGGTAGCCAGGATGCTGCAGTTTCTCATCTAACTTGTCTCCAGTTTTAAAGTTTTCAATGATGTTGCCACTGTTATTTTGTCAAAAGCGTTTAACACCTTCGTGTGGTTGTCGAGTGTTCATAAACAAACTTAATGTTTTGGTTTGTAAATGACAGTCTGAAACTACTTGTGAGAAAACAGTCAAATTAAATCAAACGCAGTAATTGTGACCGAAGAGCGGAAGACAAATCAATACGTTGGCGTCTTGTTTGTGATGAAATCTTTTATTTGTTGGCCAGCGAGACTGGTATGTCTTGGTCTATGTACAAGCGAATGACTATTTAGGTGAAAAGCGTATTTCATGAGACAGAATTGTTCATCGGGTACATTCAATTTATATAAAAGTCAATTCTTTGAATGGAACATGACGACATGTTCTAAATTCTTACATATATTTTATCAGTTTTAGTTTTTATTGGGTTCACTGCTTTTGAGACAATATTAGGTGTCCTGAAAAAAAAAACAGTATAATTAATTTTTAAAAATAACTTGTTAGCCATATTTGAATCTCTCATTTTTTTCAGAAACACATCAATGTTTTGGTTGTTTTTAGTTAAGCATGAATTCAACTTTTGTAGACGTAGGCGCACAGGCAGAAACAAAAGAAACATCAATCAGCCAATTGCTCGGAGCTTTTGGTGGTCATGAAAACATTCATGTATTGCAGACTAGATGTAATACCCGGCGTTGCCCGGGCTGAACACAGGGTGAAGGGGATCTTTTTCGAAATCAGATGCAGTTAGTAATTGTCTTTTTAATTTGAATGTCAAGTGTGAAAATTAATTTATATTACTTTCAGATCCCGAAAGACGTTGTTCTGCCAGTGTATAATTATTTACATTAATAGATATGACTATAAAGCACTATAGAAAAAAGCTGAAAAATAATAGATTACTAATATTGAAAAGATTCCATTATCTAGCTAATGCTCGGCCTGCGTTGCAATGCCTCATTCAGTTTTGTTTTGTAATATGTTTGAAGTAGTTCCACATATACAAATCATCTATCCATCTCTCTATATATATTTATCTCTATCTACATATATATACATATATGTATCTATCTATATTTATCTCTTTATATCTACATATATACTTCCCACTATATATCTTCTATATATGAGTCTCTATATAGCTCTATACATATATAGGTATATCTCTTTATCTAACCCATTTCATTCTCTATACCTCGCTCTATCTCAGCTTATCTCTCCGTCTCTATCTCACTATATATATATATATATATATATATATATATATATATATATATCACTCTATCTCTGTCTCTCTTTTATATTTAAATAAATCGTGTCATGCGTGCGCACTTATACAACAAAAACAGACGAAGTGCCGCTATATAAAATGAAATAAACACATTTTTTGACACGATTCGTGCTCCAACTATTGAAAAATAGTTACACCGTCTCAGTAACCTTCATGGGCATGCGCATAACAAATCACCAAAATTTCATCGCAATCGGATGAATGGTATAGGAACGCATACGGCATAAACAAAGGAAAATTAAAGACATGATAAACGCATCAAACGATGGTGCGTTTAAAATTCAAGGCAACTATTGACGAAGTTAAGAACAAAACTGTTATTAGTGCCTTTATTTTGCTAGCCGCTGCGAGCTGCACTAAGCGGACTGGTCTCACCAAGGAGAAAAATATTAATTTTCCAGACCTTACTATGTGTATGATCGTGTGTCAGACATAGAGAAATGACACTCACTCACTATTTGTATGTCTATGACCTATGATTTTTTCTGTTATAAAATGAAATTATCACTTTTTCACTCCCTTAGGGATAGAATTTCATATTAATATGGGGTCTATGTGTTAATCCAGGTTATAAGCTAGCTGTAGGCCAAATTTCATTTAAATCCATTCAGTAGTTTTTACGTGAAAGAGTAACAAACATCCATCCATACTTACAAACTTTCGCGTTTATAATATTAGTAGGATACAACCATGGCGGGAAGAAGTAAGGGAGTTGGTGTGTACAATATTTGCCATGTTAATAGTTATTTCTACTTTGCTTTTTTCTTATCTGCATACCAAAACAATTTTTAGTAATAATGAAGTTTAACGCTAATTTCTTGCAGATGTGTTGATATTATGTTGATTTAACAATATTCACTACATGATGGCAACTTTACTATTCTTCCAAGCGAGTTCTTTTCAAGCTATTAAACTAAGTTATAGCAAATTAATTATAATTAGCCTTTGTACAGCTGCGATTTGTTTTGCTATCCAGTTGCTAACCATTTTACTTCGACTTCAGAACGGACACCCATTACATGGATACAAACAACATAAGTCAAAGAGTTCGTGGTTTCGGCATTAAAAAGTTAATACAAAATTAAACCTATATCTACCATGGCAACTATCGAGGATAGCAACCCATGAGCTATCATTGAATGTTTTGTTGTTTCAAGAGGTAATGTTATTTTTGAGCTTGGAGCACGTGTTATAAATGGTATGGTGTCGTTTCCAGTAAGATTATAAACTGAAAATTGATTCTGACAATAAATTTATGCTTTCGCTTGATAATCTCGCCCTTGGCCTTGGCTACTGGGCCTACTAAAGGAGACTACTCCCGCCCCCTCTCGGGTCGCTTCCAAGAACCAAAACGGGAATATTCATCAAAAGCCCTAACTTCATGTAAAATGCAACCCATGTTAAAGGGTACAGGTAAATGCAAAATAATAAATTAAACAGCACTGTAAAACCAAAGTAGGAGTGTCCTGAAGTAGCAGCATGAATTAATTAAAATATCAAAATATAAATGAAACATATTTCTTCACATCCATTTATTTACGCAAGTCCCCCAAAAAAAATACAATAATTACCAAACGGCAAATTATAATCATACGAATTTTGCGTAGCCATGGATTCAAACTAAAAATAAAGTACTTTAAATACTCTATACAAGCAATTTATCACAAAAAGCTGCATGCCTGATTTTACGCACGAGATAATCCAGTGCGTATTTCCGGTTTGTCATTTACCAAATAGTACTTAAAAAATACACTCACTTAAAACTATTTAAAAGAACTTTCACAAAATAAATATTCGTGCTTGTTTTATACTAAAAGAGGTATCGTTAAAAATAATGACTAAAACCGATATACAATCTTAAATACTAAAATATAAAAAATATCACAGTAAAATATCGCCATTATATTATATATTAAGTTCATAGCCCGGGCAGTCTTCGCCGCAAACTCAAGTTGATAGTCAAATGCGGGGGTGGCGTCAGCAACTGTGTACTGGGTCATTAAATGGTGTGATTATACGTCGCTCTATTTTTTTATATATTCCCCTCACTAATCTTTGCTTGAAAATAAAGTTATACTCTGCAACAAGTACTTTAAATATTAGTCGAAGCAAAATCTTTCATGACTAACACAATCGTTTCACACATCTTCGCACCATGCAAAATGTCCATCACCTAAATAAAGTTGTAAATGGCCACATACTTGTATTCCGCAGAACATCCAAACCTGATTATGACTATCTTAGTCATAATGGCAAGGTGTCTCTTCTTATAACGTCACACCTTAATACACACACGCGCAACGGCGTGCCGACGAAACGCATATGACAGGCAGTTACGAGGAAAGTTGCTTCCTCATTTTTCTTTGCACACACACTCGCGTAAATTACACACACCCAGTACTACTTTCAATGCTTTTAAAACCCTATTTGTCTAAACATAAAATTTCGCGGCGTTGTAAATTTGGGGGCAGGAGCCCGCCGACGTGCACCGTCAAGTTGCCCGTGCGGAACTACTCGCAGCCCATTAGCTGTAAAACGTGACGTAACACTCCCTCTCTCGCTGACGTCACGACCATACGCCCAAAATTTGATGGCTCAAAAAATGTTCTGGCATATATTCAATCTTATGTAGTTTATACATTATATTTAG
Organism: Bacillus rossius redtenbacheri; assembly: GCF_032445375.1. Taxonomy (NCBI): domain Eukaryota; kingdom Metazoa; phylum Arthropoda; class Insecta; order Phasmatodea; family Bacillidae; genus Bacillus; species Bacillus rossius. The sequence continues at coordinate 234,861,862 of NC_086330.1, forward strand.
ACCTTAAAACTTAAAAATTATCTTCTTAACATCGTACAATTAAATAATATCATAAATCAGAAATATTAATTTTCATGTAAATTATAGCCTTCGGCCTGCGATAAACGGCCAGTAACTAGCATTTCTGCTGAACCTAAATAAAAAATAATTAACAATTGTATTAAAGTTATACTAAATATTTAACAGAAAGATAGGTAAAAAAAGGAAAAAAATAAATTTAATATAATTGAGGCTAGCTCTAAAATGGCAGAATTAAGAAAGGGTAGAAACCCGTAGGACTTAAGTGATAAGCACCAACATCTAAAGAAACCTAGAGGCACTTTCGGCCAGCCAAAAAATAATTAATAAAAATATAAATTAAATTAAAACAGCAAAACAAAATTTAAAAACCTTATTTTACCTTTGACTCACATAATTCTTTAACTAAATAGCTGCCAGACTACTTAGGTTAGGCCAAACTTAGATCTACTCGCACCATATACCTTTCCTTCCCACTTTTCCCTAGCTTTAAAACAAAATTGCTTTATATGCTATTTATTAAAAAAAAATGGCAATTATACATCTGTTTCTCCTAACTAGGGCACTCAAATTTGAAATGGCCTTCTTGCCCGCATTTATAACGTCTATCTTTTCCTTATCCCCTACTAACAAGTCTTACTTTTTCTCTGATCCTGCTATCTCCTTCAGTTTCTCTAGTCGATCGCTGGGCACACATAAAATTCTCAACTTCTACGGCCCATGGCACCAACCCTACGATATCTTTAAGTCTTTTCACAAACGAACATTTCCTCCTGACCTCCGGTTGCATATTCTCCATTATTAATTTGACGACACGCCTCTCACTTAGTCGAGTGCCAAAAACCTTAATCATGTACAAAACATTCTGCACAAATTCCACTGTGTTTTCTCCGCCCCTTTGAAATCTAAATATCTTTCGCCTCTCCGTTTCTTGTTTTCCTCGCAAGGGGATGAGGTCTTCCCCAAAATTTTAGTTATGTTTCTTCCCAACTCAACTCATCTTTGATACATTGTTTTATCACCAAACACAAAATGTTCTGGCCATCGGCCTGCGATAAACGACCAGTAACTAGCATTTATTCTGAACCTAAATAAAATATAATTAACAAAAAATAAAATTATATTAAATAATTAACAGAATAAGTTGTAGAAATAAAAAATAAATAAAATAAAAAAATTAATATATTTGAGTCTAGCTCTAAAATGGCGGAGACGTAGCACAAATGTAACAATAATGAAAGTAACAGGAACCAAGGTTTAAGAAATGAAAGTTATTATAAATGAAATTCCCAACTCTAAGTGACATCAGAATATTGGCTCTACTAAGTAATTGGTGTGTTTTAAAGAAAAAAGTAATAATATATTTTTTTAATAATTGTAAAACTGGCCAGCATAAGTGACATAAACTACAATGAAGGAACTCTAAAAATTTAAAAAAGTTGATAAAATATTTAATTATAGTATTACAATTATTTTTAATGCAATTTCTTGACATATGCAAAACATATACAGGTTATTCATTTAAATGTTTTGTGTGTTTTAATTCCATTGTAATTAAATAATGTTGAATTGTAGTTAGGATTAATGTGTTCTTTTCAGAAACAACGAAAGTTAATACAATTTATTAATTTTAAAACGGCAACATATAAATGTTACTTTTTACTAACACAAGCTAAGATAACCTTCAATTGTGATTAAGAATACATAAATTATGAAAAATGTAATGAAACTATTACAAATGTATAGATATATATATATATATTTGTACTTCCTGAAAAATTAGGGTTCAGTAACCTAATCTTTTTCTGGAATAAGCTATGTATTCATTTTGTGAATTAAAAGAAAAGAACTTAAAACCAATACGTTTTAAAAGGTAAAAAAAATTAATTTAATGCATTTTCTTTCTCGAAAGATAAAAATTAATGTTTATTTGATAAAACATTCTAAATAAAACAGCTGAATTGCGTGAATAGTTCTTTAAAATAGTTTTGAGTATATTCAATTTAGTAGATAAAATAAAATCTATGATCGCGTGGAAAGGTTGTAAGGGTTTTGTATCGCTCGGCTGTGGCCGATGCTTCAAGCTATGGGAGCAACACACAACTTAGAACTGCCATAACTTAGAAACACATTACACAGCGTATAATTTTTGATGAGAAGGTGTATTTTGAAATGACTGTAGTGAGACGTTTTCTTTTACCGGTTCCCACACTGAGTGCTGCACCCTTGTGATGTTCCAGTCGTACTATATAGGTGGTGCTATTGTTACTCACATAGAAACCCTCCACTCTGGGTGTAATAAATTCTAACTGATCCTTGATAACAAACAAGGCCTGGAAGCGTGTGCCGACTATGTAAAGGAAACACAGTAGTGTGCAGACGACCCAGAGCCAGAGCGGAGTGAGTGACAAATAAATTTAGCTTAACTCCTACAAGCATTAGCTGCAGAGTTACCATAGCTCTTAGACTAACAGGCTAGTCTATTATACTGTTTTAAGAGACAGTACAGTACAACAACCAAATGTTTAGATATTTTCTTGCGGCATTCTCTATACCTCTCTACATATCCCTCTATCTTTCTATCACATTTTCTCTCTATCTATATATCTCTCCTTCACTCTCTCTCTCTCTTATATTTAATTCAATTCTCTGTCTCTCTTTTATATTTAATTCTCTCATGCGTGCGCACTCGTACAAAGAAAACACACGAACTGCCACTAAACTATATGAAATATACACGTTTGTTGAAACGATTTGCGCGCCACATGTTTTAAAATTGTTGTACTAACTCAAAAACCTTCGCGGGCATGCGCATAACAACTCTTCAAAGATTAATCGCAATCGAATGCAGGACAATCAAACACACACGCGCGCGCACTCACACACATATAATATATTATATATTATATTTATTATATAATATATATGTTATGTATATATATACATATGCGCTTTTGTACAGCTACGATTTAACATACAACTTCAAAATCAGAGCAGACACCCACTCCATGGATATAACTTGCGCGCCATAGAACTCGGACCATAGAAAAGAGGAACTGTCATAATATTTACTTGTAATTATCCAATACACTCGCGCTCACCTATTATACGTTATTTCCCGTAGTAAAATACCCCTTGTATCAAAGGTCCAGTGTGCAAAATTTCACAGAGATCGGAGGAACGTTGCTTTAACAACGAAATAGAGAAAAATCATCTAAAATAATATAATTCTGCTTTATCGAAGTCTCATCTAGACAGTTATCTCCCTCGTTTTTCAAAGGTCAAGTTTGTAAACTTTCATCGCAATCGGATGAATGGTTTAGAACGCATAAGGAACGAACAAATTAACAAACATTCTTGACTGGTTCTCAGAAATTTACGAAAATCGTGTCCACGCTCAGTTTTATGTGTTATAAACATTATGTCATAAGCTTTGTATTTTTTTTTACGAAAACTGTACCATTATAGCCAGGGCCGGATTTAGAGGTCTGGAGGCCTCGGGGAAACATAGGACCGGAGGCCCCCTGGCCCCAAATTATTTTCCAAAGAATATGAACAATTTTTTTCAGTCGAGTTTTCCAATAAATAATATATTGTGAAATCAAGTAGATTTTCTTAGTATTTAAAAAACATACATACATATAATCGGAGACAAGAATTATATGAAATTAAATTTTAGTGTTATGAACGGAACCTTCCGAGCTTTTTTTGCCGAAAAATCGTTGATGATTTCGCTGAAATCCAATTCCCGGAGTAAATCGCTTTCAATGCTCAGGCGAGAAAGCTTCGATAAACGGTTTTGTCCCATTGTGGTTCGACACCTATTTTTTATAATTTTCCTTTTTGAAAATGAGTGCTCTTCAGTGCAATTTGAAACCATCAAAACCAAATACAAATTCAATGCAATTTCAAGGTTTGGAAATGTAGCTCTGAAATTTTGATCTGCGAAAATTTGGTAGTAAAATAGTTCCGGAGATTGGTCTTTTCCATAGTCCTTTTTGTATGAGTCGATCAAAGACACAAATTGAACCAATTCATTACCGAGACTAGGCTCTAAATCATCCGTATAAACTTTCACCAATGCCTCTGCTGCAGTGTGCAAATTTTCAGCATCCATCTTCTCGATGTTATTAAGAAATCCAAATCTCGAACTTACAGCTTCATATGCATGCAATCTTTCAGTAAGAGAAACACATAGCTGGTCAACCACTGGGATGAAGGCGGATACTTTGTATTTCTCCTTGGGTGACAGATTTGTGTCTTGTGCTTGCCCATGCCCATAATCGAGTGGATTCAACCTCACATTTCTTGTTCTGTTGCGTGATTGTACGTATTGGTCAGTATGAGAAATTTTCTTGGCTGCTTCCTCGTATTTATCAAAATCGTTTCGTTTGGAATCCACGAATGATTTCAATGATTCTAGTGCACGCATTGCCTATTCAAGAATCATTTTCGGGTCTTGCAACATCTTGTTTGTAGCGTTGAATCGCTCCAAGATGTCGTTCCAAAAGATTGCAAACAAAGCGGTTTCGAGACCACTCATCTTCTGTAGAAGGTGCGTTGCTTCATTCCTCACGATGTCTTTTTGCTCTTTATCGGAAGATATGCTGGTTAGAGCTTCTGCGATTTCCGAATAGCCGTCGACTATTGCTTTCGTAGCTTCAGCTCGACAAGACCAACGAGTGTCGCTACGCTTTTTCAACACGTAAAACTGTCCGCTTTTTTTCTTCGATAATTTCTCGATCAGAATTCGGTATCGCTCTGTACTTGCTGTGAAAAACGTATATAAATTCTGCTTGAAACAAAATAATCGAATAGCCGACGGACAAGAGTTAGCAGCTGCCTTTCCCACTAAATTGAGAGAATGACCACAACAAGGTACAAACGCCGATAAATGATTTTTCTCCAAAATAAGAGCCGGCATCCCTTTGTATTTGCCACTCATGTTTGCAGCATTGTCATATGATTGGCCGCGGCAATCCATGATGTCTATTTGATGGTCACCTAAAAATTTGAGTAGAGCGTTTGCTGTGGCTTCGCCAGTATGACCGAAGTTTGGTAAAAAGGTGATAAATCTTTCTTTTGGCGTCGATCCTTCCATATATCGAACAACTATAGTTAGTTGATCGATGTGAGATTCGTCGGGAGTAGAGTCCACTGATACAGAATAATATTTGGATTTTTTTTTATCCTGGATACTATTTCAGTTAGTACTTTATCACCCATAGAACTGATCAGTTCTTCGCAAATCGTGGATGAAAGGTAACTGACATGACCACTCCCTTTGTGTGCATGCTCTTTAAAATGGGTTGCCAGGATTGGTTCATACTCGGCTAGCAATTCCAAAATTCCCAGGAAATTTCCATTTCTTGGTGAGCCAACAATTTCATTGTCACCTCGAAAGGCTAATCCGCGTTCAGCAATGAATTTGATGGTACTAACGATAATTCTGAGGATTTTTCGCCAATACTCGATTTGTTGTGCCTCTTGCATCGCTAGCTCTTGATCGATGCGTACAGTGACTTTTCCCCGTTGAACTAAACTCATTACTGATTCCAAATGAGTCTTCGAAATCTCATGTTCATATAGACGATCGGATGCATGCTGCCAGTCACTGAAGCCTTCTCCACTGAGTTGAGTGTTTTGAGTGGACATTAATTTACACGCATAACAATATATTTTCCCCGTAGTTGGAGAAAAGCAAAGCCAGAATCGATTGACGGTCTCTTGATTTTTATTACGGCGTGTAAACATGTTCTTTGTACATTTTCGAACAAAGTTGGAATTATCTCGTGGCTGATCTTGATGAACTGAATTTTGCAGAGATACTTGATCGCAATTTTGAAGTTCTGTGGAACCTTTTTTCGCCCAATATTCGATCATTTCCTTTGTTATCTTAGCAGGCCAAAGACCTATATCATTTTTGAGACCGCAAAATTTGGCTTCCTCTTGGATTTGATATTCAGTTATAGAAAATTGTTTGGTGTCGCCTGATGAAACCTCAGCCTCATGATCTTGAATACTATCGACCACACCTCCATCTACTGTTGAATCTCCTGCTGTTATTTAGGATATTGATAGATTTCTTCTTTATTTGACGACGTAAAAAAACTGGTCAATTTGGGTGTTTTAGCTAAAGATTCTTTCTTGATACGTTCTGCTTGCAATTTCCTCTTCTGAGAGCCACTAGCAAAAACTCGAGGAGTTTTGTGGCGATCACTCATGATTCCGCTATAAAAGAAATGTTAAGAAAACAAACATGTGCCTGAAAAAGCCCTTAACCAACAGGAAAATAGTCGTGTAGGTGATAGTCGAGGAAAATAAAATATTAGCAGAAACACAAAAAAGAGTTACGAGCAGTGCACATGGAAGTCGAAAAGAATAGAGAAGCTGTTAGCTATGTATTGAAACAGGTCCAGTTATGTGCATGCACTCAAAAAATAAGAGACATGAACAGAAGTGAATTGAGGAAAATTATTTCAAAATTACATTAGCAAACATTGCTTTACCTATTAAATATTAGCATGTGATCATGATAGTCCAGTTGCCTCAATGATTAAACAATTAACTCACGCAGAACCGAACAAACGCATGATAAATAATAAATCATAACCTCTCCGTAACCATTTTTTATGTTCTTGTCTGCATATATTTCATATATGTTATTATACATAAGTTAAGGAAAAAAACACGTTTTCGTAATTGCACAATCAAATACGACATTCGGTTTATATTGTAGATTACAAGATAACGATGAAAATACTCACGTCCGTAAAAATTCGAAAGGATTTACATTTGTTGCACAATGTTCGTAAGTTCGTAGCTTCTCAGAAGCACGAGAATGTATCAAATTCCGGGATTCCCTGCTATAAGGACGCCACTCAGCGGACACTTGTCAACGCTACGACGGATCGTACAGACTTAAAACGGGGGAAACAGGTACCGTCGTATCTCGTATCGACACGCAGGGGAATAGGCTGAATAGGCATTTCGATATTTTACTGATTGCCTGATTGGAGTGAACAAATATAGATAAATTATTTCTGTTAATATTTAACAATAATATAATCATGTATGTACAAAGTACTGTAGCAGGGTGGCCACATACTGGGAAAACCGGGAAAAGTCAGGGATTTTAGAAATGGTCAGGGAAAATCGGGAAAAGTCAGGGAATCGCCTGAGGTCAGGGAAAATTTTCTCTTCTACCATGCATTATTATATTTGAATATGCCATGTTATGTTAGAATGTGTACCGTAAACCAGTTCTTACGTGCTGTTCTCGTTCAACAGTACAAAAACAATGGCTTGCGTGCAACATGAATAACTATCGTAAATCTCTTTTTACATGCTAAATGTCGCACACCAGTACCATAATAATTTGGTGTGCATGGTTTTTCTGCTCTCGGTGTTGCCAACAAATGTAATGTGTACCGGTAAACCAGTTCTTACGTGCTGTTCTCATTCGACAGTACGAAAACAATTGCTTGCGTGCAACATGATTAACTATCGTAGATCTCTTTTTACATGCTAAATGTCGCACACCAGTACCATAATAATTTGGTGTGTATGGTTTTTCTGCTCTCGGTTTTGGCAACAAATGTACTTGTTTTTGAGCACGTTCTAAGAAATCTACAAAATCAAATGGCTACTTTGTTTGGCAGCATATTTTCAGTTCTTATTTTCGCTTATATCATGCATATTATTTCGTAGGGTTTTTTCTAAAATAAAAGGTTTAATCATTGATGTGTTAAAACATTGCAATGAAAATCAAAAGCAAATGAAAAGCCGGTGGTGGGGTAAATTTGACGTTATTTCTTTCGGTTTCGGCTGGGATCGCTTGTAAAGTACCTATTGCTGGTGTTGCGGAAATTATTACGACGGAGTTGTAGGGGTAGTGTTCGTTAGACGAAGTGTTTTAAGTGATTATTACTGCAGTGAGCTACTTCTTAGGAATCGTAAATGGGGACTATGAAACGTCTAACATGGCTGGCTAGCTGTTCAGAGAGTTGGCCAACCTATTTTTATACAGACGTGACAGACGTTTGATTTGTTTGTTTACACTTGAAAAGATTGCATAAAATTTCGTGTTTCAGTATTTAAATTGTGACGAAATTTCATAGTTTAGAAATGACAATTTAAGGAAAGTTCGTTAACAGTTTCATGGTAAGTTGCGAATAATTTGAGACCCTGAAACATGGTATTTCCAAGAAAGACTTCAAATTTCAAAGATGATTGGCTTCAAGATGAGAGATTTTGTTTGTGGTTGGAACGACCTAAAACCGGAAGTAATCATGCCCATTGTTCGCTGTGTCAGAAAACATTCTCCCTCAGCAACATGGGAAAACGTGCACTCACAAGTCACATGAATGGTGAAAAACACAGGCATGCAGAAGAATATTCCAAACGTAGCAGTTTTGTAACTTGGGTATGTACTTTTCTTGTGAAACAAGCCTTCTATTAGTGCCAGTGGTAATTCTGATTCACAGTCATCCTCCATGTTGTATACTACTACTATTGTTTCTGATGGTACTGTTCTTGGTGACCAGTCGGGGGTTGTCAGTAAAATGCAACCTGAGAAAAATTGTGAACCGTCAGTTGTGGAATCTACAGCTCTTTGCAAAATGCCACTGTCTGGGATAAAAACGTTTGTTTTAAATGAGGGGGTGACTAGGGCTGAAGTTTTGTGGAGCATGCAAACAGTTTTATCACATAAGTCTTTGCGTTGTGCAGTAAGTGATGTGACTGTGATGCAAATGATGTTCCCAGACTCATCAGTTGCCAAATATAATGCAACTGCAAAGAACAAAAATTGGGTACATTATATTACATGGCATATCCCCTTATTTCCATAATGAATTAGTGAAAGACATATTCCAGTGTACTGAAATAGTTGTGGAGTTTGATGAATCACTAAATAAGACTTCCCAACTTGGACAAATGGATATAGTGGTGAGATTTAGGAGAGAACAGAGCTGCCAGGTTTCAACTAGGTACTTCATCTCAGCATTTTTGAATCATGCTACAGCTGAAGATCTGCTGAAAGCATTCACTGAGACACTGTCAGAAGTAGATTTGTGCAAAATTCTGCAAATCTCTATGGATGGTCCCAGTGTCAACCTAAAGTTTCACCATGATCTTTGTGCTTCTTTGTCGTCAGATCCAGAGGCTCGTCAGTTGCTCAACATTGGTACCTGTGGCCTTCACAGTATTCATGGGGCTTTCAAAACAGGGATTAAAGCCACTGATTGGGACATAATTGATTTTTTGCAGTCACTCTATACACTTTTCAGGGATGTACCAGCTCGGTGAGGGGATTTCACTCATTTCTCAGTTTCAAAGATTTTTCCTTTCAAGTTTTGTAGTATTCGCTGGCAAAAAGGGCTATTCAGATTATTCCGATGGTTCAAAAATATGTTGATGCTGTTTCCAGAGATTCCAAATTGACACCAAAGTGCAAGAGCTTTAACACTGTATCTTCAGCATTGAAAGACAATCTTCTGACTTGTAGCTGGCTTTCTTTGTATCTGTGGCATCTGAAGTAGAACAATTTCTTACAGAATTCTAGACAAACACTCCTTTGGCACCCTTTCTATATGAATCGTTGAGCAAAATTTTGAAAAATGTACTGTCAAGGTTTGTTAAAGATGGAATTGTAAATGGAACAAAGTCTGTAACCATAATGATGATTTCAGATGACAAAAATTTACTTACTACCGAAGATGTCACTCTAGGCTTTGAAACACTGGAAGCTCTGCGAAAAATCAAAGACAAAGTTAAAGAAGTTGAAATTGTTGTGTTTCGTCAAAAGTGTAGAACATGTCGTCAGAAAATGTGCCTGAAAATTAGGAAATGTCTCTTATCCACATCCTTACCAGAGTAATTTCTTGTCTGGATCCTGAAGTAGCACTGCATCCAAACATCCGGGACAAACGATTGGCAATGGCTCTCCAACAGCTGGTTCAATAAAGGCATTTCACAGGCTTAGAAGAAGACTGCATTCAGAAGCAGTTTAAATCTGTTTTTGAAAGTACTCTTTTAAAGAAACTATGAAGAAATTTTCAAGAGAACATGACCGTTTAGATGACCTATGGATGAAAGTGTTATCAGCTTGTAAAGAAAAAAACTGAGGAACTCAAAGCATTTGTGAAGAAAGTAATTATTCTCTCTCATGGAAATGCACCACTAGAAAGAGGATTTTCTATCAATAAGGAATGTATTGTCGAAAATCAAACTGGAGAATCTCTCGTAGCACAGAGGCAGGTGTATGATGCTGTTGTAAACATTGGTGGAGTTGAGAAGGTAACAATTACGAAGGCATTGATACACTCTGTCCGTAACTCCAGAACTCGGTACCAAGAATCTGCAGAAAGAAAAAAAAAAACAAGAGAAGATGCAGAAGACAGAGCAAAAAGTGAGAAGAAAAAATTGGCGTTACAAATACAAGAATTGGAGAGGAAAAAATGCCTACTTATGAAGAGTGCAAGAACAGAAACTGCTCTTCTTGATGAGGAAATACAGTCTTTAAGAAGACAATGAGTGAGTGATATCAGGCCTAAATATTTGCATTGATTGGTTGTAACAATTTTTACTTTTCAAATGTTTAATTCTTTTAGATACTGCATGGTTATTAATTTTTTATTTTTTTTATTACTGTTGAAATTTTTATGCCAAAGAATCGTAACAAAACTGCTAACAACAGAGACCCTATATTTCTCGTTTTAAAATATATTTATAAAATCGCAATCATGGTTGTGTAAATTTAAAAAAATTGTAATCAGGGAATTTTTTTGCACAGTCGGGGAAAACCTGGAAAAGTCAAGGAATTTCATTTCTACATTTCTGTGGCCACCCTGTGTAGGTAAAGGTAAAACAGGGAAAAAAGAATATCAAAGGAAAAGATGTTTACTAGTGTTTACTTGTCGGAATTTGAAAGATTTTTTTTTCCGAAGTCTCTATTGTGGGGGCCCTCCGTTTGTGGAGGCCCCGGGGCTTTCGCCCCGGTTGCCCTCCCCTAAATCCGGCCCTGATTATAGCTACTCGAACCATACATAATTTTAGTGTACTCATCTCAAAATAAAAAATGGCAGTTGACTGAATACTTTAAATATCATTCCCTCATCGTGTCCCATTCTCAATATTACAATGATATTATATTAATTAATTTTGTTTTATGAAAATAACTATTATGATATCATTAATTTCTTTAAAAATACTGTATTTTACAGTAAATATCCTTTAATTTTTATCTGGGTCCCCAAAAAAATATTATTCCCTCACTTTTTTATTAACACTTGCATTGTACTTTTGAATTAGATAATATATGGCTGCGCTTATAAAATTTGTAGTTGGCAGTACTGCCAATGTAACCAGTTCAGCATTGTTGTACGGCGGGAAGAGATGTATTGCAGTCAACTAATTTTCGTTTCATTATTTAAATTTAACATTTTTATGTATCATTCCTTCACCTCAAATTAGAACAAGGTAATTATTTTATTTTGTAATAATTATTATATTGTTTTACATGTTTTGAGGAGTAAATAACTTGCCTTAAGTTGCAATTTAATTTGAGGTTATGCACAATCATTTTTTGTAGGCTATGTTTGAATTTATTATTCACTCACTATCATTCCCTTATCAAATTTTTAATTAGGGAATGAGCATTTATAAGGGAATAACAATAAAATAATGAAGATATCAGTAAATTTAAACAAATATATTTATTAAAATGTAAAAAAAAAAATAAGTTTTTGTAAAAATAAATTCATGGTTACAGAAAAAGTTGATGATTTTTATTTGGATTTAATGTAAATTTAGCAATAATATAAAAAACCTCATTCCCTCACCTATATAATCATTCCCTCATAATTGATATTTTTCAAGTCCATACTATTTTCAATTAAATTGAGAAATTTTGGGGACCACATAGTCAGTCGAGGTAAGGCACTTTTGTACTGTGTATTTTATACAAAAATTGTCAATTAAAGCAAATTATATATTTTTTTTTGAAAATTCATTTTTCTCTATCTCTTATAGATGTATGTATGTATGTATATATATGTATGTATATATAAGCTATCATAACCACTTGCAAGTTGTTATGCATGTATAAATTTAATGTAAAATAATTTTAATATACCTATATTATTTTAAACATACATAATATGTCTCGAAATATTTGCGTTTTGGGCCTCGTGTTAAATTTCCTACCAAGGTCAATATATCGTCTGTTTTATCTGTAAGTTACAAGACGAAACCGTTGCGGCGAATTCAACAGCCCTCCTGTATGCCAGATGATGGTAGACCTGAATCGATGATTTCCCCAACATGGACAACCCTTTTCTGTGTCTCAACTTCTCTGGCAGACCGCGCTCTTCGGAGACTTTTGAGGCCACTGCTCCTTTGTTATGAGCCGCGCGTGTTTTTTTACTCTGGTTTATTTATATCTTCTCTTTTTCCCTTCCATTCGCCCCATGTTCTTGCCGCCCACCGAATGTCCGCGCGTTTCCCATGCGGACTTGCTGCCGGAATGTGCTCGCCTACTTCACGAGCATCACGCATGCCATCAACAATGTCCCTGTGCATGCGTACATGTTGTGAATAAGAACAGACTTCATTTGGTTAGTGCTTGTTTAATGTTATATTTGGTATTTTCTATGTGTATGTTCCACTTGGGTTTTGTCTGTTATGTTTTATATTTGTCGTTCGCGTGAATGTGCACATTAAATTTTGTAGTGGGATAGTTTTTTTATTTATTCGTTCCTACAAATCACAACAGGTTATGGGCCCAGGGACAAAATGATTATGAAGGGACAGTGATTTCAAGGTATGCTTTTGAAGGTTTAAGCGATTTTGTATTGATGCCGATAGTGATGTAGAAGTAATCAACAGACTTACCTAACATAATGGAGGCCCAACATGGCAACAAGCAAGCACACAGCACATTACCACTAAGAAGCTGATTGGCCAAGAAAATTACAACACATGGCAGTTTTCCATGAGAACTTACTCGAGCATGAACTATGGCAGTGTGTTACTGGCGAAGAAGAGAATTCCAAGGAGGTTACAAATGCTCGGATAAAGATAATTTGCCTATCTGTTCGGTGAACTATGTTCGTGTCCAAGATAGTATTACAGCAAAGGAGGTATGGGACAAGTTAAACAGTGCTTTTTTTCAGGATTAAAGTTTGACACGAAGGGTGGGATTTCTAAGAACACTGATAACCAAATTGTAAACCCGAATTTTTGTGGACGAGTATGGCAATGCCATTATAAACATAGCACACAAACTTCGAGGCATCAATTTTTAGGTAAGTGAGGAAGGGATTGGAACATTATTGCTAGCCGGATTGCCAGACGAATATAGATCTGATTACGGGCCTATAAAGTTCAGGAATGCCTATTACGGGTGATTCTATTATAACAAAACTCCTGCAAGATGTTCAAGTCACCAAAAATAAGCCTTGTTGCCTGATCAGATGTCAGCCTTCTATGGCACTAGAAAAAGAGTTTTAAGAAGTGTCCCAAATGAAATGATTACAATGAGTTCGGCCACATACCGCGAAATTGCCCACAACTAGATGAACTAGTAAGAAATGTAGAAATTAAGAACATGGATCCAAGGGAAAAAGGTCACAGTACATTTCTGAATGTTCTTTCAAGGGGCAATGCAGAGGCTGAGGAATAGTATATAGATTCTGTGGCAACGACACACCTCACTAGACAACTAAACTGGCATTTGGTGCTCACGAAATTGCAAATAATCAAGTTGTGATGGCCGATAGCAACCGACTGTCAGCTAGCTGCAAGGGAGATGTTCTTCTAAAAGTATTCATAACCAGAAAGGCTGACACCATTAAGGCAAAAAAAAAGTATTATATGTGCCTAAACTTTCCACCAATCTGCTCTCAGTAAGTAGAATTGTCAAGAATGGCCACACTGTGATTTTTAATGGCAAGGGGTGTAGCATATACAACACTAACCGAGAACTGGTTGCCACTGCCTCTTTATTTAACAACATGTACATGCTGGATCGTCCTGAAGAAAATGCCAACTGTGCCTAGATGTCTGATATCTCTAGTGGTGCAGAAGACTTAGTTACTTGAATCAATGGGGCACGAGGCAGTTGAGGAATGGATCAGCGACTGGTCCAACATTTACCAAGTTTTATAGTTCCCCCTGTACGACGTGCGTGAAAGGTAAGCAGCACAGACTTCCATTCCATCATCTGGGGTCTAGGGCACATGAACCATTTCAATTAGTGCACTCAGATATTTGTGGCCCAATGGAGGAAAATCGATTGGAGGTTCATGCTACTTCATGCACATCGATGATTACTCTAGGAAAGTATTTGTTTACTTCTTAAAATCTAAGAATGAGGCAACTAAATCTATTAAGGTTTTTCGGTTGTTTGTTGAGCGACAAACAAGGTGGCATGTCAAGACATTGCATACTGACATTGGGGGTGAAGTTGTTGGCGACCTTAAGGGATCTGGGAATTCAGCACCAGACCACTTGTCCCTACACATCTGAACAGAATGGAGTTGTTAAGAGACTAAATCACGCCCTTATAGAGAAGACATGTTGCCTTCTCATTGAGGTAGGGATATATTACACATTCTGCACTGAAGCATTAAATACTGAAGCTTGCTTACACAATCGCTCACCATCCAGGGTACTGAATGGACAAACACCAGAGGAAGCCTGGAGTGGTCGAAAACCAGACTTGAGGCATCTGCGAGTTTTAGGGCGTAAGGCTTTTGCACACATACCAAAGCAAAACTGTAGAGAACAATGCTCAGCAAACCAACATTGGAAACTTGCGTGAAAGAGGAGCTTGATTCGCTAAGACAGAATAATGCATGGGAGGTAACAATTTTTGCAGGCCGATAGAAAGCCTATTGACTGCAAATGAGTGTTCGTGACTAATAGAAATGCAGAAGGAGAAATTGAATGCCTAAAGGCTAGGTTGGTGGCAAAAGGTTGTGCCCAAAAAAGAAAAATTGACTATGAAGAGATGTTTGCTCTGTAATACGACTTGGATCAATAAGATTGGTTTTGTAATTGGCTGCGAAGTATAATTTAGATATTGATCACATGGATGTAGTAACAGCTTTTCTACGCAGTGACTTATTGGAAGATATTTATATGACTCAACCAAAAGGCTTCCAGTTATCAGGACATTAAAATAAACTTTCAGAGACAATGTATGGTCTCAAGCAAGGAAGTATACCATGTAACCAGAAGATAATCTAGCCCTGGAAGAAATAGGCTTATCTCGTTCACAGACGGACCAATGTATATACTCCACAATAGAAAATTAATATGTTATTTTAGTAGTTTATGTCGATGATCTACTCATTGCTTGCAACAACAGTCAGATGAAGAATTCCATTAAAACTGGATTAATGAATCGTTTTAAGATCAAGGACTTGGAGAGATTAAGTATATTCTTGGAATGAGAGTTACAAGGGTTCGAGCACAGGCAAAATCTGGATTGATCAGGAAGGACACATGATCATGGACGAATGCAACGCAGCCATCACTCCGAACGATGTCAACCAAAAGTTATCGAAGAGCATGGCATTACAATCACAAGATAGTGATGAGGAACCCAACAAGATACCTTACAATGATGCTATAAGAAGTCTAATGTACATCTATCAGAAACCAGGTCAGACATAGGATTTGCATCAAGTTCCTTCAGCAGTCCAGGAAAGTTTCACTGGGTGGCTGTGAAAAGAAGCATGTGGTGCTTGAAGGACACTGCAGATATGAAGCTTGAATTCACCAAAGGGAGATATAGTAATATAATGTTACGAGCGCGCTTGGCTGCAGTGCTTGGCGTCGCCGCACTCGTTCGGCCTGTCTGCGCCCCCTTCCACCCGCATCCTCTCCCTGGTATCTCGTGTCATACTATCTCGCTACATCCTGACCGTCGCAGCGCGCACCTGCCTCAGATCGGGTTACTTAAAAGAGGCCGCACTGCGGAATAAAAGGACTCAGACGCCTTTATCGGCGTTCTTAGAGCAGCCACCGCGTCCTTCGAGGACTCACGACGCGTTTCTGGGCATTTCGACGGCGAAGGTCGCGAGATATCTCGGAGACATGCCCGATTGTTCTGAATGGGAACCCAAGGGCTATTTAAGGAGGTTGGGCCGACCTTCGAGTCAGTCAGAGAGGGAGACTGAGTGAGTTCTCCCGCGGCGGAGATCCGGGCGATAGTGCCGCGGGTGCGGCAGAGTGGCGAAGTCCTTGGACGAAGGTTCCAGGGCAGTCAGTCAGTCAGTGAGTGGGGAGTTCTCCCGCTGCGGAGTTTCCGGGCGATAGTGCCGCGGGTGCGGCAGAGTGGCGAAGTCCTTGGACGAAGGTTCCAGGGCAGGGAGTGAGTAAGTTCAGTGGAGTCGGGAGTTTTCCCGCGGCGGAGATACCGGGCGATAGAGTCGCGGGCGCGGCGGAGCCGGGTGAAGTTCCGAGTGAGGCGTCGTGTGGGATCTCGGTGAAGGGTGTGACGGCGGCGGCGGAGTGCGGCGACGGAGTCCCGTGGCGGAGACCCACGAGGGGTGCTGCGGCGAGAGTTGCGCCGGAAGTGCGGCCCAGCGAGGTGTGTGAAACGAGTGACTGGGGAATTGGCATTTCTTTAAGTGTAGTTAATTATTTGCCAATTTAGAAGATTATTTGTAAGTGACAAGTAGTGGTAATAAATAAAACTGTGTGTGTGAAATAAAATCTATTAATTGGGCTATCCTTTACGAACCCCCGCAGGGAAATCGTAACATTTTGGTGTCAGAAGTGGGATAGCCCTAATTAACAGATTTTGGATTTTGTTACATTATTAGAATAATAGTTAAGGATAGAATTTAGTTCACGAGAATAGTTAATGTTTAGAACTTTAGTGAATTTGAAATTTTCTACAGTTAGTTTGAGTATACTGTAGTCAGTGTTAGTTTTGAATGTAATAGAGTTATTGTTAGTTAAATTAGAAGGTTCGGCTAGGTCATTTAAAATTAAGAACAGTATTAGAAAAAAAATTATTTAGGCTTGTAGTATATGTGGACAAGAAAGATGGCTGCCGATGAGCTTAAGAATGTCCTGGCATTCTTGGCCGAACTGAAGAGTGGCCAGGAAGAAATGAAGAATGAAATGAAGAGTAACAGGGAAGAAATGAAGAATGAAATGAAGAGTAACAGGGATGAAATAAAGAATGGCCAGGAGAAAATGGAGAATAGGCTGGACGAGATGAAGAGTAGCCAGAAACAAATGGAGAATAGGCTGGACGAGATGAAGAAGGGTCAGGAAGAAATGTTAGCCAGTATGAAGAATGGTCAGGAAGAAATGTTAGCTAGTATGAAGAATTTTAAGGAAGAAATGGTAACCAGTATAAAGAAATTTACGGAAGAAATGAAGAGTGGAAGGAAGGAGAGTAAGAACCACCATGAAGAAAAGAAGAGCGGGTCAAATAATAGCCTAGAGGAAATGAAGAAGGGTCAGGAAGAACTGAAGCATGGCCAAGAAGAAATGAGGAATGAAATGAAGACCGAAGTGAAGATAAGCATAGAAGGGAAGAACAGCCAAAAGAAAAACAGCGAAGAGAAGAACGGCGAACAGAAGACCGGTCAGGAGAAGCACAGCGAAGAGAAGAACAGAGAAATGAAGACCAGCCAAGAGGATACCAGCCAAGAGGAGACCAGCCAAGAAGAGACCAGCCAAGAAGAGACCAGCCAAGAAGAGAACAGTGAAGAGAATAACAGTGAAGAGAAGAACTACAAAGAGAAGACTAGCGAAGAGAAGATTAGCGAAGAGAAGACCAGCGAAGAGGAGACCTGCCGAGAGGAGACCAGTCAAGAGAACAGCGAAGAGAACAGCGAAGAGAACAGCGAAGAACACTGCGAAGAGGACATTAGCCAAGGAGAGGAGAACAGTCAGGACATGAAGATGAAAGAAGAGCTGAAGAAAAGCCGAGAAGAGATGTACATGAGTCAAGAAGAGATAGAGAAGTGCAAAGAAGAAACGAAGGAAGACCAAGAAGAAACACAGGAAGACCAAGAAGAGGTGAAGAAGAACCAAGAACAGGGGAATAAAGACCGAGAAGAGAAAATGAGAACACAAAGAGTGAAGAAGATGGTGCAAGGAGTAACTGAAAGCAGTCCAGACGATATTCATAAGAACAAAGAGGGAATGAGGAACCAAGAAGAGACGAAGAAGAGCTGGGAAGAAATGCTTTGTGAACAAGTAGCTACGAGAGAACAAACAGAGAGAAAAAGGGAAGAAACAAGCGAACCATTGGGAGGCAACGAGCAATGCTCTCAAGAGTATCGAGTCCTTCCAAGGCAATGGTCGGTCCGTCTCGGGCAGCTGACTGAACGACATGGGGAATCTGCGACCCAGAAGTGTCGCCGGGCGACAAGAGAAGCTACATCTAATGAGAGAGAGGGTTACCTGGTGAGACTGTATAGCTCGCGATGGAGGAACGGCAGGAGACCTAAACTTCGAGTAGCATGGGGACCTCCAGGAGGAGATGCATTACCTGTTCGGGACGAACAGGTTTAAGGAGGGGGCAATGTTACGAGCGCGCTTGGCTGCAGTGCTTGGCGTCGCCGCACTCGTTCGGCCTGTCTGCGCCCCCTTCCACCCGCATCCTCTCCCTGGTATCTCGTGTCATACTATCTCGCTACATCCTGACCGTCGCAGCGCGCACCTGCCTCAGATCGGGTTACTTAAAAGAGGCCGCACTGCGGAATAAAAGGACTCAGACGCCTTTATCGGCGTTCTTAGAGCAGCCACCGCGTCCTTCGAGGACTCACGACGCGTTTCTGGGCATTTCGACGGCGAAGGTCGCGAGATATCTCGGAGACATGCCCGATTGTTCTGGATGGGAACCCAAAGGCTATTTAAGGAGGTTGGGCCGACCTTCGAGTCAGTCAGAGAGGGAGACTGAGTGAGTTCTCCCGCGGCGGAGATCCGGGCGATAGTGCCGCGGGTGCGGCAGAGTGGCGAAGTCCTTGGACGAAGGTTCCAGGGCAGTCAGTCAGTCAGTGAGTGGGGAGTTCTCCCGCTGCGGAGTTTCCGGGCGATAGTGCCGCGGGTGCGGCAGAGTGGCGAAGTCCTTGGACGAAGGTTCCAGGGCAGTCAGTCAGTCAGTCGGTGACTGAGTGAGTTCTCCCGCGGCGGAGTTTCCGGGCGATAGTGCCGCAGGTGCGGCAGAGTGGCGAAGTCCTTGGACGAAGGTTCCAGGGCAGGGAGTGAGTAAGTTCAGTGGAGTCGGGAGTTTTCCCGCGGCGGAGATACCGGGCGATAGAGTCGCGGGCGCGGCGGAGCCGGGTGAAGTTCCGAGTGAGGCGTCGTGTGGGATCTCGGCGAAGGGTGTGACGGCGGCGGCGGAGTGCGGCGACGGAGTCCCGTGGCGGAGACCCACGAGGGGTGCTGCGGCGAGAGTTGCGCCGGAAGTGCGGCCCAGCGAGGTGTGTGAAACGAGTGACTGGGGAATTGGCATTTCTTTAAGTGTAGTTAATTATTTGCCAATTTAGAAGATTATTTGTAAGTGACAAGTAGTGGTAATAAATAAAACTGTGTGTGTGAAATAAAATCTATTAATTGGGCTATCCTTTACGAACCCCCGCAGGGAAATCGTAACAATAATAATGGGACATTGTGATACTGGGCTATTGATGGTGATCGGCGTTCGATGATGGGCTGTATTTTCATAGAGCAAGGAGGAGTTGTTACTTGGAATAGTAAGAAACAGAGGACTATAATGCTATCAACAGCCGAAACAGAGTATATGGTGTTTTTCACTGGATGTCAAGATGCACTATAACTCAGAGAACTGGTAAGCGAGTCAGACAAGAATGTTGTTATACAACTATGAACATCCTATGTGACAGTAAAAGAGCGATTGGTTTGGCAGCGACAGGTGGGTATCGGGCAAAGAACGAACCCATGTTGGCACAAAACATCACTTCATACATCAACTTATTGATGAAAACATGATTAAGTTGTTTCATCAAAGTTCAGCCAATATGATAGCAGATTTGCTAACCAAGAGCTTGCCAATCATAATGCACAGTTTTTTTTTGAGAGACTGGGACTCAGGCAACTGATTTAATTAAAGTTCGAAGTATGTTCTAGTGGAAGTATTGTAAATAAGAACAGACTTCATTGGGTTATTTTTTGTTTAACTTAATGTTATCTTTTGTTTTTTCTGTGTGTGTGCTCCAGTGTGTTTTGTCTGGTATGTTTTATATTTGTCGTTCGCGTGAGTGCGCACATTAAATGTTGCAGTGAAATAGTTTTTTTTATTTATTCGGTTCTATAAATCACAACAGTACGTATATATGTATATACATATATACATACAGTCATGCCTTTTGCTCATTTTAATTTGGCCTTTAATTCATTCTTGAGAAGTAGTTTTCTTTAAGGCGATAGGAGCACGGTCAAAAACGGTCAACTCTCAGAATACAATGCATTTTTGGATCAGTTGCTTACTAAAGTGTCTAGATGCCTCTGTAGGTCGCAGTTATTGTGTAGGGAGGTCAGGAGCTTGGTTCCAGCGCATCAGTGGCAAGCAGACCTTTGGCGAGTGGGGGTGTTGCTTGCACTCGCTCTGCGGCCTGCCATCTATGAGGAACTAGCAGAAGCTCGACGGTTATATCTCGGTCTCACTCCACACAGCCGATACGGTTTCTGTCGAGGGCGGAGGAGAGAAAGGCTTATTAGCTTTCTTTTTCACCAGTCATTCGCTTTCATTGTAGGGGGAGCTCGGTCTCGGCTCCCCACTGCTGAGATCACCTTTGCGAGTATGATTCGAGGAACTCGATCATTGTTTTGGCGGTAGATTCGACTTGCTGCTGTTAGCCCAGGAAATAAAAGTTTAAACCTGTGAAAAATTTGTCCAGAGCTGAATTTTTGCACAGTGGTAGAGTCGACTATGTTATAAGATACCAAATGTTAACCGCTGTATATCTTGAGCATATCACCGAAAACGTGTGGTTAAGGCGATTGGTGCACGGTAAAAAACGGTCACAGGCCCGAAAACAATGAATTTTGTATCATATGATCACTAAAGAGTCTAGATGCCTATGTGGGTGACCGTTACTATGTAGGGAGGTCAGGAGCTTAGTTCCAGCTCGTCAGTGGTGAGATGGCCTTCAGACGGGAAGGGTGTCGCTGGCGGTCGCTCTGCAGCCTGCCATCTAGCGGTAACTAACAGAACCTCGAAATTGTATCTCGCTCTCCCTCTAACACACAGCCGATACGGTTCTATCGTGCCCGGAGGAGGGGAAGGTTTAGCAGGTTTCTCTTTCACTCATCCTTCGCCATGGGGAGGCGGAATGGATTATTTTTTGTCCGCAACTGCGCAGACGTCATGTGGCCACTCCCGCACTCTTCTCACTCAACTCGCTCATTCTCTCACACTATTTCAATAAATCTTTTCAAATCTTCAACATCAATACTTTAAACCATTGCGCTTCCTACGGATTAATTATATTTCATGCAAGTGCCCGAATTCAGCTGCAAAAAAATAAAACACGTAGTCAATTTTTTTCTTCAAAAACCTTTCCAAACACTGTGTGTTAAAAAACATTCTGAAAGCCCATTTTTCTAGATAAATGGAAATTCTAAATCACCTATGCCACAAGGAAACATTGTGCTTTAATATTATGTAAAGAAAACACCTCTTAGTTTTATAGTTATGTAAAGGTGGTGTGATATGTTTTAGATGTCGCACCATCTTATCATCCATGTAGAATAGTTACCCGAAAAGCTAACAAGACTATTGCCATGGAAATGGAAATATGGTAAAGGAAATATTTTTCAAATGTTTGTAAACAGTAAACAACATAAAAAAAATCTTATAACTGTAAAATTAAAATACAAACAACCCTATAGCAAATTTAATTTCAATATGAAAAAGTCTACTATAATGTTTACAAGAAACGAAATTGCAATAGCAATACAAAAATATCGCAATTTTGTTACATTGTTAACGTATATACTATTTTTAATAAAGGCAATAAAAATGACATACTCAATATTTGGAATACAATAAATACCTTAAGCCCTACATAATTGCTGCGATATTCACAATAAATGCTTTTCTTAAATATAGTAATTAAAAAACATCGTAAATAAATTATGAACATACATATTATGGTGAAGGAAAGTGGATACTATCACACTGAAAAATCTTAGAGGGTAGTTTTCCTCATCTTATTTCTTTCTTTGCGTTTTTGGTCTTGTTCGTTAAAATATTTCATGTTCAAATACTTGATACGCATATACGTTCTTGTCCTGACAAAACAGTATATAACTTCTTCTGGATATTTATTTTCAGTAGTTCCGCAAATAATTTTAGTCAGTGATTCAAAAATCCGCTCTTTTTTGCACAAATTGTTGCCATGGACATTATCAAAACACATTTCAGCGATGTTTATTAATTCAAAAAAATTCATTAGTGGGACATTTTAAGTTACCCTTTGATTGTACATGCTTCCAGCTATCGTCCTCCGAATTGAAATCCGTAGTGCCAAGGTCAGGATATTTATTTCTGAAATGGTGAGCTATATAGCCAGAAACATATTTCAGCCCTTCAAGAGAAATTTCGTCACTTGAAAGGGGCCTGGCCTCTATATCTAAGTTTATTTCTTCCATGTCAGCAAGATTTATTTCATTTAAAGGTGATTTCTCTTGAAATGTCTTTGTAAAATACATTTCCTTGCACAAAAGTAGTTCTGTAATTTCATTCTGATAAGCACTGTCCTGTTCCATTTCTTTTGACGAAAAATCACTTACCAAACACATTTCGTCTGTCTTATCATCCGTGTTTTTCCGTTCCGCAAAAACTGCTGCAGAATGTTTTCACAATATGTAGTTTATAATTCCGTATTTAAAGTCAATGGGCGACAGATGCGTATTTTGATGTCCCATACCTCTAATATACGGAAGAAGAAAAAACACTAACACATCTTAGTTCAGTTTAACTGGTAACAAATATTTAGGTTAACAGGTCCTATACATATTTCCGAGTGTTTTACTGACTGAGTTATACTGGACATTAATTAAATTGATCGCTGATATTTATACTTTTAAACGAAATTTTGGATTTATCATTTTATGTGAACTGTAATGCGTTAAAAAGTGTAACGCAACACTACACACAGGTAGTGATGTCTAGTGCACTGCCCTATGCACATTAGTTAACAAAAAAATTAAATAAAATAGTAATTACTGATAAATAATACCTAGATGTCGTGATACAAGTAACACATGCTTATCTGATATTCATCTCAATTATAATACGAAATAGGAAGACAAAATAATTAACTGATTTTAAGACTGATTTATTACATACACACGAATAAACAAATACCACGTATCCCTCAATACAGTAATTCCTTTTGACCAAAATATCACTCCAATTTTTTTTACTATCATTGCCAGGTACATGGGCACGACTTCGCAAATGTCAATGTTTCACGTAGAGTTAAAAAATGGATTTACGGTTCGAAAAATTCACTAACTCATAAATTAAATCAATTGTCCGATAAAACATAAGACCTATAGACTCAAGACCACTAAGATAGTTGTGCATTGTATGTTCATATGATCGTGCCATTAATAATACTTAGAGGCTAATTATTTTAGTAAATATAATATTTAATAGCGGCTGGTTTTAGTTTATCCCATCAACATCAACAAAGTCATAATATCAATCGGCAATGTTAAAAAGTTGCAGGGCGTCAGTACAGCGTTAGTGATAGAGTAATAACAATATGGCCATACCTGGACTAATGATATCTTCTGACGTTAATAACTTTAGAATCGCGTATTCCCGTTCGCAACTTAACATACAATCAGCAGTCTGATGATAACCTTTTTATACATACTATTATTACCGCACACGTAACATAACTTATGGTTGGCCCGCGTCAGTAGCTGCACGCACCAAAACTGCCAAAACCAAGCTTCTTTTTAGTAGCGTAACTTTTACAACAATAGGCTCGAGGCACTTTTTGAAAGTTCCGCCGAAACCTCGGGCAATTTCTGGCCGTGAAAAACGTAATTCCAAAAGCCGCAATTACTTAATAATTACATAGAGAAAAGCCCAAACGTCTGTAACAATGTCAGAAATATAGTTCAAAACCCAAAATAAATTAAACATACAAATTTATATAACGTAGCACAGAATAATAAAACTGTAAACAAATACTTGAAGTATTAGGGTTTCAGTGTTCTGTGCAATGTAATATTACAAAAGGACATTTGTAATTAGTGTTCCTGACATTCTGGCATCGCTAGCTAACATTTCCAATTTTTTTTAATGTCATATAACCGGAATAGCCTAGTGTTGATTTGATGTTCTAAATAAATTTTAATAAATATAAAATCTATTTTTTGGTTAAATTTAGATATGTCATTCTAGTGTGCATATAGTATACCCTAACTAACCGGAATACACAACTGATGTTCTATGCTGTCAAAACATATTAATCTGGAGGGTAAAAAGTTATTCATATGTGTAAACAACCACCACAAAGAATAATCACTGTGTCAATATTCAACTTCAAGTCAAAACATAACCGCTAAAAAGAATTTCGCTGTACGAATTTTTCTGTACAGAGACAATTTCCTTGCTTGAGCGAAGATAGACTCCACTATGAAGCGCGACCTTGACAGACCCTTCGTTTCTTCGGCC
Source organism: Bacillus rossius redtenbacheri (assembly GCF_032445375.1). NCBI lineage: Eukaryota > Metazoa > Arthropoda > Insecta > Phasmatodea > Bacillidae > Bacillus > Bacillus rossius. Next base: position 234,886,574 of record NC_086330.1, read on the forward strand.
TCCTCTCTCATCCTCCCTCTACAACTCATTCTTCCCCCTCCCCTCCCGCAGGCAGGGCCAGCCGGCCGGAGCTCTGCCGGACTACCTGGTTCCGACAAGCGCCGCCCTCAGCGCCACGTCGCGGGGACATTCTTCCCGGCGGCGAGAGTTTTACACAAAGCACTAGAACTGTCACTCCAGAGGGCGTGTTTTGAGTCGGATCGTATCAAAAACAAAAGGATATGAAAATATATACATAATTCAATAGTGTTCTGCCAATTATGTTTTCATTTTCATTTAAATGTATTCTTTAAATCGCTCCTGAAGTAGTCCAGCAGTGATCAATGGAAATTGTTAATATTAAACTGTAATTTTGATGATGAAAATTTTTTTTCTTACTTTTATAGGTGCAGAAACCTATTCGTACACTCGTTTCTTGAACTTTTCTTAAGTTTAACATAATTATGTGTTTTCTAAATAATTCTGGCTTGGAATAAAAATAAATGCATTTAAAATGACATAACTCAGTAAAAAAAGGTTTATTTAAAATATCCTAGGTATATTATGTCTTAAAAAGAAGCATTAAAAATAAATATGTACAGTTAAATTAGTTTTGTCGTAATATTTTCCATGCACCAATCGCCTTAATGGGCCCGCCTACCTGGTCACACATACGGTGAGCAGAGCTTCAGGGAAAACAACGCGATTTCAAAACTACTCAAGATATCCTAGTGGGGTCTGCTTACGAATAGCATTTAAGAGTTCGCTGAGGGCCGAAAAGTACTTTTAATTTCGGATTAAGTTTTTAAACTGTATTTTTAGAAGCGTTAAAATGCCTAAAACGCGTGTTTTCAGAGTAATTTTTAGGCATAAAACAATCAGCACAGATTCTTGAAAGCACTTAAGAGGCTTGCATAACACCTTTATCTTAATTTCTCCGCCATATAATGTTATGGTCATCGCTCAAATTTCACAGTTATCCTGTGACGACGAGACGAATGCGCGCCAGTTCAGAGACTTGCGCTTAGAGGCTACACCGCGCTGGAAGCACCAGCGAGCGTCGCGCTTATCATCCCGCCTCACTAACACACATACACCCCTGACGAGGCGGGCCCCTTAAGTCCTAGATGACAGCGACCTACAGCATTCCATTAAAATGTTTCCCATTTGCTCAGTTTTCAACATAGAAACTCCATACATCTACCAAAATAAGCTAAAAACGTTACTATACACACTATTGTTGAAAATGTTCCCAATGTTAATATTTAATTTAAGATATAAATCGATTAATTTATTAAATAAGTTATTTTTATATCAGCCAAGGACATATAAACAAGAAACATATAAAAATAGAAGGTGTAACGTAATAATCACTGAACAAAAGTTGTTGCATATTTCTTAAACTTTAAAGTGACATATTTTTCAAGAGCCTAGGGTAATCTAGTTAATCCCTGGAGCGTTCCAAGCGCAGCAGTGTTGTATACATACTGCCACAGTGCTATAGCCCTAAGGACTGGTTTGACTTTCGCTCCCACGAAAACGAGAATTTTTAATCTCTGCAAATTTTGCCCCAAACTGTAAGTTAGTACAGGGGTTATATTAAAGTTTTCTAGTAGCATGTTAACAGTTTACCTCCGAAAACCTTTTGCGTTATACTGAAAACGCGCAGTTAAGTCCTAAATGGTAGTTTCTTGCAGTGCCCCACAATAATGCATTCCGTTAACGTAATATTTGTAGTAGCCCTTCAGTAAACCAAACCAAAATAATCCACAAAAATAATTATACGTACATTAAAAAAAAGTAAAAAAAATTTATAGTTGGTTTTACTAAATATGCAATATAATGAATAATATAGGGAAAAAAGATTTTATTCAAATTTACAGGGAATGAACGGGAAATTAAAATACAGATTGGATAACTATGAAAGGCCTGACGTGAAAATCCCTTTAATAAATGTTACTGTTGTACATTTATTAAGCTTAAAAATGGTACATTTTAATAAGAGTCCAACACAATCGATCTGATCGCTGAAACTTCCGAGCGTCGTAGTGTGTAATGTACTGGGGACCATTCTACAGTCGTTGGGTTGGGGCGTTTATATCCCAGGAAACAAAGATCTAAGTAGGTCATAAATTACTAGTAGATTGCTTCAATTGTTTAAGTGTAAGTACATGCAAAAGCGTGTTTTATTTTTATCACAATACACCAGAATAAAAATATTTCCTTATAATTATAAATACAATCATTAATTTGTCATATGAGAACTAGTAGTGTTTTGTTTTCTTATTGACCACGTAGTCTGGGTAAATTATAAACGACTACTTTACTCAAGTGATAGTATGAGTCAGTACCAAACTTTCATAAATTACCTATTTGTTGATTAGTATTGGAATTAATTTAAGTAGTTAGTTATTTAAATCATGGTTTTTTTATCTTAGATAAAACTATTTTTCTTTATAATTTACATAGTGAAAACATGTTCTCGTATGATATGCCTTATCCTAAATGTGACGTAATGTTCTATCCCTACAGTATCTATATTACTTTAAACCTACTTAGTGATTCCGTTTTCCCATTCCAAACGTATAGGCCTACCAGCCAAATTAAAATTAATACTTAAATCGGGCTTTACGAGTACAGCCTACCTGAGTTTTATAGATTTTTGCATACATAATAATTAGACTTGGATTTTAGGGTGTTCCTGTTGACAAGTGCTAACAAGGAAGTACATTAAAATTGTATATAGCCAAGTCGAAAACCCTTTGCAAGAGAAAAGTGTTAAAGTATTATCTTACTTGCGTTAATGTAACTCAAATATACTAAATCGAATAAACTTCACATATTTGCAGCATTTCCTAAACAAATTTAATTCGCTAACTTGTTAACTTGGCCATTAAGTTTTGCGTATAATGCACGTTGCGTTGGATTGCTGCGACCACAAGGCGGTTCATAATCCGTCGCTTATCGGCTACTCTAGCGATTCTACTAATCGCGCTAGACTCTTTATATTATACCGCCTTAAAGCTTAAAGTATAAGCAAAAAATTTTATGTAGATGATTTTTACGTTAGGCCCTTCATTTGTATGTAAATCATGATTTTATTTCCAGAACGAAGTAAAAGAATTATAATCAATAACTTTATCGATTTTTATTTCAAATTTAGTTTTAGCTTTGAAAATTTTTTTACATTGTTGTGTAAAATAACGTTCCTAGATTATTTAGATACTTTTATCGAGAGTCTACGGCAGAAAGTGCGTTTAATGAAAATATTTTAATGGATGGCTGTAAGACACTGTCATAAAGGACTTTAAGCATGTTTTCGGTATGACGCACAAACTGTAAACTTTTGGTATGTTACTAAGCATAGTCAAATCTAAAACTAAGCAAAAATGTAGCTGTAGACAAATTTTTTAATATGTTTTTGCCTCTGGTTTTTTGTTTCCTCGACTATACATGGACATGTATGGACATCATGAAACATGATTAAAACTGTAAGCTTTGCCATGCCTGAATTTAAAAAAATTATATAAAATGGAAATACAGAGCGTAAATAAGTTATTGTATTAGCAGTAATAATAATAATGGTAATCTTATCTATATGTAGTGAATTGTGCTGTTACATTATTTTTGTGTTCCGGCAATGGGCGATTAAATAAAAGGGAAAATTATAATGAATGAGAGACTTTATCTTGCGTTGATCTCTATGAGTGCAATAAGTAGGAAGTATAAATAATAGAAAGAAAGTGAGTATAACAAATTTATTGTGCAAAACAAATAAAACTTGTTTTATTGTATACAGCATTTACATTCACATGCTACAAGAAGATATTTAATACTTGATAAAAGGTACATAACTTTTGTATGTTTACACACATACATAAAGTATGTAGCTATATATACAGGCACATATTACTAAATATTAAAGCACATATATTGTTAACATAAACACAAATTGAATACATGCATACTCTAATATTCATTAACCCACAGCAATATATCTTGCATTATCAATTCGTAATTGATGAAATATTCTACATTTTTAAAAGTTCTATTTACAAACTTATCTTGAAGGTTTTTTTTGTTGTACTGAGAGAACCGACTGTTTGTGCGTACCTATTAATAATATATGTTCGTAACTTTATTAGTAATTTAATTCCGGTAGGCAAAGGTTTATTTTTTCAGACATACTGTTTCTTTGCGACAAGTGAGGTAATTTTAGGTGTAATCTATACTAATATTATAAAGTTGAAGAGTTTGTTTGTTTGTTTGTTTGTTTGTTTGAACGCGCTAATCTCAGGAACCACTGGTCCGATTTGAAAAATTATTTCAGTGTTGGATAGTACATTTATCGAGGAAGGCTATATTATATTATCAATAAAATTAGGGATCCTTACTAAAAGTCCAATTTAGAATCAAATGCGTTGGAGGGGGTTAGATACAACATGCAGTACACGTACGAAGTGTGTGTTGACAATGCCGCAGGCGCTAGAAGTTTATTTCCTATTGCATATTAACATTGTTGCCACGCACTAGATGCCTTATCATTCTTAATTTTCCCATACAAGTAAAAACACCCGTGTGATATTAACAACGAAGCAATCAGTACCCTCATATTAGTTAAATTAGTATTTAAATACTTTTTATCACTTTAAATCGCAAACCTAAACTATTGTTTTTTTTCCCTCCCTCTGTGTTTAATTTGTTTTTTTATTGCCCTTTTTTTTCAAGTATATATATTTTACAGACTTGAAACTTCACAGTAATGTTCCTTATGTTACGCAGGATGACATTTTCCGAAAATTAAATCCCATGGGTGGTTAAAACCAGGCAACAGTGGGTACTTTGTCTGCATGAAAACAGGATTTTGCATTGTTCATGCCTTCTGCGCCTCCATGGCCACGGGCATGTATAACGAGCGGCGCAAGAGTGATCTGCCTGTAGACTGCCGTCGCGAAGTACGGGTACATCAGTTGTACGTTGCGTGCACGAGTCGGGAAACCATCGGTGCTATTCATTTTCTCTCCGGTACATTATACAGCATTGTAATAAATTTTCACTGAATTTTTTTTTATTTACCATTACTGTAAATGGGAGATGTGGCTTAATTTTTTTCCATTAGTATAGCCGTGCGAAGCCGGGTCGGGCAGCTAGTCTTGTATATAAAATTAGGTAAATGTTTCATGCAGTTTGCTTATAACAACTTCTAAGGTTATGATACTTACCATTGTCCCTTTCTTCCAGTTTTGCCACAGAACTTCACGTACATATTCCCAGCCCTTTTGCTGGGGCACAACTCCTAGTGACTGAGCAAACGTCATTACACCAGTCCAAGCTAACTGCTTATCCTTTTTCGTCATTTTGTCCGAAAATGCTCCAAACAAAATGTTTTTATGTTCATTAATTTTTTTGAGCACACACATTTTGTCGTGCATCTGCAATCGATGTGAACTCATTTTTATCAGCATACACTTCGCAACTATAACCTACAAATTCGTTACATAATCAAAACACGAACAATAAACAGCTGACTCGTAAACTTGTAGGTATGTGTTACAAGTGCACCAACTTCTACAAGTCAAGCAACTTTCTTTGTGAAACACTTCAGATTCACGCTTGTAAGAAATTCCCTTGTAACTTGTAACTAGTAACTTGTAGACTTGTAGATTTATGAAATAGGCCACTGGTTATCATCATCTTCCTTCCCCAACCCATCCTTCTATTCCCACGCCCGGCAGCTGTCATGCTGAGCTCCGCCCATGGAGCTAATATACAGTAATACATCTGGAGAGGACAAGGGAAGGCCAGCAAAGGATGCGAGGTGAAGCCGGGTATCGGCGTTTGTTCCCTGCTTCCTACGCTGGAAGAAAACGAAAACGAGCCAAACTTGTCTCGCGCGGCCGAAAAATCCTCCAAACTAAACTCGCAACAGCTCCGAAACTATCAAAACAATCAAACTGAAAATTTTACTGGATTATCTGTAAACATTATTCCCCACACCGCTTTAATATTTTTTTCGAAACATGAATACTTTCATTTTTAAAAATTAAATACGTATTTACTGCCAAAATTTTTTGTGAATACGCAGAGTAAATTTCAACATCGAGGAAAAAATTTTGTTTGAAACTATAGGTGGGGGACACCTGCGTATGAAATTAGGAAGAAGCTTCAAATTTTATTTATATACCCTTCTTGACGCATTCAACCCCATACTTTCATTTTTACAGAGAGTTGAAGTGGGAATAATGTTTCAGTAGGTAACACTACCGACATATGTCTTCGGAACGCACTTCTTTTTGTTATTATACTTCTCAAATTTTATAATTTCATACACAACGTTTATAAAAAACTAATTCTTACTTCATTTAATCTATTACAAATCTCTTGTAATATACGTGTATTAGTAGAAGTTAGAAGTCTTTTCAATATCATGTTCATGTACCAGTCTACTTAACCAACGTAACATGCAAACCTTAGCTAAACACTGGTAGAGAATTGTTTGTAATAACTGTAATGCTATGCATATACTGACAATGTAAGAAACTTTCAATTTTATTAATTGTTTGCATAAGAATTAATAATTTTAAAAAAATCATAGAATAGGCCTTTATAGACTGAAAACCTTTCACGTAGTTTCAAGTAGCGTACATAAAAGTTTTTAAATATATATAATTACCAAATATTGTTGAATATATTTAACATTTTTATACATGTTACAACACACATATAATAACAAGCCTATATAGGATATAAAAAGACAGACGCCAAATTTTAGCATTTTGTATTTCTTTTCTCTGTGTGAATAAAATAACAGTTCTTAACGTAGTTGCTAATACATACTGTACTATATTTCTAAAAAAAAATACGAAAACCCCAGACATCGTCACCATAACAATGATAAATTTGCAAAATAATTAAGGCACGTCTTTTAATGCTACGAAGCACACTCTTAAGAGAAATGTTTTAAACTTATGTTGGGATTTATCTAATATCTTAAAAGCATTGTGAAACCGTTCCTTTGAGGGAAACCTTAATATACCGAACACCATATCATCCTTTAATCGAGTTAGATTTTCGCTTCTTAAGACCCATTTGTCTTCAAAATGCACTGTACACAATGCATGGTTCAGAGACGCAGTCCAATTTTTCCGCTTTGTCGCTTTTTCCCAGATATGTCGTTGATCGTCACGTTTTGGAAATCTATGAAAAAAGTAAAGAATTATACTTACAACTGAAACTTCTCTTTGTTAAATAGTTTTCTTAGGTTTTTCGAAAAGTTCGAGGATTAGTTACTTCTGTTTAAAACATTTGCCACTTTTTTCTGATGCTTCGAAAGTTTTGAGAATTAATTTAGTTAACAAATGAAAAAAAAAAATCTTTAATACATGGGAAAAGCAACGCCATCCGGCTTGGAATTCCATCGATTTGTACAGCCATATGCGCTACAGGAAATCACCATTGTAGCCGCACACCAGCGCCACTCAAACCTCAAGGACAAGTGGGCTGGGGCTGCGTTTGCAGTAGAAATACGCTCTCTTCCTCTTTCTTTTCAACCCTTCGCAACCGGCTGGCTTCGCTCTCGCCCTACACATGTCCACTCCAGATCTTCTTACATGCTCCTTGGCTCCGCCTGACTATGTAGTTCCAGGAACTGTCGCACCTCAGCGCCACGTCGCGGGGACATTCATTCCGGCAATGAAAGTTTTACACGCAGTGCTAAAATTTCCATTCCAGTATACGTGTTTTGAATCAGATCGTGTCAAAACCAAAAGAATAAGAGAATAAATACACTAATCAGTGTTCTACCACCTAGTATCTTTTCAATTTCATTGAAATTCATTTTTAAAATATCTTTTAAAATAGACTAGCAATGAGCCATGGATATTTTCAAAACTTACTGCAAATTTAACAACCAAAAATAATTTTTTATCTGATTCTTGTTAAGGCAGTTTTTATGTACACTCATTACCTAAACTACACTTTATATTAATGTTCTTTAATTTTCTCATTTTATTGTAGGTTTGGCAATAAAATAAATACGTTTACAAGCCCATAACTCTGTTAAAAATGTATTTAAAAATAACTAATGTATATTCATTACTTAAAAAGAATAAACAAAAGTAAATATGTACTGTTCAATTAATTTCGTTGCAATATTTTCCATGCACCAATCGCCTTAAACATTTTCTTCTCAATTGATAATGATTTTGATCTCATCAATGCCTTGATAACTTTGGCATTATTTTCAATTAATAGAATAATATTTTTATACATTTTTTTACAGCAAAATTTTACGTTTGACTTGAACCATGCACTTGAAATAACTGTTCATTATAGATTTTGTTTGAATTTTCGTCATCATACAGCTGCTAACTTTCGTAGTTGTGTACTGCTGTCTGGCTCTTTCATAATTTGTGTAGAAATGTTTGTGTTTCTTTTCATGTTGGATGTTAGTATTACTGTCAAAAAGTAACATCTTCCCTCGTGGATGCATTGCATTGCTGTTTGTTGAAGTTGCTGTCTAAAGCCTAGAGAAATTTATGTATTCAGTCGTACAACTCAGTTGTGAATTTTGAACATAGTAATAAATAAAACTGTCTGGGGGAGACTGAGGTATTCAATTTTTTTATTATTTTGTGTTGAAAAAGGAAACTATTATGAATAAATTAATAAGTATAATTTATTTGTACTTATGTATCTTATTTATGTTTTGAAACATTGGTATTGATAACTTTAGACATTTTAGACAATTCAGTTTGCCAAAGATGCCTTATAATACGACTTGATTCGTTGCATGTTATGCGGTATCAGAAGTAACGAGTAACGATACGATAGTAACGAGTACTGATTGTTATAGTAACGAATACATACGGGTACGCTTTTTTTGGTTACTTTTACACCTCTAGTGTGAACGTGGAATGCGCACTGGCCCGCCCCGCCAGCCCGGCGCCACGCCGCCCGCCCTTTCCCGCGCTATCTTCCCACGCTGCGGCCGGTCTCGGATGCTACAGTTCATGCGCTGCTGTTATTTGAAATATTCAGATACATGGAAAGTGTTATGCAATCGTTTTAAAGATTTTGCAATCAAAAACAAACTAATATCATCAATTTAAAAATAAGTTACCTAACTTTTATTTTTCCGCCTTGCAGAAAGAAGCAGGTTTCCTTTGTCACTATTCTTTTTAAAACGCGTCTTATTGCCACCAATTGCAGCGTTTCCCACCTATTTCAATTTAAAAATGTGGCTTCGTGGTAGCGCGATACAACAAAACACCTCCGACATGTGCGACATCTGTTATGTGTTACTGCAATTAACCTCTGCGTGCGGAGTGCCCGACATCTGTGTGTGGACGCGTGAACTACGATGTGTAAAATTCGTTATTCGTCTGCCGATTACAAAGGTTACGGCGGAACAGATTTTTCAGCTGGTATTGCTTCTAAATGCATCCTGCTGTTTCTAACTCATGCACGCATATGTGTTGTAAAATATTATTATTTTGTTTCCCATTTCCAATCAAATTATACTTGCATTCGTCTACTAAACTTCGCCATTTTTAGGAATAATTAGTTAATAAAATAAGACTCATACCGAAATTTCGAGTAATATCATTTTTAAGATCCATCCTTACTCTGAAAATAATATTTTACCAAAATCCATTTTATGTCATGGCATTTACAGAATCTGCTCCGCCGCGAACGTCGATTTTGCTGCTCGGAACCACAAGTATCGTGCACTCTTAAGATGGTAAAATTATTTTGCATTAATTTTTTTATAGTGCCTTTTGACATATTTTTTTCAATAAACTATACAACTCTGTACTCGTTTCGGCCCCACGTTCGTGTGCCAATTCTTCTATGATCATGTGTGTGCCTGCCTGTGACTAGCTATTACAACTGCGTTTGACACAGCTAACACGTCACAGTTACTTATATTTGAGTAATTACAGATGATATTACGGTGTAGTGTATGTTAAGGGTAAAGTATATTAACTGTCTGGCAAAGTATGGTGGTTGGCTGTATTCATGTATGGTTAGTACCAAAACTAATAACATCTAATAATTAAAGCAATATCAAAATATTACTATATATTATTGATATTAAATTTTTAACACATAGGTAGGTACAACACTTGAAATGAAAACTCATGATCTGAATAAGTTTGCATGGAAAGATTATGTTCAGATTACCCTAACGTTGTACCGGCTTAAAAATAATCTACCAAATACAGATAGCCAGATATAAATGAACTCGAGCCAAGTTTTGATATTACACCGTCATTACTGAATTCTCAATAGTTAAAACTACCGGTACTAGCTCTATTTGTGGTGGATCATGTTCTTCGGCCACTCAAGACTTCTGAGTAGATCGGTGGATGGTCGCAGGAACTTGTAGAACAGGGTGGCCAGCCAACCGGGAAATCGGGAAATACGGGAAATAGCCAGGATTTCTTAAAAAAACCAGGAATACCTGGAATCAACCAGGAATTTTTATTAGAACCGGGAATTTTTTTTATGAAGTAACGATCACAATAACATACGGCTGTTAAATGAGCACGTTCACCACCCGTCGAAGCACGACAGTGTGCTCGTGTGCTATATTTTGTGAAAGTTAATTTGTTCATATTGCATTTAAAAACTTTTGTAGTACGTAAGAAACCGTTAACAATTCAGACTTCCATACTTATTATGTTTCTGTATTCAAAAGCAACAGCATTTTGGCTGAAAATGTTGTTGTAGGATGGTAGTAATTTCTCGCACGGCATGTTGGTAGCACTAGTTTTGTATGTATATTTGTTTTTACTTTGCACTCATGTTGTTGCGTCACGGTATCACGGATACTTTTCTCGAGTTTTTTTTAAAAGTTTAGTTGTGCGGGACGTTGTTTTGAATCTTTTAATCTAACATGTAATTGGCGCAGACTATCAAAATGTCAACGAGTTCGGTCACCACATACAATGACAAATGTACGGAAGAGTTTGAATGGGTGGAGAAAGATCCAAAGTGCGGGACGAACGCTATTTGCAATTTCTGTAATGTTAAAATCTATATCGGTAGCATGGATGGGAAGAAAAGCATTAGCCAGCCACGCAAGAGGGGCAAAACACGTGCGTTTGGTGTCAAGTAATTTTTGTGACGTGAGATTATAAATTTTTTGTTGGTGGTAGGTTTTGTTTTAAGCAAGTTCATTGATTTAATTTTTAAGCCTATAGTTAAGTTGTATATTGTTTAACGGCAATAAAACATCATATTGTGTGTGCTTTGTGTAACAAAAATGCAAATTGTATGCAAATATTGATAAAAACCACCCTTGAAAGAACCTGGAAAAAACCAGGAATTTTATTATCCCAGAAGAGTGGCCACCCTGTAGAAAGGGACGCTGTAAGAGAGTTCTAATCAACTACGACTGCCGTAGGCTACGATTCAGTGAATGGATCGGCGACACAAAATGGTCCTGAAAACGTGGTACAAGGAAAGTTCTCACCACGAGATGACAGGAATCAGATGTAGAAGTCGCGATGCTGGAAGCACTCACGAAACGCCTCGTATGTCGTGGTAAGGCGTATACCCTGTATTCTGAGGTAGATGAACTCAGGATTCTCCTATCTGAATACTCTGCTAACACTGTAGTATCTAACTATCGTAGCTGACACGAACTTCTTGTTTCCAAAGCAGGCACCAGGTTTTTTTGACACATCGCAAGGGAAACATTTTATATCGACCATGGCGTCGCGTCGTGGAATTCCTTCTATTCCTTTTTTTTTCAACTTCAACTTCCCAGGATTGTTGTAGCAACCAGCGAGCTCGCAATTAGCAGGAAGAATACTAAGCAATCGTAGTAAAAATCAAATGTACTGTAATTAAACCTGTAAAGCTTGCAGAAAAAGGAATAGGCGTCCAAAGAATAATAAATGAAGACTATAAATTATTAAACTGCTGCAATTTCCAAAGACTAAACATACTGGCTTGCCTTAGCTATCCCTGTTAGCGTGATTGCTCGTACAACACATAATACAAATGCATATTTAAATATAATAATTAATTTACAATAAATATGAAATAGTGAAATCAACCTGTAAATGGGTGACTGTTTACAACTCCAAAGCTTTTCTTTTATGAACATTTATTAGCTTACTACTAATAATCGTGTTTGATGCAATGAAGCATATGTACTTTTTAAATTGAATCGGCTGTGTTACTATCTTTTTATAAGTTTTAAGGTTTTTTCCATGGTAGCCAATAATTCACCCGTATTTTTCTTGCCCTTAGGTGTTTCTTGAAGCTGCCGGTAAGGCCCGTTCTACAATCGCACGTAAACGGAGACTGATTTCATATAACAGAGTTTGTACAATAGGACGCAGACGGAAACGCACCCGTACAGATAAGCTCTGCAATGCTGCGGCTCAGATTAGTTGCTTAATGAAGCAACCCCAAGCGGACTCTCGTCCGACTGACAGGGATCTCATCATCGCCAGAGAGGGCCTAGGGGCCTGAGTGCCGCGAATTGGCATCGAACCCCGAGGCCCGTTTAGGAGTACCAGGTCGCGTTCTGCCACCCATAACCTCCTGATTTGACCTATAAAAATTTTGTTTGGCTTTTCTGTTATTGTTTTCTAAAAATGCTGCGAAGCTGTGATGAATGCAGTTGGCCTTAATTATTTAAATTAAGTTCGTGTGTTGACTCTACTTTAAACTCGTGGTGTTGTCCAGCCCTCCCTTTAAGTTTAAATTTAAAGGGGGGAAGGGGGGTGAATATTAAGTTAAGCTGAGCAGTTGGCCTTAGCTGCTCAGGTTGTCTTGATTTTTATTTGTTATAAAAATGTGTTGGTTTATTTGTGCTTGTGGGCAGTGGCTGGACTAATTTACTGTGTTAAGCTAAGTGTGTTGACTGTTTGGCGAGGTTCCTAAGACCGTGGGCTGCTGGCCCCCTCCCTTTAACGGTAGGAAGGGCTAGGACGGCGGAGGGGACGAGTGGCTTGTGGTGTACCTATTGTGGCTCAGCACCGCAGTTAGCATTTCTGCCAAATGCAGCACTGCGCCGCGAGGGATTGGTTGCAACTTGTAACGCCCCTCGTGCCTCTATATTAGATTATTTTAACTTAATCAAAAAACCTTGGAAACTGCTGGGAAAAATATTAAGAAAATTAAAGTTATTTACCATAGGGGGCACGAGGCGGTGAACAAGACAAATTTCAAACTCCCTGCACACAAGCAACTAGGGAGTTGGTGGATCGTTAAATAGAATAAGGTATATGATAAATAAATACACTACATAAGTAGCTTGGTCTATAGGTTTCCCTGGTATATTATGAAGAGGTTTTGTTTTCGCATTATTTCGATATCACTATCAAGATCTTAGCAAGTAACAAAAAATAAGGAGGCGCCCCGTAATTATTTAAAACAATTTATATTATATCTATTAAACATTGTCACAGAACAAAAATTGAAATATTCCACCCTCTTAGCTTCTTTCGATGACTACATAAATAACAGTCTCATGAATTTTACATCTTCTCGTCGATTAAGTTCTTAAGGCACTGTTCGCTGGTATGCATTTAATTAATTTAGTTCATTCTATGTAAGTGGAAAATATATTGCTCATATCACCCGAGTCTTCAAAAATATGACGTTGGGCTGGGAAAAACTCTCTTCTTAAGGGGACTCGGAGCTCGAGGTCCCGAAGAATATGCGGGGAGCAATTTGTCTCCCCAGCACTTGGACCCTGTCTAAAACACAAGTCAAATTCAAAACGAATTAGACCTGCTTCCAGACAGTCAATCACAGTCGGCGCGAAAGGCCAACAAACGGAAATTCGGGGAGGAAAAAATCGAAGTCACCAAACAGGGTGTAGAACCAGGGCTCAGGAGATGTCTTGCGCCGACATCCAAATGTCGCGAATCGAGAAATCCGCGGATGACGCGACCAAGTCTTAGAAAAATAAAAAAAATTAATAAAATTTAACTAAAACATTATTCGTTGCCTAAATACAACTAACCGGCTACTGCTACATTAGATTCTGGGATCACATCCCTAAACACAGCTGAATACATCTTGATTCGAACGAGTACGTCGTTGCCAAAACGCCTCTTAGCGCAGAGGACGCCGAGAAGACGTAGTAAGTAGCCGAGGTCAGAGTACTAAGTGCGGCGATGGTGGACAAAGCTCTTAATTAAAACGGGTGCTAGGACCCTAGGGAAAAGGAGGGGGAAGGTTCGGTTCTAGGCCGAAAATTACCGAAGGAGTCCGAGGCGGGCGTGTCAACAACACGACATGCGCGCTCTCTACCGGCGGTAACAGGAAGCTACAATGAATCGACTTAAACAGGACGCAACTAGAAAGCATAGTGCCTTATGGCGTAGCTGGTGGTGCACTCTGGTGGCCTAAAGGGGAACTAACGGGGGGTGGTGAACTGACCCGCCGCCAGGTGTCACTGGCGTTGACTCTGCTCGCTGGCCACCAGGGCCGAAGTTACTTTTTCTGCCGCTAGATGTCGTGGAGGTCTCTGTAGGACAAGGGAGGATGTCCTTGGAGTAGGTCATCGTCTTGGCGAGGTTCACGTCAGGTCACTGCTCCTAGCTTAATTCCTCAGAACTAAGGGGGGAGGGTGGACAGAAAACGCCACTAGGCTGGGAACGGAGGTTCACTGGAGACTCGTTCGTGCCGAGACTAGCTAGTCTCAGCAGGCCTCTAAGAAGCAGCCACTTGCAGGCCAGAAGCTGCTCTATGCGATTTTAGTCATGCAGGGAATTAATATTACAAACCCGGGACGTGACTGCAGACGAGAGAAATTTCAACTGGGCTGCCCACGTCCACATTAGACTAGCAAAAATATCAGATAGGTCCCTGAGAAAGGTGCTTCAGTCCACTGGCACATAGTTTAACTACGTGGCGTACATCAGCCTAACAAAGAGTAAATCGCTCCTTTAGTAACCAGATTATAAGAAAAATAAAATTTCCAAAAATAATTTAAAATTATAATAACAAATTTAAAAAAACTGTCGAAATGCCTAATTTCCGGCACAAGCTCGTCGTGGCCCCAGGCCCTGGGGAGCTGCGGTCTGGGATGTGCAGCCTCTGCTGCGAAGTGGGCACCTCTGATGGTGAGGCGGGCCTCTAGCAGGCGAGTGGCCTCCTGTACAGTGGCGAAGGCCACTCTGTAGAGGCCGGTGAGACGCCCTGTGGTCCTGCTGCAGACGCGCCAGCACCTGGTCGGCGTGTGGCCAGCAGAGCGCAGGCACCCCGGCCCCTCTGCCGCCCCTGAGGACGACAAAGTGCCAGGGCGCGCGGTGTTCTGGCGGGCGCTGTCGGGGCTGCTCCGTCGAGGGCTGCCGCGCCGTGGTCCCCGCATCTGAGGCCGCCTTGGGGGCGGCAGCAGTGGAGAGAACTCCTGAGCGACGTGAAGAGCTGCAGTTGAGCTATTGTCAGCTGTTATAACAGCTGCTTGCGTGCCTGTGGTCAGGCTCTTGGCTGGGGCGGGCGTCTGGCTCCACTGGTGCCGGCGCCGCACTGCCTGGTTGGTCTGCAGCTGCTGTGGCGCCGCTCTGGGGCAGGCTGAGTGGGCAAAGACTGCGTCCAGACGTCCTTTTTCTCTGGTGCTATTGCTGGGGCGGGCTTTGGTGGTGGTCGCCCATACGTAGTGGCCAGCTCGACCAACAGCATCAACACATATTTGGCCCACGATGTGTAAATGGCGGGCGATGCGTGAAAGCGGACCGCCTGCTCTTCTAGTTGCAGCGGGGGCTGCAGTTCTCGCGCGAAGTTTGTCAGTTCCAGCATCTGCTCCACGGACCACATGTATACTGTGGCTCTGTTCCGGTCCTCCGGACAGGGCCGCAGATGTTCATCATGCAGTGATGCTTTCGCCGCAAGCAGCGCGCCTAGGTCCGCCGGGATGCCACGTGGTGTATGCAGCATCGCGGCGAATATCGGGCCCTTGTAGGTGTTGGCGATTCCGTCCTCATAGCGACCCTGGCAATTCGGCATTTTGCTCGGAGCTGAGGGAGAGGTCCGCTCACTCTGGAAGCTAGGGCACGTTGCTCCGTGCGACCAGTAGAAGCCGATTATTAGGCTGCTGTGGTAGCCATGTTTGTTTATTTTCTAAATACATAGGTACGTTAAAAATTGTTTCAAGTACAAGAATATCTTGTGTTCGGTTTTTACTTTGTCGTTTATTTTTATTATATTTGTAAATTCTACTCGTGCCATGATCTGGAACCAAATAATTTTTTTAATGTAATTAATATTTCTTAACCTTGAAATGCATTCTCACTGGTTGCTACTTGTTACGTTTCCATACATTGTGGAAGCAGCAGACGTGAAAGTTAAATGTTCTGGGAGATTCTTCTCCGTTTACGTTTACCGTTTCCCATTCCGTGCCATTGTAGAATGGGCCTATCAGCCTTGCCGAGCTAATCCTTGAGGGTCCGTCTCAGTTTGCGTGTTATTGTAGAATATGCCATAGCATAGAGTGTGAGTAATGTGGTGTGCAGAGGCTGCAGTGCGGAGGATGTTGCCCGCAGGTATCTGCCACACGTGCGGGGAGAAGGTGACGGGCGCCGGCCAGGCCTGCCAGGCCATGGGCAACCTCTACCACACCAACTGCTTCATCTGCTGCTCGTGCGGCAGGGCGCTGCGCGGGAAGGCCTTCTACAACGTGCACGGCCGCGTCTACTGCGAGGAGGACTACCTGGTGAGCCAACCGACCCCAACCCCAACCCCAACCTTACCCCATTCTTTTGTTCATTTTGATTGTTTTAGCCTTCAGAAAAATTAATGCTGCTGTAGTTGCTAGTGCGGAATTATAAATTAAAAAATAATACTAACAATAAAATCCAATATAGCTCAGGAATTGCAAAATAAAATCCAATCTTCTTATTTAATAAATAAAGTTTTATAATGATGAAGTAGTAGGAAATTCATAGCATTTGATTGGCCGAAAATATATCACGGTTTTAGCATTAACATAGTATTAAAAAAGAGTCAAACCTAGAGCAAACTCTGCTTAACACTAATACCTGGCTTGTGTAAATGCTTATTGCAATGTTCAGTTGTAGCTAGTCACATTGAATCAGATGGAGTTCAACTGTTATGTATTTTACTCTGTTGTGCTTGTGAAAAGCTTACGTTGATTTTGGACAGGTCTTATGTCTGTGTGGAAAAACTATATAGATATTAATTTCCCATGAACGAGTGCCAGATAATTTTGTCAACGTTTTTAGTGTGACAGTAGAATATTATTTATTATTGAAGAAAAAAAAACACTGGTAAAATGTTGGTAAGACCAGTTCTTTGAAAAATAAAGTACTTACTATTATTTTAATGGAAAATTTGTGTGAAATGACAGTTTAATATCTCAAGTAATTTTTCAAAACATTGTACTCCCTGATGGAGTAGACTATAACGGCAGAACTACATACTAAATACACCTCAAAATCATTGTAACATTATAAAGCTTAATAATTAATCTGTCCAGTTATTAGTGATTCTTGATAGTGTCCTAACAGGTGAGAGGCGGGAGAAAACCGTGATCAAATTCATCTATGAAGCGTGATTAGCTAGTTTCTTTCGCTATAGAAGTGTATGACTCCCATCTCTATTTTTTTTTCTTCTCATTTTGTATTTTTTAATGTTGGTTCTTACGAATTATTTGCACATTTCTGACAAATTTCCATGTGGCTGAACTGTATAAAGTAAAACAATTTTGTTTATAAAAACATTGTAAAACATTGCAAAAATATTTTTATTTATTTTTTCTAGGATTTTTAGTGTTTTGAAGAATTTATGAATCTTAGTTTTGATTGATAATTAATTACTTTTTACAACCAATGCAGTAAAAAATATTTTTTTGATAGGTACTTCAAATTATGGTGAGTAAAAGGATTTGTAGGTTATTTGCATTAAATATATTCATGCAACGAACAATCAATGAATCAAAATGCAAACGAACATGAATATGAGGTTGTCTGAATTCAAAGTTGAACCGTAACATAAAAAACACAGGAATCTTCATACATAAATAAGGATTCATTGCAACATATTTGAACATAGCCCAATATTGCTGTTTAGAGAATTTTTAAAATCAAACTGGCACCAGTACCTATACAGAAACCAGGTTGAATAAAAACATGTCATGTCCTTTAAATGTTGGTTTATATGTACTCACCACCATAATTGGTACCATATGTATGTTGTTTTAGAGACTTTAAAATATAATGGATTGGTAGGACACACTGACCCTTACATGTTTTATAAATTGCAGGTTTTATTAATATAGGTGAGTTAATGATGCTAGACAAAATACCATAAATAAAATAGGTATTTTTATGATTTGTATATTTATTGCATTATGATGTGAATTATTTTTGATCAAAAATAAGTTTACGTCAAAAAAAAGCTATTCCTTGACAACTCAGATTTTGAGCATGCTTAAAAATGGTATAAATCATGAAATCGCTTGTGCAACAATGAAGCGCCCTGCTTACCTGACACACACAGTGTGCGGTGCTTAAGATTGAAACAACAATATATAAACTGCTCACGATATCCGAGGTGTGTGTGTTTACGAAAAGCGTTTAATAATGCGCTGAGGGCAGATGAGTAGTTCTGTTTCTGTATTTTGTTTTTAAACTGTATTTTTAGAAGAGTGAAAAGGGCTAAAACGCATGTTTTTAGAATAATTTTTAGCCATAAAACGCCTGGTAAAGATATTTGAAAGCACCCCAGGGCATTCTGTTACATCTTTATCGTCATTTCTGTGCCATCTACTATGCCCGGCAGATATCTTGGCGTCTGAGCTCCCTAGTCCTGTCTGGCGGGGGGTGGGGGGGGGGGGGAAGGGAGGGCGAAGAGAAAGCGATACCCTATTGTCAAGGTCAGCGGCCAGGTTTGTACTAGCAGAACAGAATACGTTCGGCGCGTGACTTCCTACACTACGTAAGTCTGTATCCACGTCCGTGGGGGCCCCAGGGCGGTAAGGCCTTTTGGCTTAGAGCGCTGGGTTACCAAACCAAAAGTGAGAAATCCTATGGATTGTACTTGTATTACATATGTGTAACATTGTGTAAATTGCAGTGGTTGTGCTCGAATATTTGTACTCATCTGTCAGGAAAAGTAACAAACTATTATCTAAACCTGCAAGGTTTTACTTTGTCCCACTAAATATACTTACGGTGTCTGCTAATTATGCTAACCAAAATTAATTGAAATGTTAACTCGGTAACTAGCGAAAACCAGACATATTTATTTTGGAAAACTAGGTCACTTAGTATGAAAAGTAAATTTAAAACTATGCTTCTCAATTAATTGTGTTCTCAAAGTTAATTAAAACAAAAATCTTACAAGAAAAAGCAAACGGCCAAAACATTACGCCATTGTAGCTCTCCGCGCGAAAGCTATCTCACAGTTGTTGACGCAGGAGCCAGTCTAGACCTTATCGTTCTCCGGTTTCCGTACCTAAAACGTTCAATTTAGCGCTGGATGTACATTTAAGTAAACATGGAGCTTGTTATGTTATATTTGCTGCTTTAACTTCATGTCAGTCGTTTAGGAAACACCTAACTACCAACGTTAATGGCATTTAAAAAATGCTTGTGTATGTGTGACTTTATATTTTAATGCACCTATAATCGATGATTTATTATAAATGTAAATACAATTTGCATTGTACTTCCATTTTAGAATGCATACTATAACCTTCAAAACCTCATATATATTATATTGTTATGATATACCTGCGGGTTCGTAAAGGATAGCCCAATTAAAGATTTCTATCACACACACAGTTTTATTTATTACCACTACTTGTCACTTACAAATAATCTTCTAAATTGGCAGATAATTAATTACACGTAAAAAAGGTCAATTCCCCAACCACTCGTTTCACACACCTCGCTGGACCGCACTTCCGGCGCAACTCTCGCCGCAGCACCCCTCGTGGGTCTCCGCCGCGGGACTCCGTCGCCACACTCCGCCGCCGTCACACCCTTCGCCGAGATCCCACACGACGACTCACTCGCAACTTCGCCCGGGACTCCGCCGCACCCGCGACTCTATCACCCGGAAACTCCCGACTCCACTGAACTCACTCACTCCCTGCCCTGGAACCAGCGTCCAGGGACTTCGCCACTCTGCCGCACCCGCGGCACTATCGCCCGGAAACTCCGCCGCGGGAGAACTCCCCACTGGACTCTTCTCGAAGGTCGGCCCAACCTCCTTATATAGCCCTTGGGTTCCCGTCCAGAACAATCGGGCATATCTCCGAGATATCGCGCGACCTTCGTCGTCGAAATGCCCAGAAACGCGTCGTGAGTCCTCGAAGGACGCGGCGGCTGCTCAAAGAACGCCGATAAACGAAACAAGCATCGGGTTCCCACAAAACGCGCCGATAAACATGTCTTAAGTCCTTTTATTCCGCAGTGTGGCATCTTTTAAGTAACTCGATCTGAGGCAGATGCGCGCTGCGACGGTCAGGATGTTGCGAGACAGTATGACACGAGATACCAGGGAGAGGATGCGGGTGGAAGGGGGGCGCAGACAGGCCGAACGAGCGCGGCGATGCCAAGCACTGCAGCCAAGCGCGATCGTAACAATATGATTTGTTTAATGTAAGTATGAAGTTCTCTTTCCATGATAATTGATTGTATTAGGTGACGAAAAACAAAATTAAGTTAAAATTGATTATATTATTACTGTTCTTATTACTTTCTCTAGGTACTCCCGTTTTCCCTGTTCTGTCATTTCGTCAACGCTTCATACTCATCATTTCTCCACAATAGGCTATCAAGACCTTACTTGTTAATAGCCGCCCAACTCACACACACCCTAACTGCCCAAATATTTTACTCCACTATACACTACGTAACAGTAACGTAGTAAAGATATATTTCCATTGTTTATTAAATACTTAAAATATCTCTTTTTTCCTGGCGTAGTCTGTGGGTCATGTGGTTGTTCTTTGCTGACTTTACGAATCCTGACTATGGACCGTTCACTCACACCCGTGTACTTCGCTGCTCTTGCCGTCTGTCTCTGTAAAGGCTCGAGCAGACATTTATTTTTCGCTTCTTCATCACGGTTTTTATTATTTCCCGCTCTCCGCTATGTATCACTTTACCGCGCCTGTGCGAGCTGCCACCTTCGCCTTCCATTTTCGGGTATACACTGACGGGCGATGTTTTCCTAACAGCCACTACACGGCTCTCCGCTACGTATCGCCTGCTTACCCCCTCTTCTTTCTCCGGTCCCGCTGTCCCCGCACCCCCGCGCTGAGACACGCCAAGATAACTGCCGGCCACAGTAATGTTATGGTTATCGCTTAAAGTTCATGTTGCCCTATGCACAATGAGAAGACTATGCACCAGTTCAGAACCTTGCACTTAGAGTAGATACCGCACTACAAACACCAGCCAGCATCAAAATTATCATCCTGCCTCAATAAAACAGATACACTCATGACTAGACGGGCTCCATATTGTAATTCTATGTTGCACATTTACATTAGTAGTTTATTTTATTTAATAATTTTTTTATACATTTCTCAAATGGGTTTCACTTTGTATATTTTATAAATTAATAATGTATGTATTACTAACTGCAATAAATGGTTTTGTTTTATTGCAGTATTCAGGTTTCCAACAGACAGCAGAGAAATGTGCCATCTGTGGACATCTTATAATGGAAATGGTAAGTATTGCCAGTTTGTAAAAGATATCATTAATACTGTCAATATTGGGTTCGGGTAGAATAAGAAAAGGCGCTAGGAAGGTAAGGAACTCCGGGGGGGTGATAAGGGGGCAAGCCTCAGGTCACGACTTAGCGTGAGGACAGAAGCAGTCAACTGTAATTTAACATTGAAGGACTGCAGTAAGTGCAGTAATATTTTGTTAACAAGCTGAGAAAAAAAAATGTTTAGTTGTGAACATGTTCGTTTTAATTTTAAAAAATTCTCAAATGATGTTTACCCATGGAACTTAATGTTTGAGAGGAAACAGGAGTGCTCTCAGAAAACACACTAGCCTGATGCAATGTCTGCTATGCATCCTAATGGCATAGACCTTGCCAGGATGTTTTACTGAATACAGTGCAGCAGGTTTGTGGTGCTTTAACTTCCCAACTACGAGATAACCACTGTACAGTCAGACTATTTGTTGTGTGTACACAGATCCTGCAAGCAATGGGCAAGTCCTATCACCCCGGTTGTTTCCGTTGCTGCATCTGCAACGAGTGTCTGGACGGAGTTCCTTTCACGGTGGATGTGGACAACAAGATATACTGCGTTAATGACTACCACAGGTATTGGCAGACACTTGCACTGTATTTGTGTTCAAATCTTGCTGTGTTGGTAGACGGGATTTTATGGTATGGCTACTGCTGATGTGCTATTTAGGTGTGTTCCGCTCAAGAGCGCATGCCGAATTTCCTTTTAGTGGGGGGGGGGGGGGGGGGGGGTGGTTATAAAACCTGCTGTCCTCTATCAAATTCTTTTTTTGGGGGAGGGGGGGGGGGGGAATATCGCTCATTATTTTCTCCTGCGCACGCTCCTGGTTCCACAACTCGGATAAGTAATAAATTTTTTTCAGCCATTTTACTAATGTAGAAGATTAAGGAAAGTATATCAGTTTTATATATACTGTTACATGCGTGCTAGGAGGCAAGGCCTCGACGCGTGCCAGGTACCTGAGCGGGCCTCCCATCGAGTCTGGCTGCGGCCCCTCATGGGCGCTGACGTCACGCATGCCACGCGTGCCCTGCCGGATTGCATCCCCTCCGCTCCCCGCCCAGCCTTCTGCTTTGGACTATTGTCAGTGACATTTTAAGCGGCCTGGGATTTCTGCGGGTTTCCCGAGGCAGCCGCGCAGAGTGGCGCAAATAAACGCTGCCTTTATGGACTTTTCGGGTGTCGGGTCGGCCCGGGATGACGCGACACGTCACAGCCGTTCGGAAAGTTCCGCGAGTGAAGGGAAGTGTGACATCGGCGAAGAGGGCGTGAGGATCATGATAGTGCGACTGAGTAGCGCGAGGCTGTATGTTTGTGGACAGGCGCGAGATGAGGGGCGTACCACTGTTGAGCCTAGCTCTAGTGAGGAGTGTGAACTGTGAAACTTTACAGACATGGAGTGACTGGTGAATAAACATTTCTCATTGCAAGTGATTGGTGATCAGTCATTTCTAAGTACAATTATTTATTAGTAATGTAAATATTAGTAATTAATAAAACAGTAATACAACTTAATTGGGCTACTCCTTACGAACCCAAATTTCCCCACATTATTCGTAACAATATATTTACTGTTTTCTGTAAGAGGCTGTCCTGTGCAATGGTTGTAGGGATGTTGGAATAGCGGATATGATGTACACATACATGTATGCAAGGCAGAGATAACACTTACTATAAGAATTCTGAAGGATTGGCTGAAGAACTTGTGAAACAACTGGAGAAGGATAGAGTTATCTTTCACATGCTATGACAATGCTGCTGAGTTGGTTGTGCACAGGCACAGATGTAATGCTTGTTGACGTAAGAAAAAATCTCATGGCAGCGTTTGTGAACTGCAACAATCACACTTTAACTCTGTGGATCTACGTGCAGACAGGCGGGATACAATGATACATTTTTTGGATATTCTCTTATATCTCATATATTCTCTTTAAGAGTTCTAGAACATTTTCTGTCGTTGAACATAACGCTGGAAAAAAAAAAACTTAAAACTGCTCTGCCTGTCTTTGTTAAATCTGGCTGTAAAAATAGGTGAAGTGTAAAGACATAAGCATTGAACAAGTACTTTATGGACATGTTCCACATTCTCCCTCAGCAATACAGATGTGAAAATGAGTCCAAGGAATCGAGAAAGTAATACAGTGAAGTACTGTATTCACAACTTGAGTTACAATGCACTATTTCGGTAGAATTTTTAAACAAAATATTAATTCCGCAGTCTCGGCTTTCGAGTTGAAGCTGCATCATGTTTAACAGAAGTTTTGCTGCATTTGGCTTTCGGATTTATCAAGGTGTCAAATTTTCAAACAGACTGCAAGGTGCAATAAAAAATAGGCTCATTTTAGAAGGTAAGCAGAGACTACCATGATAATGACAGTGAAAACCTGAGAGCTAAGATTTTCGTTATGATACCAATTTGCTTTGACTATTTTCAAAAGAGGTTAGTAGATCTCAGGATAAACTTCCTTGATGGATTTGAAAGCCTTCCGACATTTTCATCAAGGAAGATAAGTGTTGAAGTTCTGAGTCACTGTAAATAATGGAACGTTGAATTTTGACGACATCAGAGACAAAATAAAAGAATGTAAGGAGGACTGGGTCAATATCTAAGCAAGTAATTTAAAGCAGACACTGCCATATTTACAGAAAACTAACGGAAGTTTCGCTCCTTTGTACAACGTGAAATTCCAAGTTTCAATACCTTCTCAACTTCAAAATACAATGTAAGAGTAAGGTGACCCTCTGGTCACAGTAAGTACCCACGAACAGTGAAAAACAAAGTCCAACCTAAAACAAATACTTAGCTATCAGCAAGTCTCTACATCTCCTTCGGCAAGCTAAAGTCCCAGGAGCCAAGAGCAGCGTGGGGGGAAGCCAGCAGCTTCGACCAGCCACCGGCGATGAAGATTATGAAAGGACAGGAACAGGCCCCACAGAGTAGGGGACAGATGCCCTCCAGGGATGCCACAAGGCACCCCTCACGATGGCCATTCCAGTCGCAAGAGACCAGGAGTGGCCAGGATACTCCCCCAGGCAGTGTCAGGTAACCAAGAAGCAGGGAGTGAGACCAGTCGTTTGCACGCAGGGTCCGCAGACGGCTCCAGCGGGCCACCGGACAGCGGCCTGGAAGACGAGCAGATCGCACTCGATGAACTAGAGAGAAGGTCACATGTAGAGATGGGAAAGAGATACTGCGACGGGTGTCAGCATGCCACACCATACATAACGTACTCTGAGCAAAGTATCACCATAAGAGACACACCAAGTACACAACCATAGAGTTAACAAAAAAAAATGGCACAGTTAAAACATTTGCTTGCCGGGGCTTCACAGTTCAATGAGACTAACTTACTTACGTAAACATGAAACAAGGGTTTTTCCACAAACATTGTAATCGGGTACATTGGATAACAATGCTGTGACATGGGTCAGCTACCGAAAAATGTATTTTGGCATTAACTTTAAGCTAAAGAAATCACTTTCTTACTCAGTACTAGCTCTCAAGCCACACAAGGTTTCCTAACTTGAAGTTAGAAGGGAGCCAGCCCCTATAATACTTGTCCAGTAGCTTTTGCTGAAATTTCGGTAAGTTTTTGTGCGTCTCCTCTTACACTTCCTGTATCACCCCATCTGTATTTTAGTGGTGCAGCATCCACGCATTCAGGAGTGGGCGGAGCAGAGGTCTCCCACAAAGATACCTCAATGGGACAAACCTTAGTGGACGAGTGCATGATGTTATTAACCATAGGACAAACAGGGGCAGCTTTAAGTCCCAACCTCTGTGTGTCCCTGACTGCAAAGCTCACAATGCCACTTTCAAGTTGTAGTTGCTTCTGTCCACTAGGTTAGCCAGTGAATGGTGAGGGAAAGTCTCTGCACCAATTTTACCCCCCCCCCCCCCCCCACCACCACAAGTTAAGATTCTTTATATCCCCAGACACAAAGTATGTCACACTATCACTAACTTAACACACAGGGCAGCCAAACACAGAAAATAACATATGCTACAAGATTTTACAAAACTGACTTCTAGTATCACATAGGATGGAAAACTGTAAATATAGAAAATTGATCCACTACGACCAAAATACATTTGTAGCCTGTCTCATAATGGGGCAGTGGTCCAAACACGTCTACATTTATTTTTTACCATGGAAATGATACTACTGAACCCTGATATACACCTACTGGTGGAGTGTTCGTAGGCTGCGCTCTTAGACAGGCCTGATAACTCTTAACTACATCCTCCTTAATATTAGGCCACCTAAGCAACTCCTGAACACAGAAGAAAGTCTTGTGTATTCTTAAATGACCACCAAAGTAAGAGTTATGAAAATAAGTTAGCACCATAGAACAAAGTATTTCAGGGACAAAGATTTGAAATCTTCTTTTTCCTGTCTGTCTTAACAATTGACCCTTTTTTTAAATAATATTTAGGGCTACCCTCTTGAATATCTTTCAAGATTTTCTGACATACTACATTCTCCAAATGTGATTTCAGATTCATAAGAACAGCAGGCATTGTTTCCAGAAAATCTAAATATGGCAAATTTTCGTCACCCTCCACACTCTTTTGATCATAACCCTCAGGTCTACGGACCAGACAAACTCCTCCACATCAAACATATGTGACAAGCTGTCTGCAACAGAATTATGCTTACCTTTAATAAGCTTAATTACAACGTGATTATTGGTGTGGATGACAAAAGGTTGGCACTCTAAAAAATCAGACTATTTTTCCATTGCTCAGACACAAGAAAGGCATACCTTTTCATATATTGTGTATTTTTTCTGCTACTGTTAACAAACAGCTGGTGTACGTAATGGGTAGAAGGATCTCGCTATATTATTGGCATAAGACAGCCCCCAATGTTACCGAACTTGCATCAACTTGCAAAACAAAATGCCGCTCAAAATTGGGCAGGTGCAGTACAGGAAATGACACAAGCTTCTGTTTCAACACATGTAAAGCAGATTCCTGATTTGAGTCCCAGACAAAAGCTATATCTTTTCTCTTGATGAAATTCAATGGTTCAGCCAGATTGGCATAACCAAAAAATGAATTTGGCATAAAACCAGTCATTCCTAAAAAAAGTCTCACTACTTTAAGAATTTTAGGAGTCAGGAAACTCATGACCAGCCTATCGACCTGAAGCTTGTTTTGGCCTACAATAAAACCCCAAACTCTTGGTACACGTTTGTACCCAAGTAACCATTTTAGGGTTAACAGTCAACCCTGTGTCCCGCAAAGCACCCAGGACTTTACACAAATCAATCAAATGCTCTTCCCCTGACCTGCTATGTAGTATTATGTCATTTATATACACTAAGATAAAATCAAATTTGTACTCCTTCATAATTTTATCAATTATATGAGACATGGTGATGGCCCAATCACTGCGTTGAAAGGCAAGTGAGTCCAGTTATATAATCCCCAAGGGTTCACATGAATGGTGGTGCAGCTCGCACTGATTCAAGTCAAGAACTGAATAAACTTTTGCCTGACCTAAATGCTGAAAAATAGAGTCCATGGTTGGGATCAAATTTTTATCTACATAAATCTTAGCTCGTCATAATTGACTCATAGACGATACTGACTCGGAGTTTCCTTGATGAGCAAAAAGGCAGGGCTGGAGTAAGCACTCGTGGAAGGCTAAACTATACCCTGCTTTTCAAGGTCATTCACAGTTGACCTCAATATTTGCAACCTAGGGGGCAGCATGAATAAGGACCGACAGACAGTCTCCAGGTCTCTCAACTATGAATAGGGAATTTTGTGCAATGACCTAAACTCAGTGTTATTGCATCTGCAAATCCCCTTATTAGATCATCAAACTGCTTTATCTCCTGTACATTTTCTGTACATTTTCAAGCAGTGCAATCCACTCCGCACATTCTTTAGGTCTAAAATAAAACGTACAGTGCGTATCCTCACTTCGCTTAAAAAGTTAAGACTGAACATAATATAATTAAGACAGTCTTCGATGACACGAAAATCTACTTTCCAGCTAAAATGGCTGATTCACTTTCGTACAAGGGCGTATCAATAAGTAATGCTGTGAGAGCCCTGATGCCCTGACCTCTAACACCGAGGTCAATGCTGACAGTTGCTGAGAGAGGACTAAATCTACAATTTTTTTAAATATGTGAGAATCACTAAAATTGCGAAAAAAATCTTGCTCATAAATTCCCTCCCTAAACTGTGTGTGTAGGTATTGTGCCGCATATTATGATTTTTCGGCACAATTTTAAATTTGAATTTTGAACTATCATCTTAACAGTAATATTATAGCTTAAATTTAAACTTGTTCCGCTCACTGTACCCTCTCACTTATCTTTGTTCTGCTGTTTCCTCGATTCGTTCCCAGCGCAGTATCTGATATTTTGCTGACCCTTTGCGAGGTCAGCATCCAGCCTCATTTTCTTCCTGCCTTGGAGCACACCTGGCTCCTGAAACTCTCCCTGTCCTCATGACCAGGAGTGCTTTTCTCTGTAGCTTCCCAGGGCAGCTCGATTCTCAGAGCTTGCCTGAGGTGAGCACTTACAGTCAGGCTCCCGAGTCAGTTTACCTAACACCCTGGCACGTCTCCAGGCTCAGTAGAGCTCATTTCCCACTGCCCCTGCAAATTTTCATTTCCCCCCCCCCCCCTTTTAGACTTTTCCTTGAAGGCGCTCCAGTGCAAAGACTGATGCTTAACCCCGGCGAACAACAGCCGTTCTCAAGGACTGGCCACTGTTCTTTGAACATATCACCCCTGACATCTAGTGGGAGAGTTGTCACTTACTTCCCCTGGGTGTTCGAGTTCTTGCTAAACACCACTGCACTCTAGTGACTCACAACAAAAATTTTCCTGTCTTTCTCTTCCGAGCCACCAGGGAGGTCCACCAGTCTCCTCCATAAGCCCCCTTGCTTTTGAAGTAATCTTGTTCGAGACGCGTGTGTCGACTTTATATCTGTTTCAGCCACTCCACAGTAGATCGCGCTGCGATCGGGTGCCAACAGCAGTGTCGAACTCTCAAAGCCTGTATTTCTCGATCCCTCCCTCGGACGTCTTCGGAACCTTTCAGTCCTGAAGCCAAAGTATACCCTCCTTCTTTCAAGGAGAAGCGCGGGATTTAATTAAGTTTCACAGGTGCCATACCAGGGACTTCTTGGCGCAACTTCCAACTGACTGCAATGTTCTCGGCCATTTCCTTCTTGAGAGGCCAGTGCTCAGCAAGATTCGCTTCCACTACTTATATTAAGATGTATTCAGTCACCTTGTCAAAAGATGTTTTCCCAAATCTCACTGTAACACAAAATTAACAGGTTGAAGCTGCGCGCGCACCATGTAACGACATTTTCACGGGAAGATGGCGGACCTACGTGTATGAACATAAACCCACATTAGCGGACATACCAAACGTATTGGTGTGACAAATGAAACTTTATGATAGTGAAATTACCATGGAATTTATTTTGGTAAACTAAAATAGTCATAGTAAAGAGTAAATTCCAAGGTTTAAAAAATTATTTTGGTATTACATTGTGACACTCTTTTTGAGTGTCCCTTCCCTCTTCTTTTTCTCCTTGTGTTTTTGTTTGTTGACGGATGATGCGCGCAGTTGGTGGACGCGTTCCTTTTCTGTTTGCAAATGCCGGTTTTGTTGTGGCTTCTGCCTGGTGGCGCCGCACGGCGGTGAGTTTGGTAATCCCTGAGGTGTAGTTTTTTTTACGCGCGCGGCTTTGGGTTGGCAACTGTGTGGTCAGCTGTGGGAGAAGTGGTTTCTCTGGCGACTGCTGGGAGAAGTGGTGAGTCTTGCCGCCCCGGCCGCTTTGGTGTGACGAGGTTGAGGTGTTTTGAGATGGGAGATGGAAAAGCGGTGTGTGAGAGGCAAGTCTTGCCATGGAAAATTTGAGGGAGCGCCGATTTAGTTTCAGCAAGCAATGGTTAAAATGGGTTGGCTGTTGAACTTTTGATGCAGAAAAGCGATCGAGGAGCGTCATCACGGAAATGTTTTGATGGAGTCCGATATATATATATTTTTAAATATACTGTAATACGGATCTACGTAATTACGTTTTGCTAACGTGTGTGTTGGTAAAGTACGAGAATAGGTCAAAGTTGTGGTGTCCCAGTTATTGGGTCTACGAACGTACATCCCGTGTATCCCGAGTATTGGTAACCAAGATTATGCTAGAGGCACGGAGAAGTCTAATGGGGCGTTTGAAGACAAGAAGGGACGTTCTAAAGTTGTCCGCAGTCTTCTGACAACGGGACTGTGGCGTGAGGAAGGCGAAATCTACTGAGGCATGCAAGATACTTCAGGCTTCGAGTTGGTGCTCTTAGTTTTTGTGCAAACAGCTGTAAATTGCAGGATGCAATTTTAAAGGCTGTTCGTCGTTGTAGAGGCTTCTAGAAAACTGTAAGTGTTGGACGTCCTTTTTTTTTTTGCTTTTTGTGTTGGGAATATTCTCGTAATTATTTAATATATTTTCTTGTAGACTTGTTTCCCTTAGGGTTTTCGATCGTCGCTTATTGGACGAGGTATTCGTTGTTTTTCCCATTTGGGGAATTTTCGACGGCGCGTCTGATATCTATTTAATGGTGTTATTTTCGCTTAGACTTTTTTTGTTATAAAATTTTGAGCCGTTCAGGGTACACCACAGTAAATCAATTTTCTTTTTACACACTTTGTAAATTGAATTTATAATTTATAATTCTGATAACGTCGCTGTTTAATGATGTCTTTTGTGTGGTAAATGAAGGTTTTGTGTTGTGAAATACAATCACTTTTATATATATGTTATATATTTTTTTTTTTAATGATAAATATTTTATCATATTTTTATATTTATTTGCTGGTTATCTGGTGAACTTTTATCAGTCCTGTGCGGCTGAGGATGGAATGTGAATATAATACGAGGATTTGCTAAATCCTGGCAATTGAGTACAAAATTATAAACTGTGGTGTAAATTTTATTTTTGCGCTAGAGATTTTTGAGGCACAAATGAATTTGTTTTGAGGTTTGGTCTACTAAACCATTATTCTTATTTATTACCATATCTTAGATATTATTCCTATTTGTCTTTTTGAAACTTAGTACTGTGTTGTATAAATAGTTATTTATTATAAATTTTTGATTATAAAATTACCACCTGAGATTAGTAAATCTTTTTATAATAACATTGTAATTTTGTGATGTATAATAATTCTGTGGGGATCAAGGGAATTGTTTTAGGGGTGCACCCTGGGGAGGGACAAGAAAGAGGTTTCTTTATGAGTGAAGTCACTGATGGGTATGGTCTTGTTTTTTGAAGCTAATGCATGTGAATGCAGGGGAGCCGCCTGGACCCTCTGAGTTTAATGCCCTTGGCTCCATTTTTGGCTGTTAATGCTTTTTTATATGTGCATATTGTTGGTTTTTCTCTTTTTTAATATTTTTTTATTTAATTGTTTTTGTATTGTTATTTGTTTATGAAGTGGAAGTTGTTGACGTTGATTTTAATTTGGCCAATTACAACTAGCATCACACTCTATTCCTTTTTTTCTTACGCCACCCCCCTTTACCTTTTAATTCTTGATAAGCTCTGGGGGTGTCTCAACATCAAACATAATACACATTTTCCTCATGACCTTCTGTCAGAGCAGTGGTTATACTACGTGGTCAATATGCTGAAGGGCCGTGGTTCAAAACTCGGTGGTAGTTATGTTTTAAATCTTTTTTTGAAGTTATACTTCTTTAGGCGCGTTATGGAAAAATGATGAGAGTGAAATTTTAAGATGCGCACGCATCACTGTAACACAAAATTAACATGTTGAAGCTGCCCGCTAAACCGCTCATTAAGTCTCAAAAAAAAGCTACTAACAAAATAGAAATAGAACATCTATTAGTCGCGCATGTTGGCACGCTCGTCGCCTCTGATCACTGTTTTCAAATGTATAATATTTATCCACATGTTTCTAGTTTCTACATTCACAACACGTGTTTTAGTTTCATACATGTGCAAATTATATATGTGCTAATAAATTATATTCAGTAGTTATTTAAATTGAATATTTTGATTAATATTATTTACTATTCGTAAATATTAGTAAAAAAAAATGGTGCTAATATACTTTTTCAAGTGCTCCAATATAATTGAGGTTAACTATCAGTATGTATTATTAATTGATATAAATTAAAATATTATTATTTAATATAATTAATACTAAATATTATTAAATTATTAATGTTAAATATTTATTATTAATTATTTAATATTTACAAAATAAAGAAATAAATTTAATGAAAAACATAATCAAAAATTTGTGATAAAAATTAAAATTGAACATCAAAATAAAATATATTTATTATGAAATTGAATAAATAATAAATATTTATAAAAATAAATAAACAAATTTAATGAAAACTTTTTGAAAAAAATGAAAAGTGACTATTTAATTAAGAAAATAATAAATATTTAAAAAATTGAATAAACTTAAATTAAATTTTTGAATTTATTTTTAATTTTTTTTATT
The DNA here is from genome assembly GCF_032445375.1 of Bacillus rossius redtenbacheri. Lineage (NCBI taxonomy): Eukaryota > Metazoa > Arthropoda > Insecta > Phasmatodea > Bacillidae > Bacillus > Bacillus rossius. The sequence goes on from NC_086330.1 coordinate 234,918,765, forward strand.
TTCTTTTAAAATATTAAATAATCAATAATAAATATTTAATATTAAGAATCTTATAATTTTTAGTACAAATTATGTCATATATATTTATTATTCTCTAAATTTTATTTATTTAATTTTTCAAATTTAAACTGAACTTTATTGACTGTGTCGACTATCTTTTTCCAGCCCTTTTATTATTTTATTGTAATTAATTATTTTCATGCAATTAAAAACTATTTTTTATATGATGCCAAAGAAGTATAACTTCTCACGCGCCGTACATAAGTACACACACACTTTTTTTTTTTTTTTTTTTTTTAATTATAAATTATGAGTGCTTCCGCGTCAACCGCGCTAGTTTTGCTCCGTGTTTGGTGGGCACCTCAACGAAACACCTTCTGATTTCAAGGAGCAACACCCTGTTTTAATGAGTTGTCGATACCCATTCTCTTTCCCGATAATTCCTTTTTCTTTTGCGGGCATTTGTGCCTATTTAATGGCTGGCTGAGAAGCAGGTCTAATTCGTTTGGACTTGAGAAGACAGGGCCCAAGAACTGAAGCTGAGATTGCAGCCAAATGGTCTTCCTGGGCCTCGGTATCCTAAGGCTACTAAGACACCGCCCTGTAGCTCGACACCATAAGAATTAATCGCTCCCGACCCACATGCTACGGATATTCTACTTCCAAATTCTCCGTGACGCCTCAGAACCCCTTTCTGTTCTGTTGACACACACAGTGGGCAACTTCTAGAAAATTTTAGTATGCCAGTAAGTCGACCAAGTATGTGAAATATAAATTAGTATAATTTATTGTCCAATGACAAACCCTGAAGTTTCCCAACGGACTTAAATTGCAAAACATGTTAATAAATATAATTCTGGCATTGTCAATAACATATTGTATTAAGTTTTATTTTTAATTATAGCTTAATGCATTTGTTTAATCATTTTTGGGCCGGTCCTAATATAAAGTTAACTTATTGTGATTATTATAATTCAGTTAACGATATAATTTAATTATTCAGTTATTATAATGATGTTTGTTTTCTTTTGTAGCAATTCACAATGGTGTATCGTGTTTTCTTTTACTTAGTTAAAATAGTCAAAGTTTTTAAATCTCACAAGAAAAGACCTATGAAGAAAAATAAATTGAAGCACACCTATATACGAAACTGCATTTTTATTTATTAATTTATAGTTACAGATCCAGTCTCCACAGTGTTTTCAGGGAGGCATTACCTTTTCTTTGTTTGGCCTTTAGTGCCACCTCTGAGGTTCAATGTTTTATTAGCCTGTTTTGTTCCAAATCCCAGCTACTTCCAAGGTAAATTATTATTTTCTTAATACTGTCACCACTCACCACCTCCGGCTAGCTCAAATTAGGTGATGAGTGGAACGTACAGGTTGTAGGTCACGAAGAAAGAAGAACTTTATACACAAAGTTCGATGTATTACCTGTTTTATTTATTTATGTAAAAATCACACTATATTCCGTACAACCGAAAACATGAAAAAAAAACTAACTGTACATTAAGAAAAGATCAAACACGGAGCCATCGCCCGGCCACTGCCTGCTCGGCCCACCGCCCGAACAACGACCGCTTGGTCCGGTGCTCAGACAATGACTGATATTACAGCCTTCCTTTCCTTTGTCCGGGCAGTGTCCTGGGCTCGCTGACGTAATTTTCAGCCAATCACGGCGCATGGCAACAGAGGCTTCCACGAAATACTTACTTCTGTTCCCATGACGCAGCGATTTTATATCTTTCTCACACTCCCGTGACCGTGACTCACACGCCTAGCGTGTGAAACAAAGCCTCAGTCGTGGAAAAAAATGAAGGAAAATCACGTCAGCATGCCTTCCCACTCAAAGAAGCCAGCAAAAAATTATGAGAAAAAAAAACTTATGAATTTTAAAAATAAAAACATTAAACCCGAAGAATTACGTTTAAAATAACTTTGAAAGGAAAAAAAACTTTACATCTAACCTGAAATTTGACAAAAACATTTATAACAAATTATTCTTACTGGATTGAATGAGGAAGTCTGTAATCTCGGTTGTTACAATACACACACACATGCACACACGCACACACACGCACACACACGCACACACACACACACACACATACACATACATATATATACACATATGTGTGTGTGTGTGTATATATATATATATATATATATATATATATATATATATATATATATATATATAATAGACTCTAAAGGCCATAACAGTATTCAAAGCGATTATCACAAAAAAAAAAAAAATACTTTTTTTCAAAATTAATAAGAGTTGCAAACGGGGTCGGGAAAAGGTAGAAATTATCAAAATAGCAAAAATACTTTTCTCCAAAAAAGGGAAATACAATTTATGTATACTGGTCACAAAACTCCGCATTATCGTGGCTGCATTGTAACAAAATAATATTTTCCTTGAAATAATAGAGTGTATATGAGGCATATACTTAAGGCATATTACATAAATACACTTTAGGGATCGTCCATGAATCACGTGTGGCTCAAAAAGGGGGGGGGGGGGGGGGGGGGGGGTTTCGGAAAAAATCACGAGAGAGATATCACGTGTATTTATTTTTTCGCGCGATTTCTACTAAACCGAAAGCGACGCGTGACCTTGACTCGCCGTAGCCGGCAACAATATCCCCACCCGCCGCAACATGAACCACCTGGCTCGGCTTGCCAGTCGCCAGTATAACTGTGATTTTGGCGCCGAATACATGCATAAATCACATATAAGCATTTCCTTTATTATTTTTATACCAGTGAGAATAAACCTGCAACCTTAATGTGTGTCTGGACATTTTTATCACTGTGCCTAATTTTCCAGAATTAAATTAGATTATACCTATATTTAAAGATAATATTCTGAAATTTTTAAAAAATATTTTGTACCAAAAAATACACGTGATTTATTGGGGGGGGGGGGGGGGGTAAGTCTGAAACCTCACCACAAATCACTACGGGGGAGGGGGGGTTAAAAATTTGCTATAAAAACATCACGTGATTAATGGATGACCCACTGACAGCTAACAGACACTAAGTGTTATATAAAAAAATATTTTTTGCAAACTCATTACAAATGATTCACAAGAAAATATTAAAAAACAGAAGTTACTCAAACTGCAATCCAAATTATTGAAAGGTATAAAAAGCATACATAAATATACGTAATATATGTTTATATGAATTTAGATGTTCCAAAAAATAATTTTATTGGTACGCATCATTCAACAAAGTTTATCAGGCCTGTTGAATACAACACTACCGAGTCTATTTCCTCTTCCCTTGAGCACACGCTGTATTTGAACAAAGTTGTATTTAGACGCAAAGTAAACCGTAATGAGAGTCCTCGATGCCATGTAATTCACCAACTTCAAGCTTAACGTATTTTTCACCAAATGTTATAGCAGCACAGGTGGGTGCTAATCCCTATTTGACTCCACTGGAGTAATGGGTGTGGCAAGCCACCAAAATGTTCATTATCAAAAAAATACGTATAAATTTACTCTAGCAAAAGTGTTACTTACACTCAGAGATAAAACAGTTACATACGCCCTTACTAACATTTACGTAACATAAGAAATGTTGGGCGTGTTCACTTAACACAAGCCTATGTGCGGGAATGCAAACTGTTAGGTTTCAACTTCAAACCACCAGACTTGTAAACTGACTTTCTACCCCATATGAGGGGTTCACCTTTCATGCTTAGTTAACAGTCTTACTTTTTATAGCACCGTGGTCCCTCTGACGTGAGTGGGCCCACAGCTCAACGAAACTGCATAGCGGGCCGCGGCTCCCACGACAGTCGCAGCACCGGTCAGTCTCGCGGCAGCGAGTGTCTGTGCAGGTAGTACCGGCTGTCAGCATGTGTTGTGGCAAACAAATGCAAATCTCAAAGTTTATTCAATTTTGCCAAAAAATGTCTGTCAACAAAAGTATAAATATTAAAAAAAATTAAAAAGAACTATTATTAAACATATTAATATGTGAAATCAAAAACTAGAAAGAAAACTGCAAAAATTAAGAGAACTAAATTACGTGAAATAAACAAAAGTTCCAACTGTGTGGAAATAGTACCAGCAACTAGAAACAATGCACATAATGACATAATGTTATAAAATTAAATGACAACTTGAAACATAAATGAAAGTATTACCCATTTATTACTTTTCCACATAATATCCATGCATGTTCAGACATTTATCCAAACAATGGCCTGTTTGAGTTCCTCGTCAGTCTAACTTCTTATCGCCGAGGAACTTCTTCATGGTCCAAACAGATGGAAATAGAAGGGTGCCAGGTCTGAGCTGTGTAGAAAGTGCTCCAAAACTTCCCAACCGTATTCCTGCAATTTTTCGTAAACTGGGTGAGACATATTGGTACGGTCAATACAGTCTTTTCCATTAATTTCCACCATCTCCTAATGGATCTCTCCAACTTTCTTTTATTTTGCACATAGAAATCTTATAACAGCTTGTTGCTACTTCATAATTGACAATCTAATCACCTACACCATTTACCGGTGACTGACAAACGCTATATGTACATAGAATCATGATATCTTGCATTGCGCCCATTCAGTTGTGCCCTCAGTTCCCTTTTTAATAAATAATTTCATTTTTACTAATTATTTTCCTACTTAAAAATTGAAGTGTGTTACTTGTGGATACACCCTTGTAATTGCACACCCTCTAGATGTAACTAATCCTCTATTTGCCAAGGAAAACTAAACAGTCGGACACGCCAAAAGGCAATATTCCCTTAGGATTACTTTCCAAAACTTTTTCACAACACTTGTGGCTAATTAATGTCCTCAGCTCCTGTGAAAATCAGCCCTAAGGTAGAATTATTCCCTACAACTAAGACACAAACATAAGAGTAGACATCATCACATTTGACTCACCCAGTATATTGTTCACCTGCAACTTTTTTGCATGTCCAGCAGACAGGTTATTTACTTCTAGCACACCTTGAAACACTGGCAGGTCAGGCAGTGCGGCTTTAAGAAATCAACACTCACCTTCGAGCCTGTTGACATATCATGTGTGTTACCTTGTAACTTGCCCGGGCGACAGACACTTGGAGTGTTTGTTGCCAACGTAGTAGCTTTCGTTTCAACATAGTTAGTTCTTTTTCCTATGCGGGTTGAAATAGCAGTGAAAGCTATTGTGGTTGTCTTTATGGCAATCTTTACAATGCTTCTTACATTCCGATACTAAGGTATGGTCTTTACCTGCACCCTGAAAAAAAAATTTCATCTTCAACTGCCAGTCCAGACAACTTTGCCAATGAAGCAGGTTTTTCTACAAATTGAAAAACCTCAATAGGGAATCATGCAGTTATTCACAACCCCAATTACAAAGTTCTCCTCAGAACACGAGAGCCATAAAATCTCCATGCAACCTACTATATCACGAACATAGTCTTGCATAGAGTCATTTACACGTGTTCTTTGCAAAAACTGTTATCTTAAACAAAGTTAGTAAGTTGTGCGGGTAACGTACACACACTAATAATAATATAACGACAGACAACTGTTATGCTGGATTGGAGTGACCCAAACGTAAACAAACACCTCGTTTGTTTACAAACACAGGACTGACTGAATGGTAGATGATATTTGTCAATACACGAGTGCCTAACATTACTTAGCCCTGTTTGCCATAACTTAAAAATATTATCAAGGAGACTAACCTGTAATACAAATAAACAATATATGATTTTTCAAGAAATTTTAATAATATTGATGAATTTGAGGCAAAAACAATAACATAACATTGGACTTATACTTGACAATGGCTAAAGTTCTCTGAGGCACAATGTGACTAGCGAAAACAAGAATGTTATTGAAACTGCAGGACGTTACGAAGGGCACCCGACTCGACAAAAGTCCATTTCACGTTCAGTCTCTATTGTTGGTATCCTACACAACACTTAGATGCCGTCTACACATTAAATAAGGGTGGGGTTTGCTCCGGGCTAAAACTCTGTCGGTAGGCTATTTCTACCCCCAGGACCTCTGGGGGAACCGCGGACAGTTACTATTAGGAGGCACAGTCTCTGCAATAACGTCTCATAGCTGGAATCACCGTGTAAGATGAGGGGAGTTTGCAGTCCAACAATGCGCTGGCGCCGACTCAAGGCGACCGTGCCTTACCTTGCGAATGCTGCGCTGGCTCCACAGTCTCCAGACTGCGTGAAGGCTGTCCCAGGAAGTGCGTTGAGATGCACCAGTAGGCACCACACACTTTAAATCACCAGAGCACTCACACAGGCGAAGTTACGGCGCGCGCGAAGTCGTTTTCCGGACCGCGGACGCGTGGATGAATTCGATAATTACCGTCCCAAATGTTGATAATGCCGAAAGTTCAACTTCAGGTCGCGATTCCGCAGCCCGGAATCGCGGGTAGCGAAAATTTCTTACGCGAAGCGATACGTGCTCCGACTCAGTGCAGCGGCCCGACTCCCCGAGAAAACGCCAGGAGGCTCTTTTATACCTCCGCCGAGCGTCCCCAGCGGCCTCTCCTATTGGCTCGTTTTTAAGTTCAGTCGGTTGCCGATTGCCGCTAATTCTCCTGGCGCTGGCGCGCATGCGCCGTCACACTAGCTCTTCAAAAGTTGAATATTTACCAATGCCGCGGACCATTGTTGACTAGGTCCCTTCAAACACAGTTTATATTTACCTAAATACGCCCTACTGACCATATATATATATATGTGGGCCGTGTATCGGTACACATTTGCCGCTTCCTGTTGCAATTTAAACTTACGGTCCACTGTCGCACCAAGGAAGTTTTAAGTGTCAACAGTATCATACACAGTTCCACACAACACTTATCTGAGAGAAGGTGGTGAAATCGCCGAAACCCAGTAGCACACGACGAACCAGAGTAAGGGATGGCAGCAACCTCCATCAGGGTTTGGAATGACAGTATGAACAGCCCGCCAACAGCTGGTGTCGGGGCCTCCAGATGACAGCTGCTACGCCCGGTACAGGATCCAGGGCGTTCTGTGTCTCGTGGCAGCGACAGCTCCCACTGGACACCGAAGCCGGGGAAGGACTGCCCCTTTCTGCCGCAAGCTGCTCCTTGACACACTACCAGTCCAGTAGCAGGATATGTTGACCAACGTTCACCAAACTCATGGATAAATTCAGTCAAAGTTCATGACGAAGGTGCCATTATTCTCTTGCTCACTCTTCTGTTCTTAATGTCCTAGTCACATTAAGCCTTTTCTAATTTGCCAGTAATAAGAAAAAAAAAATTGCCTTCCTCTGAACATGGTCTCTCTATACATAACGCTTAACCACAATCATACAAATTATTAATGAAACTGAGTACAGAACCTACAGCTATTACAAGAAAACATTGCTAGGTATGAATTTACCTGCCTATAGTCTCCATCTCAAATCATAACTTTACTATACTAAACTGTCATTACTAATTTAAACCTTATACAAAAGTTTTCAATATAAAAAAAAACATAATTTTGGGTAATAAATACAAAATATTTACATGGCCTGACTGGCGAAACAAATTAACATGAAACATAAAATAATCACTAAAGTTTACCTATGTTTACACATAATACAAATCACAAAAACAACTGACTGTTACCCTAGACATTAAATACAAACACACAAATTCTCGTGTATTGACTTCAAGTGAATGAAATGTCATGGGGAGTCACGTGGCCACAAAACAAAATTCGCTCTCCCGCGAACGTAAACAAAAGAGGGGAACGGGCAGGAGAGGAGAAAACTCCTCCGTCCTGCTCCTCCCAGGCGAAAGCCAATGAGCGCGCGGAAGGGGGGGGGGAAGACACGTCCCACTTCCCCTCGCGCGGCTAACTGCTGAGGCTAATCGCCTCCCAGACATGCCGGCCACAGCTCGGCACGTAATCCACCAACGGGAAAAACGGAGTTCACTACACTCCGACACAACTCTGTCCTATAACAGAAATGACCACTCACAGGCCACAGAAAACAAATCTCCCGGTGCGTACCTCACACTACACAAAGAGAAACACAAGGAAAAAGCAAGCACAAACGAAGCTGGGCTGGAACACAAAAAAAGAAAAACAACGTAGGCACACAACCAAACGTACAGCACTACAGACGACGTAGAAAACAAACAACCTTAGAAGGGGTAACACACGCTAACTACACGTAGCACTGATGCAGAGACTAAAATCAGGTAAACACAACACTTATGACACACGGTGTTAAAACTTGCTGGCGCTGAAAATGCATTCTTTTTCCTCACTTTTATCACACAAAAAAAAACTCACGCAGCCATTTCATTTTCTTTCTTCCCCTTTCTCACGCATTGATGTGCACTCGTGACTTGCAGGTTAGACACTAACACACTACTCACAGGCGGCTAATCAGCTCCTGCGCTGTAAGTAGACACGCAGCGGAGTGGAATTACACGTCACTCATCTCGCTACAGCACGACGGGCACACACGCCACAGTCGTTCAACGTGTCAATAACCTATATACACGATACTGAAAGGCGGGAACACATAGCCTTCGCACTTAACGCACACATACGCACACTAAGGAAATGCACTAACACCATGAACACCGTTCACAAATGGTCAACAACTGGCTTCTTGTAAGCTCTCAGTTGTGTTAAGTTGTATCTCCCGACGACTTCTCCGGTGTCGATGCTAGATAGAGTGTAGCAATTCTCGGTGGTCACATTCGTGACACTAAAACGGTCCAGCGTAAAGAAGGCAGAGCTTCTTGGTAATAAATTCCCACTTCTTACTCACTGGTGCTGTTTTCCGTAGTACAAGGTTGCCTACCTGGAAGCCTGCGGGTTGTGATGCCGGCTTCCGGCGCTGTCTCGCGGCCGCTTCAGACGTCAGCTTCGCTCGTACAAATTCATGCACTTCCTCGCAGCTCGGTAAATCGTTCTGCTTCGGTAAACTGTCGACGTTCGGGAGGTAGTTAGGGTCAATTACTTCGGACCGTGCCCGGCAGAGGATTTCATAGGGGGTTAGGCCTGTTGATGAGTGCACTGTATGGTTCAAAATGCACTCGGCGTACGGTAGCATATTGCACCATGATTGTTGCTTGTTGTGACAGTAGGTGCGCAGAAGGTTACCCAGCGAGCGCATCTGTCTCTCAACCGGATTGCTCTGCGGGTGGCGGACAGATATCGTTGTAGGGGTAACACCCAAATCTCGAACGCCCTGTTGCCAGATCGGGCTGACAAACATCGTAGCGCGATCGGTGAGCACACGCTCTGCCTTGCCCATCTCCTTGACGTAACTTTTAAAGTGTCGTAGTACCGTCTTCGCACTGGCGTTCCGTATAGCATACAGTTTGGTATGTTTGCTGAAAACGTCTATTAAAACGAAAACGTGTTTGGCGCCTCCCGTGGACACGGGCAAGGGACCAAACAAGTCCGCTGAGACGAACTGGAGAGCTCCTTCTGGAATGATGGCTTGCAACACCCCGTGTAACTTCACTTGCGGGTGTTTGGCCTTCTGGCAAAGATCGCATGATGACGTCACCCGCGCCACCTGGCGCGGCATCCCCGGCCAGTAGAGCTGATGGGATAGGGCGTGGTACAGCTTATTGCTACCGACGTGGCCTAGGGACCGATGAACCTCCCAGACTACTTCTGACCGGATCTTGACGGGAATAACGGGTTTCCATTCCGCGTCAAAATTACCTGGTTTTTGCGAGTGGTAGAATAAAATGTCAGCAGCGGACGTACAGAACCGATGATGAATCGGATGCTCCTGCGGCCGCTCCAACAGGAGACCACGTATCTTGTCACAATACTCGTCCTCGCGTTGCAGGTTACCCAGATCTCGCAGTAGCTCCTTTAGGCGTAGATTGTTATGCAACCGCTGCGCGCCGGTAGGCGCCACAAGTAACTGGCGTGCGCGCTTCGCACACGTGGCGTCTGACACATGAATTTCTTCGCGCCGGCTCAGATAGTCAGCGGCATCGTTGTCTGAACCCTTAATATACTGGTACTCAATGTCAAACTCCTGGAGAACCAGGTACCATCTCGTCAAGCGACTGCCGAAAATCTTGCTGGCTTTAAGGCAGGTGAGGGCCTGGTGATCGGTGAGTAGTTTTATTCTTTCGCCGAGCAACAGGTCACAGAATTTTTGGAGGGCCCACACGATGGCAAGTGCTTCGCGTTCCGTCACCGTATAGTTCCGCTCCGCGGCACTCAGAGTCCGGCTGGCCATCGCAACAGTCTTCTCGCAGCCGTCCTCGTCACACTGCGCCAGCTTGCAGCCCAGGGCAGATTCCGACGCATCCGTGTACAACCGGAACTCTCTGTTCAGCACGGGGTGGTGAAGGACTCGCTCTTCCATGAACAGCCGTTTCAATCCCTCGAATGCGGTCTCGCACTCCGGCGCCCATGCCCAGACTTGGTTTTTCTTGAGCAGTTGAAGAAGTGGTACTGCCAGGCCCGCTACTCGGTCGGAATAGTTCCGATAAAATCCAACCACTCCCAGAAACGCGCGCAACTGGCGGACGTTTCGAGGCATGGGGAACTCCCGGATCGCCTGAAGTTTCTCCGCTGACGTCTTGATGCCTTCCGGCGTCAGGATGTGGCCGAGAAACGGAAGCTCCTCCCGGCAAAACGCTGACTTCCGGATTTTAACTGTCATCCCAGCACCTTGTAGCTTGCTCAGGACGATGTGAAGTTGCTGTAGATGTTCTTCAAAACTGGACGATGCGATGAGAATGTCGTCGACGTAAGCTCTTGCAAAGCCTTCGCACTCGGGGCCCAAAGTCGCTGATAAACACAGAGTAAATTCAGCTACCGCATTGCACAACCCGAACGGCATGACGCGAAACACATATTGTTGATGGTGAAACAGGAAGGCGGTATACTGGCAGGAGCTGTCTTCCAGCGGAATCTGCCAGTACCCTGATGATAAATCCAGCGTTGACATGAACCTTACGCCCTGATATAGGCGCAGTATCTCCGATGTTTCCGTCGGGCTCTCGCGATCCTTCACAGTCAGGCGGTTCAGTTCCCGCGCATCGAGGCAGAGTCTCACAGTGCCGTCCTTCTTAGCCACACAAACAATGGGGTTGGCATAGGGACTGGCCTCACGCCTTATCACTCCCCAGTCCAACATCAGCTGAAGATACTCCGTGGCTTGCTGGCGGAATTTTTCCGGGATGTACGACTTCCGATGATACGGCTCGCCTCCTCGGATGCGGATCTTGGCTTCGTAGAACCGGTTGAGGCCAGGCCGGTCTGAAAACACAGCTCGGTGATGCTCTAACAGTCGCAAAATCTGCTGCCGCTGGTCTGCACTCACTGTCGTGATCCCACTCAACGACTGTTTCAAATCGTCCAGGGTAGCCTGCATGACATCAGAAGAAGGGCCGATGCTAATAGGTCTCGCCACGGTCCCGTCATGCAACAATCCGACAAATTTTCCGCAAGCCATCCAGTGTTTCGCAAGCTCCACCGGTCGTGGATCGTCACGTGCAGTTATCGTCCATTGCTGAAAATCGATTACAATACCATACCTAGTCAAAAAATCGGCGCCTAGTATCAAGGGCTTAGCTAACCCACGTACTACCAACACTGTAAACTCCTTCGGCTTTCCTAGCCCCTCCAGCATAATCAACACCTGCCTGTTGACTGTAGGACTTGGTCTAGCTGTAACACCTATTATTTTCAAGGCCGGTACAGGAATCTTGGGAAGAGGTGCACTATGTTGCTCTAGGTATGTTAGCATTTCTTCCCTCATGCACGAAACCTCGGCTCCTGAGTCGATTAGCACCTGCACATCCTGTCCATTAATCTGCATTGTCATTTCTGGACAAACAACTTGTTGGTAAGATACGTCACTTCCTTCTAACTCATTGTACAAAAATTCACGTTCACTGTCACGTAAAATGACAGTAGACAAAAACTTCCTATAACTCATGCAGAAATAGTTGCAATCATCCTCCCCTACAGGCCTTAACTTTACCCCTCTGCCGGTAATGTGGGTCGCGGTCCGGGGCACCTTGACCTCAACCCTTTCTAGTTTAGCAGGTTATCCTGTCTAGGCAGGCCCTGCTGCGCAGGATGTCCTGCGTCCATTGTTGCCGACCAGCCTTGGCCTTGACCCGCGTTGTAGGTCTGGGTCCGAAAGACTTCAGCAGCTGGGTTGAGTGGCTCGTTGCGGGCGAAATAGCCCTGCTGTGATGACGCTTCTCCCTGCTGCGCCGTGACGTATTGTTGCGCGCTGCCGTCACTTGAGACGCGCTGCAGCAGGGCACTACGAGCGGTGTCATTTTGCAGTCTAGTCTTCCCCTGCGTCTGTGCGTTTCTCGTTTCCGCCGGGCCGTGGGTGTCGGCTGTCTGGCGTTGCAGCCCGGAGTTATCGTACTCATTTTCAGAGTGATACCGGCGCCCTCGCTCGCGTCACCTTGACCTACACCGGTCGTCTCGCTGTTGTCGTCGCGCGCTGCGACTGTCCTCTCCATCGCTGTTATACTTTGACGGTGATGACCACCAGCTGGTTTTCCGTTTGCCGCCTCTACTGCGGCGCTGACGTCCACCCTGTTGTTCTCCGTCGTTCGGCCCGCGTTGTCCGTAGCCTGCGTCACGCTCACAGCGCAACATGTTGACGGGTACCTGTCGGCTGTCTCTTTGCCGATCACGCTGCTGCCAATAATTATTGACCGGCTGCGGCTTCGGCACGAATGGCGCCTTGTCCGTGCTGTCCTGTGCTGGCTGGGTCTTGGTCAGCTTTTCCAGCCTATCTAGCAACAGCAGTTGCTCCCGGAAATTGGCGACGTCACGATACGTCCGTCCAACCAGCTGTTTCTGGTAATTTAATGGCAGCTGTTCCGTGACAGTGGCGTAGAATTCTTCGTCGCTCATAGTGAGGGTCAGGTATCTCGTCTTCTCATATATCTGGGATATGTGAGATTTCAGTGACGAGCCTCGCTTGGGATCGTAGCGCTCCGAGTGCAGCTGCGCCCTTAAGGTGCCTTGTATCCGCAGATTCCAAAATTGTTGAATAAACAACTCACGGAACTGCGCGAAGGATGTCGTGGCAGGGATGATAACCTCCCACCAATAGTGCAGTGCAGTGCAGTGCAGTGCTGAGACATTTTAACTTGTCCGCGTCAGTCAGTCCAAATGTCCGTGAATATTCGTCCAATTTATTAAGGAAACGTATTGGGTTCTCCCCAACTTTGCCGGAGAAACTGGGCATCGACTCCGACCAGTGTCTAGCCGGGTGGTGCAGTAGCGCAGCCGAGTCCAACAATGGTGTGCTGAGTGGCGCGCTTGCCGGCGCTGATGCAGAGTCCGGTACAATAGGCTTGGTCATTGCGCTAATTCCCGCAGCTGGCTCTGAGTTACCGCTGCTGTAGGTGACACTGTGATGGGGCGCGCTGCTACACACGGGATTGGAACTCAGGTTAGCCAGGCGCTGCTCCAATTCCTGGAATGGACGGTCAGATGCAATGATTGTTGCCGAGTTCCGCGATGCAGCTGGTCGATCTTGCACTTGCACGGCGCTGCTGGCCAACGCATCGACTCTACTGTGCAATGTCGCAGCCGATCCTTCAATTACTTCCAGGCGCGACACGATCATTGTTGTCTCCTCTCGGAGAATTGCATAGTTTGCCAGGCAGCGATGCTGTAAATCCTGCCGCTCCTGCGCTGCAGACTCAATGCGGCCCTCAACAATGCCTAGCTCCTTAGTGACGTCATTCAGGCGCGACGTGACGACAACGACCTCATTCTCGACGTGACTAACACAGGTAGTAAGTCCGTCCAGACGGACGCCCATGTCAGTCATGGCAGTGTCCAGACGTGCACTGACATTTTGACTAATGTCCGTGGTAGCTGTGTCTAGACGTGCGCTGACATTTTGACTAATGTCCGTGGTAGCTGTGTCCAGACGTGCACCCATGCCAGTCGTGGCAGTGTCTAGACGTGCATTCATGTCAGTCAGGGCCCTGTCAAGACGAGTACTAACACTAACATCGAAATCAGCCACAACACTGTCCAGACGTCCGTTCAAATCGGTACGGACAGCACCTATGTCGATCGCCAGCCTCAAAAGTAGCTGTTCGATCCTGTCCGTCCCCGTAGACGTCGGCTCTGGACCGCTGCTCGGCTCGTCTCTAGACGCGTAAGCGGCCGCCAATACATTGTGTACTACCCCGTCATGGTACGCACCGGTGGGTACATATAATGGTTGCACACCCAACAGAATGGTGGAGTTCTCGGCCTCGGGACTCGTACCCGGCGTAGACCTCCTACAGCCACGTCCGCCGTGTGAACTTCAGCACCGGCTTCCGCCGTACTGTACCCTAGTCGGTGAACACTCATCTACAGAGGGAGCCGTGTCAGTCTCATTGTCGTGACACAAGTTGTCACCCTGCTCCTGATGATCCTGCTCCTGCCCAGGTCGCTTGCGGACCTCACGCAACGGTTGCTGACGAGACATAGTTCTGGCAAGAAACTGTCACTACTAAAATAATACGTGTACTGGTCACCTCTACTCGAGCCCCACTTGGCGCGACAGAATGTGTGCGGGTAACGTACACACACTAATAATAATATAACGACAGACAACTGTTATGCTGGATTTGAGTGACCCAAACGTAAACAAACACCTCGTTTGTTTACAAACACAGGACTGACTGAATGGTAGATGATATTTGTCAATACACGAGTGCCTAACATTACTTAGCCCTGTTTGCCATAACTTAAAAATATTATCAAGGAGACTAACCTGTAATACAAATAAACAATATATGATTTTTCAAGAAATTTTAATAATATTGATGAATTTGAGGCAAAAACAATAACATAACATTGGACTTATACTTGACAATGGCTAAAGTTCTCTGAGGCACAATGTGACTAGCAAAAACAAGAATGTTATTGAAACTGCAGGACGTTACGAAGGGCACCCGACTCGACAAAAGTCCATTTCACGTTCAGTCTCTATTGTTGGTATCCTACACAACACTTAGATGCCGTCTACACATTAAATAAGGGTGGGGTTTGCTCCGGGCTAAAACTCTGTCGGTAGGCTATTTCTACCCCCAGGACCTCTGGGGGAACCGCGGACAGTTACTATTAGGAGGCACAGTCTCTGCGATAACGTCTCATAGCTGGAATCACCGTGTAAGATGAGGGGAGTTTGCAGTCCAACAATGCGCTGGCGCCGACTCAAGGCGACCGCGCCTTACCTTGCGAATGCTGCGCTGGCTCCACAGTCTCCAGTCTGCGTGAAGGCTGTCCCAGGGAGTGCGTTGAGATGCACCAGTAGGCACCACACACTTTAAATCACCAGAGCACTCACACAGGCGAAGTTCCGGCGCGCGCGAAGTCGTTTTCCGGACCGCGGACGCGTGGATGAATTCGATAATTACCGTCCCAAATGTTGATAATACCGAAAGTTCAACTTCAGGTCGCGATTCCGCAGCCCGGAATCGCGGGTAGCGAAAATTTCTTACGCGAAGCGATACGTGCTCCGACTCAGTGCAGCAGACCGACTCCCCGAGAAAACGCCAGGAGGCTCTTTTATACCTCCGCCGAGCGTCCCCAGCGGCCTCTCCTATTGGCTCGTTTTTAAGTTCAGTCGGTTGCCGATTGCCGCTAATTATCCTGGCGCTGGCGCGCATGCGCCGTCACACTAGCTCTTCAAAAGTCGAATATTTACCAATGCCGCGGACCATTGTTGACTAGGTCCCTTCAAACTCAGTTTATATTTACCTAAATACGCCCTACTGACCATATATATTTATATGTGGGCCGTGTATCGGTACAAAGTACAGAATAACGATAAGCAATAGATTTGACACTCTACTCCGCCGGCATCACAGCGGTCACAGCGCCGGCACAAACCGCTGGTACCCACGCCACAGAGGAACCACCTGCCAACCACGAACAGGCGCCTCAGAGTAGCACCCCCAGAGTGTCACAGTGCTTAAAATTGGGGTATTCTTCAACTGGTTATTAATCAATAACTTTTTAAAATTACATTGTGGGTTGTTACTATTTGGTCAGAAAAGCATTAGAGCTTTAAAACATAACAAACTTCTTGAATTTATTTCTCACTATGAGATGGAAATATCTTTTTCAACTCACAAGTGATTCAGTCCAGAGTACCATAGTTGTTTTCACTGTCAGTTTTACAAATCATTCAGCAAGTTAAAACTATTATACTTTGGTAATTTTCATAAACATCAATGGGCCAGGGCAGGCTGTATTCTTATGCTCCTGGGAGTAGAAAGAGAAGAAACTGAAGGAAAAAATGACTTCGAGGATGTGGTGATAAACCAATCTTCTTAAATAAAAGTTTGTAATTAATTTTCACATATTGCCACAGGTTGTTAGATATAACTGTGTCTGCAAGCTTTAATTATTTTGAGTAGATACAATGGGGTTAAGTTATTTTAAGATAGTGATACCAAATGTTTGAAGTATCAACTAATTATAGACAGAGGCAATTTACGATAACAAAGTATGCATGGATAGCAAATATTTTAATCTTCAAAACTGAAATTGGGGGAGGTGAGAAACTAATAAAAGGTGTTAGTGTGTGTCACTGCATTAAACACTATGTGTTCACTTTCAATGCTTGCCTTAAGCATCTGAAATGCAACCAAACAGTAACCAGGCATTCTTGTTGCCTTAAGTAATACCCAAGTTACTAGACACACATTGTTCTGCTGTTACTTCTACACCTTCTTCACCTGCTCGGGAGGTGAGTGAAATTTGCAGTAGTGGAGAGTAGTGAATAGGGAATACAAATTTGAATACAGAGTTTAATAATGCATGCTATCAGATTTCGTAATGTAGCATTTGTACTTAGGTTATGCAAAGAAAAATAATGTTGTTTGGAAATATGTAATGAAGTTTTATTTATTATTATATTTGGGGGAAAATTACCTGTATGACAAATGAAATATAAAAACTAAGTGAACATTTATGTTATTTTATAATGTTAAATATTCAAGAAAATTATGAGCATTATCTACATCATTTTAAAATGAAAAGTAAAATTTTTATTCATATCTTGTAATTGTTATAACTCACATAAAATTAAATGAAAATTTATAATTATGTAGTAGTTATTTGACAGATTGTAACAAAACAAAACCTTTATAAATTCTTCATGCATTTGGGTGGTAATATTTACCTTAGCTCTTTCTACACCTACAAAAATTCCAAAAAGTACAGCCCAGGCAAACAAAGTTTCTGTGATGTAAAGTTTTATGATTTTTTTAATGGAAGTTTTTATTGTATTTTAAAAAGATCAATATTTTTAAATAAATTCTGGTTCACTTTTTAATTTTTCCTCCATGTTATCTTGGGAAAACTTGAGTTCCAATTGTACAGAAACGGTTCCCAAGAAACAAAAGAGAATAAACAGTTAAGTTGTTGTGGATATAATGTTTCTGGTTCATGGCTTTCCCACACACTTCCATCGCCTGCATCTCCTGAAAGGTGTAAAAGTAAAGATTTTATACATAATACTATGGCTAATAGAAATCATACATTGCATTTTGTTTTCTTAGTTCAATTCTTGTTAAATGTAAGTATACCTATCCCTCACTTAGCACGTCTTCAGACAGCACTGATTCATTTAGCGCGATGTTAATTTTACTGCCTTAGTCTTGAATAGCACGTCTGTAAATTTCAGTTAGCACGAAATCTGCACAGGCAAAAAAAAAGTCGGGCATGACGCCACGAAGTCTGTTTCAACGTTTGTATACAACAGATGTATGGTGGGATACAATTAGCCAAACAAGGGGGGAAGAGATGCGCACGCAGGTCTGTCTACGCTATCGGCTGTTGTACAAACATCAGCTATGGTAAGTTAAATCGCGGCTATGAAGTGTAAAGGACCAAATTTTTTTTACGTCCGCACGCATGCCGCCATGCCGTACCGTTGTCGCCTGGCCACAGACCGGCCCGTGAACTCAGTCTAGCCAGTGGCAGGGAATTCACACAAACAAAAGCAATGTCTGCCCATTCAGCTGCCAGTAACTGTTACTTGCTTCATCACGTATAATTCATCGTATTCAAGTATTTGAGACAAAACTAAAAGTATTACGGCACGCAGATTGACATGAAGGCCACGCTTATGTTGGTCGCACTTTAGTTTTTAGCAAGTCAACTGTGTGCACAATTTTCTTTTAAAGACGTTATTAAAAGTTATAACCTTTATCTGTTAGTCTGCGTCGCCGCAGTGTACCGTTTTTAAAAATGTAGCCAGTGCTAGTTGGCATCATTCATGTTTGGCTATGTTGCTTCCCGTATAGAGTGCGCACACATAGTCGAATATCTATATTGATATCTCTCCGATTGCATGCAACACGCTCTCTCTGTCTTGTGCCGAGCTAACTACATTTGATAGCCCGCACTATTTGGTGGTGTGTACTACGATGAATTATGCGTTAGTTCAGGCTTGCATTTGGGTCACAGAGTTTGTTTTTCTATTTAAAGTTGAAGAAAGGTTTTTGTTGCATGACTTATTAATTTAAATTGTTTGGCGTGCTTGTTTATACTCTACTTTTTAAACAAACCTACTTTCCATGAATGGGTTATGTTTTTATGAATAACTTTACCTAACAACAATTTTTTTTTTTCGCATAAAAATCGCACCCATACTTTTGAAATTTGATCTTATTATAAATTGTTCGACGATTATGCTTAAGACACGATAAGCACTTTAATTTTTTAAAAATTACAATGTAATTATCCGGACAGTAATATCGATTTAACTGTCAGTATAGGATGGTTTGGAAAGATACGCGACGTGAGTTGAAGGTCACGCCCGGGCGGGCAAGGCATCCAGCCGACTGACGATAAAGTACATAACCACGTATCTCCCGTTACGGGGTGTCGTATTTGTCATACAAAGTGTGATAGGGGGTATATGAAGATTAATGGTGTGACATATTTATTGTTGAGTGTTATTCTGCGCATTTATATCACGTAAAGTATATTTTCCTAGACAATTTTGGAACACATTAATTGAATTAGCCTTGCTATTTATGGAAACTAATGCTTCAGAATACACAATTTCGAACTACATGAGCATTTTTAGGAATGAATTAGTCCTGCTAAGTGAGGGATAGGTGTAGTTATTGATCTTAGGGGGCCAGGCATGTATGCAACTGTTGGAGCAGTCATACTTACTCCTGATGTCTGTTTTCTGAGAGTTATATTGTTCCAGGATGTTTGCACCAAAATGTGCAGCCTGTGGCAAAGGAATCACGCCAGTCGAGGTAAGTGTGCCTGTAATGCCCGTTGATGTTAAACATAAATAATTCCATGTAGAATATTAATATATAATCATTTAAAAAATTGCATTCCAAGTTATACAAAAAATATTTTTGGCTATGTATTTAATATTGAGCAGCTCTGACACTCAATGTAATATTTTTGCTGGAACTGACACTCAATGTAATATTTTTTGCTCGATCTGACACTCAATGTAATATTTTTGTTGGATCTGACACTCAATGTAATATTATTGCTGGATTTATTATCCCAATAATGCACACACATATACTTGTGTTAAGGAAGTTTTAGTTGGCTAAAATATATAGTTTATAGTATATATGTGTTTGTATTTATAGATTAAGTACCTAAATTCTAAGCCAATATCATCACATAAACCATTAGCTTTGCTGAGTTATTTATGTGACAAACTGTGTCATTTCAGGGAACCGAGGAGACTGTTAGAGTGGTTTCTATGGATAAAGACTTCCATGTCGACTGCTATATCTGCGAGGTGAGTGCAATAACCATTTATCCATGGTGGATGAGAGAATGGTAGACTGTCCTTGCTGAATGCTGATACAGCTTTCAAAAAGCTCATAATAATTCTCTCTTCATGTTTTAAGAATGAGGTTTACAGTTAGTCCTTGTGCCAGGCAAATTGTTGGTATAATTTGGGGGGACCAAACGAAACTTACAGGACTTGATTATTGGGTCATGAGGAACTGAAAAATTAGTGATAGACATCTCAATATGGTAGCTTTTAAAAATGGCAGCCATTCAAAATGGCTGCCGACAGTGAGGCATTCAAATTCATATTTCTCAGCTATGGTCAATCCGATTTTAACAATTTTTTTTTTAAATTATACATCAGAGTCACATCTTCAGTTTTGATTCTTAACTAATTTCTTGTAACTGTAATAGTTTTTGAGAAATTTTGAAAAAGGCTAAAATTTTGGCAGTATTGTAATGCTGTTACTGTCATTTGCTGAAAAACGAAGCTTTTTAGCAAAAACAACTATTAATACCAAATGAAGCTAATAAAATGATCTTTAATTAAAAAAACATTCAATTTAATCAGAATTTTGTAGCCTGAGAAACGATTAATTGTTTATGATGACAAAGTGTCCAAGTATCCTTGTCCCAACTGCTAAAATAATATTATTTTGGTATAAATTGGGGGAACCAAACTAAACTTTCAGGACTTGATTATTGAATGATGCTGAACTTAAAATAAGTGATAGACATCTCAAAATGGTAGTTTATAAAATTGGCGGCAATTCAAAATGGCTGCTGACAGTGAGTTATTCAAAGTCATATTTCTAAGCTTTGGGTTATCCGATTTTAACCATTTTTTTAAAAATCAAACAGCGGAATTAAATCTTCAATTTTTATGCTTAACTAAGTTCGTGTTAACTATAATTGAATTTGAGAAATTTAAAAAAAAAGTGCTAACATTTGGACAACATTATACTGTTTATACTGCCATTTGTTAAAAACACCCTAGCTTTTTATCAGGAAAAATTACATTTAACAAACAAATAAATTTAAATGAATTTAAATTAAAAAATGCAATTGATTTTTTTAAATAATAGCTTAAGAAATAATATATTCATAAATATTTCTGAATTTTTTATAAGATGACAAAGTTTTCCAGAACTGTATACAGAGTAGAATGCTGAACTTGGAATGTAACTTTACATTCAAATATTTTTATTTAAATTATTGTTTTTTAAGTGTGTTTGAACTCGTAATCTTGACATGCGAGATGTATTCAGTCACCCACTTGGACCACTTTCTTGGACTCTAGGAAATGCAGATGGATCACTGAAGAAAACTAATAAAGCTAAGTTTGCTCATCATTTGGAAAGTTTTACATCACCTTGTGAACTACCAAAAACAAAATCTGCTTGTATAATAGATGCAATGTGTTTGCTGCAAGCAGTACACGGAGAAAACCGAACTTTCGAAGAATTGTGTAAGGATATTCTTATTCAGGTGTTGAACATAGGGCGCTTAAGTCTGAGAATAGATGTAGTTTTCGATGTTTATAGAAAAAAAACTCTATTAAATTGTCAGAACGGGAAAAGAGGGATTCCAAAGATGGGATCAATTTTAGCTGCATTAAGAATGGCCACAAAATAGTTTGTTGGAGAAGGCTTCTGCAGAGTGGTGAAAGTAAGACTAAGTTAATAAAATTTTTGGTGGACTCTTGGCAAGGTGAGCAATGGAAAGAAATGATTGGTGACAAAGAAGATTTTGTAACATTGGAAGAGACATGCATTAAGATCACATCAAATGGTTCTGAAGCTGTGAAAGACGTAACATGTACTCATGAAGAAGCAGATACCCGCATAATGCTACTTGCTAAACATGCTGCCATTAATTATCCAACAGTGCTTTGTTACTCAAATGACACAGATGTTTTGGTCATTTCAGTTGGTCTACACTTGGATATGAAGGCTAACTTATACATTATAAAAGGGATGAAAAATCACATAAGAGTAATTGATGTTGGCAAAATTGTCAAAGCAATAGGTTCAGAAGATGCCTCTGCAGTAATAGGATTCCATAGTTGGTCAGGCTGTGACAGTGTGAGTTCTTTTTCTGGTAAGGAAAGATCCTGGGGTTCAAAATTATTTGCAAATGCAAAGAATACCTCCGACCATTTACAAGTCTAGGTATTACATGGACTCTTTCTGAAGAATTGTTGAAGACTATCAAGAAATTCACATGTGAAATGTATTGTAGGAAGACAAAAACCGAAAGTGCCAATCAGCTTCGCTATGAATTATTTCGAGCCAAGGAGGGTCAAATCGACAGCTCTCAACTACCAACATGCCAAGATAGCTTGAAACAACATATACTTCGTGCTAACTTCCAGGCTGGAATATGGAAGTTAGGCCTTGAAAATGTTCCTATTATACCTAACCCAGAAGTACATGGATGGATAAAGGACAGTGAAGGACAATTACACATACATTGCATGGTCGGAGCATGAGCGCCGGAAGCTGTACTTAATATTCTGTGTTACGATTAGTCTGCAAAAAACTGCAATATTACGACTTGTACATGCCTTCAAAACAAATTGCTGTGTACATTAGGATGTGCATGTAAAGGATGACAAAATTCAAGCACTTTGGAATCAAGTTACGGCCAAGCCATCCATGATTACAACAGTGATTCTAGTACTGACTCTGAGGTTTGAACATGGGTGATGAAGTTAGAACTATGGTGCTTACAGTTGTCAAAATTCCAGAAAAATGTAACGAAAACAAGTAAGAATTCTCCCATTGTGTCATAAAGTAATGAGACATCAAATTTAATTTTACTAATCTATCTCACTAAAATCATAAATGCTGTATTAAATTATTGTAAATATATTTCACTTGAAGTGAACAAATGTTAGTTCATCACCTTATGAGAAAGTTATACAAACTAGGAATATAGCATGAATGATGTATATTAAAAACCACATTGATTATAAATTACTTCTCCAGTAATGGTATATGAAAATTGAAAATAATTTTATTAGCTTCATTTGCTATTCATAGTTGTTTTTGCTAAAAAGCTTAATTTTTCATCAAATGGCTTTAACAGCAGTACAATGCTGTCCAAATATTAGCACTTTTTTTTTTTTAATTTCTCAAAACCAATTATAGTTACAAGACATTAGTTAAGTATAAAAATTGAAAATTTAATTCCGCGGTTTAATTTTTGAAAAATGTTAAAAATCGGATAACCCATAGCTTAGAAATATGACTTTGAATAACTCACTGTCGGCAGCCATTTTGAATTGCCGCCAATTTTATAAACTACCATTATGAGATGTCTATCACTAATTTTTAAGTTCAGCATCATCCAATAATCAAGTCCTGGAAGTTTAGTTTGGTTCCCCCAATTTATACCAAAATAATATTATTTTAGCAGTTGGGACAAGGATACTTGGACACTTTGTCATCATAAACAATTAATCGTTTCTCAGGCTACAAAATTCCGATTAAATTGAATGTTTTCTTTAAATTAAAGATCATTTTATTAGCTTCATTTGGTATTCATAGTTGTTTTTGCTAAAAAGCTTCGTTTTTCAGCAAATGACAGTAACAGCATTACAATACTGCCAAAATTTTAGCCTTTTTCAAAATTTCTCAAAAACTATTACAGTTACAAGAAATTAGTTAAGAATATAAACTGAAGATGTGACTCTGATGTTTAATTTAAAAAAAAATTGTTAAAATCGGATTGACCATAGCTGAGAAATATGACTTTGAATGCCTCACTGTCGGCAGCCATTTTGAATGGCTGCCATTTTTAAAAGCTACCATATTGAGATGTCTATCACTAATTTTTCAGTTCCTCATGACCCAATAATCAAATCCTGTAAGTTTCGTTTGGTCCCCCCAAATTATACCAAATCATGTAATTTTGGCCTCTGGCACAAGGACTAAGTGTAAGGAGTGAGTTGCAGCTGAAAACTGCCATGTGCATGCCAGACCAGGCACGGACCCAGCAGCATGCTTAGGGCAGTGTGAGGCATCTGGAGAGCAAGCATCCACAGATGCAAGAGTGAAAGCAGAAGACATGTCAATGTTATGTTGTATATCTGCTGCAGAGCCCAAGTGAACATACAAAAAATGCACTATTTTGGTTTTTTACTTCCCATTTCAATACCCCACAGAAAATACATTCTTTACTCATTCTGCCCATTGTTATAAACGTGTGACTGTTGAATTAAGAGTTGCTCCCTATTCTGAAGACACTATCAAATACGGCCCATGTGTTTTAATAAAATGCTTGCAGTCGCCGTAACACCCTTTTAGCAAAAGGGCATTTGGAACCTTTCTTCCTTCTTGATTTTTTTTTAAATATATCACTTTTTATTATAAAATACAAACTTACCCCCTTTTACATTTTTTTCCATTTTGTGGTCAAATTTTCAACAACAAAAAATGGGGAAAATATATTATGTAACTCATGTACATTATTCGTGCTCATTTTCTTACATACCACTTTATTTGTATGAATTTTTGAAAATGTACAGTTGAGCAATTGCGAAGCTATTAGTAAGAAGAATTAAACAAAGAATATTTTCCTTACTTGTTACTGATAGCAGATTAAGTGTAGGATAAATATAGTGTAAAAATTCCAAACAGAATGTAATATGAAATGTTTGTGGCACTGTGAAACATCCATTAGGAATTACAATTAAGCATAAAGAAAGTGAAAATGTAGTAACCCAAAATAACTGGTAAAGGCTAGCCTCAACACGCACATAAAATGCCTGGTTGCGTGCAGACACGCAGCCGATAAACGGAGGGGTGTCACATGGCCTCTGCTTGCAGGACTGTGGCATGCAGCTGACGGACGGAGGGGTGTCATGGCCTCTGCTTGCAGGACTGTGGCATGCAGCTGACGAACGGAGGGGTGTCACATGGCCTCTGCTTGCAGGACTGTGGCATGCAGCTGATGGACGGAGGTGTGTCACATGGCCTCTGCTTGCAGGACTGTGGCATGCAGCTGACGGACGGAGGGGTGTCACATGGCCTCTGCTTGCAGGACTGTGGCATGCAGCTGACGGACGGAGGGGTGTCACATGGCCTCTGCTTGCAGGACTGTGGCATGCAGCTGACGGACGGAGGGGTGTCACATGGCCTCTGCTTGCAGGACTGTGGCATGCAGCTGACGGACGGAGGGGTGTCACATGGCCTCTGCTTGCAGGACTGTGGCATGCAGCTGACGGACGGAGGGGTGTCACATGGCCTCTGCTTGCAGGACTGTGGCATGCAGCTGACGGACGGAGGGGTTTCACATGGCCTCTGCTTGCAGGACTGTGGCATGCAGCCGAGGGACGGAGGGGTGTCACATGGCCTCTGCTTGCAGGACTGTGGCATGCAGCCGACGGACGGAGGGGTGTCACATGGCCTCTGCTTGCAGGACTGTGGCATGCAGCCGACGGACGGAGGGGTGTCACATGGCCTCTGCTTGCAGGACTGTGGCATGCAGCCGACGGACGGAGGGGTGTCACATGGCCTCTGCTTGCAGGACTGTGGCATGCAGCCGAGGGACGGAGGGGTGTCACATGGCCTCTGCTTGCAGGACTGTGGCATGCAGCCGAGGGACGGAGGGGTGTCACATGGCCTCTGCTTGCAGGACTGTGGCATGCAGCCGATGGACGGAGGGGTGTCACATGGCCTCTGCTTGCAGGACTGTGGCATGCAGCCGATGGACGGAGGGGTGTCACATGGCCTCTGCATGCTGGACTGTGGCATGCAGCCGACGGACGGAGGGGTGTCACATGGCCTCTGCTTGCAGGACTGTGGCATGCAGCCGAGGGACGGAGGGGTGTCACATGGCCTCTGCTTGCAGGACTGTGGCATGCAGCCGAGGGACGGAGGGGTGTCACATGGCCTCTGCTTGCAGGACTGTGGCATGCAGCCGAGGGACGGAGGGGTGTCACATGGCCTCTGCTTGCTGGACTGTGGCATGCAGGCGAGGGACGGAGGGGTGTCACATGGCCTCTGCTTGCAGGACTGTGTCATGCAGCCGAGGGACGGAGGGGTGTCACATGGCCTCTGCTTGCAGGACTGTGGCATGCAGCCGAGGGACGGAGGGGTGTCACATGGCCTCTGCTTGCAGGACTGTGGCATGCAGCCGAGGGACGGAGGGGTGTCACATGGCCTCTGCTTGCAGGACTGTGGCATGCAGCTGACGGACGTAGGGGTGTCACATGGCCTCTGCTTGCAGGACTGTGGCATGCAGCCGACGGACGGAGGGGTGTCACATGGCCTCTGCTTGCAGGACTGTGGCATGCAGCCGACGGACGGAGGGGTGTCACATGGCCTCTGCTTGCAGGACTGTGGCATGCAGCCGAGGGACGGAGGGGTGTCACATGGCCTCTGCTTGCAGGACTGTGGCATGCAGCCGAGGGACGGAGGGGTTTCACATGGCCTCTGCTTGCAGGACTGTGGCATGCAGCCGAGGGACGGAGGGGTGTCACATGGCCTCTGCTTGCAGGACTGTGGCATGCAGCCGAGGGACGGAGGGGTGTCACATGGCCTCTGCTTGCAGGACTGTGGCATGCAGCCGAGGGACGGAGGGGTGTCACATGGCCTCTGCTTGCAGGACTGTGGCATGCAGCCGAGGGACGGAGGGGTGTCACATGGCCTCTGCTTGCAGGACTGTGGCATGCAGCCGAGGGACGGAGGGGTGTCACATGGCCTCTGCTTGCAGGACTGTGGCATGCAGCCGAGGGACGGAGGGGTTTCACATGGCCTCTGCTTGCAGGACTGTGGCATGCAGC
Source organism: Bacillus rossius redtenbacheri (assembly GCF_032445375.1). NCBI lineage: Eukaryota > Metazoa > Arthropoda > Insecta > Phasmatodea > Bacillidae > Bacillus > Bacillus rossius. Next base: position 234,945,318 of record NC_086330.1, read on the forward strand.
CGAGGGACGGAGGGGTGTCACATGGCCTCTGCTTGCAGGACTGTGGCATGCAGCCGAGGGACGGAGGGGTGTCACATGGCCTCTGCTTGCAGGACTGTGGCATGCAGCTGACGGACGTAGGGGTGTCACATGGCCTCTGCTTGCAGGACTGTGGCATGCAGCCGACGGACGGAGGGGTGTCACATGGCCTCTGCTTGCAGGACTGTGGCATGCAGCCGAGGGACGGAGGGGTGTCACATGGCCTCTGCTTGCAGGACTGTGGCATGCAGCCGAGGGACGGAGGAGTTTCACATGGCCTCTGCTTGCAGGACTGTGGCATGCAGCCGAGGGACGGAGGAGTTTCACATGGCCTCTGCTTGCAGGACTGTGGCATGCAGCCGAGGGACGGAGGGGTGTCACATGGCCTCTGCTTGCAGGACTGTGGCATGCAGCCGATGGACGGAGGGGTGTCACATGGCCTCTGCTTGCTGGACTGTGGCATGCAGCCGAGGGACGGAGGGGTGTCACATGGCCTCTGCTTGCAGGACTGTGGCATGCAGCCGAGGGACGGAGGTGTGTCACATGGCCTCTGCTTGCAGGACTGTGGCATGCAGCCGAGGGACGGAGGTGTGTCACATGGCCTCTGCTTGCAGGACTGTGGCATGCAGCCGAGGGACGGAGGGGTGTCACATGGCCTCTGCTTGCAGGACTGTGGCATGCAGCCGAGGGACGGAGGGGTATCACATGGCCTCTGCTTGCAGGACTGTGGCATGCAGCCGACGGACGGAGGGGTGTCACATGGCCTCTGCTTGCAGGACTGTGGCATGCAGCCGACGGACGGAGGGGTGTCACATGGCCTCTGCTTGCAGGACTGTGGCATGCAGCCGACGGACGGAGGGGTGTCACATGGCCTCTGCTTGCAGGACTGTGGCATGCAGCCGACGGACGGAGGGGTGTCACATGGCCTCTGCTTGCAGGACTGTGGCATGCAGCCGAGGGACGGAGGGGTGTCACATGGCCTCTGCTTGCAGGACTGTGGCATGCAGCCGAGGGACGGAGGGGTGTCACATGGCCTCTGCTTGCAGGACTGTGGCATGCAGCCGAGGGACGGAGGGGTGTCACATGGCCTCTGCTTGCAGGACTGTGGCATGCAGCCGAGGGACGGAGGGGTTTCACATGGCCTCTGCTTGCAGGACTGTGGCATGCAGCCGAGGGACGGAGGGGTTTCACATGGCCTCTGCTTGCAGGACTGTGGCATGCAGCCGAGGGACGGAGGGGTGTCACATGGCCTCTGCTTGCAGGACTGTGGCATGCAGCCGACGGACGGAGTGGTGTCACATGGCCTCTGCTTGCAGGACTGTGGCATGCAGCCGACGGACGGAGGGGTGTCACATGGCCTCTGCTTGCAGGACTGTGGCATGCAGCCGACGGACGGAGGGGTGTCACATGGCCTCTGCTTGCAGGACTGTGGCATGCAGCCGAGGGACGGAGGGGTGTCACATGGCCTCTGCTTGCAGGACTGTGGCATGCAGCCGAGGGACGGAGGGGTGTCACATGGCCTCTGCTTGCAGGACTGTGGCATGCAGCCGAGGGACGGAGGGGTGTCACATGGCCTCTGCTTGCAGGACTGTGGCATGCAGCCGAGGGACGGAGGGGTGTCACATGGCCTCTGCTTGCAGGACTGTGGCATGCAGCCGAGGGACGGAGGGGTGTCACATGGCCTCTGCTTGCAGGACTGTGGCATGCAGCCGACGGACGGGGGGTGTCACATGGCCTCTGCTTGCAGGACTGTGGCATGCAGCCGACGGACGGAGGGGTGTCACATGGCCTCTGCTTACAGGACTGTGGCATGCAGCCGACGGACGGAGGGGTGTCACATGGCCTCAACTTGCAGGACTGTGGCATGCAGCTGACGGACGGAGGGGTGTCACATGGCCTCTGCTTGCAGGACTGTGGCATGCAGCTGACGGACGGAAGGGTGTCACATGGCCTCTGCTTGCAGGACTGTGGCATGCAGCTGACGGACGGAAGGGTGTCACATGGCCTCTGCTTGCAGGACTGTGGCATGCAGCCGAGGGACGGAGGGGTGTCACATGGCCTCTGCTTGCAGGACTGTGGCATGCAGCCGAGGAACGGAGGGGTGTCACATGGCCTCTGCTTGCAGGACTGTGGCATGCAGCCGAGGAACGGAGGGGTGTCACATGGCCTCTGCTTGCAGGACTGTTGCATGCAGCTGACGGACGGAGGGCTGTCACATGGCCTCTGCTTGCAGGACTGTGGCATGCAGCTGACGGACGAGCCGGACAAGCGCTGCTACCCGCTCGACGACCGCCTGCTGTGTCGCGCGTGCCACATACAGAGACTGAGCCACCAGCCACGCCAGCTGCAGGTAAGCCGGTACAGTGATCCGGCATGTTGTTAACCACAACTGTGCCAGATCATAGTATGGCAATGTAGTTTAAAGGGGAATACCAAAGGAAAAATAATATACAGTACAATGGAGTTAAAAACATTTGTAATAAGCGGCTAGTAGAAAGAAAAACTACAGGTGAGCGTTGGTCTTCACAACATTATCACAGAACTGCATCTGTGAAACATGAAGTGTACCCACTAGAAACAGGAAATGTTGTGCTGATGTGAAAACTGACAGGGGGCCAAAGCCAATAGCTGTAACTGACCAGAAAACAGCTGAATGCAAGCGGCTCAAATGGTGCTGAATTACATAATGTGCTGAACTGTAGAACTGTAGTGTACTGCCTCGGAAACTATACACCCTGCAAGCTTTTTTGACACTTTGCATTCTTATTCGGGACAATTTGGCACTCTTTAGACAGAAAATGCTGCCATTGCAACTCGGATCACCCAACACTCCTTTATGGATGAGGAAACAGAATCCAAATGAGTAGGTGTTTCAGAATGTAAAATACTGCCATACATTCTATGCATTTATTTAGGATAAAGAAATAAATGCAAATAACGATTACATTCAAAAACTGGTTTTATAACATTGTAAATTATTGTAACATTATATAAAATATTAACACATCTCATTTCAAATGTTTTTGAGTGTTTTAGTTCAACTCTGGACAATATTACTTGGTGGAGCACCATGGTACATCTTGTGTGGAAATGTTGCAGTACTAATTACATAATGATTATATGGAAACTCTTGGCTGATTATTAAAAAAAAAGTTAACTTCAAAAGAAATTGTCGGTAAATAACTTTTAAAAACCTGCATGCATTCTACACAGAAATTATTCTTAAAACTAAAATCTATTGTATTTTATCTAAAGTACATATTATTAAAGTCAAAATCAATTTACAATGGCTTGAAGGACTCCCGTCTCACTTAGGTATTTGAACGTAATTTTGACTCGCATATCTTCAATATAGGCATTTCCTTCTTCATTTAAAAATGTTGCCATCTATAATTTTGTTTACTTAGAAACACATGTTACTACAAAATGCAGATTTTGCTACCCCATGTCCATTTGCAAGCTCTCACATAGTGTGATCAGGTAATTCAGGAGAGTCAATGCATTTGTGTCGGCCGGGAGTTCAGTGTCGGCCGGGAGTTCAAGCCGGACAGACGTGTCTTGTGCGCGCACTCAGTTGTTGTAATTATTGATGTTCAAAGTGTGATAACTATCAATATTGATTTGTCTCTACTAGATCGGCAAGACTTTAAGGGGTTTCCCTTACCCTTACAAGATGGTGTATTTGTGAACTGTATTAATAATACTAATTTAGCCATGTTCAGGTCGCCTACGAAAAAATCGTGAACTAATTCGATCGAAACCCTGGATAAAAATTCATATTCACCTTCATTTACTCTGAAACTTCAAGACACCAACATGGATGAACTAATTAATATGGTAAAATCTCTCTGTGTTAAGTTTTATGAGCTTAAGAGTGAAAATGCGGTGCTTAAAACCTTGTTAATGGACTCAAGAGAAGAATCTTCTTTAATCAAACAAGAGTTAAAAGAGATCAAAATAATCTTATACATAAAGCAAAACTCAGATTTATCTTACAGCCAAGTGACCAAAAGAGCGCCCAATAATAAGGTGATCAATGTTAATGGTGCAGTGATTATACCCAGCAACAGCTCCACACGCAGTGACCTACTTTCTGGTCAGCAAGAAACGCGCATGGTCAGGAACTCTAACAACAACCACCAGCGAGTCGACTCTGAAGATTTCATGTTGGTACAAAAACCGCTTAAGTCAAGACATAATGAAAACCCAGTTGGTACCCATGATAAAGAAAATAAGAAATCTCCACCCCAAGTAGGAATACGAAATACATCCACTCTTAAAACTGTCTCCAAACCTACCTACAAAAAGACTAAATCCCTGTTTGCTACCCGTTTTGAAGCCTCAGTTAAAGAACAAGAAATTATGGATTATATCACAAATGAACTCAATTTATCTCAGGTCAAAGTTACTAAACTCCGAACGAAGTATAATACTTATGCTTCATTTCATATATCAGTAATTGAAAATGACTTCAGTTGAATCAATAACATTGTGTTTTGGCCAAGTGGCTGTTTAATTAGCCCGTTTTACGGTAAACTACATCCGGATCAAGTCTACACTAATGTTACCAATCAAGACAATACAGCAGTGACCATCATGCCTCCTAATCCAATGGCGTCAACTTCCACATCTAATTTGATGCTGGAGGAGCATCCTATTTCCCACAGTGAAGCAGTTCCTTAGAAATTATGATATTGCATATCAAAATGTGAGAGGATTAAGAACTAAGTCTAACGAATTTCTGGAAAACCTTTTAAACTCTCATTACGACATTATTTGTTTAACAGAAACCTGGCTCAACGATAACAACATAAATTCTCACTATTTCACAGACCGGTATATAGTTTTTAGAAATGATAGAAATCCTCAACTTACACTGAAAAATAGAGGGGGTGGTGTGCTTTCAGCCTTTAACAAAACCAAATTTTTATCAATGCTACCTGTTTACATTTACGACTTTCCCGGTATTGAAGTTATCTGGATCAAGGTAAAAACGTCTCCTGCAACAACTTTTATCATCGGAACTATCTACCTAGCCCCGGACATCTCGCCGAATAAATACCTCGAGTACCTTGAACACTTGGAAGAAAAACTGTCTACCACTCAAGAAGATATTTTAATGTTCCAGGTATTGATTGGCTCACTCGGCACTCTTCAAACATTACTCATTCACATGTCAAATCCAAAGCCAATTACCTTCTCAATTACGTGTCTACATTGGGTCTGACCCAATATAATCACACCCAACCTTGCAAAAATCTTCTAGATTTATGCTTAACAAATCTATCTCAGTGTACAGTAACGCAAGCCTCTGAAATACTTAACAAAGAAGATCTGTATCATCCAGCTCTAAACATTAACATTGAAATTTATTCTAGCTCAAGAAGTGTTAATCCTTCCTACAGAAATGACAAGGACGGTAATTTTTTAGGTCTTTATAACGCCATAAAAAATTATGACTGGTCTCATTTCTATGAATCAACCAATGTTAATCATCAGGTGGATGTTTTAACAAATTGTATAACTGACAATATGAACACATTTATACCACTAATATCCATTATGGTTTTCTAATGACTTAATTCAAGCATTAAAATAAAAAAAAACATTTTCACAAACTTTATAAACGATCTAACAATCATTATTATTTACAGTTTTCACATTTTCGCAAAATGGCAAAATCTTATATAAAACGTGATAAAATTAATTGGATCCGCTCTACTAATAACAACATCAAGAACAATCCAAAGAAATTCTGGAAGTATGTTAAATTAATGAAAGATGGTTACTATGAACAATATTCTTTAAAAATCAATGATATTTGTGATGATCCAACTGTTTTATCCAATGTTTTTGCACAATATTTTTCCAGTGTCTACAAGACTTCAACCAATAATGTGACGTCTTCAAACATGTCCTCGGATTCTGTTCCTATGTCCTACATTTCTGAATCCCTTATTCTATGGGGCATCAAGGCTCTCAAGTCATCCAAATCCACCGGCCCAGATGGCATCCCTATTTTTATCTTAAAAGGCTGTTCCTACTTACTAGTTCCTCTTCTTTATCATATCTTTAACACCAGTTTGCATTCTCAAATTTTCCCTGACAAATGGAAAATAGCAAAGGTCATTCCGATACACAAACATGGCTCTAAATTGATTGTGTCAAACTATAGACCAATATCTTTACTTAATGGCTTCGCAAAAATATTTGAAAAAATTATACACAAAGTTTTAAATTTTCAACTTCAAAATAAATTATCAGCCAGTCAGCATGGTTTCAGATCTGGAATGTCCACCACTACTAACCTAATTACTTTTCTTAACCCAATCCATAATGTAGTTACTAACAGAGGTCAGGCAGATGCCTGTTATTTTGATCTAGCCAAAGCATTCGATACAAGAAACCATTCGCTACTTTTAAAAAAACTATCAGACTTTGGTTTTTGTACTAAATACTTGAACTGGTTCTCTAGCTATCTCAATAATAGATATTTTTTTGTATCTGTCAACAACCATAAATCCTCTTTACACCATGCTAGTTCTGGAGTACCACAAGGTGCCACTCTCTCACCTCTCCTCTTCAATATATTTATAAATGACATTACCATGGTCCTTAATTACTCAACTGGTGTACTCTTTGCTGACGATCTGAAAATCTCTAAAATAATATCTACAGTCAATGATTGCGCTCTTCTACAAAGGGATATTAATGAAATCAATAATTGGTGTCTTCTAAACTTGGTCAATCTTAACGATAATAAAACTAAGGTAATATCCTTTACTAGAAAATATAACCCTATAGTTTATAATTACATTCTGAATAATAACCCAATCTCAAAAACTTTCATTATAAAAGACCTTGGTGTCTTTCTAGATTCAAAATTATTTTTTCATAAACAAATCGACTACTTAAACTCCATTTCAAAAAGAACATTTGCTATTATAAAATATATCACTCATTATGCTACTTATTCCCATTCAATTATTTCTCTTTACTTGGCATTAATTCGATCTAAATTAGAATACTGTTCAACTATCTGGAATGACATTGGGTCGACTAATATTGAGAAACTAGAAAATTTACAAAACAAATTGTCTCAACTAATAATTCATAGAGGTTTTCCGCATCCCAATCTTATTCCTCTAGCAGACCGTAGAGCCTATTTGGACTATATTTTTGTACATAACATTTATAACTATAAAATTAAATGTAGCTATATTCTTGAGAACACCGGATTGAGAATCCCCCAATTCAATTCTCGCCTCTTTTCTAGTTTAAGTACTATTTATAACAAGAATGATCTTATTTATAGACTCGTTACAAACTATAATAGACACAACACCAAGTCAAATTAATTGTGAACAGAGCTATGTTTTAAAGTATTTAATGTAATTTATATCCTCATACTAATTATAGTTAGTATTTTTTCTCTTTCACGTTTACATTATTGTACTCTATTATATTTTATGTCTTGCTGCTTACTACCTTACTACTTTGTACTAATTACTATTTTAAGTATTATATTTGTATTTGTCCTTGTGTTGTCTGTTTGTATTGATGTCTTGTCCTTTGTTTCTTGTTTCTTTATGTATTTGTGTATATTTTGTATACGTCGTGCCCACCACTAAAGTCCCCGGACTGTTGGTGCGCATGTAACAAATTAAAATAAATAAATAAATAAAATAAATTTCTAAGGGAAAAATAATAATTAAGGGAATATATGAGTACCTCTGATGTTTTTGGATTTCCCCCAAAAAACAGGCATTTCAAAATTCCTACTAGATTCTGAAATACTTGATAGTTGGGAGGGAAATAAGTCCAGGGAAATTGTGAGATAAAAACATTCAAAATGAGAAAAATATTAGAAAAGAACATAATAATTATTAACATTGTAACATTGAACTCAGAAATAACATTTTCAGACTTCTCTATTTTTACTGAAAGCTGTTAGTGCTGCGATTATAGACTCCAGAAAAATAAATACATTCAAACCTTGCAAACTTATTTGCTATACTGGTTTTGTCCATTACCGAGTTGTGTTGTATCTAATTAGATAGTAGTCACAGATGTGGCTGCACAAATGCTGACCGTATAAATACATGGTTGTAATCTTACTTGCAGTGTTTAATTTTCATTGATGTAAATACCGTGTTTTCTCGTATAATCGTTGCACATTTTATTCTAAAATCAAGTTTGAAAAGTAGGGGTGCGACGATTATGCGGAAAAAAAAATTTTTTGTTAGGTAAAGTTATTCATAAAAACAAAACCTGTTCATGGAAAGTACGTTTATTTAAAAAAAGGTGGAGTATATAATAGCACGCCAAACAATCTATATTAATAATTCCTTAAACAAAAACCTTTCTTCAACTTTAAATAGGAAAACCAAAACTCTAACGCGAACGCAAGCCACTTGAATCTGACGTGAACGAATGTGTCATAGTACACACTTGCCACGAAAGAATGCTGGCTATCAAATGTAGTTAACTCGGCACCTGACAGAGAGCACGCGATGCATCCAATCGGCGAGATATCGATATTCGACTACGTGCGCGCGCTCTATACGGGAAGCAACATAACCAAACAAGAATGATGCGCTGGCTACACATTTTAATAAGCGGTACGCCGCGGTAACGCAGACAATCACATAAAGGAAATACAGTTTAAAAACATCTTTATAAGAAAATTTACACGTCAAACAACTTTGTATTTTTCCGTTAATTTATTAAGTAAGTGGTAATGACCGAATAAATATTAGATTTCTACTTTAAAATACATTGTTTTATACGGAAAAGATACCTACACAAAGCGCTCGGCATCTAATAGCGGGACCAAAAACATCATGCGACGTTTACGCGAGAAGTTTTTTATCCCAATTTTGACAGCCTAAAATATGGTTGCGACGATTACAATTATGCGATAAAACACATTATTAATATCCCATAAAAACCTGAACTGTCTTTGTTTAGTAAATTGTTCTTGGACATTAGAAAATTTTTTTTACTAAATGTTCAAAGCCTACTTGCATTTTATCTGTAAAAAAGTTTTCTCTGATTTTTTTTTTTTTTTTGGGGGTGGGGGGGTATATTTTCTGTAAACTGCAGCGATAAAGTGTTTTGAGCACACATGTGCACTGAGAATTGCACGTACACATTAGGCCGGCAAACTTTATTTTAATTTTTTAAAACGTTCATTTTTTTTTAAGATGTGAAATGCTATTTCATGCATAAAACATGAACTCTTACAATGAGGGGTGAAACAGTATTGAATATTGTACCATTATTTAAATACTTAAATGGAAAAATATGATATGCTTCCTTGCGGCATCAGGCAGCAAAGCGACTGCCCTCTCCTAGTGTGTCACATGACACAGTGACGTCAGAGGGCATGTACCTCAAGTCGTCAATGATGAATGACTGATAATAAAAAAATAGTTTGACTTTGAGTATTGTACCATGTGTGTATAAACCTGTGTGTTGTTCCAGGGAGTACCTGCAAGCTACCAGTACCTTGGTTGATGTCGCGACTGGAGTTTGTGGCTCAGTTTTCACTACACAGACTTTGTGTTGTCAAAGTATCAAGTTGATATTTGCCTCAATGAAATGATGACCTTTCGTGTTAATCGACTAGAAAACAGGCTGGTATGTCTGCTTCCCTTAGAATCTTCCTATACGTACCGTACTGTGATGTTTTGTTGTAAAAATGTTCCACAGACTGATGTGGTGGATTTAAAATGACAGTAACATTTTTAGTTTTTTTTTTTTTTTTTTTTGTTAGATAACAATGATTAAATATTGGTTACACATGTTGGTCTAAATTAGGACAAATTTAAGAACATTAGAAACCAATGTTAACATTTGTGAATGAATTTGTGTGTATTCTAGTTATTGAATTAGAGCTGTTGGTTCCAGTATGTGTGTTTTGTGATACAGTAAAACCCTGTTCAGACGTTTTTCAAGGGAACTTACTAACAGGGAAATTGAAATTAAAAGGAAAATAGTACAGATCAGTTGTTTCATTAAAAACAAAACACCCAAATGACATACTTAGATTATGTGCTATTTGTTCAGCTTTTTCTTTTAAAATTGGGACATGTTTGGGGAATATATAACTGTGAATATTTGTTGTGTAGAAAAAGCGTCACATCAAACTTTTAAATGTTTGTTATGCCCTTAGAGGCCCTGGTGCAACCCAAGGTGTAAAGAAAGGGAGGTGAAACCGTCCGGCCGCCCAAACACGTCCTCCACTGCGCACTACGTCACCTTGGTCGCACCGCCTGGTCCACACGCAGCGCGCTTACGGGAACACGACACAGAGACAGTTCATTTACAATCGTTTGAATAGTGAGAGTTACCACAAAGCGTCAAAATACTTTGCTATGTACATTGTATAGCATGCATTTAGAACATACAGTTTAAATTAATATATTAGTATCAAAACACGGGGTTTATATTAATAATAAAATTAATGAAGCAATATTTTTTCCGCTGTTTCATCACTTCAAAATGTTGACTGGGTCTTGTATTTATCTAGATACCGTAATGGCCATAAATGTCAGCACTGTCGAAAAAAATAATGATTTTACATAAAACACACAGAATTGTAATGGGAATTCGAATGAATACACTTCGAAAATATTTATTATGAATAATAAAATAGGGATGATAAACATTCAGGATGCGGGCAACAAAGAATAATACACACATATTATAAAAAAAATCGGACACAAAATAAAGTTTTTTTAAATACTTATTTGTAATTTACATAACCATAAGCGCTTTTGATTTATTTACTAATTTTAATTTTATTTAGTTACAAACATTAAACAAAAGGATAAATAATGACCAAAAATATATGTATTTAAAAAATATATTTAAAACATATTATTAAACCAAATAGCTCTACAATATTCAGCAAAAAAAAACAGCTTGCAGGCATTACGCTGAGAATGTACTGAGCGATGGTCTCTGCAAACTTTATTTTTAAGTATTTAAAACGGCAGTTTTTTAAACTCGTTAAATGCTATTTAAGGCATAAAACACAAACTCTTAAACAAAATTGTACCATTTCCAAACGCTTGAATGGAAAAAATTGGTAAAATCAAAAGTTCATAACAATGAATTCATTTACGTTAATTTTCATTATTGTGTGTAAACTAACAAAATAACACAACACAAGCAGATTGTAATGCCGAAATCTTAAAATACCTTTAGGTAAATAACATTATTAAAATCAGTATGATCACATGTAACTAGAGAAGTAGGCTAATTCACTTTCACGCACTGAATTTTAAGCGGTATTTTGCATAACATTATTATGTTAAATACATATGAATAGTAATGAAATAAAAATTAACTTCTTCCAAAGCCTATAAAAATTCATTTAAAACAAACATATTAGACCTCGAATTTCAAAAGTGGTTGTAAGTAAGCCTGTTTCGTTTCTGTATATTTTATAATTAACATCTCACAATTTTGCGTGTACATTTAATTATATTTAAACGTAATGATATAATACGTCCTCCCCACCACATTAAAGAGAACATTTTGAACAATAAAAAAAAGTGCATGTTTCTTTTTTATGTATAGGGGGTTCACATTCCTACTTTTATTCGATTTGTTTACATGCATTGATGAAATATTTTTCCCCCTTCATTAATGCTACACAAACTAGTGTTTAGGTTATTTCTAGAACAAACAAGAGGAAAAAAAAGTTAAATTGAAATAAATTCTGTAGTTCTCGCTGATGCCCGAATGCACAAACATTTTAAAAACCATTGATTTAAGTTTTATTAATGTATATATATATACGTTTAAATATCATTTAATAAATTAATTCAATTAATAACCTTTTTACAGTGAATGACTTTATTACTATGGATAAAAACTCGGTATTTAGCACGAAATATATTCCTCGACCTAATATTAACCTACAGTTAATAATACAAAAAAAATAAAAATAATTACTTGTATTATAAAATAGGGATGGGTCGGTACCGGTTCTCGGTTCCTACGGTTATCAGCATTTTAACCGGCACCGAGAACCGCAGCTAAAATGTCGGTGCCGGTACCGGTACCGGCAGTATAGCAAAACCCTTTTCGAAAATAGTCCTTCACTACAACTTAACTGCAGCATGAAATGGCTCAACTCACATCCAATTCACATATGAATTATTTTTTTGGACTTCTGTGAAATAATATTCTCGTCACATCTGTAAACAAAGTACGTTTTACATTCAAAACAACAGTTGAAGGTGCCATAGATGTAGTTCGTCGATGTGTGCAACGCTTAGCGTGTCTCTGTAGAGATGTGAACAGAAAGACGCCATATTTGTTTCACTGGTTTTAAAAATAGGCAGCTAATTGAGTCATTGACATGTAAGTATGCGTAACTGGTGTATAAAAAACAATTAAAAGTGCAAAAGTATATTTGTTTAATAGAATTGATGATTGATTTAAAATATTTCCGTAATATTCTTCGGCATTCTAAAATTTTATGCTTTTTGTGCAGTGCTGTGGAGTGTAAGTTCACTGCAACTGCAGCCATCTAGCGGAATGGCTAGTAACTTTCTCTTTTAGGCAAACGGGATTGCTTTGAAAGTGGCATGTCTGTTTTTAGTGGTAATAGCGTTGACGAAGATCTCGTAGACACGTGATAAAAGATTTTTTTTTTTTTTTTTGTGCAAAGTGGTGTATGGATGATAGTTGATGTATTTTACTATTGACTGGACAAACGAAATGCTCGTTGACACTTGTAAGGTATAATTATTCCAGCAAAATAGTACAAATTGTGTAAGAAATGTCATCAGAAGTGTGGCAAAAATTGACTTGACTGTGCAAACAAACTGAATTCAATGTAGACAATTTATTATTTCAATACTTTGAAAGTTCACCATCAATTTAATTTATTTCCATTATTGAAATATTTTATTTTTATTCCTATGTTTTAAAGGAGGGTGTATGTAGCTTTCTTGAGGTAATTGCTAGATTAATATAGTAAATTTTAGTTTTATTTAGTCCGGCACTAATACGTACATATTACATTTGCAATAGGTTGGTGTATTTGCTGTAGCTTGAAAACTGTACTAAACCTTTTAATTTGTTTTGATAGCATCTTTAAAGACTGAAACATTATGCCAATGCATTTCTTTGTAAGCATACAATAAAATAATTGAGGAAAAAATACAAATAAGTTATTATTTTTCAGTGTTATAAACAATAAATTGTTGAAGATGGAAGTCTAGATACAGGCTTTTTAGTGCTTTTTTGTAGCCGAAACAATAAATAGTTTATTACTTGAAACACCTCTTAAATAATGTGTGAATAATGTTTATTTTATTTTTGAAGTCAGAACCAAAGACTGAGAACAGAGAACCGATTTTTAAGAACCTGTACCGAACCGAGAACCGGGAAGAAACAGGAATTGACACATCACTATTATAAAACAAGTGAAATTACTATTTAAAATCACGTTTGTTTAAACATAAATCTGCTAACACACAAATTGTCCTTCCTTTTGCATACGTTCACCCACTTATTGCAAAGATGTTAATTTTTTTGGAAAAGAAAAATATTTTATGCCAGAATCTCGAGTCTTTTTGAAATGATTGTGGCATCCGAACACTGCACAGCTACATAAAAGCACTCAGGATTATGCAAGCACCAACAATAACAAAGGTTCGCACGAGACGCAGATGAGATGGATGGGAAGCGCCTGGAAAAAGAGCGCTGGCGACAACCAAGGTGACGTAGCGAGGGAGCGCGTGGAGGGGGAAAACCTGCGCATGGTTTCACCTCCCCTTAGACCATGGGTGCAACCTGTACAGTGGTTGCCTCTTGAATTTTGTTTTTTTTTATTGGAATAGACACCTATAGGAAGGCCCTTATGTATCATCTCTATCGGCATCATTGCATATTTTGATGTAAGAAAATAAAAACCGGGTCGGAATTTGTTTTAGTTGCAGGGAATCTCATAGGCTGTTGTCCCAAGCTCTCTCTACAATGATGCACCCGGGTGGCCAAAAAGATTCAGCGGATAGCAGTTAGCATTCTTGGTACCGGAGTTAACCTTTGCAGTTTTTTTTTGTTTTTTTTGCAGAATTCTTTAATTTTGCATTAATAGTATTACAAAATTTATAAATATTTTATTTGTGGATTTTTTATGAATAATAACATGCTTACCATGATGGGACCAAAAATACATCATGAATGTAATGGCTACCGATCACAGCTGTTTTGTTTACAGCAGTAAGGTGCCATAAACATCTTGGTCATGGACGACCAAAATCAATGCCATGTTACAATGATTATACACAAAATAATTGGGAAATTGTTGAGGAAGCACATGCTACAAATTTTTACCTTTCAAATAACTTTTTTTTTTCCTCCAATCATGTATACAATCTGTGACAATGTTATTTCTACCCAAAGGAGAATTTTTATATCCAGAGTTTTTTAATCATTTTAGGTTTTTTCAGCAGGTGTAGATGATCACTACCGCACCTTTGTCAATCATTGCAATGGCTTCTCACAGAAAAACAAAACCACAAAGCACAATCAACATACAAGATGTCCATTGTTCCTTTAAGCAGTAAGCAAGTCAACCAACCTTGGAGCTTGAAAGAACCTATGCACTATGCAGCATTGTCAAGTTTTGAATAAGCCTCGTATCATGATTTTTCAACACATGTTTTACAAAAAATTGTGCTCAATTTACGGGTAAATACTGTATAAGTCTGGCCAAAAACTGAAATCATTGCAAGGTTAGTAAACTAAAATGTTCATCATTACATCCACCATACATAAATCTTTACTACAGTGCTCAACAAACAAAGAACTATGATTAGTTCCTCAAATTGCTGTACCTGTTGAGTCACAGGTCACGGAAACAGGTCAGTGAATGGCTAGTGGTTTGTTGTGTACATCAGATGTTATACCTCGAATGAGGCAAATGGTATACAGATAGAAAAGCCTCACAAAGGATATGAATGCAAGCAGATGATTGGTCGAAAAATATATTGTAACAGTGTGCTGCAAAGGTTTTAACGGTCATGTTTGTTATTGTTTTATAACTATTGTTTAAAAGTTTAAAGATAAATATAATTTAGAGTATAAAGATAAACTTTATTATTTTATTTTCTTCCTTAAATGATAAATGTTTTATGTGGGAAACAACTAAAAAGGCAAACTTTTGAATGGTAAAAATTAACATAAGGATGTATGGAAGTGATTGAGGGAATATTTAATTAAACGCTATAAATGAAAAAAACCTATTACGCAAGAACGTCTTAAACGAGTTTTACTGCAGTTCCCTTGCAGTGCAAGAGATCCTGTCATACAGTCTTGAATCAACACTTGTGGCCACAAGTGGAACTCAACTTTCTTCTGCACACAGGAACTAAAAAAGACTTTGTATTAATATTTATTGGTCATACTGCTAAGGTGACATTCCATTACTAACATTTGTGCGCAAAGCAAAGATGGAGGTTGCCATTGTTTGTTGAATCACATTTTAGTGTTCTATTTAGGCGGTTAGTTAGTTTGTCTGTTCACGTTGTGTATCTACATGTCAGATTTATCCTGTAGAAATAGCCTGGTAGCTCTACTCAGCTTCTTGGGCCTGTAACAAATGTAACGAACATTTAAATTATACTAATTCGTTAATCCCTAACTTTACTGTTAGAAAACAATATTGTTACAATGATTTTATTGTTACAGTTCTGTGTTTAAAGTTGTGTGATAAATGTGTATAAAGTGTACGTGCGAGTAAATAAAAGGATGTATTTTTTTGTGTAGTATTATTTTTTATAACATATTGGCCTGAATAAATTATTTTTATTGTCGAAGGAAACTAATAATGGCTGTAGGGTAGAAGGCACATATGAACAAGTGAGAGAGAGCCATAGTTCATTCATGAATCACACATACGTACATTGAATTGCACAAAGCCCTTCAACTGTGTGAAGTCTAATTGAATATTTTAATGATGCTAATTCCATTCAGATGAAAATAATTTTATGAATATTTAAATCTTTACAAACATAGGAATTAACAGTGTAACTTTTTATTTACATGCAACTAAACAAAATATGCATCTTGGGTTGTCAATTGTCTATAAATTTGTAAATCTTGGTTGATTGCCCGGGAGGGGGGGGGGGGGAGGAGGCTACGCCCATGTATACCACACATTCAAACTACATTTACAATTCCAAAATACATATTTCCATATCCAGAAAACATATATCCCCATAATGTCTGACATGGATGCTTCAGAATCCAAAAAAAAAAAAAAAGATTTAAGGACTGAGAGTAAAACTTCATGACATACATACATTTACTATAGAAAAAAATTTCATTAAAAATGCACTTAAATATTATGAATGTGAATGTTATTTTTAAGTTGCCATTCAATGGTATTGATGTATGGTGCAAATGTGATGTGCATGTTAACACAGAGTTTAATCTTTTTATCTATTTTGTATTCTTTTTATTTTTAAATAAAAAGTTAGGCCTACATGAGTTTTTATTACAAAATTACAATACATTTTAAGTTAAGTTACGAGGGGGACCCAAAAAAAAAATTGAGAGCACGCTACCATTCGAAGACGTAGTAGTTCCCGCTAGATAGGGTTAGTAGATACCTTTACTAATTAGCTGCCCAGACTGCATCAGTTTGTAGGTTAACGTTTGATCATAGTATTGTTTTTCTCTTACTGTTCTCGTGTTCCGCCTGCGAAGTCGTTATGACAGATTTAAAAGAACAAAGAGTGTGTTTGAAATTTTGTTTCCTGCTCGAAAAATCAGCAACGAAAGCTTACCAAATGCTTCAAGAGGCTTTAATGGAGGATGCTATGAGCCGCACACAAGTTTTCGAGTGGTTTGGGTGCTTTAAACGTGGTGAGATGAGTGTTGAAGACCATTCTGGGCATCCGTCAACATCTCAAAATAATGAAAACGTTGAAAAATTCCACAAAAAAAAAATTGGATGTCTGTAAAGTCGGTTTACGGACGATAGTTTAACGTGACGTCATAACAAAACATTGATAAAATGATTGATCCAGAAGAAAAGGAAATATCATTTTCGGCCTGAGACTGAGCCGTAATAGGTTTTTGCAACCAAACCATTTAGGCATTAAAAATATTATATTCTTTGAGGAAGATTTTTTTTTTAATTTTTCAATCTTTTGCATAATAAAATCTTCCTCTGCATACTTTTATGAATAAAATTGAATCACTTTTATTGAATTATGACTATTTTGTATGGATACAAAGGAGTGAAATGAAATGTGCAATTGAATTAATAAATTTACTTTTATTTGCATTCATTAATTCAAATATATTTATTACTTTTGAAATGTTGCGTGTGCCATATTTATTTTTACAAGTACAAAAAAAAATTTTGCAGCTGCCCGGATTCGAACCGACAACCTTTCGTTTAATAGTTAGGTACGCTAACCACACGCCCACGAGGCCATACTAAGATAATGTAGTTTAAAATGTTATATATATATATATATATATATATATATATATATAAACTTTGTTCACGGTAGGGGTATAATATTAACACGATTTTATAACAAATACGCATCCCAAATACACCAAACTTATTTATAATGTGTAACAATATTTTTTTTAAATATTGTGCAAAAGATCCCAGGTGTAATTTGAATTATTATGTGTAACTGTAAAACACCATTGTTGGTTCAAAACGTATTTGAATTTTCAACATTACTTTTAAATAACCGTACCGATTGTGCTGAAAATCGGTGGACGATCGTTAAATTACATAATATTAATAATTCAAACGACGAAAATATGATTGAAAAGTCAAATCGATGGTTGTTCCAATCGAGTGGAAGAGAGATGCCACGCATGCGTACAATGAGCAAACAGAACACATTGTGAAATATTTAATGTACTTGTTTATGGTACAGTGTGTTTTTATTGTGTTAACTGTGCTCTTGTACACCCTATAGTTGCGCATGCGCAGTGATACTAAGATTAGTACAAGATGGAACCTCTGCTACTATGCAATAGAAGTTAAAACTCGCCGTCACAAAGTGTAAAATTAACAGGTTATGGGCCCAGACTACGAATGTCAGCATAAGGGAAATAAAAATCGGAAAATTTAAGATTGATAAAAATATATATTGACGCGAGCGGTGAGTCGGGAGATGTTTACGAAGATCTAAGAAAAACAACAGTGCTAATGGCGACGAATACAAACGTTTGTCCCTTTCCTCAATTAACAGATATAAATTTTAGAAATTGGAAGTTTCTGTTTAGGCCTTATTGGAGGAAAAAGGACTCAAGGGAATTGTCGAAGATGAGATGTGGAAAAGTAAAGAGGCTAAGGAGTTGGAAACATCAATTGAAATGGATCGAAAAGCAAGGAATGTAATTATTAACTGTGTTACAGATCGACACATTGATTATGTGAGAGATGCGAAGACAGCATTTCAGATGTTATCGTCACTGCGGAATGTTTTCGAACGAAAAAGTGCAATGTCAAAACTTTTTGTGCGCAAGAAACTGCTGACATTAAAGTGTACCACATCGCTACAAGAACACTTCAACAGATTCGATTGTTTAGTGAGGGACTTAGAAGCAATGGGTTTCAAACTGGAACAAGATGATCTCGTGTGTCATTTATTGTTAACCATACCAAATCAATATGAAAATATTGTGACTGTTTTGGAAGCATTAGATACAGACCTTACACTTGAATTTGTGAAATCAAGGCTACTGGATGCTGAACTAAAGGCAAGTCATGTTCAAGACAAGGAAGATGAAGCAACATCGTTCGGAGCATCAAAGAAAAACGCATGTAGTATGCAAGAAACACAAGAAGGATAAACATCTTTCGGCGCATCAAGAACAATGCATCATGCCAGCAGACCTATCAGAAGATGTTATGAATGTGGAGACAGTCAACACTTAGTAGCTGACTGTCCCAAGAGATTTACGAGAGGTACCAATCGAGGAAGAAGGGGAAGGAGTCATTACCAAAGACAGTATAGTTCCGGATTTCGAGGTCAGTCTAGCTATATGTGTGACAATGAGAGTGAGGTTATGTTTATTGCGACAACATGTAATAGTGCGGTTATGAATGATGAAGTGCACGAAGGGAGAGTTAAATTTATTTTGGATTCGGGCTGCACAGATCATCTTGTGACACCAGATATTGAGAAATTCATGACTGATATAAGTGTAATGGATAGCCCAGTGAAAATTAGTGTAGCCAATGGTTTCAGATAGAAAGGGTACTTTAAGAGTACATACGGAGGGACGTGTGATTAGGATTGAAGCTCTCATTGTGCAAGGACTTACACTGAATCTGTTGTCTGTAAATAAAATAGTTAATTCTGGAAAAAAGATAATATTCACTGAGAATAGAGCAGAGATAGTAGGAAGTGATAATTTGCGAATTATTTTTAACAGTTCAGGAAAACTGTACTTTAGTCAATTCAATCTTCACGTGGAGAATTGTAACCTAACCTCAATAGATGACCTATGGCATAGGAGGCTTGGGAATTTAAACAGGAAAGGACTGAAGTTGATGGGTCTCCCTTTTTCAGATTAAGTATGTGATTCTTGCCGTCAGGGTAAAGCCAGTAGACAACCTTTTCCTCGGAGCTCATCCATACAGTCAACTAGGA
The DNA here is from genome assembly GCF_032445375.1 of Bacillus rossius redtenbacheri. NCBI lineage: Eukaryota > Metazoa > Arthropoda > Insecta > Phasmatodea > Bacillidae > Bacillus > Bacillus rossius. The sequence continues at coordinate 234,964,997 of NC_086330.1, forward strand.
TTGGTGAATTTCTCCATACTGATATTGGTGGACCTGTAAGCACCCCAACCAGTAAAGGTGAAAAATATTACCAAACCATCATGGATGACTATTCACATTTTTGTGTGGTTTATTTGTTAAAAAACAAAGGTGAAGCTGCTGATAATTTGATTGACTTTGAAAGATACCTTGAGTCTAAGTTGGGAGCGAACTGGAACTGTACCAACCGTGTGAGGTGTGATAATGGTGGTGAGTTTAAGAGTGAAAAGTTGAAAAACTTTTGGAAGACTAAGGGTATACAACTGGAGTGTACGGCACCATATTCTCCCCAAAGTAATGGGAAATGCGAAAGACTGAATAGGACACTACTGGATAAGGTCAGAACCATGTTTGTCGAGACCAATCTACCCAAACAATTGTGGGGGGAAGCAATTCGGACAGCAGCCTACCAGTTAAACAGATCACCAACTGCAGCACTTCACGAAGGTATTCCAGCAGATATATTTTTGGGAAAAATTGATCTTCATAAATTGAGGGTATTTGGTGCAAAAGCATGGTGGGTGAAACTACCAAAACAGGATAAACTGGAACCTAGAGCAAGGCCAGGAAGAATGGTGGGCTACAGTCCTAGAGGTTATCGAATATGGGATCCACTTACAGATGAGGTTGTAATCTCCAGAGATGCAACATTTGATGAGACCAATACCACCTACAATGTGAAAGAAAGCAGTCTAGATAATGAAGACAGAGTTACAGAAAAAGCGAAAGAAGGAATACATTATAAAGATGGTGTGGTTGGAGAACAGATGTCCAGGGAGAACATAGAAAATGAAGAAGTGGTGAATGATGTGACATCGAAGGATGACAGCACCAATGAAGATGAAGATTTTCATGGTTTTGATAACGAAGAGGTAGATGCTAAAAAACCAAAGAGAAAAATATCAAAACCAAGACATCTAGACAACTTTGAATTGTATTACATGAATTATTGCTTCCTAAGTGGAAGTGAGCCTCAGTCTTACAAAGAAGCTGTGGAAAGGAGTGATGACTGGAGAAAAGCAGTTGAGAAGGAACTGGAAGCACATGACCGTTTTCAGACGTGGACAACAGTTAAAAATCCACCACATGGTACAACACCAATTGAAACTAAGTGGGTATTTACGACTAAATCGGATGAAACAAAAAAGGCAAGGTTGGTGGCCAGAGGTTACCAAACAGAAAATACAAATTATGTGTATGCGCCTGTGGCAAAACTGTCCACCATTAGGTTAGTCCTGTCATGTGCACTGCAAAAACAGTGGGACACAAAACAAATGGATGTTCCCACAGCTTTTCTCAATGGGACCCTTGATAAGGATATATACATTCACAGACCTGAAGGAGTGAAAGGAGAACCAGTACTGAAGCTTCAACGACCGTTATATGGTCTCAGAGAATCACCTAGGTGCTGGAATCAAAGATTCAATCAGTTTACGGAAGACATCGGTCTAAGAAGATCAAAGTACGATGTATGCCTGTATGTGGGTGAAGGTGTTAGGCTTGTGATATGGGTTGATGATATCCTGTTATTTAGAGAGAAATGCAAAATGGAAGAGGTTGCTCAGAAACTGAAATAGGAATTCTTCACCAAAGATATGGGTAGTGTACAGCATTTCCTTGGAACTGACATAGAAATATCCACAGATAAGATAGAAATCAGCCAAGGTGAACTCATTGATAAGATGTTGGCTAAATTCAATCTTCAAGATTGTAAAGGATGCAACACTCCAATGGAAGATAGGATAGATGTAGATGAGTCAGAGCCTATAATAGATGTGCCATATAGGGAACTTGTAGGCAGTTTGATTTATCTATCGCAGACTTCAAGACCGGATATAGTTTTTGCTACATCTTTCCTTAGCAGATATCTAGATATGCCAAACAGAACCCTCTGGACCTCTGCAAAAAGAGTACTCCGGTATTTGAAGGCAACAAGGGACAAGAAATTAGTGTACGAGAGAAATCCTGATGAATTCACAAAAATAACTACCTACACAGATGCAGACTGGGCAGGAGACAAGGTGGATAGGAAGAGTGTCAGTGGCATGGTAACATTACACTGTGGCAACCCGGTTTCTTGGTGCTCAAGAAAACAACAAGTTGTAGCTTTAAGTACCGCAGAAGCAGAGTATACATCATGTAGCATGGCAGCAACTGAACTTCTTTTTATGAAAGGTCTCCTATCAGAGTTTGTTGAAGACACAAGAGTGCAAGTGCAGGGCTCATTGTTAGTAGACAACCAGGGTGCAATTCACATGTCAAGCAACTATGAGAACACACGACGATCTAAACACATTGACATAAAGTATCATTTTCTTAAAGATATAGTAGCCAGACAAATGATAAATATTGAGTATGTGGAATCTGGTAGAAATATAGCAGACTTCTTCACTAAACCAATGGGAAAGCAAAAATTCATACAGTGCCGACAGTATCTTGGTTTAGTTTAATAAGAGAATTTTTTTTAATATACATTAAAAAAAAAACTGTCATTACGTATATAATTTTTTTTTATCTTTAGCAAACTTATGTATACAATTTCAAGTTATGATTACTTTAAGTATTTGAGTCATAGCAAATGAGTAATGACTACAGAAGACTAAATTTATTGGTGAATCTTGCTGAGGACTTGAAATTGAGAGGGGGTGTGAAATATTTAATGTACTTGTTTATGGTACAGTGTGTTTATATTGTGTTAACTGTGCTCTTGTACACCCTATAGTTGCGCATGCGCAGTGATACTAAGATTAGTACAAGATGGAACCTTTGCTACTATGCAATAGAAGTTAAAACTCGCTGTCACAAAGTGTAAAATTAACACACATCCGTAGTGGGACATCCGTAGTGGGACACTTTTTTGTGCGTGCAGCCGGCGTTCATAGATTTATTAGACGTTGTCACGTCAAAAATCAACAAGAATTGTCGTTTCACTATAGATGAAATTTCAGAAGACAGAAGTGAGTTGGAGGTCATGCCAGCAGATTTTGACAGAGGATTTGCAAATGAAAAGTTTCGCTGCTAATTTTGTTCCTCACCTCTCCTCAAACACAGGAGGGGGGGACATTTGATTGAATTTTATCCAGTACTTGAAAAAAGAAATTGAAAGTAATCCAAACTGTTTGATCAAAGTCATAGTGATGAGAGTTGGTGTTACGGGTAAGACCCAGAAACCAAGCAAGCGTCAAGCCAGTGGAAGACTCTCAACTCCCCCAAACCAAAGAAAAGCAAGACAAGTGAAATCAAATGTTAAGATGACATTGTCTTTTTTTATGTGGGTTTGTGCACCGGGAATTTTTTCCGCCTGGCTTGACTGTTAACCAGCACTTTTATTTGGAAGTTTCAAGACATTTGGGAGAGGATGTGCGAAGGAAACGTCCGGGACTTTGGCGATCAGGTGACTGGTTCCTTCATCACCACAACGCTCTCACACACACAGCTCTACAAGTGATCCGCTATTTGACCTCTCATGGGTGGTCTGTCGTTCCCCATGCTCCGTATCCACCAGACTTTTTCCTGTTCTCAAGAATGAAGAAAAATCTAAAAGAGAAGCGTTTTGATTATGTGGAGGCAGTAAAAACATCTTCACAAAGTTTACTGGAGGATGTCAAAGTTGAAGAGTTCCAGAGGTGCTTCAACAGCGGGAAAAAAGACTTGACAAGTGGATCACATCTAATTGAGAGTACTTTGAAGGTGACTGAAGGAATATTGTAAAAAAGGTAACAAATAAATTTTTTATGATAAAACTTCAATTTTTTTTTGGGTCCCCTTTTGTACATGAAGCAGACCTGCCAACTCTCACAATTTTGGTGTGAGGCTCACGATTTTAATGTCCATCTCACGCCCTCACGCCAAAATAGTGTTTCCTCACGATTTTTCAGGGCCCCAAGATTTAGTTTGTAAAAGTTACAAAACAAGTTTTACGAAATCTTACAGTAACGAGTTTCCATCAATACTCGAGTCACGTAAAGGAAGAAATTTTGCATTTTGTAGCGTGTGCCGTGCTGATTTTTCTATCTCGCATAGTGGAAGAGGAGACATTGTGAAACATGTCGCTACAAAAAAACACAACTAACACGTGAAGTGTATTGCTCCCAATAAAAAAATTAATTTTGCTGTGAACAGTGATAATAGTGTTACACGAGCAGAATGTTATTTTACATCTTTTTTAGTTGTGGCCCTGCATGATCACTACACGACAGCGCTAAATTATGTTCAACTAAATTAAATCTGCAACCTATAATTTGTTGAAATAAATTTTGAAGCAGAGACCATGTAACATATGTACAGGTATGTCACTTAAATTTAAAGATTCTCATTTGTTGTTTTTTATATCTAATCTGTATTTATGGGCCTGAAAATTTTTATCGAGGACCTCATGATTTTTTTAATTTGAATGTTGGCAGGTCTGCATGAAGTGATAGAACTCCTATTGTATTTCCAGAATTAACAAGTCGTACTTAGTTTAGGTACATTTGTACACTTTTCTGCTTTTGATATTCTTTCTTGGTTTCTTGAGATCTGTAAGATTTTACTGTACCATTTGAACATTCTATTGTTATGGGAGGGGTTTTTGGATCGGCTTACGTGTAGACTTTGGGTGCCACCACGTGGATGGGCACATGGACCCGGCTACTGACTCTGTCCTAGGGCCGTGACGTGACTCATGTAGAGCTAGGCTCGACTTCCCCCTGGGAGGATACACTAGAACTCACCGGCCCGCTCTCAGCGGCGGGCACGCTATGTTACTGGCGAAGACGACTGCTAGTAGGGTCATGAGGCGCCCCGCCACCAACATGTACACTGACAATGTGTACAAAAAACAGCAAGTAGTCCAGCTTTCATGCTGACTAGGACGCAGCGTGGACTGGCCCCGAAAGTGCAAGCTTGCAAATAATACAAAACACTCCGGGGAGCTTTAATTAGTTAAGTTACACAGTCTGCCTCCGGGGTAGGCCTCGAAGGTTAATTAAAAAAGGTTTGAAATAATTCAGATGACTGATGATAACGGATCAGTTGAGAGCAATAGTTGAAGTTGATGAGGTGCTGAGATGCGTCTTACCCTGCACGGCGAACGGAAGAGACTGGGGCCAGGCCACGGGTGTCATGCCACCTGACACGGCTGGAAGTTGTAGCGGGGTGAGGGGGTGGGTGCCTCATCCTCCACCGCCCCCCGCACAGCTAAAGTGTCGTCTGTGGTGGGCTCCGGTGGCTCTTCGACGGTCATGCGAAGAGTGGCATCTGTCAGTGACAGGTGTAGGGGCCACCAGGATTTGTCTTCATCAGGTGTCTCCGAGCGTGATGGTGCTTCATCCAGTTCCCAGATTATCAGGGTGGGGGACAGGGTGTGTGCCGGATTCCCCCCTCCCCTCCCTGACGGCCTCGTCAAACCCGTGGAAAGGCATCATTTCGTCCTTCCCCTCTGAAAACAGCTGTTGGGGGTGCTGTGGGTGTTGGTACAGGACGCCTCTCCTTTGTTTCCGCCTCTTCTGTCGGGGTCGAAGTAGCTGGCTGTGCAGTTTGAAAACCTTCACCTTTTTAATGAATATGACTCAAATTCTAGATTCTCAACTAATATGTACAGCAGAATCCCTTATTTACACTTTTCAGGGGGAACTGTAAATTGATATAAAAATTTAAAACTCATCTAATACATTTCCTGCATGTATTCCTTCTTTAACAAATATTTTACATTAAAAAAAAATTAAAAGAATGCTAGCCTACAATATACTATCACTACTCAAGGCATTCCGAAAATACACCACATTAAAAAAAAGTTAAAATTTCCTATCAAAAAATTTTAATGTGTGCTAGTACAATAAGGTTTGATTAAAAACATACAAATAATTGAGGTTGTGTGTTTGAAAACGTTTTCAAAAAGAATTACACATCAAACAAATATTCTAATTTTGTGTTTAATTACACATTTAGTTGACACCATATTAATGGTAAATACCAAATTAATATAAACTGACAACAAACGCAAGATGGAATTAATGTACTGTACCGATAACTATCATCATCATCATCATCATTGTACATGCTAAAAAAGAGAAAGTACAGGCTATCAACTATAGTTTTCTGAACACGAGACAGTGTGTGTGCTGCTTGCAATCAACAAACATGATGCCAACTAGCGCATACTACATTTCCATACACGCTAAACAGTAGCACAAAGGAACAGATAATTAAAAATGTGTCATAAAAAGAGAATTTATACATCAAGCTACTTCGTATTATTGTTAATTAAAGAAGTATATAGTAGTAATTTCCTAATAAATAATAATTTTGGGCATTAAAAAACATTTTATACAGAAAACTAAGTTTCTGGGAAACTTCATACCTGGAAAACAATGACATAAATTCTACATCTTATGGAGAAAATGGCAGGACTGGAACATTTCCCTGTATTTAATGCGAGAATTTCTTAAAGTTTTATATAAATAAAATTCAGTTTTTACGTCTTGTACCATACGTTAATCGCAGGAATAATTTCCACAATATGATTTGAGGGAAAGAAATCTATTACTTTTAATAACACATACGTAAATGGGAACTTTAGAAAATGTTGTTGATTTCAGGAAAACTTAATTCAGAGAATGCAAAAATGGGGTTTTAAGAAGTTAGCAACAAGAATACATTAAAAAAAATTAATTTGCTTCAATCTTTGAACATTTAGGATTACCCCAGCAGATTTACCACCTACCCATATGTGCGCTTCACACAAAAACAGAAAAAAAATCATCTGTAAACTCACATTTTTCCAGGGACCGGAAAGTTACTTTTAAAAAGTAACTCAGTTACAGTTACAAATACTCCATTAGAAAGGTAACCCTGTTACAACTACAAGTTACACTACTGAAAATAAACCAGTTACAGTTCTGAGAAAAGTAACTGTAAGTTACTTTAACAGTTACTTTGTGAAAAACTAAAAATGTGATTATGTAATATTGTTATAATTAAAAGCTAATAAAACATGTTGTGTTTAGTAAAGATATATGTTTATTTAAACTGAAAATTTTTAAATTAGGTCTTAAATTACATTGAGTAATTAGTTCACACTACAAAATAATTAAATGTTTGTTCGTTCGGATCATCTTATTGTTCGCAGCACCACACAACAAGCACTTCACAATAAAGTTATTTTGATCACTCGACCGAACTTTGAAATAATTAGAATACGAAGGCCACGGCAACAAAAGTTCTGGACTGCTTTCTCGGCTTGTCGCTTCATTAGATTCTATCATTGCTTTCGCGCATGTACACAGGTAGGTTAATTAATTAAACAGAACAGCAGTAAAGCCGCATGTCGCAAATATTAAATAAATGACAATCAAAATACGAGCGCAGGCTTGCCAACAGCAGTTTTACAAGTACAAGAAATACCATCGCAAATAATATGCTTGTCGGGATTTTTGTCTGGGATTGAAAAAATCAACAAATCGTTGTTCGTTCAATAAGAAATACATTTAAAAAATGTAACGCAAGAAGTAACGACAATTATCGTTACTTTAAGGCAGAAAAATGTAATTCAGTTACAGTTACTGAAAACTTAATATATTGCATTACCACGATCGTTACCATAAAAAGTAACTGTTACAAATAACGTCGTTACTAGTAGCACGTTACTTCCAGTCCCTGGATTTTTCTAATAAAATATAACCCTAAATGAAGACAAGTAAATTGTACTTCCATGCCAAAAACCTTACATTATTACTATGGACATGAACTTTTCAATAAATAAAATTAGTCAAAAGTGGTAAAACAAAAACTAAAAAGTGTTAAAAAAAAACATGAAAAGCGGTGAAAAAATATTATGCTCTCACGTCACTAAAAGCCGACTATTTACAATAAAACACTAACTTATCTTTCAGCACAGATCCATATTTAAGCAGTGTTTTAATTCTGTACACATTATTTTGCCACTAATAAGTCACTTAAACACTGTAATATTATTGAACACCCTTAAACTGACACAACACAAAATACATGTACACATCAAACTGATATGAATCTTAATCAATGATGAGCTTGAATAAAAATTTTTTGTTGAAACTGTTTTTTTTGCCAGCAAAAAGTTTAGAAATGTCACTAAGACTGGTCAAAAGAAAACATAGTTATTATCTCTGTGTTTTCCTCCAGTAAGTTGTGCCGCCTATCTGTCACAACTGTACCATAGGAAGAAAAACACCTCTCGCTGTCAACGTTCGAACATGGCAGCCAAACAGCTCTCAGTGCAGTACAAACAAAAGCAGGAAAGTCATGCTTCATGGAAAGAAGCACTTCTACAACATCAGGCTGTTTCTATTCTGCCTCTACTTTAACGATTTCCTTAAATCGTGTGTAACCACAAGCAATGTCGGATGGTGTCAAGACAGTAAGTTTCATGCCAAGAAGGGTTTGAAATGATGTGACCAAGCTGCTGTTCACGTCATTGAGGACAACACTAGAAGGGTTGAACAGCTTTCCCACCACTTCAAATGTCTTCCTAAAGGATCTCTTGACATTTGCTCTTGTAGCTTATCCATGGAAAGTGATGCAGTACGCTGGAGTGTCTGCTTTACTTCGGCCTGTAGAACTTTGTTTCCTAAATCTTCTAGTAAAGTAGCAGTTTCAGATTCAAAAATCCCATTTGATGCTACTGAAAAACCATCTTTCAGTTTTGAAAGTTTACCACAAAGAATATGGCTGGTTGGATATGAAGACCCCTCCAGACAGTCCATAAGTTCCATCAACTGTGCAGCATGTTCTCGAACAAACACAGCTTGGATGTGTACTTTCTGAATATCTGACTTCGGAATAGCATTGAAAAACTGTACTCCCGCATTTGGTGAGTTTTGCATTTCGTTTGAACTGAAAAACTCAACTATGTCAGTCAGATACTCAGAAACATACAACACTGACTTGAACCAGCTGTTCCAGCTAGTGAGGACTGGAACAGGAAACTGACAAATTTTCTTGTCGGTGCCTGAATATTTCTCTGTCAGAAACTGTGTAAAGATGTTTGCGTTTCCTAGTATTCTGAAACGCTGCCTTGCACTTAACAACTGCATTGTTGAGTTCAGTACAAACTTTCGGCCAGATATTGCCTACAATGCAGAGCTTATGAGCCCAGCACTGCACATGCAATACTTCGTCACCCAGAATGACTTTGAGACAGTCACTAAAATTGGCCATATAACGAGCCCCATCACTGACGAAAGCAACTACTGAATCGTAGCTAACATCATACTTTTTCAAAGAATCTAGCACAGCTCTGGAACAATGGGTAGAATTGGCAGCTTCTAGGAAATGAACACCAGCAAGAAAAACTTTCCGAGACGCATTTGGTTCCATGAGGCGGAAAAGTACAACAAAGACGCACTTCCCTCTCTTGTCTGTGGTCTCATCAGCCAAAACCGCTAGATATTTTCCAGCAATTTCAGCTTTAATGGTGGCAAATCTTTCCTCAGCTGCTATTGGTACGTACTTTTCTCTCAATGTTTTGACTGTTGGTAAATCTCCAGCCCCTGAAAAATAATCCCCAATAAATGTAGCTATTTTAATACTACTATTAGTGAAAGAGATAAAAAATGATGCTAGTATTTGTTGGCTTGTAACAATTTGTAAATGTCAAACCCAATTTGCAATAATTAGTAAATACAAACGGCCTGATCTGTAGAGGCTGTAGAAGAATTTTCGACAAAAAACATATTTACAACTAACCTTCAACAAATTCATGCATCCAATCTCTGATGCTAGGTTCCTGTAGTTTCTCAAGAGGAATATTTGCCTTCATAAATGCTGTTGTAGTCTTGAGTGTAAAATTATCCGCTGCATCTTTTCTTTTGTTAACAATCTGGAAAATGCTTCCAATTGTTTGCTGAAGGATAGCCTTTTTTGCACTTGAAATTCTTTTATTATTGATAAGCTTTTCACTTTTTATATGTTTTACTACAGTGTCTCTTCTTTCCCAACTCACACATGCGTTACAGAACTTAGTTACAAAACAAAATCTTTCTGTCACTGGAATGAAAGCCTTCAGCAGAGAACTCATTTGCTCAAGTCAAGGCAGACTACAACTTTCAGCATTTCTGCCGATTTCTACCATACACGAAATTGCAATCACAACTTGTAACAAAACAAGTAATTATATGTGACGAGCCTAGTAACACCAACCTTTCACACAAACGTTAAGGGAATTCAAAAAATTAATAACGCAGCCCTAAAAATACAGCATCCATAGGGATCAGTAAAAGGTAACTATTGCTGATTAGTTAACAGGTTATTCACGTTTGCACTTTGCAGTGAAACATTACAAAGGCAGAAGTTTTAAAATAAAATTTTTAAAAAATTTACCTTGAATCTCATTTTTCCATTAGATAAACTTTTTTTTCCCTCCCATTTTAAGACTACGTCCAAAAACTTTATTTCCCGAATGATACGAAGTTGAAATCCATTGCATTGTAAGTTAGAGTATTACAGTTTAATTATTTAACAGAAAAAAAAATTTGCTATGTGTTAATTCAGTTTCAAACACAATTTCAATCTTCATAAAATTATCTGTTTTGTCGCCGTATGAGAATGAAAATCCAGCCAGGCTCTTCTGGCATCAACATCATAAATGTTTGGTTACGTTGATGCCTGTATAGAGATCGTGAACGTAGCGTGATATCGATTGTTCTCTTTGCATGCACAGCGCGCTCTCTGTCTCTAGCCAAGTAAAATACATTTGAAAGCCCTGAATGCACTCTTTTGTGGTTAGTATGTACTACGACGCCGATAGGGCACAGTACGCTTACGTTAGTAAGTTACGTTTCACACTCGGGTGACGGTTTTCATTTTCAATTCAATTAATATGAAGTATGTTTTTGTTGGATGCCTCATTAATTTTAATTGTTTGCCGTGCTTTTTTATTCTGTGATTATTAAATAAACGTCATTTCCGTGCAGCAGTTCTGTTATGAAAAAAAATAACCTCAATAGAAATGATTTTCAAACTTCAAATTTCATGAATAGATTCCAAAATTGTTAACATTTCGCGAAAACCCATCAAAACGATGAAATTCGCATTTCTGCGACGAAAATTCGCGATCGCGAAAAGTTCATGTCTCTAATTACATATTTTAAGGAGGTAAATTTTTCATTTTTTTTTATTTTTTCACTATTAATAATTTAGTAGACATTTTATATCAGGCAGTTTAGAGATCATTCACGTCATAACAAATAAATCAAACTAAAGGACTGGTCACGAAAGTCACTAAAAAAGGCCCAAAATAAATTATAACACAGCTGGAAGTTACGAAAGTTTATTTTCCAGCAGCCTTTTCCTAACTGGTTTTTGTTTTTTGATGCTTCACATCTATTTCATTCCCATTGTGTTGAAGTCTGCATGAGTATAAAAAGTGACCCTTCGAGATAAAATAATGAAATAAATTTTAATAAAAAGTTTACCAGGTACTTGTAGACATTTTGTATATTTCTGTTCTTGTATGCCATAAAGTAGAAACTTATGTGGCATAACCTTTTTTACAAACGAGCCACATAAATTTAAAATAAACATTACTGAAGTTTTACTGCATAAAATTAAGTTACACACAGAAAGAAAAAAAAACAGTTACTTAAGCTTTCAACAGGCATGTAAATTGTAACTTGTGCTTCTTGCCATACAGTTCGTTGTGCATGTTTACTGCTACTGTCACTTGCACTTAAAGCCACTTAACTGCCATAGATGCAGAAATTATATCTAGTCAAGTACAAAAGCATTTCCAGCATCTGTCATACCGTCATATATGGGTAGCAGTTAACTTAAATATTGATTTTACTAGCTTATTCAGGTTTTTGTCAGATTAAGTCTTTTTAACTTGATGAAGCTTTGCAAAAATGGTAAAATTTAATTTTGTTAATGGGAAAGTGATGTCAAATAATTTAACATGGATGTTTCATCAAAATGCAACCGATGGGATATACAGGATAATTATAAAGTCCGTGAAACATTTCATAAAACCGGTACAGCGAAATGGAAAAGAATAACATAACAAATTATATACCGCGTGAAAGAACAACTCTCAAAGATTTTTTGAATGTAGCGCCAAAAAGCAATTTTAAAAAACAACCGACAGGGGCGCTAGTGCATGTAGTTGCTGAAAATGGCTGCGAACCAGGCAGAGAAAGCCTTTTGTGTGCTTGAATACGCCTGTAGCGAATCGGTAGTGAGTGTCCAAAGAGCTTTCCGTGCCAAGTTTAACAAAACACCACCAGTGGTACAAGAAATTCAAGGAAGATGGCTGTTTGTGCGACGCAAAACGGTCGGGTCGGCCAGGCGTGTCACAACAGACAGTGGATTGTGTACGGGACGTGATGGTGTGGAGTCCCAAGAAGTCAACTTATCGGGCTAGTGCAGAATTGAATATCCCTCAGCCAACAGTGTGGAAAATTCTTCGTAAGCGATTAAGAGTGAAGCCGTACAAATTGCAGCTTCTGCAAGTCATCAGCCACGATGACAAATTGCTCCGACTGCAGTTCTGCATTGCCATGCAGAACCGTCTTGAAGACGATGACTTAGCAAGCAAATTAATCTTCAGTGACGAAGCCACTTTTCATCTCTCAGAAAGAGTCAACCGACACAACACACGCATATGGGGGACAGAGAATCCACATGCAACTCTCGAACACGTCCGAGCTTCGCCAAAAGTTAATGTGTTCTGTGCCATGTCAAACAAGACAGTTTATGGCCCCCTCTTCTTCGCTGAGAGAACTGTCACTGGTATCACCTACCTCGACATGCTGCAATTTTGGCTTATGCCACAACTTGAAGCTGATAGCAGGGACTTCATCTTCCAACAAGATGGTGCTCCACCTCATTACCACAATGCGGTACGAGATTATCTGAATGAGACGTTGCCACATCGCTGGATGGGCCGTGGGGCGGCCGCTGACCAAGTGCTACTCCCGTGGCCACCACGATCACCGGACTTGACAACTAGCGATTTTTTCTTGTGGGGATACATCAAGGATAGTGTTTATGTTCCAACTCTACCACAGAACCTTGACGAATTGAGACACTGCATCGTAGCAGCTGCTCTTACCATCACTCCTGATATTCTGGGTCGGGTATGTGCAGAATTGGACTATCGATTAGATGTGTATTGTGTGATGCAAGGTAGACACATAGAACATTTATAACTAGTGGAAAAAAAACCTTTGAGAGTTTTTCTTTCACTTGGTATATAATTTGTTACATAATTCTTAGCCATTTCACTGTACAGATTTTTTCAAATGTTTCACAGACTTTATAATTACCCTGTATAATGAGACATATTTTGTTTACCCAAATAAAAATTAAAGTTAAATTTTTTTTTCCAGTAAAAATTCAATTTTTTATAACCATTACTGTGCTGAACAGGATACTCAATATCCAATATTAACTGTGATTAGGTTTCCCCTCATGCATTAATCTGTTTTACATATAGATACAACTTTAACCTTGAACCACAACTAGTACTTATTACAGTTTCGTTATTGTGGGTTTAGTTTCTTCATAAACATTAAAAATAATAACATACATATCACATTTATAACAACAAATTCTTGTTTCATTTTGAGTTTGTAATTTAATAACTAGACAGCTATACTTTTAGTAACAACTAATAAATTATTGTAAGGCTTTTTTTTTTTGCAACCCACACATATTACTTCCAGTGAGTTTAAAAGTTAATGTATGGTTAACTTAAACTGAGTTCACTACTGACTACAATAAGTCTTTAAAAAAAATTAATAATAAAAAAAGTTTTAAAAATATACAAGATGATGCCCCTCCTCAAATGAGAAACATTCTGACACCTCTATTGTATAGACTAGCTGTGTAATTCAACTATGACCAGCAACAGATGTATACATATATAGAACTGTACACAGCACACAAGCAACCTAAATCATATAAAAGCATGCAAATGGTAGATTTACTAAAGAACCTGTTAATGAATTTCTCAGCAGTTGTTTGTGTAAAAAAAATACAGTGTTGCAGTTAAGGATTTATCACAAGGAATACTTAAACGACAACAGCTCCGTAACACACACAGGCAATGTCATTTATATTTATAAATCCACAATAATATATTGAATTTTGCTGGACAGCAGAACAGTTTACTCATTCTCGAAGGATTTATGCCACAACTGATGCTCAAACACTAACATTTAACCCCAAAAATGTTTTTAAATTTTTTATTCAGCGATGATTCACATGGTCTTTCTCGTCACATACTGGGGACAAAAATCAGCAATTAGGAGTTGGTTCCGGACGATTCTTGGTAGAGGCATCCGTTTCCTTCTTCTGTGATGGCATCGGCTCGGCCTTCCTGAGTCCAACAAAACATAAGATCTCCACTAATAATGTGGGCGAGACGTACTACTAACAAATAAATATAGTTTCTAGCACAGCTGGACAGCTGGTATTGAGGTCGTATTTAAGGGAGTGGCACACCCCTAGCATTAATTATACTCCCGATTTGTAATTCCACTTCAAAATGTTACTAGCAAACAAAATCTACATGTATTCAATGAACTAAATGGATCAATTTTGAGACAAACATAAAAAAAATGTTGTACAATTTCAATTATCGTGTGCCCTCTCTTGAATACACCACTCGTTAGTTCAAGTTTACAGCTGCATTTAAAATTTCCCCATCACCGCAGCAGTCCTACGGAACCCCTGACACTAAAACAGCACCTAAGAACCCCAACTAAAAATAAATTAATTTTCTGCCACAATTTTAACATAATCATCATGCTTAATTGTCAATGATTACAGGCTAGACCACAGCACTAGAAGATTATAATTTAAGTCTGAACAAAGCAATCATAAGGAATAATACACCAAAATCAGGCATGAATAATTAAGTAGAACAAAGAGTATACTGTGCAAGAAATGAAAAAGTATTAATTATTGTGACTGATGAAATAAATAAATAAATAGCCTTATTTCTAAAGCAGTAATGCAACTTAGTTTTGCTTTTAATATAAAATAATACCCAAAAGAAAATTATTCAAAATAAAAGACAGAAATAATGTTCAAAGATATTTTAATTAACTATGAAGGAACAAAAGCACTGCAGTCATAGAAACACAAGTGTAAATAATGTTTACATAATGGTATAAAATATATTTTACAAATTTTAAACAAAACTTGTTTTCTTTTAAATTATTTCACAAAAAAATTGTAATGAGAAACAAATATTTACTGCATTTATAATAAATTAAGTAAGAGTTTTCTTTGTGTTCATAACAATTCACATTTGCTTAATTTCAACTTTCAAATTAATAAATATAAAATAATGCATAAAATTTAATATATTAAGATTCCCCCCTTTCTCCATACTGACATATAAACAAACATATATGCATTTTTGTATTACCTGCAAACTGAAACACCGCACCATTAAGACACTCAATAGCCACGACCCACTCACAACATTAACACACTTGTTGGCTTGCACTGCCTATCTCTTACAAAGACATGAAGAGTTCCATATATTTTACTTCAAGAGTTCCCTGCAATCATTTCTTACTTCGGTAGCTTCTCATGAAGCTCTCTTTGTGTTCCTTGAGCTGCTCCGCTGTCTCTTTGATGATGGCATCCTTCCGCTCCATAAGATTTTCTTTTTTCTCATCGTACATTTCTTTGAGTTTTTCCCGTGGAGGAATAGGTTTTATGTAGCCCCACTTCCTCAGGTAGTTTATGGACAAAGTTGTGCCACCTGAAATTACATTGGCAAAATGATCAAGGCACAAGTAAAACTTAAGAGTACCTAAAGTACTTAAATATTTGGTAGTGCAATTGATGCTGAAACATTTATTTTCTATTTCAATGAAAAATATTAATGAAATAATATCAGCACTAAATAAATGTTTGAGAGCCTAAAATACTGTACTAGTTTGGAATCCAACTATCTACGTAAGCAAACTATCAATGTCAGTTTTTTAAATTTATTTTGAGCATTATATCCATTTTGTCATACCAGTTGACCAAGAAAATATAATTATACAAATAATAAAATGTGGGTGACACTGAATATAAAATGACTTTGAATTTAAAGCAACATTGAATATAAGGTGACCTCAAACATAATATGATATTGAAATTTAAGACAAACTCCAATGTATGTTACCCTCCAATGTATGTCAACCTCAAATATAAATTTAAACTGTAAGGCAGACCTGAAATAAATAAAAAAAGATCCAACATATTTCAGTCTAGTAACATTTTTTTTTTTTTTAATATCTGCTCTGAAAATGTTACATCATAAATAAACAATACTGTTTACGTTGCAATTTTGTAAAAAAAAAAATCGACTGGAATTTCATCAATTTACTAAATAGCAAATATTCTGCATTTTAGTCTAATTACAATAGCTTATAAGCCTTATATGTTTTAATTTTATATTTCAAAATAAAAAAATTATATACCAGAATCCTGAAAACATTTTTATTTTAATTAGAAACAAATATACTTTGCCCTGTCAAAGAACTACAGTATACTCACAAACCTACAATAAGATTTGTTGATATATTTCTCTACGTCTGAATCACTGGTGCATACTCTAGAGTTGTGTACAATGCCCTACTGTGAACAGAATTTACTCACAACAGCAGTACTGTGGATGAACTTATTTTATTGTGAACAAGCTACTATTTTTAACTTAAGCCACCACCTAAACGCTTACCACTTTTTCCATTATAAAAATAAAAAAACAAATACACATATACTTATATAATTTCTATATAAATACTAACTTACATATTTAAAACATATGTCATTAGATTATAAACCTATTTTACCTACAGTTATAGGTCTTTAGTCCGGCATTCTATGGTTCGGCACATTCTGTGATCCACCACTAATTGAGCTGCTCGCATTCAGAATTTTTGAGTGGATTCTGGCTGTTAGCCAGACCACATTACCGCACTGACGGCCTTTTTAGTTCGCTCAGAGTTTAGCGTTACAGTCTGTTTTCATTTCATACAGTGATTCATGGTTTACAGTATGAAGGAAGGAATATCACCTTCACAGCAAAGAGTTGCAAGCGATATTAAATTTATGTATGATATTTAATTCTTTGCAATATTTTGAATGCAAGTATGTTTATTCTCTATTTTCTGGTTTTATTAAACACTGTTTTTCAATATTTCATCTTTGATGGCTGAATTGCAAATACCAATTAATACTACAGTTTTGTATGGATACGAACTTCTAACGTCAGCTGTGATTGGTCACTTTCAGGTTGGATAGTCCCAAGCAGTTTGAGATTTCCTAAATGTTTTATTTAAAACAGAATGTTCAAATTAGATTGTTAGTTTGATTTATGACATGATGTAAGTCAGTAATGCTTCTGAGAAGATTTAGTTTGAAGGTTCACTAGAAGATATAAAAATTGTCATCTAAATCAACTCCAAATGAACCAATAATACGGATAAACGAAAACAGATTTGATCTCAATATTGAACAATCAAGTGAAGTGTTTCGTTGTCTCAAGAATTGGATATCAGATTTGGATGTAATCCTTGTGTCGACTCTGAGCTTCAAGGCTGTAACAAATTTGGAAAGAAGACTGCACAATATATAATATTCTAACACTTGAATCAACACGTCTCAAAATTCTAAGAAGAAACTATTTTCGACGAGAACTGGATCAAGGACCACCACACAGCTGAAAGAAGACATCGGAAGTCCGCAGAGACGTAGTTCTTGGATACATCGGGGTGAATCGCAATATGAATCCAGTTCCGAGTCCACGTTCTAAAAGATCCTGGTTGAGTGTCGGAGATTGTCTGATGTTCCTGAGACCGGGTTTCCTGGATGAAGTGGAGTTATTTGCAGTACTACAGCAGGTTTCGCTGTTGAATATGATTTCATCAAGATCTTAATAAAGAGGTTGGTCCATCCCGAGATGACTTATGTGACATGGTTACAAACATCTAATCTATAAGAGACAGTTAAGTCAGTGTATCTAGCTTAACAGAGATCTTGATGTGATTATAAAACATCTATAAGTTTGTGTTTAATCAGTTGAAATTTGTTTTAAAATTTATATTTTATCTATATAAACCTAAATTGTAAGATTCCTATATGTAAATTCAACAATGACGAATGAATTTGGAAATTACCAATAAGCCTGCTTGTTTCTTTTTTGGAAAACTATTGTGTTTGTTTCGTCTTTTTCGTTTTGTTGTGTTTTTGTCTCGTTTCAACTGTTGTGCTGAATTTTTTTGGGTTCAATATTTTTGTGCTGTTATCATTTGTGGGTTTTTTTTCGTTCTCTTAGTCCATTTTTCTTTGTTTTTCTTTGTTTGTTGACCATATTCCTGTTATGGAATATTATATGGTGTTTATATCCTATTAACAGCAATTTTTTCCTTAATTTGTTTTTTTTCTTTTGGGTTTTTTGTAGTTTTCTGCTACAGACACACATGTGCTTAGCAATGGCGTATGTCCAAAAGCTTACATCAAGTCATTGCTGCAAAATGATATAGAAACTTTTTTTAAAACAGATTTATCTGTATTTTCGTTTCTTTGGAGCAGCTTATTATAACTGGTTTTAAATACCAATACTTTTAGTGTTTGCTTTAAAACTATACTGACGTTTGATGAAATGGCAAAATCGATAACCTGGCATGGTGGTGGTCCCAAACGTGCAATATCACTGTATTAACCACACACATGTAATTATTTATTTAATTTAAGAGATGGCCCGGGCAGCTGGACCAACAGGAGACACCATAACTCTGAGAACAGCAGACAGCATGGAGGTAACTGCCCAGTGCACAGTGCACAGTGCACAGCTGCAGCAGTGCACAGTGTTCAGGCTACAATGCCCCCAAACTATATTTGCCAATATGTTTACAATTACAGTGTTTAACTTAACAAATGAAATTTTAAT
Organism: Bacillus rossius redtenbacheri; assembly: GCF_032445375.1. Lineage (NCBI taxonomy): Eukaryota > Metazoa > Arthropoda > Insecta > Phasmatodea > Bacillidae > Bacillus > Bacillus rossius. Next base: position 234,983,925 of record NC_086330.1, read on the forward strand.
TTGACATGCCAAGTTTTTGGAATATTAACATTTAACTGAGCACAGTTTTAATCTCATAAATAGTCACAAGCTGATGTCGTCAATATAGCAGACCCATGTGTGGCAATTTGCACCCGTGCATATTAACTTTCTTGAAAACATCAAGAGATTTTCATTTTACTAAGCGTGTTGGTGTGTCAAAGGAAACTTTATGGTATTGAAACTGTCCTGGAATACTTTTTATGAACTTGAATAGTCGTAAAAAAATGTAATCGCAACTTTAGAAATTCCTACCATTTATTGGCCAGAAAAATTGTTTTGGAACAAACATGGCATCAAAGATATTTACCATTTTGTTGGTTTTCCATAACATTATGAATGTGGCACTATCTTTTAAGTATTTTTTAATAAAGTTGAGTCCAAAAGTTACATTAAAACAAAATTAATATGAAACATTTAACACATAAGATAACCGTAAGTATATGTATATTTGTTTTTGCTGTAAATACTTCCTACAAACAAACCTTAAGTTTATAGAGCCTTATTGAGCTAGTTTAAAATTTAAGATTTAACAGTAAAAATTCCATGATGAAATTCTTTTATTTTTCATAGGATTGAATATATGTAGGGTAAATCTTTTCTTGTGCCTCTATGGTATGATGAACACTGCGTTAACTAAGGATATCAAAATTCACATGTGTATTTTCTGAGTTGTCATTATTTCTTTTTGTGACTATAAATGATAATAACGCAGGCCTGCCGTTTTCGCGGATTTTATCAGTTTTCACGGATATTTGAAGCTTAAAACGGACTAACGGATAAACGGCGACATTCACGGATATTTACGACGCTTCGACGATATTTTCATATTTGAATTTCGTTCGTGTAAATATTTACATTCAACTACCTATTTGAAGTTGTCAAACCATACAAGCATCTAACAGTAAAGCACACATTCACATTAGGTGTAGCGCCATGGAACTTCCAATCGTTTAACCACAAACCAAAAACATATACTCCCACATATCGTTTCATGAAGTACAATATCTATGGTTTAGGGGGAAATGTTTTTTGTTTGTTGAGTTAAACGCTAAGAAGTGTCATGGCGTCAGTAAACATTGGTATTTTTTGCCATTACAATGTTTTAGGTGCGGCATTTGTTTACAAACTTCATACGTGATTTAAGTAGTAGTTTTGGTCTTAGCTGATTGTGATGGAGAAAAAGTGAAAGGCTTTGCCGGACAGGTCACTTCATAAACAGCGTTATCGTAAAGAATGGGAGCAAGAATTGAAATGGTTTAGGCGTGGCAAAATGGAATTTTCCGCCGTTTGTTCGACTTGCAACTCGGAACTGAACGTGACAAGGGCGGCTTGAAGACGTACGTTCATGCGAAAAACCAACGAGCTGCTGATCAGAGTTATTCTTTGACGAGTTTTGTAACCAAACCAAACAAAATCATTGATGCGGAACTGTTATGGGCGAACTTCGTTTGTGAAAACAATTTATCTGTGAAACTCAGTGATAATTTCACGAAACTTGTCCCGCAAATGTTTCCAGATAGTGAAATCGCAAGAAACTTTCATTTTCTCGCAATAAAACTAGCCAGATAATTATTCAATCTTTGGGCACATCAGCTGCAGATTATGTTACCTATGCAATGAAAACACCATTTTTCACACTGATGCTTGATGAATCAACTGACAGTCACTAGGCAGGTTGTAGTGTTAGGAAGGTTCTTTCCATCTGAGTATGTTGAAACTCATCTGTACAAAGTAATGGCTTTGAGTGGTGCTGCAACTGGAGAAAATCTGCTGTGGAAAGGGTTTTCAGCAATCTCAAGATGGTTAAAACTGTTCACAGATAATAAATGGAATCACCAATGTTAAATGCGCTGTTGCATTGCACAATGAGAACATCTGCAGGTCTGGCTTTCAAGTCCACTAACGAGATGCGGAAAATAGCACAGAACATGAAAAAGTAGCTAGTTAATGATGTGAAATACATTTGTTTTTTTAAACTTGTAAATAACTTCAGTTGTATGGATGTATTTATAGTTTGTAAATAAAAGCACCAAAGCCTATACTGAAGAGATATTTTTAAATTACTTTTCATTTTATTGTGATATCAATTATTAGTTTTGTAATGTAAGTGGCAAATCTTAAACATTTTTTACATTCATTTGATTTTTTTTTTAAATTATGTTTTGGAATGCAATGTATATTTAAAATTACTGCGAAAAATAAATTATGTCAATTACAGCTATAAATTTTACAGGATTTTTAAATGCTATAAGAGGGTTTACGAACCTAATTTGGTGGCAGGCCTGGCATTAAGTGTCACAGTATGAAATTAATGGGAAAACATGTTTTCCACTGCTTTGTAAACTTGCAAAGGCAAGCAATACTTGGCCTTCCACACAGCAATGCAGGAGTGGAAAGGATATTTAGTAAGCTTAACCTTATCAAGACAGGGCACAGGTCATATCTTGAATTGCCAATGCTAAATGCTTTGTTGTATATCTCTTCTAGGAAGAATATGGCAGAATTCACGTACATTATGATCGAGTAATTTTCATAAAAATTGCATATTTTTGTGTATTTTTTAATGTACAGGATTTTACAGGATATTTTGTATTGAAAACAAGGATATTACAGGATATTTCACATTTCAATCAAGGATATTGTTTTCAAAGTGGTGGCAGCCCTGTAATAACGTATTAAAAGATAGTTATAGTAACATATTTTATTTTTTAATACCAAAGTGCAGTGCAAATTCTGATATGTTCACGAAAGCAATATATGGATGACTCAAGGGTCCACTATCTTTTCGAGATTTCTGAAACTTCCAAAGATGGCAGCACTGTGGTACACATTCCCGTCTCAATTGACTTCCGTTTCATTCACGAAATTACTACAACCAAATGTTGTATACCATGAGCTACTATGTTTTCACATCAACAACATTTTGCCCTCTCCATCCTCCCTTCTAGTCCTAGATTGGGGGAGACTGTTATACCATGGAACACTGTCTAGTCTTAGATTGAACTAAGAGAGAGAAAAACAGAAAGAAATCTTTTTGATGTGTAAAGATCTTAGCATTTGGTAAGAGTAATTTCATGAAAATGGACTGGAAGTGATGAACGAAAATGTGGGACAAAGATGATGGACCCAAGTGTAGCAACATAAACCCGTACATAGCCACTTTTGTAAATATTAGGGTACATACCAAACGTATTGGTGTGCCAAATGAAACTTTATGATAGTGAAACTACCCTAGACTTTATTTAGTAAACTAAAACAGACATGATAAAAAGTTATTCCAAGTTTGAAAATTCATTAGAAAAATGTCATTACACTGTTGATAATACAAAGTCTCCTTCCTAAACTTAAAAAAAAATTTTCTCCCATAGATTAGTTGTACCTTGCACGCTTGTGTTAACCTGAAAGGACCTAGTTCAAATTTTGCCACTGGGAAATTTTAAAAAATTTTTAATAACATTATAATATTAAATAATTATTATGTTGAATCAATTCAATAAAGTTAAGGTTTATTTTTAGGAAGTATAAACAGACTGATTTCAGTTGTTTGAGTAAAATCAAATTTACAAACATCTACTTAGTGTTACAATATGTGTTTTAAAATGTTTCAGGTTAATATTTCAGTAATGCCATAAAAGTTTAATTTTTAATGTATGCAGAAACTTATAGTTGAAACTGTTTAGTGAGCTTTTAAAAATATGGACAGTATTTTTATAAAATTCCTTGTCAAAAATCAAGTCGAAAGCCGGGATCTATTGGGCTGCAACATTTAGTTTGAAAAATACCTGAAAGATAGCATCATTTTCGCAATACTTTGGAAAACCAATCAGATGTTAAATATCTTAGACGCCATGTTCGTTCCAACTCAATTTCCCTGGCAAATGAATTATAGGTATTTTTAAAGTTACTATTATATTTTCTTATGCCTATTCAAGTTTACAAAATATATTCCAGGATAGTTTCACTACCATAACATTTGCAAAACATGCACGGGTGCTTGTCACCACACGTGGGTCTGCCATCTCGACTTCAGCTTGTGGCTATTGCAGTTTCTGCATGCATGTGCATTGGACATTCAACCTGTCAAATTTCAGTTGTGTAATGTGGGATTATTACATAAGATTCTGGTGTGTACTAAAATTCACCCTCAATGCGCTTAAAGAAGTATAACCTCAAAAATGCAGGCAATGATATATTTTCAAACTAGGGGAAAATGTCACATGTTCAACATTGAGGCATTTACATGTGATGCTAGCCCTGAGAAATCATTTGTTCTGCTAGCCCTGAGAAATCAATAGTACCATCATGTTAAACAGAATTATAGATAGGTTTTTAAAAAGGGAAAAATTTTTACCATTTTCCTCTAAAATTAGTACTTTTCGTATTATTTTTAATAATTCTGCATTACATCTGGTGTCCGAGTTTTGTATTATAAGTGTATTTACAACATGAGAACCTATGAATTTGCTCTTTACCAAGGTTAGATGTTTATACATCACTGGCGAGTACTGAATTATTCACTCTCATTTTATTTTACATCTCTACATTCCTCATAAAATGTCATCCAAAATATATTAGATTGCACTTGGATAAGCAAAGCTATGCAATTTCAATGTCCTATATGCCTCAGATCTAACAATAAGAAGCTAATTTATTTTTCAATTCTAACTATTGAAGAGCTGACCTTGCCTAATGTACCATGTAGTCTTATACTATTGTAAATATAGAAGTACTGTCTAAACAATGCATGTATTATAGACGTACCTAATGTTACTGTGTAGCGTAACGGTGTGGCAATTTTGTACATGGCATAGGAAAGAGCGACGTAGCCAGCTTTGGAGTCTCTCAGTGGATTGATAAGTTTTTCACTTATATTCAAACTCTCCAGAGCTGCTACCACATCCACTCCACTAAAAAAAAAATAATAATCACATAAGACATAAGTAACTCATTGAAAAATGAGAATCTGCAAAACCCTTTCAAACACAGACATCATTATGTTCTAAAAACATACTACTCAAAAAGTCAGGAGTCCACTGGCGTGGAATGAGCTTCAAAGGCCAAATAACACTGCTAGCCTCAAGTCCACTGACAAGCAATGTTCTAATTAACTTAGTTAAACAATTAATAGATAGCAAATACTGTACAAGAAATGTATCTTGGGCCAAGCCTGTACGTTTAGCAGGATGCCGCTTAAACCTTTGCTCCCATGGTGTGTGGCTTGGTGAGACTGTGGGGTGATTATGAAAATGCATTATGCGACACAAGACACGGCAAGCAATGAAAATTGTGGAGATTACCGCAGGAAAAAGCTGCGTGATTACGAACACAACATTTTTCGTTAAACTCAGACTTGATGACGTGATGGTATGTACCATAATCTTTGAGTATAAACACACACTTCAGATGGTATTTATCGCAACGGTGCTACATTATATACTAAGTGTTGTGCCACCAATTAGCATTTTTTTGGCACAATTTTAAATTTTAATTTTGAAACATAATTTTACCAGTCATTTTGCAGCTAAAACTTTAACTTTTTCCACTCTCTGTACACTCCCATTTAATCTTTGTCAGGCTAGCCTCCCCAATCTGTTCCTAGCACTAGATCTGATTTTGCAGAGTCTTTGCGAGCCAGCAGGTGTCTCATCTTATCCCTGCTTTGATGCCTAGTAGAAATTGTTATACTTTGCTAAATTCCTAATTATCCTAATTCAGCAACAGCGTGTGTTCGGCGCTTGTCTTCGCCTCGCATCCTAGTGGGCTACCTTCCTGAGCGCTCCAAGCTACTCCCTGTTTGGTGAGTTTTTGCCAACCTCTTTATTCCCAGACCATCACCGTTTATGGTGGGCAGTTTTGCCCATTTACTAACTGTCTGTGAAGCAGTTCTGACCATGTTGGCTTTGGGCTTGTTCACAGACAGGGTTCAAGAGCCTGGAGCGGGCTCCTTTCCTCGGGGACCCAGGACGGCTAAGGTGCCCTGGTAGCCCGTAACACATCACCTTTGGCCAGCTAATATCAAATCTCCATACCTCCAAATTATTAGTGACAATTAGATCACTACTTTGAAGAGACTGGAACATCCAAAACTATTACTTAAGGGACTTTAATAACTCTAAGCACTAAGAATTAAAACTCTGGGATTGTTTATTTTGACATTTTATTGTTTCTTATTCTGTTTAACTATGCCAAAGGAAACCTAATAATAATATTCTAATTAGGGCTGGTCCATACATAAAATGTTATAGTTTTAATATATATTTGCCAACCCCTATAGCAAATGTTATAATTTTAATACAATTGGCAAAACATATATGTAAGTTATGTTACTTTTTAACCTTTTTACTGAGATCATGTTTTGTTAGTTTATGTTCACTCAATTAAAAGTAAAATAAATATAGAGGCACCAATATATAGACATAATCACTTTTTTTTGTATTTGAAACTAAAAGATTCACCAGTCTCCCAAAGTTTTTATCTTAAGGAGACATTTATGTTACACCAGAAGAATGCGTGTGACAACTGGTAGCAGAGCGTGGTTTCAATTGTATTTAGTGCGGTTTCGTCTCTAAACAATCCCAGTAAAATAACTTACAAAAATAAATTTTTAGATATATCTTTTATACAAATATTTAAGCTGGCACTATTTTTTTTTTGCAGCACAATTATAAGTAACATTTCCAGTTTAATATCACAAAGCTAAATTTCACTTTGGCCTTTTTGCGGGACGTCGCTCCGCGAGACCCAGACAGCTGTCACGCCCCTCCACACAAAACACTCTATCGGCACAGTGTGTATCAGTTGATAGTGTGAAACAAATAAGAGGTTAGCAATGTAATTTAACTATAGTAAGTATTAAATAATATGAAATTTTAGTGGCACTATTTTCTTCTAACATAGCTGGGTGTGTTAGGAGCCATACCTACTTACAATGAAGTTTAACATAAACAATATTTGAGGTTAAGAGCTGTTACCGTTGAACTTATACCTATGGTTTTGTGTTTGCTATGGCAAAAAACAGATATTGCAACATTGATGATACAAATTTATTTTACTCCATTTTTACATGAAATATTTATCGAACAAACAGTTTTAAATGCTTGAAACAAAAATTAAATTTAAATGAAAAAATAGTTTAACGCACACATTAAATATTCATTGTTTGCTTGCATTTGTGGTTCACAAGTCCTGCGGATCATAACGAAACACACCACATGATTGTTTGTAATCACCAAAGTTCAGTAGAGCGTGGACAATACTACATGGCTGCATGAGTGTTCTAATTAACCTACTAGTCTGAAGTTTCTCATACTTTATGCCATGGAACATGACTTTTCCTTGAAATGTCTGAAAATACTCAAACATCAAATGCTTATGGATCAACGGATGACGAGGGTCCTTGCTACGGCTCGTACACAGATCAACGAAGCTACGCACTGCGGAAATGGCGCAACTTTGAATTCAAGCAACCAATAGCACCTCCGGGTGACTCTAGATTTACCAAGCCATGCACAGTGGGAACAAAATTTTATGTAGTGACAACTGAAGCAGACTTTGCAGACTTTGCCAAATCTTCAAGCTTGCAAGCATGGTGCCAAAAAGTAATGCTTACACCAACCAGCATCTTAGGCCAGGAATCACTACTTCAATAATTCACCGTTCATTGTTCTTTGTATATTATAATCATGAATTCACGCCCTATAGTTCCTATTTAGTAGTCTTGCTTTCAAAACAGAATTTTCGGACAGCAAAATTTTGCGAGATGCTTTTAAAAGTGACATTTTTATGTGCACATTTTCAGCTTTTGCGCCAGACTGGAGGAGGATGCAAGCTGTAAACAGCCTGCGGTGCGGTCAGGCTGCATCCAGCCACTACCCGCCAACCTCCACCCTCTACCCTCCTATCTAACCCCTGCTGTGTTCGGTGCGGCCTTAGCCTAAAAGCAGATTATCGGCTCTCCTTGGTGAAATTTTGAACAATTCACATACAAAAAAAAGGGAAATTAACTGTCAACATCCAATTAAGATAAAAAAGAAGTTCACTGAAAACATAAGAGTATGAAAAACAACACCCATTTCACTTTACTATCGCTTAAAAGTATTTTGGCCCTCCTAAATGAAATATTGCACAAAATGAGAACACTACTATATAAATCTAATTTTAACAAAACTTTGTTGAAGACATGAGATTTTGAAACAAAACTTTTCTCCCAATCCCCCCCCCCCTCTACATTCCACATCACCCTTTTTCTACCTCTTAAATCAGAATTTGGGCAACTACTGATAATACTGTGCACACTTGACATTCAAATTAAGTAGACAATACTGTCTACATCCGATTTCGAAAACAAAAATTCTTTTCACTCTTTGTTCAGCCCGGGCAACGCCGGGTACTAGAACTAGTAATATATATAATTCAAATGGTATTTGAAATCAATAGTAATTCAAAATTCAAATAGATATACTTAACTTCAGTTACATCACTATTGCACATTAATTATGTCAGCAATATTCTGAAACTTTCAGTAATTAATTTCCTTTTTAAAACAAAACTTGATTTCTATAACATTTTCAATTGAATATACTCACCTTAATTACTCATAACTGAAATGAATCCAAATCAAAAATTATTTTTCATGTCCAAAGACATAACTTTGCAAAAAGGTATCTATCACAGTTTAATATCATTTAGTAAGCATAACAACTGTTGAATTAAAGTTATATAAATAATTATTACTGTTTCTAAACAGCAGAAATAAATAAAATGTTTACAATGTATGCCTATAGGCATACAGTTGTCAATATTTAAAACAGTTAAAATACAAGAACACTTGCCAAGCCAGTGTCACTGGGATTTCACAACCCTTGCAGCAAGAAAACTGAAAACGTTGCCAACTGCAACATGCATATTTTGAAAAATTACTGTGTAATAAAGTGTCAATTTTACACTAACAAAATACAAAAAATTAACTTTTACAGTGATCTGGGCATTACATAGGTTAGCTTTCTAAACAAAATAATTTATTACTGATTCTTAGAGTGAAACCTTAGAATTGTAAAACAGTACATTATAAATTATAAAATTGAATAAAATATTCACCTCTGAAGTACTCCATACAATATACTGGTACTATGACTAAGTTAGGTCACTAAACACATGTTTAAGAACATATTCCACATGTAAACATGATTCACAAAAAATGATTTATGCCTAGTTATGTAGGTACACTTAAAATAAAAAATTAAAACTCATATCATGTTTGTTAAATGCTTCAACACTGGATACAAATATTTATCTCTATCTTGCCAGGTGTCGATGATACATGCAATGATACAAACCTTCAAAATATTACCTAAGATTGTGAGTATAAAATATAGAATAAAGCTGCAAGTTTACAAATGAGTAAATTTACCTATTTGTTAACGAGTCTGAATTTTAATAAAACTTCTGATGTCAATGTAATCATAGGCGTAATTCAGGGGTGGCAGTTGCCGCCCCAGAACTGTCCAACCCAGTATTTACCCACCCCATTTTGAAGTAAAAATATAAATAAGCTACAAACAAGCTTAAAAAACTAACAATTTAATGCTAGTTTTTTTTTTTAATTTCCTGGGGGAGGAGTGTCCTGAAACCCCCTTTCACCTGGGGGGCATTCCCTACTCCCACTATGCCTTGCCACCCCAGTTAAAAAGCTGAAATTAACCCCCTGCATGTAATTAACTAAAAGTAACTCATAGTTGTTCCTTGGCCATAAAGAACATCTGACATTTAGCAACTATGACCTAATAAAGAGGTTACGTACACAGTGACAAAATAACTGCAGCTAGGTGGTAACATTTATAATCAAAATAAATAATAAACAATAAAGTAATATATCAACTATAAATTAGTAATTTTAAATAGGCTCACTCACCTCACACACATGTAGTAGAAAGCTCCGAACCAGCCGATCGACGTTACAACATGTACCGGTATCAAAACATACCAATAATCCCTATACATCTGCTTGAACCGCTTGAAGAGTGACAAGCGTTCCGGGGCGACACAAGGGTCGTCGTCATGCCTGGCATTCTTTGACTCCTTGGGAGAGGGTGGCTTCTGTTCTGGTTGAGAAGAGAACTGTTTAGTGCCAGTTCTCATCACGACTTGACAAGACGCCACATCGGATGTGCTGGAGGTCGCGGCAGGCCAACTGCACAGCTGAAGCTGTCTATTTCTCGTACTTGGCACGAGATAACCTGGAAAAATGAGCATCCAGTGAAATACCAACTACAGCTCCAACTTGGCTCTCATGCTAAAATAAAATGGTGATGATGGCATCAAAGTAAAAGTTTATGGCAAAGGGTGTTAGAAACAGGGCTTGAGGTCTCGTCGAGATCAGGGTTACTGATTACGATGAAGGTGATGAGAAGAGAATAGGCTCTGTCAGAAATAACAGGTACTCAGAAAAAACCCAACAGCTCAAGGGTGTGTCCACTAAGTTTCCCACTTGCGAAAATTCTGCTTCGACACTGCCCGTAATCTGGAAACTTGACACAGCAGGACTCACTCACAAGAACAACTATTGCTTATATATATATATGTGTCCAGTTACTTCTTGAGTACATTTCTGTACATCAGACTTCCTTGATAGGACCAAGATAAACATAATTATTCACAGTCACACACATTATACACAAATATTAAAATACTTTAGAACATCTGATCTCTGGAAAACCTGGACTAATTCAGGAGAACAAAGAAAGTAAAAAAAATAATAAGAATGAAGAGCCTTTAGGGTTATTCCAAGTCAAATCAACAAAGTAAAAATACATTTTTAACCTTCACATCTTAGATTTCCATTATTTTTGATACACTGTTCCTATGAGTTACATTAAAAATATTTATCATCTAAATGTTTTGAGTGAAGTTATTTTTTAATAAATTATTCAAAATGAGAAAATAGTGCTATTTTTGGTCAATTTGTTCACTACAATGGCTCTTATGTTTTAATCATTATGCCTAGAAAATTGAGAAGGGCTCATTTAAAAGCTCGTGAAATTTTATATGTTATATGGACCTCTTTGCAAATTAAAAAATCTTAAAAAGTTTATAAACTTTTTTTATTATCACTCAAAAACAACAATTTTGTCTTGAAATAAATAATGTTAATAATGGAGGTTTTGTGACTTTGCATAGCAAATTTCAATTTGGGTTGAAAAAGGAATCATATTTAAAAAAATGTTGAAATAAACTTTTTCAAAACAATAAAATTATAAAATTAAAACAAAAACATAAATAAACCAACACACTAACTTCTACAAAGTTAAAAATGAATGTATAGATACAGTGTTTGCTTGAAAAAATGAATCATTTTACATTAAAAACTTCTTGACGAAACCAAAACTTGAGTAATAATAAATATAATTTTAGTTACGTATTGTCATTGATAATAATCACACAAATTGGTGAACACTCTCTAGTGAAGCATTGAAGCTGTATTATTTTGTAGAAAAATTGATTTTTCATAGTAATGAGTTTCTATAAAACATTTACATTTTACTGTAACTTGACACAAATCAAAATTTTATATTATCATGTAATTCATAACATAATAATATAATAATTCACAACATAGAACACAAAAGTCACACTATTATACAACTGTTCAACTGTTTTTATCTAAAATTTAGCCAAATTTGATTTGACTACTAAAAATTATATCCCTAAGTGAAATACATGATCAAATAAATGCCACTAAATTTATTCATGGTCCACTTGGGTGGAGAAAGTTGACTTTTAGTTCAGCTACTTTTTAGTGCTATTGAAGAAAAAAAAACCTTTTTTTAAACCTAAAAAAACCCTGGTTGTTTGGTTTTTTTCCAACCCTGGGTTTTGTAAGGTCTGTGCTGTGGTTAGAGAGGTCATGCAACTGCCATTTTCTTTGGGCAGATGCGGCTGCGTAGCCTTGTTCGTTAGTCAGCGTCTGAACAAGGTACTGGTAGGTCATGTGTGAAGCAGGTCACAAATAACATGTTAAATGTGAGTTATAGATAATTTCGTGGCTGTGATCCAGGCACTACCATATGTAATCGAACATTTTATCATTTCGAACTTTTAATTAGAATTAGTTGACCACAGTTTCAGGTATTTAGCCCACAGCAAGGATTAAGTGAATTCGTATTTGTTCCGAGGACTGGTTCCTTCAGCCTGTACCGAGAGTTTGTGTGCAACAACGGGCCATGATTGTGAACTACATTTTAATATTGATCCTGCAGTACCTGCGAACAGTCAACGTGTTTGTTTTTGAGACTGTGAAGAAGTTATGTTCATCTGCCTTCATCTTGTTTGTAACTTTTAAATGTAAATGTTCTCGTGGTTGGAAGATAGTGGTCATTGTGCTAATGAGAATTTTTGTTAAAGAATAATAAAAAAACATTTGTCTGATTATTCAAGTATTCAATTGTTGACGGTAATATTTCGTTTGGAACTCACATATTTTTTCATCATCCAATTAGTTTCTGCAAGGGTTAATGAACCATGTATGTACAATCTAGGCAGATAATAATTTGTATCTGCAAAGCCGTGTCATGAGCAGTGGTTATAACAAGCTGGTAACGAGAGGGCATGTTGTGGCGACATACGTGGACTTAGGCGATAAGCGGTGCGCAATCGACTGGTTGGGACTTGGACATACAAAAATGTACTACTGGAGTCCGACTCTTTGGCTTGAACAAGGTTTCTGAGTGTCTGTCGCTTAGAAGCTTTGCAGTACAGGGCAATCCATTCGTGCCTGAACTGCAGGGACAAGAGGCTGCTGCTGTATGTGTCAGTCGTCCCTGACTGGCAACTCCGCGATTGGAGAGAAGACGAGCCTCGAGCCACTGTGTCGTGAGTGCCGTAGCGAGGGCTGCACCAAGGGGCAATTGAAGAATAGAGCAAGGTGAGTACTTACCAGACTCTTGGACTGTCATGTTCCACGGTGTTATATAATTTGTAAGAAGAGTGAGGAAATTAAACAGGTGCTGATATTTTTCAATATTCTGAGCTGATATTTTTCCCTTAGGTTGACATAGTTTGTGAACCACATACTTGAAGCTGACTTTTAGATGAGTAAACAGTATTTTTAATCTTCATGTTTGGTTTTACAAAGACAGATTAAATGCAAGCCCAGTGTAAATGATAATTGTTTGTAAACAATTTTGGATAAGTTTGTATTAACACTTTAGATATTGCCTTTGCGTGGCGAGGCCAATTATAGTTTACCACGCAATAAACACTGAACGAACCAAGAAATGTAATAGTGGTAAAGCATTGAGACACCAGTATTGCGTGAATAGTTATTTTGTGGTAAGAATTATATTTAATGATAATTCTTGTGATGAGTAAATGCACAGCTCGTTTTACGACACAAACACACCACACAACACACTGTTAAGGTTAATCCTTTACTCTTGTGAAATACAGAATGGTTGTGTATTTTATGTTCACAGAGCAGTGGTGTGGTGCGTAGAGGCTTACTTGTGTGAGAAGGCAGTAATCATTTTTGTGCACAGAGTTCGCTATTTGTTTGTTGAAATTTGTCTTTTTTTTCATTATGAATAAACTTATCATGCCTCTGAACCACTTGCATCTCACTCGCAACTGTTCTTAAGACCTTGTAGTGCATTTCCTATCATTCCTGGAAAGTGTGCTAAATTTTGAGAACAAGACCTAACAAAATTTATTTGTATTGTGATATTTCAGTTTCTGTTTAGCCAGGATCTTTAGGTGTACCATATAAACATCAAACATCCTGTACCACAGGATTAATGCATACAGGATCATGCCATCAGGATCAAGGGTTGAACTTGGATACATAATACCGAACAACTGCCCTTTCTCTTTTGGTCAGTGAGTTTCAATAAGTTCCACTAACAGTGTGTGCACTGTTTCATTGCATGCAAGCCCCTCTGTTTTAAGCAGTTTGCCATTTTTGAAGTGAAAACTTCTATAGAAAGGTTTGGATAGGGAGTAAATTCATGTAAGTCGTCATCGACATGGTCACATAATGTGTTAACAATAACACTATATCTGTTCAAATTGTGTTGTTCAATTTTTATTTTAAATCTTAAGTATACAATTACTGTGCAGTAAAAAGTGAGTATAAATATATAAGAAAATGGAGTCTTTGTAGCAATATAACCTAAAAATTAATAACATCATTATTTATTTTTTTAATACCTATAATTACTATGCAATGTGTATTTTATAGTAATTAAGGAGTTATTTTACTAAAGTGATAAAACAAATTTGTTGTGTGATATTTTTTCGTAAAAATTGCGTAAAAGTCTGATTTTTATCAAAAAAAAATATTTTCTTATGTTACATAATTATATTTTACAAAGTTAGTATTTCTTATTTCAAATTATATTTGTATTTTCTTAATTCTATTATTAATATTAATAATAGTTACTTCTATTATTATTAGTATTATTAATTCTATCATTTGAATATTAGGAAAAAATGTTGTGTACATTATATTGTTATTCTCTCTAAATAGGTATCTATTTTTTAATATTTTTTTAGATCCTCGATTCTGTGTGGAAAACATTAAAGATGTCTTTAACTGCAGAAAAAGAAAATTGAAAATAACTGTTTATAGTTTTAAGTTTTCACTTGTCTGCAGTCCTTATAACTGCTTTGATTTTTTTTTTATATATATTTTCATACTATTCTTCATTGGGTTCTCCAAGCTTCCTCTATGTGAACTTTCAGTCTCAAAATATATGTTGCATTTTTCATTGTTGTCCGACTTTACTTTAGAATGTTGTATTGTTGTTTAAAATCAACAAACACACTAGTTCTGCCTCTAAAATTCATTAAAATCTAAGCAAGTTGGCAGGGGTCATACAGGCCATAACCTTAAAATATTTGGAATTGTGACTTAACTGTAAAAAAAAGTGACCAACAGTGACTTAAGTATATGTAGACTTAAAAATGACCAATAGTGACTTTTCCTTCTGTTTTTTCAAGAATTCATATTGAAAAAAAAATTGGTTTTGAATACCTTATGGTTTGAAGAATATAGGTACTAATTATTCCTTGTTAACAATATTATTTTCAATTTATCTGTACTTTATGACTGTTTGCCTACGTGTAGGCAATGACAGTTTGAACTAAATTTGGAAAAACATCCTGCCATGTGGAATGCCAGTCTTTGAAATAACTGTATACATCAATGGCTAAATTTCTGAAGTTGATACTAAATTTTTATAGCATTAAAACAGTGTTTATGTTAAATAGGCAAAATATTTTATGTTTCCAATCTTGTTTATATTTGGTCCATCTGAACCAAGCACTAATGGCTGGGTAGTCAATCATTGTCAACAGCCATTTTGATTAACCTTATGAGAATTTTTCCTAAGAATAATGTCTTCAGATGACTTGACCATAACCTGATTACTCAAATTTAACCAATTTTAACCAGTGATTTCAGATCTTATTTCCCCAGCAGTATTATTTTTATAGTGAATTGAGAAGAAAGGTGCCAGCACCTTGAAATAAGGTTCACACCACCTGTTACTTGTTAAGTACTTCATTTTCCCAGAAGACAAGAAAAATACTCAAAACTTCTCCAGGAAATATCACTGCTAAAGTTCCCCCAATTCCATTGGCTGAAGAGGCTGAAAATTTTTAAGTTTAAGGCCATGGTTCACGATTTCTGCGAATTGGCATGTTATTTGATCAAAAACTGAGCCAGTACAATTTATGTTCTAAAGAAATTGAATGATATATCTTAAAGACGAATGTTCAACCTATTTTTTTGGAATATTGTTAAACGCAATAACGTTTTTACAGAATTCAATAAAAATGTTTGAAATCAGACTTTTTTAAAGCTTCAGCACCATCAGTAAGTACATGCAATAAAAACAAACAAATATTGAAATTTATTTCCAACATATCTTCAGACATTTGGGCATCAACCTGTCTAAACAGACTTACTGATAATTTGATATCTTCTTTTAAATTAAATTTTTAGTGTTTTACATGAAAATTTTCTAGTAAAAATAGTTGTTTTTCAGACGTTGTGATGTATATTTTTGGATAAGTCAGTGTCTTACTTAAAGGAATAATGTCATCTCTTGACTTTGGTAGTATAACAATTTAAATCAGAGCAATAGATGAGCTGAATAATCAAAAACAAACGTTTCCTCCTATATTGCAAAGTTAATGGATAGTTGTTAGTTCTACCAATAGAGCGCAGTGCAATGCTCGCTCGCTGCGTCGCTCACCGGCTGTGTAGAGCAAGCGCTGGTACAGTGATGCCAAGTCATTGATATTTAGTAGTTTGAAATCACTGTGAGTGGTGACACCATGTTGACACGAGTTGTCTTATTATTCACATCATAAGCGTAATAAAAGAGCTTTATCGGTTTCTTCCTAATGGAGAAGACAGAATACTACTAACAATTCTGCAATATTATCAATAATAGAAAGCAACCCAAGTGCACAAGAAAGTGAACTGCGGGAAATTTCATCACAATAAGTACTTCTGTTATTTTTAATTAGACTTAATTTAAAACAACAAACACGTGTAGATATTTATTTTTGCTAATGACTCTTGATAGTAGAAACTATTGAAAAGCTATATTCTGATTGGTAACAATATGCAAATAATTCAACGATTAAATAATTATAAGGAATTGGGGTACATTTTCCCCATGGAAAAAATGTGAACGGTGGTTGTGCACGGTAGTTCGTTTTGCTGAGAAAATCTTAGGGGTTAAGATTCAAGTTCAATCCTTCACTGGTATTCTCGGTGTATCCAGCTCAAAAAAAAATTAAAGAGAAGGGAGTCATTTTTCGAATTGAAACTCTTTCATGGGGCGAGGATCCATGGTGCCATAGAATAATAAACAATTAACAAAAATAAATATATATATTTACAAATTTTCTCTAGTTATAGGTTTTTTCTCATTGTTTCCCTTCCCCCCCCCCCCTCACAAAATTGACATTTACTGGTATGGCAAATAATTTACGAGCATTGAGTTAGTGCTCATATGTTTAATAGACAACTATAACTTTGGATTTGCATAAAAATGTAAAGTATATCATACACTTTCTACCTCTGTACACCTTTTAGTCTTACAATATTTTTTTGTTATTTTAGAGTTAATTGAAATATGTGGTTTAATATTTTTTTGTTACATACAAGAATGAAAATGAACAGACAGAATTGGACGATAGTATTCCGCCAGTTTTAATTGAAGTTGACCAAGGAGGTTCTTCTTGGGATAATCTGAAAAGAAACCGGCTCTTCAATCCTGCATATGTAATTCCCAAAATTCTTAGCCTTCAGAGCAGCCGCAAGAAGAAGTGCACTTTGGGTACAATCCAGTTCAAAAAAGAAATCTGAAATGGTTTACACTGTAAGTGGTTCATGGAATGTGATGGCTGCAATCGACAATACGAGATACAGAACGAGGAATGTGATAGCAGTGTACTGAATAGTACGGGGGCATGGGCTGCTGTGTCAATTACATCGGATTCACACAATTAGAAAACTTTCTGACCATTTTAAATGTTCCTTCAATGTCAAAGAACACTTACATAAAGAAAGAAGTAGAACTAGAAAAGGTATTTAAAAAATTTTAATTTTTTTTCAAATGAAATAAAATATTTTCTTAATCTTAGTACATTACTTTTCACCACTCATCCATCACAGGTTAATAGTCACCACATTTTACTGGGCATGGTTAAAGGATATAAAAATAATAATGTTCAATTAGAGAAACAATATCAGTAAAGTGACAAAAAGCAGAGAAAATTATCCCATTCCACTCCATTTCAGGGAGAAACACATTAACACATAATAAATATCTTTAGGATTACAATTGCTGCCAATGAAGGCTGTTTTATTCTATACATTGTACTACGAAAATCTCTAAGTAACTGTAAACTGTAGTATTATAATATTTTGACGATGGTATATACTTTCATTAAATCTATTTTAGATTTGGAGCAAGAACTTGGACCGAACCATATCAGATGCAGGGAAGGATGAAAGAGCTCTGGCTATTCAACAAGAAGATGTAGACGAAGATAGCATTCCATTTACTACAGTCATTGTTGACAGTAGATAGGCCAAGCGTTCTTACAGGCATAAATACAACTCTCTTTCAGGAGTGGAAAGTTACTTACGGATCTAACCACATCAATTTCAATAATGCAGCAGTTGTTAAGATGGAAAGAGCTGAGGTAGTGTTACGTAATATAAATTTCTTTGGCTATGTTACTGTAAGACTTCAGGCCATGCCATCTTGGATTTTTCTATCTTTTAATTATTTTTATTCAAATATATATATGCATTTCGAGGCATATATAATATATCCCAGACATATAACATGTTGTAATAACATATATTCAATATAAGGCCTTATTCTGTAAGCACCGCGAGGAAATAATTATAATTTCACGCGGGAGACTACAACTAACATGATAATCACAGCAGTTCAAAAGTGTTGACTTCAACAAGTGGGCAAAGCTAAGTCCTATGTCATGTTGACTCAAAATATTTATCACGGAAGCTTCATTACAAGCAGTATCAAAATATTTGAAATTGCAAGATGTGAGGTTTTCAGACCATATATACGTCCCATATTAATTCGATCTCCTAATTTTTCTGTACGGTTAGTCCAAATTTTCTGGAAGCGAGATATGTGGATGACGTTTCCATACGTCTATGGATTTACTCATATGTATATCACCTATGTATTTGGATTTAGTCGATTCATTAGCAAAGTGTCTGTCACTCAGATGATTCTCGACTCAGGTTCAGTCCAACACCATTTTATTAATTTTTGTACTAAAAAAAGGTTCATGATATTAAACCATCTAAAAGGTTTACTACATACGGAAATTATTAATTCTTCTAATGCAAGAATGTGAATGTTAGAATTTTTTTTACTCAAACATTTTTTCCCTATTGTAATAAAATTTGAAATAGATGTAACTCTTACATTGGGGTAAAACATTAAGTTCTTTTCAACCTGAATAAACTCAGTTTTTTAATGTGTATGCATTAAAATTGATACTACTAGTATTTTACATACAATTATTTACTTTAAACAAACTTGACTTCAACAGAAATAAACTAATTCTTAACTTTTCTTTCCAGGCAGTAATAATAGGCCAACGAACAGGAAAACTTTTGTTCTTAGGCGTAAAAATAAGTATTGTACCATCTGTCTTCATTCAGGAGCAGATAAGGAACCGAAAACACATTTCTGCTACAAAAATTGGAGCCAACAAAAGCCATTCACAGCTATGGAGCAAAGTGTTATTGTAGAAGGTTTTTGTAACTGTATACCAATGCATAGTTTAAAGTACAAATACTTCGTGGGTGATAGAGATTCTAGTGTTTATGCAAGAATCATTCAAAATGTTCCTTATGGACATTTTGTGCTGTAACTTATGAACCAGTTGAATCTCAAAATCAAAATTTTAACAGGAGTTATGTACCATGGAGTACTTAATTGTGTGCAAATTTCCGATTTTTAGATAACTGCCCACCAGAGATATTAAGCCGTAAAGTAAGAAAAAATATGAAAAAAATAATTTTTAAAAGCTTGTAAAAAAAAAGTAGCAAAGTCTCACACTCCAAATAATTTGTGTTTACACTACTATTACATAAGTACCTCCAAAAATATTTTGAAGCCCAACACATACTGCCTTCATTCTGAAAACAAATTATGAAAATGCAAATTTTTGCAATTGTGAGGCAGAAGTTCAACCTTAAAAGTTGGTAAGATTGAGTGATTTTAGAAAGATGGTTTATGAACAGAATTGTAGTATATAATGTGCTTAACACCTCAGATTTTGTTTCATCATGCTATGACCTACCAAAGCTAAGATATGGCAATGTAGGTAAACCCTTGTAAATGTAAAAAATATTGTGAGCCATGGCAACAAAATAGCTGCCATAATCCAACCAGTGACTAGTGAGAATAAAAATTTAACTGTGCCAGTTTTAAACTGACAATACATAATTTTAACAAGGCACAAATTATCAAATTTTCTTTAAATGGTCGTCGAGCAACCAGTGCTGGACCACTTGGTATAGATTGACAATGTTAGCATTCCTGAAAAAAATTGTACATATGTCATTTTTTTTAATGTTATTTTTATAACTCACAATGTTGCGCTGTTTTACATTGAATCTGCTGATGAATGTATACATATTTATTTATTTTGTACATACTGTAAAATATCACTGATAATAGTTGAGAGTGTCCAAACAGCATTTTTTCTTCGTAACGATGAGACTGTAAACTGGGCTTTCATGACAGGTATGGAGGTATGGTTATTTACTTTCCGCTAATGGTGATAAAAGCAGGGAATATATATCAAGTTAATGTTAGGATTTTAATGTAACTGTCAATGCACAGCGATTACGATGATGGACATATATTACTAAGTCAGTGTAGAACTGCTTGAAAACCTGACAACTACATTAGCGTAACGCATTTACGCACTAGTTCACCGAGTATTTCTTATAACTAGAATAAATACTGTCTTGTAATCTAAACCGTCATTTTTATTTTAAAATAAAAACATTGTCAGTTTTAGACAAGAAAAATATAATTAAGCTCCGTAGCTATCCACGCCAAAATAAAAAGCTGCCACTTCATTTTAAATTTATAACTTAGAAATTAATGTTACAAATAAATATTATTAAGTATTTTTACAAGCACAGTTGTTTGATTAGTAATGCAATGTAAATTTAAAGTACAGTTATTTTAAACTGACACAAAAAAATTTTAAAAAATTGAAGGTAATATTAAAATTTCTAGCTTATCGCGGAATGAAACCGCAAATTGTTCCTGTCTCTATCTATCAAGTCTGCGGTGATATTTAATAGTAACACCTCTAATTAGAAAAAAGTACTGTTGCAATAATTGGATTCAAGTTACTCAGTGAAGATTTAATTTTACACTTGTTCTGATCACTATTTATAAATTTGTTCTGCCATTATGATTCCTATTTATTTGACTCTTTAAGGCTAAGATCCTTAGTTTTGCAGCCTCCAAGAAAATTATTTCTCCCATGAATGTCGTAGTAGATAAAAAAAATATAATGGGCAGAATTGTAAATAAAACTTTGAATTTTGTAACTATGATGATAAAAATTTTCTCAAAAAATGCTTTCTTATTTAATTTTAATTTTGAAATTTTCAAAACTAAATATTAGGTACATATATTTAAACGGTACACGGCTGTTACTTTTCACACAACTTAAAGGAGGTACATTGAACAATTCTGACGATTAATTTTTTTAATACAACGTACAGAATTTAAATAATCTGAGTATAAAATATTGTTATTTAACTGTCACTTGCCGCTGATGAAAGGAACGAGTTCAACAATTTGCCGCTAGAGCTCAGATTAGTTCCGAGTTTACTCACTAGATGCCTCGAATATCGCAGGAGTTCAGACGGGAATATTATCGCTTCGAAACGGCCAAAACACAAAACTAGTATCAGCAATAGTAATCAATGAATTGAAAACCGTCTCACGTTGTCAACAATTTCTATAGATATATTTGTCAGCTTTCAGTGATGTAAATTATTATTAATATGCTTCACTTGTCGTGACAAATTATTTCATAGAATATTTTTGATTTAAAATCATCTAATTACAATTACTGAATTGTTTTAGTAGATAGAGATTTATTTTAATAGTTGGGCGCCTTAAAAAAAAACTTCTTTTGGAAATACTAAAGTGCTAAATATGTGGTGGCGGAGTGTTGATCGCAGTGAACAAACATAAATTCCCTTCTGTTCAGCTAATTCAATTATATGACTATCGTGGAGTAGAAGCCGTATGGATTAATATTAAAATTGCCTTTAATAAGTACTTAACATTGGGTAATATTTATCTTCCTCCAACTACATCACCTAATCTATTCACATTGTATTTTGAAGCTCTTGAACAAAAACTCGTTAATTCTCATGATAATGTGATTATCTTAGGTGACTTCAATGTACCTGGGATAGATTGGAAAGGAAATCACTATTTCAATATTGCCCGTGCACATGTCAGATCCAAGGCTCAGTGCCTGCTTGATTTCATATCTAATTTGGATTTATTTCAGCACAACCTAATACAATCTTCCAATAATCTTCTAGATCTTTGTATTTCTAATCTATCCCATTGTGTGGTTGAAAAAGCTGTTGAATCTCTGGTCAAAGAGGATATCTATCATCCTACCCTACTTATTAAACTACTTATTGAGGCGACCTCTCACAATTTTACTCCAGATTCTATTTTCAGAAACTACAAAGCTGGTGATTACTTAAGCCTTTATAACTCTCTAAAAACCCACAATTGGGATGAATATTATAACACCACTGATGTAGATGCTCTTGTAGATCAACTTACATCTTGTATCTGTGATAAAATCAATACTCACATTCCATTATCCACACGTAAGGCCTCTAAACATCCTTATTGGTTCTCTGGTGAATTAATTCATGCCTTAAAATCTAAAAAACACTTTCATAAACTCTATAAAAGAAACAATAATACTCAGTATTACCTTCTTTTCTCTAAATATAGAGCAATAGTTAAAAATCTTATTAAGCGTGATAAAACTAATTGGAATCGTAGTATCAATAATAAGGTTAAGAATAACCCTAAAAAATTCTGGAGATATGTCAATGTTATGAAAAATGGTTATAGTGAATCCCATTCTCTTAATGTCAATGGTGATATCTGTAATGATCCTGGTATTCTTTCTAATGTCTTTGCTAAGTACTTTGCTAGTGTATATGTACCATCCACCAACCACCCTCGTATCATTGATCCCGATATTATTCACGATTCAATTCCTGTATCATTCTTATCAGAAAGCCAGGTCTTATGGGGAATTTAATCATTAAAACCAACTATGTCTACTGGTCCTGACGGTATACCAAATTTCATTATTAAAGGCTGCTCTTTTATTCTAATGCTTCTATTGTTGCATCTATTTAATACAAGTCTAAAATCACAAGTATTTCCCACTAAATGGAAAATAGCTAAGGTTATTCCCATACATAAAAAGGGTAGTAAACTCAGTGTATTTAATTATAGGCCTATATCATTATTAAATGGCTTTACTAAAATCTTTGAAAAAATAATATTTAAACATATTAACTTTCCAATAAACAACAGATTAGCTCCTAATCAGCATGGCTTTAGAAATAGTATGACAACTTCTACTAATCTTCTCTCATTTATTAATCCTATATACAATAAAGTTACAACAAGGGGGCAGGTTGATGCATGTTATTTTGATCTGGCTAAAGCCTTTGATACTGTCAATCACTCCATTTTACTAGCTAAACTTTCTAACTTCGGTCTCTGTAATAATTATATAACCTGGTTTACTAGTTACCTTAAAGATAGATGTTTCTTTGTTTCACTTAATAAAAAAACTTCTACTTTATATCATGCTACTTCTGGTGTGCCTCAAGGGGGTACTTTATCTCCCTTATTATTCAATATTTATATCAATGATATTTTTAAAGTTCTTCATCATACTACTGGTTTTCTGTTTGCTGATGATCTTAAAATATCCAGAGAAATTTCCTCCTTAAATGACTGTCTGCTTCTTCAATCTGATATTACTGAAATTGATAATTGGTGCAAAATGAATTTAGTTTCACTTAACAAAGATAAAACAAAAATTATTTCTTTCACAAGGAAAATTCATCCAGTTAAATATGATTATTTTCTTGACAACTCAAAAATTTCCAAATCTCTTAGTATAAAAGATCTTGGTGTTATTCTTGATTCCAAACTATTCTTTCATCAACATGTTAATTCTTTAGTATCCTTTTCCCGTAGAACCTTATATTTAATAAATTATATAACTTACTATGCATCTAATATTGAATCCATTCTTACTCTTTATTTGTCCTTAGTTAGAAGTAAACTCGAATATTGCTCAGTTATCTGGAACAGTATTAACACCACCGACAGTGACAAAATTGAATCCATACAAAATAAATTTTTCAAAATAATTAGTTCTAGACAACATCAATTACCCAAATTAGAATCTCTTTCAAATCGTCGCATCCATCTGGATGCCCTGTTTGTGTTTAAGTGCTATAGTTCAAAAATTAATTGCTTATACTTACTTGATAACTCTGGTATTCGAGTCCCGCAGTTCAAAAGCCGCCTTCGATCCCTATTATGTTCCTTACACAATAATAATGATTTAATTTACAGACTTATCTCAAATTTCAATAAATATGAAAATTTTATTAAAAACTTCAAATTTTAATTTTTATGATTACCCTAATATTCTGAGTAATTTTATAATCCTGTTTATTCTTCCAATTTTAGATCAATTAGTTAAAATTATCTCAGTTGCTGTTTTGTTTTGTTTGTTATTGTGTCGTCCTTTATTTTCCTGTGTAGGTTGTATTTATTCGCTTGTATGTGTCGTCTTTTATTATCCTGTTTATGTTGTATTTATTCGCTTGTATGTGTCGTGTTTGTATTACTTGTTCTGTGCACACCTCTAAAGCTTCGGCTGTTGGTGTGCATGTCACAAATTTTAATAAATAATAAATAATAAATAAATAAATAATATCTAACCTGTTTCGTTTACGGGCATCTACGTGAACGTCGCACATTACATTTTATTACAACATTATTTCACATATTATCTTAGTGACTTCATTATGTATTTTGATATGACTGTTTACCTTAACACATGAATGAATCCTGCAATCACAGTGTATTATAATAATAGAAAAATGGTTTCATATAATAATATAACTTCCAAAATCAATTTAAATTATTATTTATACTTCTATTCAAGAATCGTACATTCAAGACAAATAAATAATGTTTAAGATTTGATTAGAATATTTCAATTATTGTAAAAAAAATTGATTTGCAAAATGACAATGATTTTCTATAAATTTATTTAATTATATTTCTTTAGTTATATTTATTTAATTATGTTTCTCTAATTATATTTGTACCTCGACTTTAGCTCTGGTAGAATGGGCTATACCTCTGGGTGTAATGTTACATAAATGAGTTATGATCAAAATATTAATAGTTAGTATTGCAACTTTATAGAGATGTTCTCAATGTATACATGTAAATACTTTTGAACAAGTGAAATGAGGAGTTTTAGCAAATAAACATTGAGGTAATTTTCCAAAATACAATTTTAAAGACCTTTATACTGTGTTCTTACATTAACAGTTAGATTTATTTAAATTCTTTGGCAAATATTACAATTTAAAAACTTTTTTAAGTATGTCCAGTAATTTTTTTTAGGTAATTTTATTTGTGTTACAAGAAACCGAAGACCTTGCTGAAGTAAAATTATTATGTATATAAAATGTGTTTAATGGGTGTGTAATACTTAGATGAAATTGATACAGAATTATATGAAATAAAATTCTATTGTTTTACCAGCCTTTGAGCTTTCTAGCTTACATGAAATTGTTATAATTAAACTTTAGGGCCTAAATTTTGAATTGCTCAAATATGCAAAAGGTAATTCACTCGCTCACACACTGGCCTATACAAATTCCAACCCACTGCCAAAAGGGCTGGAAACTTGAAATTTGGGTCGCAGCCTCAATGAGGAAATTTGGAAAAGTACCAATTTTTATTTTCTAATTACTAAAAAAATTAAATTTAAAAATAGGCACGCACCTTTAAAATAGGTGTATACCTTCTTTCGGAAGAACGTTGTTGCAGAAATTATTGTTTACTTTTCATGCTTGTACAAATTGAACAGTACTGTAAATGTAGTTGATGACATAAGCAATAGTAAGTTATTAACTGATATTGAATACAAACAATTTTTTCTCTGCTTGGCGAGTTATTAAATTATACTAATGTCAAAAAGATGTTATCGGGAAAAAATAAATGAAGTTATTTTATACCACTGATTCACTACCCATAAAATCAAACTGCAAAGTTTTTGCAATTGGTATCTCAGACAAGAAATATAAAACATATTCGTGCTTCATTTTGTATAAAAATAAAACACATATCATATAATATCGGGAGACAGCCTTGAAAATCGTGCATATCACCAACATGGCCAATCAGACTCATAGTCATGTTTACGATGCCCAAGACAGCTAGCAAACCAGTTCAGTTTATATGCAACTTAACTGAAAAATTTATTCAATATGTTCGGGGTAGTTTTACACTCAAAATTAATACAAAACCAAATCAGCAATCCTTGTATGATCATTTATACTACTACAAAAAATCTTCCATTTCCTTCGAATTGTATTGAGCACTAAAATATTGATTTACTTTTGGCCCAGATTTTATTCGACGATACTCTGTAGAGTTTCGCTTGTTTGCATTGTTTATTTATCAGGTTTAAATCATGGCCAAATTAATTGAAGTGTAACACAAATTATTTATATATGTGTGTCTGGTTAGGAATCAGTATGATGTACTAGAAAAACTACGTATGTCCAGACTTGCCAACTTTTAAAATTCTCAAATAGTACAATAAGCAAAAATGTTTAAAAAGTGCGTAAAATGCTCGCGGGAGTTTTGGAACAAGTATCTGTAAAAACTGATGTCCTTATAGAGATGTTATCAAAACTTTTATGGCATCATGACCTGTTGAGCACCGTCTTAATGGCATACAAAATATGTGCATTCAAATAAATAAATATTCTGGAAGAAAAAAAAAGAGGAACTGTGACAAGTTAAAACTTAAACATACTAAGATATACAACTCAAGTCACACTTACCTTAATTTCCCAGAAGTGTTAAAACTTATAATGGTGTTTGGTTGAATATTAAGTGGATTCTTAGTTAAAGTCAAACAATTTTAAACACATATTTAGAGTTTTAAATTTCCTAACAGTCCATAAAAGTAGCACACACTCACAATACCACTTTAAAAAACTGGATAAAATCACTGCTTCTTCAGAGAAGCTGCAGTAGCTTTCTTCGCTTTCTGTAAAAAGTCATCAGAAAATTTCTGTTCATAACAAACACCTGATTTGTTGCATTTCATAACCAGCAAACTTTCTAGAGATTTGTCTGAAAGCTGAGGTCTGAACTTAGTTCTGTTCTTGGTCACGAGACTGAATACCCGCTCACACTCAGCATTGCTATGAGGAACACTCAACACTGAGAGCATTACTTTTGCTAATCTGTCATATTTTGGCAGTCCATCAGCACCCACAACAGAACTTAATTTAACCCACTTTGCATCAATTCTGTCTTCCTTATTTATGATGGAAGATACATCTTCTAGCTGAAGTGAAATAAATTGTTTTTGTAGCTCGTCAATTGCACAGTCATTACTCTCATTTTCTTTTACAGGCAATATAAAGGAAAATTTTTCCAGGAAAAATTTTATGTCAGAAAATGAAGCCCTTTCAATCCTGTCAACATCTACAACTTCTGCTTTTTGCAACACTTCTTCGTTTAGAGGAAACTTATGTAACATATAGTCACAGGCAATTATCAAATACTTTTTAACTGAAGTGAAAAAAATAATTTTGTCAGCTTCACTCAACATGTCAACAACCCTTGAAGTTTGACAACCAACTACTATTTCTGAATTTTCTAGCTGGTTTCCAGGCAAGTGATACTTCACTTCATGAAATTGTTTGTTCTTGATTGCTACTGGTTTGACAAATTTGGATAAGAGTTCCTGAAGAAGTCCACAAAGTAATTTCCTGACAACATGTATTTGAGGAGTCGCTGACTGCAAAATGACATTTACTTTATCAAAAGAAGGTGTCACATGAAGCAAAAAATAACATATGGCTTTGTTCAATGGTGAGGATAAAAACATAAATATTTTTTCTTCCCTTGTGATATTTGAATTTATGTTTTTTAAGCTCTGCTTAGCATTACCTGGTGAAGAATGAGTCAAACTTTCCTTGTCTGAATCCAACTTTCTTTTCTTTCCAAATGAAGTCGAAATGTCTTGTGTTTCACGTTTTTTTGCACACAGGCCAGATTTTGATCTTGAAGCTTCAGTTGATTTGGACTTAATTTCCTTCTCATTATCAGACTTCCTTACATCAGAACTGCATAGACCTACTGTTTTACTGGAAGTGGCAACTAGAAATGGCGAAACTTGTGTTGAAGACGTGGGGATTTTGGGTGCAGCACTAGTACTTTGTTTAGGAATTTTATATGTTTGAAGAGATGAATCACTCTTCTGAACAGTAACCTCATCTTTAAAAACACTTAATAAAGGATCCCACTGATCCACAAAACGAAGAAGACCTTTTCCAAGAGACAACCACCTAGTGCACACGTGTTTAAGAATCTTTCGTGCTTCTTTGTTATGCAACATCTGAAATTTCTGCAGTTTTTCTTTTCTTTTTGAACTTTTTTCAAGATAGTAGTAGACATCTATCAAAATGTCATGGACATTACAAGGGAGACCAGCAGCTGCCTTCTCCGCTGCCAAATTAATCAGATGACAGGGACACCCAACTACAATAAGCGCTTCTTGTTTTTCCCTTAACACAGAAGCTGCACCATTTTTGCTTCCCAGCATAACTGAAGCATTATCTGCAGAAAATGCAAGTAAGTGTGTTAAAGGGACATTCAAATGTTCCAATTCTGAAATTACTAGGTTGCCAATATTTCGGCCAGTGGCATCCCCCTTTAAAACTGGCAACGAAAGCAATTTGGACACTACAGACTTCAAATGTTCATCGTAAAATGTAATTACCAAAGGATATAATTTAGAATTTGAATCATTACTGCCGTCTGTTGCTATCGAAAATGGTACAGACTGCAACAAAGAAATAATATCCTCGGTGGCAGATGCAGCCATTTCTTGCATAATAGCTGTCGACTTAGTTCTACCACAACCGTATCTCTTGGCGGTCTCAGAATTTGGGAACATTTTCCTAAAGAGTGGGCCGGCATGGTCAGAAACACTTAACGGAATGTTATGTTCCACAAGAAAACTTGTGAAAAGACATTCAGCATTTATCACAGCACTGTCAGATTTTTCATTCCTAGCAAAGTAGTCAAGAAATTTTGAACTCGTCTCCTTACTCATAATATTCGAAACATGTTTTGCACATTTTAAGTGAGCATTTATATCACTTCTGCCACCATGTCCGATATTTATGTCACACCTACAAATCGAACAAAACGCGAAGTTTATTCCTTTTCCAGATTTAATCATACACGGAAAATCTTTCGCGTAAACGTCAAGGAAAACTTGCATATACTGTTTTTTCAACTTTGGAGGCATTTCCCACCTGAAGCGTCGTCAACTATCAACAATATTATTACATGAAGGAAATTAAATCTTCGCGGGCGGAGAGCGAAAGTGTGAGCACAAAAATGTAAACCAGATTTAGATACACTGCACAAAAGAACTTTCTACATGAGTTGGCAAAGAATATATGCATATAAAACCTTAACGATCAACAAAGGCACGCACTGCGAGACGCCATGTTGTTTACACTGACCTGTGCGCGCGCAACTGTCGCTGAATACAGCTATCTAAACAAAAGACGGCCGGCCACACAAACTTATTCGTAGTATGTTAATTATCCAAAACTTACCAGTATATTTTCTATTTGTGAAAATATTTGTATTGGTTGGCGGCGAAAAGGGTATGGCGTGACTAACAGTAAATCACAAAAAAAAAAAAAAATTGCCAGTAAGCCTTAGAGGTGGGTTGGGACAGCAATTTTCGGTATCAGTCCCAACCTGATACTGATACAGTAATGTACCTAGGTACAAGTCTCTGATACTTCTGTATCAGACGGTCCCAGGAGGCAACAAAGCTCCGCGTACGCAGACCGTGCGACCGGAAGGAGAATCTGATACATTATTTATCACGCCCGGTAATTCTCTACCTCTTCACTCTCATGCCCGCCTGATACAGCCAGTATCAATCAGTTCAACATTCACTGCAGTTCGTCCTGGCCGTGTATCACCATGTACATTGTTGCGGGCTGTCATGTTTTGTAGTTAGTATCTTTATAGTGAAATAAGGAATGGATAAGTGCACGAAAAAGACTTCATTTGTGTGGAATTTTTTCACGGAAAATAATGAGTTTGCTAATTGTAATTTGTGTAAACAAAAACTGAGTTATAAATCATCGACTAATCTGAAGAAACATTTGAAACGTAAACATTGATATAGTATGCTCACTAATGTACCTATCTGTTTTTTATTTTTTATTTTTGATAAAATCGTGCATTTTTAATGTATAAAAACACTAGTTACTAATTGTTTTCGAAAAAAGAAAGTCCATATGTTGATTACATCTGTTATTAGTGTCAACTGAGAATTTATTTGCATTTTCATAGCTGTTAGGTGCACAAATATAAATATTATATCTTGTATTAATGTACTTTTTAATATTAAATTTTCATTAGTTTTATTATTGAACGAGACGGTGCACGCACTGCGCACTGAGCGTACTTTGAAGTAGGAGAATAAACAAAACGACTTGTAACCAGGGCTGCCACTCTGATATTCATGAAAAACCTAGATAACCTACAAAAAAACCCAGACACATGGGTAAAAAACCCAGATGCGTCTAAAATGCTATCGTTGAAAATGTTTGCGTACTAATTCAAAAATATAAACATAACTGGTTTTAATATAAAACAATTAATTACCTTACAAGACTGAAAACGGTTAAATACAACCAATACAAGAAAATTACACTGCAGCAAAATGGCTGTATAAGTAATTCTTGGACCAGTACATATCATAAAAAAACCTACAAATATATACATGACAAAACAAACACCATCACTGCATCCTTTAAACCGGTAATTGTTTTTATAAAACTGCATCATTCAGAGTCTGATTCTACAAGATTGGTTTGAAGGTTAATTGTTGCATTGGTTTTGTTCTGCAAGCCTCTTTGAAGAATGTGTCTAATTTAATATTCGACTTAGCTTCTTGAAAACTAGTTTTGTGTTTATATGTATTTTTGTGTGTGAAACACATAGACTTGTTTGCATTTATCAAACAGATATTGCAACAGATACAGTAGCTACTACTACCTTTATTATTGTTTTAGGTATAAAAATAATTAAAATTATAAAAAACCTAGAATTGTTGGAATTCATTATTTAAAAACCCAGAAACCCAAACACCATTGGAAAAACCCAATCTGGGTGGAAAAACCCATGAGTGGCAGCCCTGCTTGTAACAATATCGCTTTGCGCCTCTCCTTCAAGGCTTCAACGCCTTCCCCTGCGCTTCCTCCCCTACATTCTTTCCCTTCTTTATCCCTTATTCGTCGTTCCTGCTCCCTCCCCTTTCACAAGCTCCGCCCAAGTGACCGTCATCTGCGATCGGGTACTGTATTCATTGGCCGTGGTGTTGTTCCAGCTGAATTCTGAACTGATACTAAAGTCTCTGATACTTTTCAAGTGTACTCGTTTGCCGTTCCTGATACAGGCACGTATCAGTGCTAAAGTATCAGGTTGATACTTTTCGACCCACCTCTAGTAAGCCTAAACATGACACATGAGCGCGAGCAACTAACGTTTCACTTTTCACCAACATACACTACAAAATGCAAAAAATCCGGAAGATTTCCATACGTCCCCGTAAACCGTACAAGTAAGTCGTTTTCCGTACATTGTACGGGAAAATCGTACAAGTTGGCAAGTCTGTATGTCCTATCAGTGTAATGAATCGTTGTACCCTTACAAGCGTTGAATATTTATTAAACATTTTATTTCTTTGGTTTTTAAAGCCGCAGACTTGTATTTTATTTATTTCATTTAGACAACAACATGCATCCGTGTTTTCTACATTGCACTCTCTGTAATATTTTGAATGTTATAGTAATTTTGGCTTTTTAAAATCTGTGATTTATGTGCAGTAGAGTAATTTGTAATTTTTTATAATTTCTTTTCATATTTTTAATGATCCATTTGCTAATAGTATATAAACTTCCCCATTTATTATAATAAACACATATTCCATTATTGGAATTCTTTCAGAATGGGTATCACAAGACTACTAAAACTATTCTCCTGCATAAGAAAGGTGATAATACCAGTAAAGAAAATTATCGTCCGAGAGCAATTACGTCTTATATCTAGGGACACCTGCATTTCGCGAATACATTTTGTGTCAAGGTATTTTACAAAACACTGGAGATTTTTGTTGTAATTATTGGCTGTGGTCGGTGAAGGCTGTTTTCCCGCACTTGACGGGGCCAATGAGGACGTAGTTACCGTACTGACGCACGCCCGCAATTCGCCAAACCTCTAAGAAAAAAGCTACAGTTATGTGTGAAATAGCCTGACACGAGATGTATTCGAAAATACAGGTGTCCTTACTTATATCGAAAAATATTTGAACATTGTATGATAATTTTAAGTATGAAAAGTACAAAATACTTTCAAATTTAATACATGGTTTTACATCAACTCTAAGCGCTAAAACACATACTGCTTATTTTCTACAAAATAAATCTATACACGGCAAATGATTATGAATCACTTAAGTTTTTTTTTATAAAGCATCTAAGGCCTTGATTGTATAAATATATTGTTGGATAAATTAACTAAACTAGGAATACTATAAAATGCACAAAAATATATGAGTTTGATCTTAATGACATAAAGCATAATCTATCTATTAGGCACAGCCTGAATAATTCATTCCCCATTGTCAAGACTAAAATTAACAAAACCGCGAAAGAAGCTGTATAAAATAACTATCTCATTATCTTTGCGGGTGACTCAAACATCATACAAACAAAATGAAATATTCTTAAACGCAAGAAAGCATATTTTAAACACTGTAAATAACTTAGATTTTAAATCAAAGGATAATAATCAGTCTGTAAAATTTAGTTTTAAAGATGAGTTGGAAACAGATCATCAAACATATATCATAGGTGTTACTGCCAACAGAGAACTCTCACAAACAATACAATTCCTTTCTGTGCAACCTGCAAGCTCCAGTACCTTCTGTAAAAAAATATATATATATGTAAAACTTTTCCGAAAGTTGTACCATGGTAACGACTGAAATATGAAGCCATACTTCTAAATCTACTTATCTAGAGAACAAATTGTATTACATTATTTTCATAAAATTAACACTTACATACGAACAGAAGTTTGCTCTTTTATTCATTTTTTTAGTTACATGATTTTTTTTTAGTTATAAAGGAATCCAACTTGAACAGTAAAAAAGAAAGGCTTTTAATGGACAAACCAACTAAGTCATTGTAGATAACTGTTCAAACCATTTAAGATTCATCCTGTTACATAAATTTTTTTATTTATATACATCTAATGTATAAAGAAATCTGAAAAAAGGCAATAAATTCAGATTGACTTCATTATTGAACTAGAATAAAACACAAAATACACTTGCAGAGAACCACCGAATATATTGCGTAAGTGTTTCTGCAATGGAGTTAAACTTTAAAATTGCCTTTATTATTTCAAAAAAATAATTTAAAACTCCAAGCAAATGTAAGAACACGTCTTCTAGATATAATGGAAGATTATAATGCTGTGTCCAAATTCGCCTGAAGAATATACTTGTAGATACTTTGGAAGTGACTTCGTAAGGCTGTCAGAAATGGACGTGAATTATGCTATGCAATACGCAAGTAAATGAATCTGTGTAATTCTCGCGTACTTCCAGTTGAAAATACATCTTAATTTGAAAAATTTTTGGTCATATTTTATATATCATTTAAATAATTTAAGAGGTCGTAACATAAATATAATTTATTTTGTATTTTACTGGTATCAATAAATAAATTGACAAAATTAATTTATGGATGTTTAAAACGAAGTTTCAACAAACACATGTACATATTTAGCCTACCGATCGTTACTACAAAACAAAAGTACAATAATAATGTAAGTTGCCGTAAATTCACGTGACAGCGATGAAGTGTTAAAAAAAAAAAAAAAGGATTAATTTCACATGCGTTTAAAAATAAAATCTAAACATCCTTTTCGGCTGGCTAAACATTGAACCTATCCGGATTCGTCAAAGGCAAGTGAAGTACGCAAGGTTGCAAACATGTAACTGCATTACTTTCTGATTAATTTTAATAAAATTATGCATATCTCCAAAAAATGTTCAGTTAAAATTAGTATTGTATTGGTGTTTGTATTAAAATATAATGTAGACCAGATATATTTTTATTGTGTTTTAAGATTTGTTGACTTTTTTTTGTGCCTCATGTACTTTTGGTGAAAAGTGAAAATGTAGTTACTTATGTATTATTATCAGGGCCCAAAGAATAACTATATGTTCGTTGGCCGAAAATGAATTGTAGTTATACGTGTATATCTCAGAAAAATGTTTGTATTTTGTATAAATGTAAGTATTTTTTTATGTAAATTTTTTTTTACTTACAAATATTTCGTACTCATAATATCTTTCCATTTGTCTTAAGACATAATCAAATGATACACTCAGCAAAAAATATTTATTGGTTCACAATTTTTAATTGTTACAATATTTTCAAATGTAAATTTGCTATTCATCAATATCAACTTCTAAAACGTGAGTAAAAATTATCATTAAATTATATTAATGGCATATTTATTGCATTAGTATTCCTTGATCCTAATCACTTACTCTGGTTGATTACCTTCTGTATAACCTCAGTGATCGTAATTTATGTACACCTTTTCCCCACTAAGAAGATTCAGGTGCAGATTCTGGAGCAGAGTCATTCCATATCAAATCAACCAATGAAAAATTAATTTAGAAACTTCATGTTTCAGATTTATATGATTTTTTGTATATTGGTAATATCAACTAAATACATTATAAATCTATTTTTACTAAAAAAAAAAAAAAAAATTGAGTAGTTTTTTTGTATAAATGTTTGAAAATTGCTAAAATAGCCAATTTTAGCAATGTTTTGGATCACTAAAATACTTGTAGGTTTACAACTAATGGTGCTAGAAGGCTGTTTGACAGCTCATTTTAAAGGTCATTGAATGGGCTTCAATTTGATATGTAACATGACCAACTTCGGAAAACAAAATTATTTTTATTTGTTTTCAAAATTTTTAATATTGAATTTCTAAATAACACCATTTTCGATAGTTTTTAAAAAAAAGTATGTTATTCCTACATATATTGGTTAGATTTGTGCCAAATTTCAAGGTGGAGAATCAATGGGATCATGAGTAAATAAAAATGAGAAGTTTAGTAGATGCTTAAGGGGGCGTGGTAGATAAATAAATGCTTTAAGGCCGTTGACTGGTTGCCAAGAACTCCAGTAAAATATGAAAAATTGCCTATCTAAATGCACGGATGTATGACAAGTAGCATCTTCTGAATTTTCAGGCGAATTTGGCCACAATCCACCTTTGTCCCTCCAGGGTAATGACACGCCTTGTCGACCCTCGTCAACACAGCTGGGTGCTTCACTAATGGGGATTATCGTAATCCCTTGTTTGAAAAGAGGAAAGGAAGCATCTCATGCTGCTTGTCCTGGGGCGAGTCGAGGTGTTATGGGGAGCTCAGGAAAAACAAATGGTGGAATTTGTGAATTCAATAATTTAATTCAATAAGTTATAGATATCAAAATGCTACACAGAATTTAAAAATAAATACTTTGATATTGCGAACTCTGCAAAGTGGTACATATAATTAAATTTTCACAGTGCCATATGTGTTTATTTTCTCTTGCTTGTTTGATATACATCTCCGTTGAACATGCCTGTAAAAGGCGTCGTACACATTCTATGTGCGACATCATTTGAAACTAGAAGGTCTTTTCAAAATAACACCGAAAGTTCGCGCAGCGACATTTAGGCCCTACATAGTCTGCCTGCCGATGTTGCAGTAAAAGAAATCATAAATAGTAATGGAAGGCAACGCATACGTGTATTAATTTATGTAGGGCCTATATCTACGCGTATCTACAATTCACCTTCGATATTTCTAGAATTACTGAGTATGTCTCCGTGTATATCTCTGACAAAAACAAGTTATTGTTTGAACGCAGAATCAAGGCTTGATCCCTGTGCGTAGTCGGGAAGCTTTCAGTCACGTGGAGTACACATTTGTATTCTAATTTATAAATGCATCACAGTTGCTTATAATAAAAGCGTCGTTTTTAAGGCATGCTAATTGAACTTTTTAATTAGCAGTTTTTTCGTTTATGCCAAACCTAAATAAAATTGCCTACATGAAAAGTTTATTAAATTTGTGGTGTTTTTCTTTCGGTAGCCATTCGATTTATATGCATAATGTAGTTGCCTCGAGTAAGATATACCTACGTTTTTTTGCTTTGTGGCATAATTAATTCCATATGTCTTACTAAGTTGTGTGATATCCACTTTATCAGTTTTTATGCCACGCAGGTGGTATGGACTTATCACCTAATTTCCTGTCTGGTTTTTTAGCATCGTTCGCATTTGACCAATCATACTGCAGTTCTCTATCTAAGGCGCTTTCGTGATCACTATAATACTGTACTTGTACTTTTAAAAAAATGCAATACATGTCAAATTTCCAGCGTCTGTGAGATTAAAAGTAATTAATGTGGCATTAAAGTATGTCAATACTAAATTACTACATATAATTATGTAATATTTGGTGTAATACACAACAAGAAATTATTGAAAAAAATTTTGAATTTTATTTGACTTTAATTGTAAATATGTCGCACGACTGTGGTATTACAGTTGTTTATAGGTGCCACAATGTAACTTCAACGTTTTTGTTGGATCTACTTCTGGCTTAGATCTACTTTGATGCGTATTTTGCATCTTCCGATTGAAAGCATTTTCTTGTGGTAGTCACATGGCATTTCCTGCATGGCAATACTATTGTTAATGTTTGGCGGAATTATACATCATTAGCCTGAAAAAAATATCTAAACCAGAAGCAGATATACCACAAAGGCTGAAATTGCCACGTGGTATGTAAAGCGTGAGTGAATATTCCACCACTGGATTTTTATAAGTTATTACTGGTGAAATAATCGTGTGTGTAAATAAATATTCAAACACTTCCCCTATTTGTTTAGTCTGTAGGCTGACTTTGTAGAGGGAATGAGGATGGCTTAGTAATCAAACAACATCAACCTGACATTAAACACTCCCACCACGCTCATGCATGTCGCACGAGAAACTCGAACCCATGACCCCACCCTCCGCAAGCTGGCGAGTTTTCTACAGCGAAACGTATTTCAGCACTGTAATGATCCTTCTGACACTAGCAGAGATGACTAAAATATCCTTAATTTTCTGTACCTGAACCAAACTCTACTTCGTACAAACTCCCACCAAACGTCAATTTAGATGAGCACGTACGTACTGTGCTGTAAATGTTATATTATTTACTATATTTTTTCATAACTGGTCATCCAGATATTTTTCGTAAGCCTAACTGTAAATAATAAGCGTGTGTAAGTGTCGTTTAAGAATAAAAGTAAAGATCAGTACTTAACTAGTCCCCAAATATATATTGTCGCGGGTTGAAATTTTGCAGGGTTGTTGAAATCAAATTTAGGGACTTTACTGACGGGACTCTGGGCTGGCTGCTCTGTTCACTCGTCAGCGCAAGTGGCGTGACCATGTAATTGGGGCACGGGGCCGGCGCGGCGCGCTGCGGGCTTGCAGATTTTTGTTTGTTTGTTCGGCCGCGCGCTGGCGCAGCCACGGGCCGCAGTTACTGGGGCGCGCTGTCGTAACAAGCTGCGCGGTGTGGCCTGCACGTCGGGGTAGAGGGGGGTAGCCTTCCCAGATGTTCTAGTTAGTTGTTTAGTAAATTTGGCTTCAATAACGAGGGTTTGTTATAGTAGGCGCGGCAAGGCGCGCGAATTTAAGCGCAAGTGATTGGTAGCTCGGGGCTCACTCTGGCGGAAGCTATGGCCGACGCCAGAGGCAACGAGTTACTTAGGTCGTAAAGTAATTCAAGTTAGGTCATAATGTAGTCGTCTTCAAGCTTTCGGGCGGAGGCTATGGCCCTCGTCACTAGTCGTTTAGTTCTAATTTTTAAAATGTAATGTTCGTTCGGGTTTTCAAGGGCAGGAGAGGCCCCTACGTTAGTTTTAAGTAATCGATCAAGAAAGGCTTTTCGGAAAATGTGAGTATGGGCTTATCTTTGTTTTAATTTTAAGTATTAATTATGATTTGATGTATTCAAAAGGATTAGGGAAGAGTTTAGTGAAGTTCTCTCTTTCTCTCTTGTAAAGATCGTTCAGTAGTTAAGGAAGTAATGAAGAGATTATTGTTTTAAATTGTAATCCCGCTATTTAAATGTTCTTTAAAAATGATGTTGATTATTTGACGTTAAGAATAAAATCATTTTAATTTAGTATTATGTTATTTTGCAAAATCTCCTTAGTTCTGCTCTCACCAGACATCCTGTACGGGATGACGAACCTATGATCCTAGGTACAGTAAAGTATTTTATGAAGTTAAGACTAGTTGAAGCCAGCAAGCGAGTTGTTTCTATGTAAAGAGCTACGATTCTCTCCCCCCTCTGAAAGTGAGACGTGACAATATACTTGAATAGTTGATGTCGTTTACGTTTTATTGCACATTATAGGCAATTAACTTCCGAAATTTCGATTTGAATTTGAAGTGAAGACATTGAACAATGAAGCCTTCCTTTAATCCACAGTCAAGTTAATGACAACGTAGTTGGTTTGGTTACATCTTGTTGTATATGTGTACTTGAACGTGGGGAAGGATACAAATGGGCATAGACGCACTAACTTTCTTGAAGACTTACGACGAGCGAGCTACATATCAATATCCTACTATTAAAACGGCATTGTTCATGCTATAATTTGCTATTTGAATTTGGAAAAACATTGTTTTCTAACTTTACGTGACAAATGAGACTTCTGTTAATCCAATAATGAGTGTATTAAATTAGTGAAAATACACTAATTAAGTGAGGATTTTTTTTTGTCTCGTGAAAAACAGTTTTAAATATTTAATACAATAATTTATTCAGATATGAGCTGACCTAAAATTTTATACGGACGGAATTGCGATTATGCAATAGCACGGTGCATTTTAAAAAAAAAAATTAATTAATATGGGCAACTGTGTTATCATTGTATGGTTCAGGAGAGTAAAAAAAAATAATTTGCAAGCTAAATAAAGTGTACAGTATGCAGCATACATATAATCTTTGCAATATTATTTTAACCTTTTATCATTATTATAATTACACAAATATATAAATAAATATAATTATGTAATTCTATTAAATTTGCATTTATACTGATATTGTAGATACACACATTTATTATACGAGCATACTTCAAAACTGTTTCGAAGGTCACCATAATGAGCAAGAAACTTCTTCGCTAGTAAATTTCCCTTTCGGTGAAATTCTTATGCCTTCGAAACAAAATTAAATATGCCAACGAATTACAGAGTGTACTAAAGTAATTTTTAATAATTTTTTTCATTAATTTTTCTGTTAAAAAAAATTACTGTTCATTCCTGCAAGAAACATAAATCCTTTCTATTACCACAGGCATAATCTGAAACACTTGCACGACCTAAGACAAATCTTTGTACCTAGTAATCGTTATTCCGAAGTCGGCAAAGCCAGAAGAAATCTACTTATAATTTATATAAGCAAATAAATTATTTTTTTATATGTGATTTAGAAGTCATTACGTTATTGTGTAGTTATTATTAATTCAGCAACAAGCCACAAAAACATGTTGAAAATTGATTTTCACAAAAATGTTTTTTACAGAAGCTGATCAGAGAATGTGCGATGTAAAAAGGAGTGAGAGAGAGAAACACGCAGGCTTTTAAATTGCGTTATTAGTTACTTTATCGGTTGATAACCTTTTTTAGGCATTCAAAAACAAACATACCTACAATATCTACAATAGGCCTACATATCTGTACATAAAGTACACGCATATAAGCTACACATTACCTCCCAAATCACATCAAATACTTTTTGTTCTTGTTTTATGTTTGTCAAGCTGCAGTTTCTTCTTTGCATCTTGAATGTATGGCTGATCTTTGATGCTCAGCCCTCGAGCTCTCCGCGAATCTATTATTTCAGGCAGAAGACACTCCTTGTAAAATGTCTGAAGTTTTGGAAGCATTTTACTGAACCAAAATTCTCTACTTATTCTGACTTCGTCGATCAGTAAACCTGTAAAATAATCCATATTTTTAATATGAAGATGAATTGTGTTATGAGTGCAACTGAAACATACACGGGACTTGCAATTTATCCGAATAATAGCTGTTAATTGTGATTAACCAAAAGAATTCAAATATAATAATTTCATCTATATATTGGCCTACTATAAATTGGGTAAGCACTATTATTTTTAGATTAAGAAATATAAATTAAAGTTTAAGTGAGTTGTTTTATTATTTGTATGGTGTCTGTCCAAAAGACTTCACTGAATCAAGATTCCCCATTGCATCAAACATTCAAAGAACGTATTATTTGTATAGTTTAATAACTTTTGTCTGATTAGATATTCACTTATTTTAATAATAATAATGTTTGTGATTAGTTTTGTGAAGTAAATGCAACATTAATTCAAATATAACAACTCGCATATAAATTATATAACTATAACTTGTTCTATGTCCTCAGATATATTATGCTAATGTATGTTTATAATGTAGGCATGTGTGTATTCAGTAGCGTAAACTTATATTGCCGAAATAAAGAACGATGCGACGCACATATGGTCCCGGTCCTACATTTTACTGTACACTATAATTCTACACTCTTCGCAATGCTGCAAAATATTTACAGCAATGTAAGTTATCGTATATTTATAATATACAGACAACTGGAGCAATGAAACATATACGTTTAACGTTTAATTCCGTATTGCTATACTTTTTTCCTCCTTTTTTTAAATATGAACGCAACTGAGCGTAATAAATAATTACGTAGTTTTCTGGCTGATTTACCAACAATACTTGCTTTGCGCAATTAAGGTGAAATCATTCAAACATTGCAAAATAGTTTTCTCACTGACCCTACAATAACAGTTATGTATATGTTGTCAGATAACACGCAGGCCCAATGTACTAACGGTTTGTAAGCAATTTTTTTATTTGTATGTACGCTCACTCGCCGAGATTGCACGCGTAATCACACTTAATCTGCTAAATATAATAAATATTTCATTTCTAAATAAGATACGAATTCGATAGAGGCATTTTAATGAATACTACTTACTATGTTTAAGTTTGGAATAAATATCCTACTTTATAGGTCCCTAGTTAAAAGCTATGACTATATAATTGGTTTTCAGATATTTAACATTTTGTTTACCATATATATTATTAATGATACATGTTTTCAATCCATTTTAAGTCCGCGATGTGTAAATAAAGCAGTTAACGAATGTTATGCTGAAGTTGTAATAACTTTGGCTATTCATTATAACTGGTTTATAATCAGTGTCACACAAATTGCACACATAGTAAATTACATAATTTTATTTGCATTGTCAGTAACATGGTAATATACACTTATAATTTGGTGGCGCACACTGAGGTGATATGGTATACCAGTTTGCAAAATCTGTTTTAGGGTCTAGGATTCAAACTGAGTCAAGTCAACTTGTCAAGAACGAAGGAGGGAAAATATACCAGAGTTTCGATGCCGTGGTGAGTCAGACCTACAAACTGTAAACAGCTCCAGGAAGGGATTAGTACCACCCCCCCCCCCCCCTCCAGTCACCAAGGCAGCTACCTGACAGCTTGCCTCCCTTCCTGCCCCCCTCACCCAGCTAGCCATCGCTCATCTGAGATATTTGCCCCTGCCAAATTATTTCAATACAACAAATATAATATTATAGCTTTCCTATTACAGATAGAGACATGCGGTCTGAAACTTTTTTGATTTAAATAATTTGCAGAATATGCCTTAATATTCATTTTATATATAAAACGGGCAGCCTGTTTACAATAGAGTATTGAAAAATGAACAAGTCATTTAAAAACTATGTGAAAATGTTATTAAAAAATTGGGTATTAACGCAAGTGTATATCTGCATTATCTGCGTTTTGGTTTTTATTTCACCTTTTTATCTTATTTAGTGCCTACATAAAAAGTAATTTAGTTAACATTGATTTTCCTATACTGGCAAGATGCCAGCGCCCGACCATCCAACAGCCTTAAGCGTCAGTTGGACGTTATTGGTTTATGGAAGACAACATTGAAAAACTGCAAAACAACAATCCTACATAATTTTATTTGCCAACTTTATTAGCAGACGTCCTAAAAAGACAATTCTCGAGCGTTGTTTCTTCCGCAGCAATTAAATGTTCGAAATTACCAAGGCAAAAGTTTTGGCTTCAAGTAACCTTCAGTTTTTAATTAATGCATTTAGCTCTGGTTTAGATACCATGCCGCCTTAAGAAATAGTTGCAGCAAGGAAGAGTAGTATAATTTTACATAAAATTTTGACTTAGTAAAGTATTCAAATTTTATTGTTATAGA
Source organism: Bacillus rossius redtenbacheri (assembly GCF_032445375.1). Classification (NCBI taxonomy): domain Eukaryota; kingdom Metazoa; phylum Arthropoda; class Insecta; order Phasmatodea; family Bacillidae; genus Bacillus; species Bacillus rossius. Next base: position 235,026,372 of record NC_086330.1, read on the forward strand.
CTAAATTTTTTTTACAAATTATAAAACATGGATAACAAATCTTACCTTACATTCATCCAGTGTTCTTTGATTAAACATTTGATCAATATGATAATACAAAGCACGTGATCCTGCTGAACAGATGTAGCCTAAGTTCAAAGCACCTGATCTTGCTGAAAGGATGTAGCTTAAGTTATAACTGACAAAACATATAATTGCTCATGAAAAAAATCTGTTTAGTATATATTTAATTATTTACAGTTTTCACTTAGGTTGTGGCATACTTCGTTCAAGCAGGTGTGATGTCTCTACAATCTCTTCTTTAGTGAGTGTAAAAGTTCTCCCAGTTGCTTGCTGTACAAGGTTCAACCTTTTAAAGAAGATCTTCAGTTCTAATGTCTAGTATATCGGCTCTTGGTGTTGGATAAAAAAAAAGGAAGCAGCAGGTCCTTTGGGATGTAAAAAACTGACTAACTTCATTATTCTCATTATTTTTTGCCAATATACATGCAAGCCACCAAAAGTTATCGTATTTCACAGTAACATGTTTTGTCAGTTATAACTTAGGCTACATCCTTTCAGCAAGATCATGTGCTTTGAACTTAGGCTACATCTGTTCAGCAAGATCACGTGCTTTGTATTATCATATTGATCAAATGTTTAATCAAAGAACACTGGATGAATGTAAGGTAAGATTTGTTATCCGTGTTTTATAATTTGTAAAAAAATTTTAGTCTATAACAATAAAATTTGAATACTTTACTAAGTCAAAATTTTATGTAAAATTATGCTACTCTTCCTTGCTGCAACTATTTCTTAAGGCGGCATGGTATCTAAACCAGAGCTAAATGCATTAATTAAAAACTGAAGGTTACTTGAAGCCAAAACTTTTGCCTTGGTAATTTCAAACATTTAATTGCTGCGGAAGAAACAACGCTCGAGAATTGTCTTTTTAGGACGTCTGCTAATAAAGTTGGCAAATAACATTATGTAGGATTGTTGTTTTGCAGTTTTTCAATGTTGTCTTCCAAAAACCAATAACGTCCAACTGACGCTTAAAGCATTTATTTATCTACCACGCCCCCTTAAGCATCTACTAAACTTCTCATTTTTATTTACTCATGATCCCATTGATTCTCCACCTTGAAATTTGGCACAAATCTAACCAATATATGTAGGAATAACATACTTTTTTTTAAAAACTATCGAAAATGGTGTTATTTAGAAATTCAATATTAAAAACTTTGAAAACAAATAAAAATAATTTTGTTTTCCGAAGTTGGTCACGTTACATATCAAATTGAAGCCCATACAATGACCTTTAAAATGAGCTGTCAAACAGCCTTCTAGCACCATTAGTTGGAAACCTACAAGTATTTTAGTGATCCAAAACATTGCTAAAATTGGCTATTTTTGCAATTTTCAAAAATTTATACAAAAAAAACTACTGAAAATTTTTTTTAGAAAAAATAGATTTATAATGTATTTAGTTGATATTACTAATATACAAAAAAACATGAAAATCTAAGGTGTAGAGGTTAAGGCCTCTGGTTGATTTTATATGGAATGACCCAGCAGTGTTTTTTTATGTACGGATGTGTCAATAAATCCATCAGTTTGGTGGTGGTGTTGGGGGGGAGGGGTTTCCTACTCTTAAAATATCACTTTATCTGTATGCACGATAAAATATCCTTTGGTTAGCTCCCTCCGAAATATTCTTATACAAACTATGACGTGTAGCCTACTCCTTAGATATTTTACTTCCAACACGTTTGATTGCGTAGAGAAGGCGATTCTTGGAGTATGTGGCCCTTTCAGAATTAAATTATTATTAGTTACAACTGATGTTTATTTCGAGCCTCTTTGACTTCCAGTTCATACGTAAAAGACGAACTACCAGTGATGCTTGACGTCACCAGTAGGGATAGCGTGAAGGAGCTCCTCATTTCGCCAGACACGACTGACATACACAAGTATTTATATTGCAATAATAAATTACTAAATGATAGCTTAATTTTCGAAAATATGATTATGTTTTTTTACAAGAAGTACGAATGCCAGGACATTTACAAATAACATCGTTTTTAAACATCACATATAAAAAAGGGAAGTGTATTCAAAAGCCACAAGCTGCAGGTCAGCTAAAAAGGCAAACCAAACATTTTTCTAGCTCTAGCCTCATGTATACATACTCAAAAACATAATATATTTAAAACACTAAAATTAATGCAAAAACCTGCAATATTTTAAAGACAGATATTCAGCTACAAAAAATTCTCCGATAGTATAAAAAGTTCGCCTGTATATATAGTTGCACAGAAAAATAGTCCTAATCATATATCAAATATAGCAAATAATACCGCTTTGTAACATAACGTCATGCTATTAGATGGTCAACGTTCAACTGTTTTGTGTAATACACATACGCACACACCTGTGACAAAATGTGTAAAGAAATAAAATTTGTAGAAGCGCAAAACCTTTGTAGTACACAGTTAAAAATAATTTTTTTTTACGGGGGAAGGAAAACTACATTACTGGCCAACTTATTTGAATGTAGTGGTTAGCTGTGAACGAGCGTTCTTGCAAAAGAGACCAATTCTGATAGTTTTGGCCACATAATCACCGCAGTAAAATATACAATTTGTATATCATATATGTGTAATGCACCAAATTAATATTTATTATAATTACCTTGGGTGGCACTCGGTTACGTACGGGTTTCTAACTGAAATGTACCAAAAATAGTAATATTTATTCTCTTGCGCTTTGTTGAGGATCGCGTAGTCTTGGGTGGGTGTGGGGGAAAGGGACAGAGAGGCAAAGGGATTGGAAATCTAAATGCTCGCCGAGGAAGAGTACACCTTCCCCCACCACACTCTCCCTGTCCGGTCGTAAACATGACACCCCGCTGGGCGATAAGAATTCTGAAAACAGCGTCCTCTTTCCCACCCCCCTTCTTTTTTCCGCGCATTGCTACATCGTTCAACCGTACTGCTAGTGCGCTCTGTTGAGGATGTAGATAACTACGTGTGTCTTTGCCCGCTCGGGAGAAACTCAGGATCTTAGCCTTAAGTATCAGGTATAAATTCTGTCTCATAACTTCAGATCTCCCCAAATTGAGGTAATGGTTAGAAAATTTTAAATTATATGATGATAGAGCAGAGCATGTTTTTAACGTCTCATTTCAAGATATGTGTTTGACATGTAAGTAAAAATAATAATAAAATATATCTTAATATTATAAAGCTGAAGAGTTTGATTGTTTGTTTGTTTGTTTGAACGCGCTAATCTCAGGAACCACTGGTCCAATTTGAAAAATTCTTTCAGTGTTGGATAGTACATTTATCGAGGAAGGCTATAGGCTATATTGTAATATCAATAACATTAGGGATCCTTAGGTACTAAAAGTCCAGTTTAGAATCAAATGCGTTGGAGGGGGTTAGATACAACATGCAGTACACGTACGAAGTGTGTGTTGACAATGCCGCAGGCGCTAGAAGTTTATTTCCTATTGCCTATTAACATTGTTGCCACGCACTAGATGCCTTATCATTCTTAATTTTCCCATACAAGTAAAAAACACCCGTGTGATATTAACAACGAAGCAATCAGTACCCTCAAAAGAGTTCAATTAGTATTTAAATACTTTTTATCACTTTAAATCGCAAACCTAAACTATTGTTTTTTTTTCTCTCTTTGTGTTTAATTTTTTTTTCTTTTACTACAATTATTTTTATTTTTTTAATTAATTTTCATTTTTCGGACCATCAATAATTTTTCTCTCCCGTTACAATTCTGACAAGGACTTGTGTGTGTGTATGTACACACACACACAGATATATATATATATATATATATATATATATATATATATATATATATATATATATATATATATATATATATATATATATATATATATATATATATATATATATAAACCGAAATACCACTCACTGACTCACTCATCACGCGATCTCTAAAACTATACACCCGATTGACACTCATTTTGTGATGTAGACGCTAAGAACGGATTCTGCGGAAATCCGATCCCAAGGGGAGTTTCGGGGGCGTAATATATCAAAATTTCCAGTTTTTGGTAGGAAATCACCATGGCAACGGCTGTTGCTTTGTTGATACTTCATTCGTCTCTATGGCAATGACTATTTCATTGTTAGTGCAGTCCTCATCACCGTTGAAATTTTGCGGGTACTTTAAATATCAAAACTTGCCCGTTTTTTTCAAGTATATATATTTTACAGACTTGAAACTTCACAGTAATGTTCCTTATGTTAGACATTTTCCGAAAATTAGATCCCATGGGTAGTTAAAACCAGGCAACAGTGGGTACTTGTCTGCATAATAGGATTTTGCATTGTTCATGCCTTCTGCGTCTCCATGGCAACGGGCATCGCGCGGCAGTGGCGTACCCACAAGGAGGGGCATGTATAATGAGCGGCGCAAGAGTGATCTGCCTGTAGACTGCCGTAGCGAAGTACGGGTACATCAGTTGTACGTTGCGTGCACGAGTCGGGAAACCATCGGTGCTATTCATTTTCTCTCCGGTACATTATACAGCATTCTAATAAATTTTCAATGAATTTTTTTTATTTACCATTACTGTAAATGGGAGATGTGGCTTAATTTTTTTCCACTAGTATAGCCGTGTGAAGCCGGGTCGGGCAGCTAGTATATTTTAAATGTATTATGGTTTTATCTTAAACCATAGGTTAACATTGAATATTATGTACAACACGTAAATTTGTTGATGTCTAAAGTGCGCGCGAAGGTATTTCTCGGCAGGCCGTCAAACTTCACTCACCAGCGCGGCGGATTGTCAACTTCAATAACGATAAGCAGTGGAGGATCGTGGCCCTGGTCGGGTGGAGTAGAACTGGCAACACTGCGGCTCTCAGCCGTCCTCCGCATGCGCGGGTAGAACCCGCACATTTTGGGGGGGGGGCGGCCAACCGCCCTTGCATGTCTAAAGCCTACCAGGGGGAGGAGAAATACAACCTCCTCGTTTGAAGAGCCTGACTCGAATGACCTTTGCTCCCAGGTACGCAGGTACTTATACTGACCGGGCAGAGTGGTCGGGTAGTTGATTTCAAAGGTTTTATTCACATTTTACCAAAATAACACGATTCGGCAGTGTAGTGATTTTTAGTCTATAAACCGCCTTAAGGCTTTAAAGTCCAAATAATTTGTGTACTTGTTTGTTGCAAATTCTTGTTACACTATACACTGCAACAGTACTAGCACCAGGGTTAAATAAAAATTTCACACTGCAGGAAAGAGGTGACAACTCACTAAAATCGACACATGACTATGTATTAATTTCTCCCCCCTATTGTTTAAGCCAATGCAAAAATGTGAAGAAGCTGCATAAAAATTTTATTTTACAGAAATCAACAACAAACTAAGCTTTAAGAAATTTGAATGAAAAAGAAGCTCAATGTTTATTTTCATCAGAAACACAAAAACTGCAACAAGTAAGCCATCAAAAAATCAAAACTATATTAAGGCTTTAACTGAATATCCTTGGTATGGTCATACTTTACAATAAGAGCCAAATGCCAATAAAAATACTGTGAAATCATGTGAACGGTTAGTTACATCAGAATAGCTACATTATAATTGGTACTTAATGCCTAAGCAACAATTAAATATATTTTACAGTATTTTTAATATGGCTATATTAACCCAACCAACAGTTTATAATGTTTTTTAAGTATTTTGAAAGTAGCTAACATAAAGTAATTGACCATTTTCATGATTTTACTCAAGTTCTCCAACTCATACATGCACAGGGACCCACACGGGAAAAAAAATGGAAACGGCCGTGTAGTGCACAGTTATTTATCAGAAAACAGTAGGAAAATAGAAACACTAATTTTGGGGTAAATATAGGAACGTCTCTAGTGTCAAGGTGGCCACTCTTCTGGGCTAATAAAATTCCTGGTTTTTTCCAGGTTTTTTCAAGGGTGGTATTTATCAATATTTGCATACAATTTGCATTTTTGTTACACAAAGCACACACAATATGATGTTTTATTGGCATTAAACAATACACAACTTAACTATAGGCTTAAAAATTAAATCAACGAACTTGCTTAAAACAAAACCTACCACAAAAAAATTTATAATCTCACATCACCAAAATTACTTGACACGCACGTGTTTTGCCCCTCTTGCGTGGCTGGCTACTGCTGTTCTTCCCATGCTACCGATATTGATTTTAACATTACACAAATTGCAAATGGCATTTGCCCTGCAGTTTGGATCTTTCTCCACCCATTCAAACTCTTCCGTATATTTGTCATTGTTTGTGGTGACCGAACTCTTTGACATTTTGATAGTCTGCGCAAATTACATGTTAGATTAAAAAATTCAAAACAACGTCCCGCACAACTAAACTTTTAAAAAAACTCGAGAAAATTATCCGTGATGCCGTGACGCAACAACATAAGCGCAAAGTAAAAAAAATATAGGCTATATATAAAACTAGTGCTACCACTCTACAACATTTTCAGCCAAAATGCTGTTGCTTTTGAATACATAAACAATAAGTATGGAAGTCTGAATTGATAACAGTTTCTTACGTACTACAAAAGTTTTTAAATGCAATATGAACAAATTAACTTTCACTAAATATAGCTCGCGAGCATACTGTCGTGCTTCGACGAGTGGTGAACATGCTCACGTTCAAGTTTCTCCATCATAGGCTTTTAACAACCGTATATTATCGCGATCGTTACTTCATAAAAAAAATCCCGGTTCTAATAAAAATTCCTGGTTGATTCCAGGTATTCCTGGTTTTTTAAAGAAATCCTGGCTATTTCCCGCATTTCCCGATTTCCTGGTTGGCTGGCCACCCTGAGTGTTGGGAAAAGTATTTTCGGAATTTTATAATTACGTACTTTATGGAAAAGCCACACTGTAAGAATATTACCGGGATCAGTTTGAAGAATATTGTTTGTGGGTGATTATTGGACATAGCTGCTTTTTATAATGGAAAGAAAAAAAACGGGAACAGGTTTTCACATACCGCACACATCCCTATATTTACTCCGAAATGTACCTTACATACAATACCTGTGCTTTTATGCTGCCGCCGCCATTCATTGTTTACTGGAGATGAATAGGAATATATGTTTTCCCTATACTAGTGATGTTCCTGAATTAACGCTAATAAGGAAAGTTTTTTTAATTTCTACTGGTTTGTGGAAAATAACAGTTTACAGTTTTCATTATCATATCACGCAATCTCCAACATGTATTGTTTACCCGTGTAGGTTTCATAAATTTTTTTTGGAGAACTTTAGTCAATGCAGGTGTTGTGATATAATGAAATTCATTTAAATAACCATATTGCAATTGTAAGGAATTTTTAATGTTTATATTATAGTTTGTTTTATTAGAATAAGTAATTTTATTACAAAATTTTTGTTTTGTTAAATTGCATTTAAAGTACGTACTATTTTGAGTCACGTTGTAACGTATGAGTCAAATGGGAGCCAAAAATTTGAATTGAATTGTTAATGTCATTCATTTTCTGTGAGAAATTCATGCAGCGCACTGAAGTAGCTAACATATTGAATTTTGCAGTCTTTCCGGGAAATTCTTTGATTACAGCCATCGTATATTCTGTTTGATATGGCTGGTGTTTCGGAGAGCTGAGTGTGGTGTGAAAGGACTATGCAGCGGGTGTTCCCTGGATGTATTCGAATTTGTGCATTACAGATTCTTCGCACTTTTTATTTGAGTATTTGGAAGATCATGGGGTGTTGAGTTGTGAAGTGAAGTGTAACAAATGTGGGGCGGTCATTGAGTTGGCAGAGGACAGCAAATTATTTCTCTGTCAACGGGCGACTGTTAAGTACATGGGTCGGTAACAAAATTAAGAGGGTAAAATGTAATTTCAAAAATCATTCAGAAAGGGCATGTGGTCTTCAAAAAAGAAAGTAATTTTTCATTTCAAAAGATCATCAAGATCAAGTATTTCTTATTAACTATTAATCACCCACGTGCTGAATACATTAGGACACATTTTGTCATGTGGTAGAAACTGTCACAAATTGGTTGTCCTATTGTCAATAGATGATGATCAAATTAAGTATGGATGCATTTGTAGGAAAATTGGAAGGACCAGATTCAGATGTTGAACTAGATGAGGCCAAAATTGGTAAACTTAAATATAATATAAGTCAAATTGTCCAGGGTCAGTGGGTAACTAGATGAGGCCAAAATTGGTAAACTTAAATATAATATAAGTCAAATTGTCCAGGGTCAGTGGGTTTTCAGGGGCATTGAGAGAAATAGTAAAAATATTTTTCTCATTTCTGTCGAATATCACACTAGGGTCATTCCATTGTTACGGGTGTGACAAAATTGGTAGATTCTGCAATGCAAAACAGTTTGTCCAGAAAAATTTTAAGTAAGCATAATTTTTTAAAGTGGATGTACTCTTCTCTAAATGATTAGTTCACAAACCAAAAGCTTAAAATATATCTAAACTCTTTATTAAGGTACCGTGGTGCTAAAATTAAAATTGTTACGGGTGTGACAAAAAATACCTCTCTTTATGAACGGTGTTTTTGACTGGAAATGTCTGTTAATAAAATTTTGGAAAAAATAATTTAAATTCTTAAAAAATAACTTAAGTGTATTCTGATGATTAAAATTATCTGAAAATGAATTTTAAACAAGCACAACTATTTTTTTATAATTTTTAAAAAATTTTCTACATGTTGCGGGTGTGACGTTACGGGTGTGACAAAACATTTTAATGATGATAGATTTGTAAAATCAATTCTTAAAAATTATTTATTTATTTAAAATCAAAAAAACCTACTTTAACCATTCTTTAAACTTCATTTTGACTAAAAAGAAATTATTTAAATGTAAACTGTACACGGTTATTGACAAGTTTGGGAGGTTCACATTTATTCACAATAACAGAAATGTCCTCAGTTGAAATGTCATTTTCTTTTGGCCAGATCCACATCTTCCCACTTGGATGCATGTATTTTAAAACTACTTGGTTAGTTTCAATGTCAATACTAAGCACTTCAGCAAAATAGTCTTTCTGGCTAGTGGTTTTGGTCCCAAGACCCATTACATTAAGTTGCACAAATACAAAGTCGCCAACTTCAATACTGTCTGTGCCCTCTATGCCGACTGATGCAGATGGGCCTGGTTGTGGAGCATCACTAACTTCACACTCATTATATGCATTTTTCAAGTTTACAACCAAACTTTTTTCACCATAAGATGTTATAGCAACTCTAACAACGCCTTCAGTCACAGGCTGGAAGCTGTGAAGTTTTTGGAGCCTTGGAACCGGATCAACATTAACCCATCTTGAGGACACAGTTTCATACATTGAAATAATCTCAATGGCAGATGTGAAGAGGATTGTTATCCCCTTTAAGGCATTCCTAGCACAGTCAAAAAAGTCTTCTGCACACTGTACAACACACTGACGTGACTTGACTAAACGCCAAACTGTACGTTTCACTGTCCCTCCTACACCGTCTACAGACCCTTTGCCATGAGATGTAGCAAAGAAGTTCCAAGTGCAATCAATACCAAAATCTTGCTGAAAATATGTCAAAGACAGAATTATGTAACGGTTCTTAAATTGAGCTGCACTTCCATCCGAAAATATATGAACCCGTGCAAGGCTGGGAAATTCTTCTTTCAAGACAGTGATCAATTTATTTAAGAAAACCCAGACACTGTATTTGTTGTGGTTCAAGTCATCACTGACTATTACAAAACAACGTCTGCAGACACCAACCCAAGCAACTGCAGTGAAAAGTGATACTTGTTGTTTGTGCCAATGTGCACTTTGAATTTCATCTTGAAACCCTGCTGTATAGTTTTCTGCGAAGTCTATTTGAAGAACAGCAGTATTTGTTGTAACTTTTAATTTTGTAGCTTCGAAATGCTGTGCTTGCTTTCTTTTAATGTAACAGTGCAGTTTAAATTGTGGAAATTGATTCTGAATTTCTTGTATGCAGTTGTGTATTTTTCCTGTATGCTCTATGAGGTTGACATCTTTCCATTGTTGTCACTTGACATCTATGTCCATGTTGTCTTTATCAATGAGCCCAATTATAGGAAAGTGTCTACACTGGTCACAAAAATTAGCCATGCAAGGGTAATTGTCTTCATCACATACTGCAGTAACTAGAAGATCATCCATTTGACAAGGGAACGTAACAGCTTTGCTCACAGCATCAATTAATAACTGCATATTGGAATGGTATTTGCAGCCACACACATTATGTGGTGTTTCTGCTACTGGCAGAACATATGGGGGTCGCAAGGAGTAAAATTTGGACTTCTTGATTTCTAGATTTGGATATTCAGAAATAAACAGCTCGTACGCCACTCCTATTGTTGAAATCATAATTCTCTTTTGAAAATATTCTTTTTCACCTGTTTGAAGATTTTTAATGATTACAACATCCTTTCGACCGGGTTTTTGAGAACTAACATCATCTCTTACATAAAACTCCAGTACTTTTTCTTCTGTTTCTTTGTGTAAATGTTTTCCTGTTTTAGAAATATTAGCAACTTTTTTAGCTACCTCAGGTAGTACCTCTAACAAAAGTTTCTTAACCACTGCACTTTTCTTCCTTGGACTAGACGGAAGGTGCTTTCTTACTTTATTAACAGCTCTTCCAAAAGAACGGATACAAGAATATGACTCTTTATCAGGTGTCAGTCCTGTTGAAATTGTTGCTGCTCCTCTCTTCTTTATTTTCTCTCTGTGTTTTCTTTGTCTGTCTGCATCGTTCAGCCTTTTACGTTTTAATGCTTTTTTGCTTATCTGACACATTTCTCTTGCTTTGTCGCGTCTTTTTCTGTCTCTTTCCCTTTCCTTCTCCAAATGTTTTTCATGTTCTTCTTTATTCTGGTGTAACTTTTGCCGATACTTTTTTACCCTCTCAGTAGAAGACATCTAGTCGTACTATATAGGCTATAACAAAGGAAAAAATAAGCTGTCTTAGTAACATTTTCCAGTATTGACAATCAGTCATTATCTTATAGTATATTACTGTACATGATCACTGCCATAAGCACTTTAAACTTACCAGATCATTATTAAATAGTAATAAATAATTTAAATGTAATAACTTATTAATTTAATGTAAAAAATTAGCAAGGTTATGTTAATTATAGGTTAAGTTAGCACTACCAATGTATAGATGAGTATACATGTATCAAGAAAATTATGAACTTATGGGTAGGTACTCTAACAGTATTAAGAAACACCCAAAAAAATTCTAAGTAATGTGCAGTGTATCTAAACCAAACATGTCTGATATGCTATGTACAATGTATTGTCACACCCGTAACAGTATTTTCAGCTCTTATTAGCAGTATTACTAAAAAAAATTGTAATTGAATTTGTAGGTTATATGACTGAGCTAGTGCATATAAATTTTCAGTTCCCTATTACTTTTAGTTTCATTTGTTTCAAACTTTAAGTACTAAACAGTGTTACGGGTGTGACGTGGTACAAGTAACTTTTTAAATGTGAATAAAATGTATATCTTTACCTGCAATCAACTTTTATATACTGTGGAAATATTCTTCTAGGCCTGGAGAAACCATTCCAATTGCCAACTATCAGCTGTTTGTTAAGAGTGAAATTTTCAGTGTAACCAACTTCTGGGTTATTGTCAGAGTAACACATTCAGTTAACTGTCAAAACTTTGTAAATAGACCATTGCCATCAGTTTACAAATTTAGCATTACATTTTACTTTTCACATAATCTTTGGAATACTGTTATTGAATTTATATAGAATTTAAATTTTAAAAAAAAAGAAAAAAAATATTCTATTTAGGGTCATTTCAGCAGAACTCTCCTGTTCATTATTGAGAACTTCATTATTCCCGGAACGGAAATTATTAGCAACTGTCGGGTTACTTATTATTGTTTTTCAGAACACGATTATGTTCATCTACAGGTGAATCATAGTTATGAATTTTTATGATCCTAACACAGGGATAGAATAGAAAGTCTTTGGGCCGATGTGAGGCAGAATGTACCTCAAAATGGTCTGCCAATCCGGACTACGTTGGGTACCTCAAGGAATTCATGTTCCATCGAAGAGATCTTGTTGATAGGAACGGCTGCATCATTTCTATCAGACGGCAAACAGTATGTACCTGCCTCCTACATAGGTTAGCGCTGATTTTTTAATGTTTTTGTTTCATGTATCCAAGTTTATCCCTGGATCTTGAAAGCTTGATCCTGATGGCATAATCCTGTTGGCTTGATTCTGTGGTACATGATGCTTGCTGTTTTAGTTCAGTACATCAAAAGATCCTGATGGCATGATCCTGTTGGCTCTATCCTGTGGTACATGATGGTTGCTGTTTTAGTTTAGTACATCAGATCTTGCACATAAAAGAAATTACCATAGCCTATAAGATAGAATTATGATTGTAGGTTGAAAAATAATTAATAATTTTTATTTGACTTACGATTATTATTATATTATAACATGATATTTTTTTATGTACAGGATCTTACAACGTACTGAATAACGTGTACCACGGGATCAGGCCTTCAGGATCTAGGTATAAACTTCAATATATGAAACAGAAGCATTAGCATATTTTAAAATCTCCATCATTGGCTACAGTTATGCTAAACAAGAGATACACAATCACGGGTAAAAAATGACTGGTGGCAGCAGTGTGAAAACACAGGTATTGTAATGTAAGCTTTCAACTGTTACTTTTCAGGAACCAGTAGGAATTAAGAAACCATGTTTTCGGAGATAATATAGAAACGTCTCTAGTACTTGAAAAACATATTTTCCGTTTTTATTTACTTTTCGTTCAACGAAACCGCGACGACCGATGCTTGTATAGTAATGTAAGATATAAACTACTACTTTTTACAAACAACTAGAAATTAAAAACAATCCCTTCAGGGTAAATTTAAGGACGTGATAAGTATGTGCTAACCGTTTTCTGAGTTATTTCAGTTCTAAAAAACCACAACGTCCGATAATTACCTGTTTGTGACATCACAATATTATGCGTTTATTCAGGAGACGAATGGGAGCAGAAGTGGTGATAGGTATAATTATGAGGCAGCAGCAGCCCAAATCAGGATACTGACAACTTAGCTCTCGGTTGCAAAGCATTATGTATATGATTTCCTTACCTCTAGCAGAAGTACATTTCCATGTCAAATTGTTCCTGAAAGAATTCTCCCAAACATATTTGTGAACTTGCCCTACACGCACTGAAAAACTACAGTGAAACAACACTGACACTGGTTTAAATTGATACCGATAAAAATGACGTAAGAACGTTTGACTCATGATACACATAGGTTATGGTCACCTCAAAAATGAAAAAATACAGGTGTGAGTAACATTTTCATTTTGAAAATAATTTAAATATTTAATAACATAATCAATATAAATTTCAGTAATACATAAAGCACACCGTACATAAAATATACACCAACGAACGACCATATAGTTCAAATCAAAGTTTTGAATCACACACTACGACTGATATCGTAAAAAAGAAATGACAACAAACACAGCGCTCACGGTGCCTGGGCTAATGTACTAAATTCAAAATGTCGACCGGAATCTTACAGAGATAATCTCTGGAATCTTAGGGTGCGGGAAGATGTGTTTTAATGCAGCTAACCTAACCGACCACTTTTAATATTTGAATTCATTTTTCCTGCACAAAAATAAAACTAATAGCGCCACCTCCTTAGCAGCAACGATAAGTAAATTGACCAGATGGAATATAAACACGTCGTTTTGTGAGGGGTTTGTAGTCAGGAGAAGATTGCGGAGGGGGAAGGCCCGTCATATTGCATAATGGATAACATCTTTGATTTCACAATATGATTACATTGCGAGAAGTTGAAAGTTGGTTAATTTATATATCGTTAATTTGGTTTTTGAGTGTTGTAGGTAAATCTGTTGTAATTTCTCAAAAGTTTATTTGTTTTAGAAGTAGAATGTGTGATTTTAAACCAGTGTGACAATCTGTAAAGCATGATATATTAATATATTATGGCATCGTGTTGACGCCGTCCCCGTTGCCTGATCTGAATTTTACGTGAATTAGAAATGTTTTGATTAATTTTGATCTCAAGGGCGGGGTTCCTGGCCTCGTGGCTGCAGGCAGGGACGCGTTGGCAAAGGGCTCCCCGGGCTGTTATGGCCTCCCAGGACGCCGTATTAATAAAAACACACACGTAATTTTAGCTGGTTTATTCCGTCGCACACTTTACACTTGACACGCTCACGTGACTGGCCGCTTCATCGTCGACCTAAGCTCCACGCACGCCACCCTCTATTGGCGGACTTTTTACGGCCACACGGTAACCCGGTGGCAAGTACGTTAATAGGGGTTGTTCCCGGCGAGTTGCGAGTGGGATGCTCGGGTGAGCGGTAAGTCTGTTCCTACCTACGTGAAAGTTTGCGGAACGCAACGTGAAATACGTGGACGACTGGTCATACAAAATTACTTAATACAAAACACTACACTACAGTCACTGTGGTTAGTCCCGGGTTCGGACCAGGTCCGGGTGTCCCACACAGGTGGTTCTACAATGGCGGCTACTCCGCGTGGTGGCTGGGGCCACATTACGCTGGGTACGGACGCGGCGGAATCCGGCAGGATATCGCGCCCGCGACCGTGGCACGTCCCAGTTAATGACTCGTCCTTACACTTAGGTACGCGTTTGGCGCAGTGCCGCCCCGCGTGGGCGATGAACTAATTCCCGAGGTGAGATTTCACTAGCGTGAGGCGCAGGTGCCACGGAGGGTCACCTAATTAATTACGTAGCACTCGAAAAGCCCTGTATCGGGCTGCACATTATATTTAAGGACCGTGCGAAATCTCGAACGGCCGATTCGGGTCGACCGGGGAGCTGAGTTAAACAGTTTGACTATAATTACCTATTGCAGTGACTGGTGAAGTTGGCGCGAAAGTTGAGAGCTCCCCGTGCGTGGGCTGCCGGCCCTGGCGAGTGCTGGATGGCGACTGACTAACCTCCCTGGCCACCGGGACCAGGGAGGGGGGAAGATTCCGCGGGAAACTGCGGAACGCGGGAAGATGATTTCGGCCAGTTTTGTGAATGATCCCAGTTTACAAAATGATTATTAAATTAACATTAATTATTAGTTATTTTACAAGTATTAGTTTTTGTTTGATTTATCGAATGCATGAACAAATTATTTAGTTGCGCAGTGCCACACCCGACTGGGTGCTTTGCACATGTAGGGGGCCGTGACTGACGTCACGCCGTTCGGGGCACTGCACTATGTTGCACGCACGGGCGCGTTCGAGGCGCGGCACTCATCAGGTGTTGAGGACACATAACGGCCTGTGCTCTCAGAGGGAGCACTGACGGCGGCGTCAGTGTGTTGCGTATGGTTGTGTGAATAGATGTTCTAGGAAAAATGAGAACCAGTTACTGAAGGAAAATCATAAGAAGATAACCTTTCACAGGTAAATGGTGTTTGATTATTTTAGTGAAAGGAAACATTTTGGTAAATATTACTTTGAGGGGCGCCTCCTTAAATTTTTTTTTTTCGAATAATACCCATAATTTGTGCAATGGACCTTCCACTATTTTTTTTACCAAAAGCGGAAATTCAAAATTTCTAATATTACATATTTGAAAAATTGACGTTGACGCCGACCGCCGGTACTCCCTCTGGTTCGCACAGGCCGTTATGTCACAACAACACTTACTCTTAAGTGCATCAAACACGCCCGAGCGTGATGTCCGCCGAGTGTACAAAAGTGCGCCGCGACGAACACCAAAGCGACGCCAGCGCCCGGCCGGGTGTGGCAATGCGCCGAATTAAATACGTAATTATTCTGTTCAAATCAAAAACAACCAATTTAATAACAATTTAAAACATAATTAATTCAAGGAAAATCATGTCTAATTGTTTTTTAAACATATATTGTGTAACATGTCTTTTAAGCCCAAAACTGGCCGGATCTGTTATCCCGCGCTCCACGCGTTTAGGCGCGAGGCCGCAGGGCAGTCTCGAACTCAGTTACCGTCGGGAGCTCGCAGGGGTCGGACGCTCCGCGAACGTTGAGCCATCAACTTGCGCGCTACATCCACATATCAGCAATAGTGTAAGTTTTAAAATCCTTCTTCCAGCCCGGCGCCGACCCCACCCAGTCGCACGATATTTCGTGCGACTCGTAACTAATTAATTTTTATCCCAACAGGGAATTTTACATATTTTACGTAATTCCATGTCCAGTTTAAGGACAGCGTAATTGAGGTACGCAGCTTTTCGGCTTCAAAACCAATTAATTGTTATCGTCGAAGACTCTTAGCAACGTGTGTCGAGTTCTTACTCGCTAACTTTCGCCTTTTAATTTTCATCATCTGTAAATGTGTAACGTGTAACATGCAATCTACCCGAGTATCTTCTGATTAATAAGTGACTGTAACGTGTATGATTCCAGCATACCGGGTTACGTACTTTTTCGGGACCTTAATATTTCGCCATAGGTTAAATTGCAAATAATTTTGAAACGTCCATTTGTATGTGCTGTTTTCAATGCTAACGTAACTGCCTGTAGAAGTTCTTGCAGCACAGGAGATCTGTGGCTATCCGCCGCGCCATTTACATTTATAATAGGCCACTGTATAAGTCCGTGTACAACACTTGGCAACCTATCCTGGTCGTGCTTACCGTTTACGTAGAAAGATACGCGTGTCGCAGCGGTTAGACAACAGAAGCGGCCAGTACCTGGACCAATGAGTGTATCCGTTCTGAATAAAGTGCAGTATCATGTCAAATCGTTTACCAGTTATTTATAAGGCGTCCTGGGTGGCCTGAACAGCCCGGGTAGGTTTCGAACTTCGACGCGCTCCTGCCTGCAGCCACGAGGCCAAAACCCCGTTAAAACCCCTGAGATCACTTTCAACATTAATAATCAATTTAAAAACTTAGACAGGCAGCGGGAGTGGCGTCAATGTTAATATGAAACTGTACAATACCTGTTAAGTAAAGTGTGCACAGACATTTATTGTTAATCTGTGTAGTTAGATAAGTGTAAATAAGAATTCGAAAACACCTTTATTGTGTGCAATGGACCTTCCACTATTTTTTACCGTAAGCGAAGATACAAAATTCATAATACTTTTGAGAAATTGACGTTAATATGATACCGTACAGGACCTGTTAAGTAAGGTGCAAACTGACATTTATTGCTATTCTGTGTAGTTAGGTAAGTGTTATCCAGCATACTTTTCTATTATGCTAACGTTTCTTAATTTAGTGTAACAACAAATTTCTTGATTTGCAGCTTGTTTTTACATTAATATTATTACGATGCTTAAATCACGACGTTGCTGTATTCTGAAGCTGTAGGTAGGTAGCCATTTCTTGTTTGCGAGTATCAAATGTTTTTTTTTGTAATTGGAGAATGTTGTCATGTGAGCGTGAGCCAATAGGTGATTACGTATTCATTAATAAGAAACGGTGGATGCATGTATGCATGTTTTGGACAACTTATATTTAAAAAGGTTGATGTTATCCCAACATGGCCTCTAAGCCCGTGCTCCGCACCGCTAACACGATCCCATTTTCGGAGCACACCCCCAGTTCAGCAGGAATGAGTCAGGTGAGCGCCTCGGGCGTGACCCCAATAGACTCAAAGAAACTTAAGGGCATGGAACCCCGGGGGCTCAAACCCATAAAACAATTTATTAAGGGAAAAGATATTAGGACAAAATTACTAATTCCCAAACATTAAACAAGTGCATCGTAGCCATTCCGTGCGAGCACCGCACGCACGGAGCAGACATCGAACCTCATTAACATTCACAGCGGCCACTGGCCTTAATTAAAGTGCCCATGACAATGATCAAGTCGGATTAGGAGAAATCACAATAATACAGTTCACAGGGAGACAATATGTTAATAAATTTACAGTCCACCAACTTGATGCCACAATTTAAATAATTAAATACTCTTGCCATCACCCGGAGTCTTGAACTCGATACCCGGGATGAGCCTAGTAGTTGCTGGTGTTTCTGTTGAGGTGTTTGTTCTCCGGGAGGGCGCCAGGCTAGTCTTAAAGCATCTATCCATTGTTGTGGTGGGTCATCGGCTACAGAGTGCACTACTAAGCTGCTAGGCTATTTGATGGCTGAACACAATGAACACACGCACGTAATTACCTGACGGTTTTTGAACGATGGGAAACGCAGGGAATGGCACATACGTCCTAGTTGATGACCCGTTGTCGACTGCAGTTGACGGCGGCCGGCCTAGGAGAGGAGGGCAGCATCAGCCTGCATAGGCTAGGCTAGGGGTGCTGTCTCGCAGCGGGGTAAGGTACTGGCGGGGTGAAGACCAGGCTTCACAGTCACAGGCGGTACAACGTCAAACGCCCCCCCCCCCCCTGGAGAAGCCCGGTCTTTCCCTGTGATCGGTACTCAGCAGCATGGTTGCACCCCTAGCATTGGCAGCACGTCCAAGCTGGAGGCACTTAGAGTGGCAGCAGCTGGTAGGACCCGCGCTCTGCTCACAGGTCATCCCGCTGTGTGAAACCGGGGGCTTCATCAGCATTGCGGGCGCCCCGGATTGTTCCCAGGTGATAGTCTGCGAGGTATTCCGGTGGCCGTCTGACCCGTTGGGGACGTCTGGTCAGGTTTTCATGTTGGCGGAGGTCAGTTTGGGTAGCCGACGTGGTCTCTTCACTTTCTGGAACCCTGGGTGATGCCAGACCACTCGAGTTCTGGTTAGTCCGGTCCTTCTCTGGTTCCATTGCGGGTGGTGCCAGCGCGTGGTCGCTGCTCCTATCAGGTGCGGTGTCTGCGCCTGTGAACAGCCTTGTTCGCATTTGTCGATGCATTTATCGCTGTGGGGTCATTGGCTCATCGAGGCCATTGTCATCCAGGTGGCACGAGTGCTGGGTTGGCCGGCGGGGCTGTTCGTTAGCCTCGTCGTTCGGCTCGATCACATGGTCAGTGAAGTGGGCGTCCTCCAGGGATGCCAGGTGGCCCCAGGCGCCCCGGGTCAGTCACACAGGTGCATCGGGGTCAGTCTCGTACGGTTCGGTCACAACCGGTGGTGTACTTGGTGCCTTGTCTGCATTTAATGTTGTTTCATCCGCCGAGACATCAGTGATAATTACTCGTGGTAATCGTTTGTGTCTGAGCCATCGGCGTGAGACTTGCCCACCGTTCTGGTCCTCGTCCGCCTCACCCTCAGGGGTGGTCGGATCGTCCAGTTCTCTCCTGGGTGCTGGGTGTTCTGGTGGAGTCAGTGTTACAGGCGATTCTGGGAGCCTGTCTCCCAGGAGTTTGGCAAGGCGCAGGTCATCACGATGAATCTTCTTCACCCGCCGTCCACCTAGGCGCACGAGGTATGTAGTTTGGCCCAGGTGTTTCTGTACCATGTAGGGGCCTCCCCAGCAGGGGGCCAATCCTGCGCAGTAATTACGTGGTGTGGCCGACAGGGGATGGACACGCACAAACACTTGGTCTCCTGCTTGTATGGTGGGTGGCATGTGGTTCGTCGTTGGTGTTATTTCCATCGCGTAAACTTTTTGTCGTTGGCGTGCTTTTTCGTGTGTGGCTGTGCAGTGGCGGTCTCGCTCTTCCGGTCCTTCTGTCGGGTGTGGTACTCCATGCAAGGCCCATTCACTGGGCAGGGGTAGATTGTGTCCCTGAACCATCTCGGCGGCTGTTCTACCAGTTGCCGCATTCACCCGACGACGCATGCAGAACAGGGCATCTGAAATGTGCCGGTCCCACTGTGCATGGTCTGAGCTGAGGAGTATACGCATTTGCGCATTCAGCTCCTGGTTGCGGCATTTGGTGGGGTTTGCCCGCGCGTGGTATGCGAGTGTAGTGTGGTGCTGTATTTGGTGGTCGTCGCACCAGGTCCTCCACTGTCGGCCCAAGAACTGGCTGCCATTGTCGGAGAGGGATGACTGCGGGTAGCCCCAACGCGGCAAGAACATTTGTGCCAGGATCTTGGTGATGGTGGTGGCTCGCACATTTCGACATGGATAGGCCTCTGTCCACCGGGTGAACAGGTCCGTTACTACCAGCAAGAACCTGTTCCCCCTCGGTGTTCGTGGATATGGGCCCATCACATCCAGCGCTATTGTCTGGAAGGCTGTGGTGGGTTGCCGTGGCCACTGCTTCTCCTCCCCATCTCGCCGTCTTGCCTTCCGTGATTGACAGACTTGACATTCGCGCACGTACTCGCGTATATCGCTGGTGACTTGGTGCCAGTGGTAATATTGGCAAACAGCCGGCTTCGTCTGGTCGGTGCCGGGATGGCAGGGTAGGTCGTGGTCATGGTAGAACCGTAGTACAGCTTCCCGGGCTTCAGGTGGTACGTACGTCTTCCAGTCCAATTGGTGTCCAGGTGTACGGCACCACACGGTCCCGTCTCGTACACACCAGGTGTCATGTTCCCCCATCGTCGCCTGTTGGCGCCGTCGATCGGCCTCTGGTGACTTCCCTTGGACTTCCAAAAATCGGTGGTGGACGTCGGCTGCTGTACTCGGTGGTACGTTGTCTTCCTGAGCATCGGCTGTAATCCACATGCATGTTTCATCTGGTTGGGCTTGCCTGTTTTGGTGGCTGGGTGGCAGCATATCCTCCCAGTCTTCATGGTCGGCTAGCTCGCTGTTCTCGTCTGGCTCGCGAGACAGAAGGTCGGGCAGCTGGTTGTCGGTTCCGGGGACGTGTTCGACTTCAAAGTCAAAAGATTGCAGGAAAAATGCCCACCGGATCAGCTTGCCCTTCCTACCCTGCATGGTGTGCAGCCAGGTCAGGCACCTGTTGTCTGTGCAGAGCGTAAATGGTTTTCCTTCCAGGTGCGGGCGGTACTTCTTCACGGCCCACACGACTGCCAGGCATTCCTGCTCGTTACTGTGGTAACGACACTCTGTCGAGCCAAACTTCGCACTCGCATAGTCGATGAATTGTCGGTCTCTAATTTGGTCCAGATGGAACAGCACAGCTCCCACCCCTAGGGAACTGGCATCGGTTTGCGGGTACAGGCGGAGCTCTTGGTCCACCCGTGCCAATGTGTGGCAGCTCGTGAATGCGGCCTTGATATGGTCAAAGGCATTTTGTGCGATCGCATCCCACCTGTAGCGCAACCGTGGTGACAAAAGGTCTGTGAGTGGAACAATGATATTTGAAAAGTTCGGTATATAGCTCCTTAACCAGTTAACAAGTCCCACGAAACGTTGTAGCTGTTTGCGGGTCCTCGGCACCTCAGCCTTCGCGATTTTCAGCAGGTGTACTGGTTGTGGGCTGTTGCCTGCCGCATCCACCAAGTGCCCTAAGAACTCGACTACGAGCGCCCCGACATGACACTTGGCTGGGGCGGCTGTTAGGTGATGTGTCGCGAGCCGCTCTAGGACGAGGGCAAGGTGGCGGATGTGGTCCTCCCATGTCTCGGAAAACACGATGACATCATTGAGGTAGGCTATAGCAATCTGTCCCACATACCCCTCTAGCACCCACGTCATCATCTCCTGGAAGGTGGCTGGCGCATACTTTAAGCCAAATGGCATGGCCCTGAATTGGAACCGCCACCTCGGTCCCCAGGCCGTATGGACACCTGCCAATAGCCAGCCTTGAGGTCAAGCGTGCTGAACACTTTGGCTCGTCCTAAGCCTGCGATGGCGGCCTCGACACTGATCTGGGGTGGAGGTGAGCTGATGGTGATGGCGTTCAGTGGCCGGAAGTCTACACAAAAACGCAGCTAGCCGACCTTTTTCGGGGCCAACACCACATATAAATTATAATGGCTATTGGAGGGCTCGATGACGCCATCCCGTAACATTTCCAATACCTGCTCTCAGACGGCGCTCTGCTCTCAGAAGCCATATCCCCTGGGTGGTTCATGAATAGGTTGATCATGCATGGTTGGGATCCAATGCTCCGCCACTGTGGTGCGTTGCAGGGGTAGGTGAGTGCAAACACATCCTGCCTCTCTTGAAGCACCTTTTCCACAGCTGACTGATGCTGCGGGGGTACATCGTGACGCAGTTGCGTCAGTGTAAGCGGTTTGCCAGGTGGTTCGGGTGTGAGAGCCCCGTGGCATACACTGTGTATCGCTCCCGGGTTCCCACATGGACTCGTACAGCCTTCAGCTCCACCACAGCATCATGCTCTGCTAGCCAGGGCTTTCCTAATACGAGGTCCTCATGCAGGTCCTCCACAACAAGGGCAAGAACTGTGGTCGACATTTCCCGAAGGCTTACCTGGAGTTCGGCTTGGACCACTGTCATCCCTGGCCGTGTAGTGGTCGCGAGGCGCAGCTCAGCGCAGTGGGGTTGGAGTGCTCCCGGGGGTAATAGGTTTGAGGCGACAAACACATGGCTCGCACCTGTGTCGACCAGTGCCGCCGGGATGTGCAGCAGGTGGTCGTGTGGCCGGAACAGTTGGCCCAGCGTTGGTGTGGTACCTGGCATCATCCCGATAGGTGGTGGTGCAGGTGGCATTGAGGGCATTGGTCCTGTGGCTGGTGATGCTGTTAGAAAGGATGGTGCCAGTAGCACTGCTGGTAGTGTTGCTGGTGGTGCCAAGAGTGAGGTTGCAGCAGGTGGTGCCCTGGCTGAGGTCATGGCAGGTGGTGCCGAGAAGGAAGTTGCGGCAGGTGGTGCCGAGAACGGCGGCAGGTGGTGCCGAGAAGGGAGTTGCGGCAGGTGGTGCCGAAAAGGGAGTTGCAGCAGGTGGTGCCGAGAAGGGAGTTGCGGTAGGTGGTGCCGAGAAGGGAGTTGCGGCAGGTGGTGCCGAGAAGGGAGTTGCGGCAGGTGGTGCCGAGAAGGGAGTTGCGGCAGGTGGTGTCGAGAAGGTTGTGACAGATGGCGCCATTCTCGCGGGGGGGTGGGCCCCTCAATCCCGCACCCCCCCTGGTCCATTTCCCGACTGCGGCACTGTCTGCTGCTGGTGTAGTGGTGGGGGAAGTGGGTATTCACTGTGCCAGTGATATGCCCCAGTGGCGCAACCCCGTTGGCACTGAGGTGGCCGCTCATGGTTGTGTTGCGACTGGTTGTCCCGGTGGCCTGGCTGTGTGGTGCTCTGGCGTGACGCCAGTGCATCCTCGATGGCCCGCTGCCGCCTGGGTGATGGTTGAGGCTCACTCGGCCTGGCTTGGTGGTTGATCACTGGTGTGCCCGGTAACGCTAGGCTGTGGTACCCCCGGTCTGTCATTGATGGGTTTCGGCGCCACACCATCTTGAGGTATCTTTCAGTGGCCACTGCCTGTTGCAAATAGTCTTCTACCGAGGTGTGTTGGTAGCAGCGGAGGAAGGGCTGAAGCTCATCACGCAGCAGGGTGGTGGCACTCGGCAGCGCTGCCGTTGGTTCTGTGTTCGGCATTATCTGCCGAAACAGCTGCAGTTTGAGGGCGACAAACTGCTCCACTGGTTCCCCGTCTCGCTGCTGTCTCCCGTAGAATTGGGAGGTACACTGTACCATCACCTCTCCTGTGTCAAAACACTGCATGAACTTGGTGGTGAACTCCGGCCACAGCATTCCGAACTGGCCCCAGAGGCTCCACCAGTGACGTGCCACGCCCCGCAGCTGCTCACTCGCACATTCTGCCCATTCGTCAGGTGGCATTACCGCCCTCGCTAGTCGCACCTCGCATTGCGGTAGAAACTCGCCCGGGTTCTCCTGCGGCAGTCCACTGAACCTTGGTAGTGTTGCTCTACCCGTGTTCGTCACCATTCGCGGTGCCCCCCATGAGGTGCTCAGGTCGGTCAGCGATGTGTGTTCCCGTGCTTGCCTTGGCTTCTGCTCGCGCTGTGCGCAGTTTTCACACTCTGTTTTTTCTATTTTATCTGATGGGTTTCCCGTGGCGGTGTGTGTGATTGGTGCTGTAGTCACTAGGGCAGGCGGTGCAGTTGGTGGCAGCCCCGCTTCGTCCTTCCCTGGCCACACAGGATTCCATTTCATTTCCCATGTGTACTTTACTGCTTCCTGCTTGATCGGGAATTCTAAGGTGTCGGGTATGCATCTGTATGTGTTATGCAACAGTAGTGTCCCTGTTAATAGGTCCATGCCCTTAGGTAGGTGGCAGTTTGCACAGACTGTGGTTGAAATGTGTGGTAACATTTTACCGGTGAGTAATTGTGTTGTTGATTTCACTGGTAGGTGTCAGTTTATTTGGTGTAGCTAATATAATTTAGAAGGATTAGATCGCATAACAATTTTTACCAATATAAAATAAATTCACACATAATGTCCGGTGATGTTTGTGTAGTCGGGGTGAGGACTCGTGCACGCGCACTGGAGGGAGAGATGGCGCGGTAGGCCGCTGCCCGGATGACCGCACAATGAGTAGAGTGATAGCTCCGGCTGGTGGGAGAAGCAGGTTGGGGCGTAAAGGAGTTCTCGTGGTGAAAGCGAGGGGGGGGGGGGGGGAGGTTGTGGGCAGCTGCCCGGATGGTCGCACAAAGAGAAGAGCGTTAGCTCCGGCTGGTGGAAGGGGGAGGTCGGTCTAGCTCTTTTTGAATGTCCAGAAGTGAAAGGGAGCCTTTGTCCGCTGTCCTGGTCGCGCCTGCCTGTCTAACCCCAATATTCCTTCACACGCACTGGTTTCCTTGGTGTTGGCGAATTGCGGAAAAACACTGGAAATATTAATTTTTGTCACATGCATGGGCACCAATTGCAGTCACCCGGGGTGAGCCTAGTAGTTGCTGGTGTTTCTGTTGAGGTGTTTGTTCTCCGGGAGGGCGCCAGGTTAGTCTTAAAGTGTCTAGCCGTTGTTGTGGTGGGTCGTTGGCTACAGCGTGCACTACTAAGCTGCTAGGCTATATGGTGGCTGAACACAATGAACACACGCACGTAATTACCTGATGGTTTTTGAACGGATGGGAAACACGGGGAATGGCACATCCGTCCTAGTTTATAACCCATTGTCGACTGCCGTTGACCGCAGCCGGCCTAGGAGGGGGGGCAGCGTATGCCTGCATTGGCTAGGCTAGGGGTGCGGTCTCGCAGCGGGGTAAGGTACTGGCGGGGTGGAGACCGGGTTTCACTGTCACAGGTGGTACAACACCACTCTAACACAATTGTTAAGCCTTAAGCGCCCAATTACTAGGTGCTACCTTTTAATTGGGCACCTGGAACGTGTTTTTAGATTATAGTAGAGCAAATTAAGTTAATGTAAGTTTTTGGCCCCGGCTCACAAATGAGGTGAAAGTTGTCCTCCCTTGCGAGGTGGCCATGTTCCTCAGTCTCCAACCACTCCGCGCCGGGTCAAGACGTGTGTCCGTGAGCTGCCTTCCACTTTGTTACACCGATCGTTTATTCTGTAGTCACTTTAATATCTAAACCTTTTCTTTTTACTTCATTGCTGCTCACGTCGACTCGGTGTGTATTTTCCGGACCCGGGCTTATCTCCACCGTTTTCCTTAGTGGTTCCACACCGTGTCGCGGACCACGCCATGTATGGCACTGGCCGACTCCAGCCAACACGCTTTCGCAAAACAGCTGCGCATACGCCTGCCAGCTGCAACTTCAAGTAAGTGTAAGGTGTAACATAGGGCCATGCTCACTGAGCCCCCTAAGACAGTTAACATTCGGTACTGGCCGTCTCCAGAGCACTCTTTGCGAGACTTCTGCAACGAATTCATTGTGTTATATTAGTGTCGTGTTTTGTTCTGTAATAAGCGAATGTTAATGTAACTGTACAACGGCTCGGACGCCGCATAGCGTATTCGCATAGTGTTTGTAGCGGTTCTGCCACCGCATAGATTACGCATAGGGAGTACCGAGTACCCATGCGTACCACCGGAGAAGTCCGTTAATTAAACGCAAATCAACATAACCGGTGCCGCTTACAATTATTTCACGCCACCCTGTCCTCCACACAGCCGAGCGGCCTCAGAAAAGTTCATGTTAGACTTCAAGCCGCGTACCTGGCGGGGCACGAAGGGGCAGAGTTCCCACTACCCATCACCAACGGCCTAGTGTTCCACTAGCCTGCACCGCGATGCCCGTAGCGCCTGTCAGGTACTTCCCGGGCCTTCTACAGAGGCCGGGTGTGGGCAAGGTCAAATGACTACATTATAAATACTTTATAACACTGCGGATGGTTAGTTAGGTTATTATAGCGACATTAAAAATACTGTCAAAATATTTTAATGGTTGTTTAGGAATTTCTAATTTAATATGTAGCTATCCTGACCTAACAAACCATTCACACAATCTCCCAATTTTTTTAATGTAGCTATACTAACATAATTAACCGTCCAAAATCATTATTTTAATGATTTTAATGGTTTTAGAAGTATAACAACATGTGTGTGTTTGTTTGTTGTTTAAAACAGCTGTTTATGTAAACAATTTCTCAGATACATAGGCGCCATATTTCTTAGTGAATGCCAGCTTCAAGAAGTATCGGTTATGTTCCATCTGGTCCATTTACTTATCTCTGCTTAGCAACAAAATAACAGTGGCGCTATTATTGACACTGTCGAAATAATAAAGTTAATAATTCCACTTAAGGAATAACTAAAATACTATAGAAATTAGCTTAATCCTATTCTTGAACATTCGCTAGCAGAATTATGAATTAGAATGACATCATAAACTGTAGGAATTATTACGCCTCCTTCTTTCCTGGCAGAATCGCAATTCCATAAGATTTTTGAGATTTTTTTGTTCTTCGGAACTTCAATTAGTAGATAAATGACAATTGTTTGTCATAAATTCTTAAAAATCGTGGTGAAGGATGGTAAAATTTTAAATTTTGTAAAATAGTGAAGACCAGCAACAACTTATTCACCTCGTTATATTATTTAAAATACAAAGGGGGCCCCCAAAAAAAAACCTGACTGAGAGTGTGCTGCCATTCTTATACATAGTAGATAGAGAGTTCTTCCGCTAGATCAAGGGAAGTAGATACCTTCACTAAACAGCTACCGAGACGGCGTCAGTTTTTAGGTTAAAGTTTCATTGTAGTGACGCCGACCGCCAATGTTCCTCTATGTCGCATATACCGCTATGCCTCATCAATGCCACACGAAATCGTGTGCACCGAATGCGCTCGGGCGCGCACCGCAGTGTAGAAAGTGCAACAGGGCGAACGCCACGCAATTAGTGCTACGTCGGCGGAGGAGACCAGCCTGGTGTGGCATATCCCTCCGCCGAACTACAAAAATGTTTATGTATTTTTTCCACAGTAACATATTAGACTTTATTTTCATTGTTTAATATTTTATATTTTCCAAAATTATGTTTCACCGTGCGCCTTGTCCCAAACCTGGCCGGTTCAGTTTCCCGCGAAAATCACGCGTTTTCCGCGGGAGGGCTGGCGGGGTGGTGGGTCACGCGCGGTGAGAGCGGCAGTATCCTTCTGGAGCTCACAGAGGCCGGCAGCCTCTGCGCGACACGGGACCAGCATTTCTTATTTTCACTGTAATGTAGTTTTCAATAGTTGTATAATTCCGTAAACCTTTTCTTCCAGTCCCATGGTCGGCCTCGACTTACCGAGTGGTATGTAACCTAATTATTCAGTGCTACAGGATGAGCGTTCGATGTGATACTGAAGTACTATGTACGAACTGCGAGATGGTACGTCGGCGCTTCACGCGATATCCTAGCCAATTGGCTGTGATTTTACATTTCACATAATTGAATATTTTACTTTGTTTCTCCCAACCATAAATGATAATTCTTTGTAAAATAACATTTCTATTAATTGCTCTATGCAATAGTGCTTTGAATTTGAGGCCTTACTTGCAGCGCTCGAATTTAGAGTCAAAGAACGCAGTCGCGCAAAAAGTGTAAAGGCAGCGAACACTAGACTCCCTAAGCAGGACAGGACGATGTAAAAAATAATATAATACATCACTGCCTGGCTCATGTTTAATCTCTCTGCGTTTGCACCATGGCATAGGCTGGGTACTGTTACTACATACAAGTTTACACTAACTGAATATCGCAACCTTACATTAAAACAAAATACAATTAAAATAATAATAATACTGATACAATTTATGCTTAAATTTGCAAACTGTAACCAGTCCAACTGTTTACAGTCATATTATTATTATTTTGATTATTATTGTAACATTAATTGTATATTTCATGAGCCGATCTTATGTATTTAATTATTTTATTGTAAAGAGGACAACCAAAGTTTAACATATATAACACATCTAATTTCCAGAGACAACACACTTTTTAACTTCGGGGCCCTCTAAGCACTATTCTTTGGAAACTTTATTCATTTGCCTTAGTTCAGCACTCTTACACGCTAATATCCAAGTTTTATTTCACTCAGTGGCGGTTATTGCATTAGAGCACACTCGCACGTGAACCCCCTCACCTCATTTAAATAGGCGCCTACAGTAATACTTAAATATCATACACATCGAATAATAAATAAATGCAACCCATTTGGTCTTATAACCATTAGCAATATTTTCCAAAACCGCCGCTATAGAGTAAGCGCAGCTTGCCGCTGCTTTGTTTGCTGGGATCGCACGTGCGATGATGGCTAGGCGGGCGACGGCGCGCCGCTTGGCTCGGAGCGACGTGGTGGGGGTAGCTCCCCATAAGCCAGCCTAGGAGCACAGTCCAGTCGTGCGCAACACTATCCTGTGCGCGGCGCGACATTTCTTGTCCTGTTTCTCCCATTTTTGCTCGCTCTTCGAGAATGATGACGGCGCTGTTTGCCATGTGTTATTGTTCTACTTTAGTGCGTTTAGTGCGACGTTTAAAAAGTTTGTTTTAACTACTAAGTTAAGTTACTCGTTATGGCCTTGAGTAAGTTAACAGTCTCGGACATAAAAACACTGGTTTTCTCTAAATTGTCATTGGAGAGGAAAATCTAAATAAAACAAGCAGGCAGGCCAATGACTAAAATTACTATAGTGCAAGTGACTAAGTCAAAAAATAGGGAGTTCAGGAGAGAATTTAAGCAGGACATTTACGAGAAAAACTCGTGGATCTGTGGATGCGAAGAAACCCACCGGCTCTATTGTTTTCCCTGCCTGCTCTTCGCGAAACGAAGTGGTGAATCTAGTTCTGTAAGTTTTGGCGTCTCAGATTTGTCTCACTTAAGTCAAAAAATAAAGAAGCATGAGAGTGCAGAAACACATCTGAATTCCGTCCGGGAGTTTCATCTTTTGGGGTAATTAGACATTCGCCAACAACTTGATTGTGCCTACCGTTTGAACATTAAACAACATAATGAGCAAGTTACAAAAATTCGTTATGTCTTGTCTAAAATTATAGATTGTATAAACATTTGCGAGGCGTTTGAACTCGCGCTGCGAGGTCACGACGAGACACAAGAATCTGCTAATCCTGGAATTTTTTAGAGGGTTAGTTAATTTTTCAGCAGAGTTAGACAAATCTTTGAAAGAACACCTTGTAATTGCAACTGTTTTCAAAGGGCCTTGTAAAGAAATCCAAAACGTTATTTGCTAGATTGCATGCTTAAAGTCTGCCAAGAATACATCAAAAAATAAATTTCATGTGCAAGTTTTGTTTCAGTGATTGCAGACGAAACGACAGACATATCATCTTTATTCCAATTGGTTATAGTTTTTCGCTATGTGTTACCTAACGGGCAAGCAGTATAACGATTCTGGCAGTTTGTAAATCCTCCAGGACATGATGCTGCGTCAATCGCAGAATGTATTCGCATTGTTTTGGAAAGTATTGTTGACAAACCCGATAAATTGATATCACAGAGTTATGATGGGGCTAGTGTAATGAGTTGGCATCACAATGGTGTTCAGGCCATTATTCAAAAAAATTATATATAGGTATGCGCATTACGTTCATTGTTATGCGCATCAGTTGAATTTAATTGTGGCACAATCTACAAGCCAAAACCAACAAGTCCGTGTATTCTTTTCCAATTTGAGTGATATAATTAACTTCTTTAGCCACTCACACAGAGATTTGCTGTTCTTGATGGCGTTGTTGGCAGGAGAATTCCTCGTGCTTCTTGTACAAGATGGAATTTTAAGAGTATTACTGTTAACACGGTGTACGAGTACAGAAAACAACTGATTGAATGCATGAAAAAAATTGAGTCGTCATGCAAGCAGTCAACTTCAATCAATCAGTCGGGAGCTATTCGGCGTATGTTGAATGATCCAGTGTTTGTATTTTGGCTGACAGTTTTTCACAATATAATGCCGCACGTAGACATTTTGTTTAATCAGCTACAAAACAGAAGCATCGATGCCGATAAAGTCAGGAAACATGTTGACAGTTTTCGACTTTCATTTGAGAAAGAAAGAGAGAATATGGATAAAGTGAGAATGCGAACTGAAATGTCGGTGCCAGAGCAGCATTCTAAAAAAAAGAAAGAAAGTGGAAGATGTTCATGTAAATAGAACTGTTGCAGCCAAGGAAGTATGTGATGTGATTACTAATCAAGTAAAGGAGAGGTTTTCTTTCACAACATATTATTCTGCGGTATGCCTTTTTGATCACGTCCGGACCACCCGCTTCGGGGGGGTGGGGGGGGGGGGGTTGGTTCGGTGATTCTTTATAAAAAAGCCTAATGCTGTGAACCCCCATTTTCAAAAGGCACCAGCCGCCACTGATTTCACTATGCAGTTAATTTGGTTTGCTGATTGCCCTATATCTCCTTGGTTGCTAGGGACGGAAAATAAATAGTGAGAAGGAAGAAGGGAGAGACGCCATCGCCATCTTGCAGCGGGAAGACGTTTCTCGGGCTGGGGCGAACCAAAGCCTTGGTCATCCGCGGTCGTGTGCCATCTAGAATTATCCACACTATTATTTGTGAGAATATTTCTGGACTGAATAAGTCTCAGATAGGGAGTATCGGCGACATATAGTGCCAACTTCCGCGTCGGTCCCGTTCGTCCCCGTAGTGGTTCCGGACGACTGATGTTAGCGCCAGCTACGATCGGCCACGACGTTTGGTGAGACCGATCCAAATTAAAACAGACTTTTTAGGACGAGAGGGAAGTCGATTCTTCAGCCAGACACCCGGCTACTTCAGATCTTCTGTAGTTCGCCAATTACAGCTTCCAGCGTCGCAGCAGACCACCTGGAGGTCCTAGGAAGAGAGCCTCAAGCCTCCGACAGATTATAGCTAGACCCGGCATGGTAGTCGATGTGTTCCTGTGACGTCATTTACATCTACTTACCGACACCTAGGTCTAAACAAAATGATAACATACACAGTAAATTATTTTGGTTGTTCCTCTCACTGAATTACATGTTAACAGTAACTTCACATCGATATCAAAGAACTCATTAAAATCGTATGTTTTCCAGCTATTGCTAGTTCATTTACAGTAAATGTCAGTTACGTATAAAACAGACTGGGTCATAGGTAATGCAAATTTCCACTAGTCACACAACACTACCTAATTTATTTTTAATAATTACTCTCCTGCCAGTAATACAATGCAGTGACGTGGTAGCTGGATTAGCAGTCTGGGTAATCGATACAGCAGCAGCGTTCCTGAGATATGCTGCGGAGAGAATAGGCGCCAAAACTCCGCAAGAACACCAATAGTTTAGAAAACATTTAACAAATATATTATTCGTACTAATAGTTCTGCAAAAGTCATCGATGATCACGTAGTTGTCTTTAATGTGTTCCACACGTCCCCATTTATAGATTTAATCTCGTCAAATTGGTCCAAATTGTAATGCAATAGTCAGTGCAGAATACCATCACCACACCATAAAAGAGTTAAAATCTCACTTCGAGTAAATCCAGTTTGTTCGCACAGCCCCAATAGAAACGCAAAAAGTTTAGTTCGGTGAGTTAACAATAAACGTGCCTAATAACATCGCAGTTCATAACCACTTATGTCGCTCTGTTTTGTTCCACCAAATGCTCAACCCGATGTTCGGTTGATAATAGAAAGGTGCGTCGAGGCTTACTTTTATGCATGCAGTATCGTCAAGGGCCACCCGGGCTGGCCTCTCCTCGTGGCGTTGGTGAATGTGGTACGTCTCTCCATGGCTGCAGCCAAAACACTTGCTTCCGCAAGCCGATGTGCGCGCGACCAGCCGCTCGCTCGACCCCCTCGCCGGCCGCTGTCCGGGCTTGATCACACCTCTCGTGATGTCAGACCGCTCAGCGCGCCGCGCGGTGAGCACTCGTAGCAACACAAAACAGCAGAGCGCTAGTGTCCATTGTGTTGAACCACATTCCAGGGCATGTTTTAGGCAAGACCAAGAAAAATATCCATAATTAAGCATTTAAACAAACAATATAAACCAAATCAATTAAAAGACGTTAAAATTACAAATTAATTTAAACCAAAAGGTAACGGAGGCGTATCAAACGCCTCAAATTTATGATGTAAAGGAAAAAGACAATCTGTCGATTGGAATTATTTATTGTAAGAAAATTTTATTAATGGTAGAATGTTTTATGACATCAAAAGTGTAATGAAAATGAATTACTGTTAATAATACATTAAGGTAATGAAATGAAATATTATTCAAAAATACTGACTACATAATTAAATATGAATGCACATCAAGAAATTGTGAAATACAATTATAGTTTGCTACGATGTGATATATGAAACTAGCTGGAACTCAAGATATGTTGAAGTTAGTCAACTAACTACGTTTTCAGAAGTGGAGCTACAAAGACTCAGTGGTGTAGCGTAGGTGGGGCGGAGGGGGCGGCCCGCCCCGGGCGGCAGCCCGCGGGGGCGGGTCGCCGGTGAAGCGGGTTGAGATCTGATCTATGATTCATTCATAACATGTGTCAGACACACTATAATGTTCCATTTTTATCTAAAATTATGCGCACCAACTATTTTTTAATATTTATTTAAAAGAAAAACTGCGAAATCACTGACAGAGCTCTTTATAACGTTTGTTTGTTTACATACGAACGGCAACATCGCATCGCGCCGCGCCGCCCGGCGCGCGCGAGCCAAGTTGAGCGGCACTCCTTATTATGTTAATTACTCATACAAAATCTTATGTTTCACGCGTCGGCCCGTGTCGATGCCTTTCTTTCGCACTCATTGAATTTAGTACTACGCATTGTACTGTAAAGTTTGACCTTAACCCAGGGCAAACCAAACAACTTCCGCAAACCGGGACACAGTAAAACTCCTATATTGCCCCGTACCGCGAGCGCAGGTAAACCGAAAAAAATATTAAAACCCAAACTAATAGCAGGCTTAAAAAATACTAATAAGGTTGTGAACAGTGAGAGGAGGCAGCAAGTTAAAAAGACACAAAATTTATATGACAACATTTAATAAATATATATATAATAAAATCGTTTCATCACAAATCGGCGCATCCATCATAAAATACATACCCTATTACTATTTATAAAAAAATAGCTATATAATAATACTAAAAAAATACTTTAACAATTTCCCCAAAAAATTATAATTTGATCATATACTTCGGAGCTCCGAAAATTAAATATAATTACCAAAAAGACATTAAAATATATAAGAACATATTAATACAAATACAAATATAGATACGCACCGGGCGTATCACCGCTGTAAATACCAATTAACTTAGGCGAAATCTAGCAAAAAATTGACACACCTTAACATGCAAATAAATATACCAAAAATTTAGCAAATTACAAATTATGGGTTTACAAGCCCTTCTCAGTCATTTTCTAACGGTCGACGCCTTTTTTCTTCTAGGTCTGGCAGGGATTGGGTGAAACACGCTGAACGTAAAATCCCAGTTTCAGTTTTATTAGTCCGTTGATTTAAATCCCAAAAATCCACAAATTATAGTTTCGCACCAGGGGTCAACGGGGCAGTGGCACGGCTGGCACTTCCTTTTTGACGTCGTGATGTCCAATCACCAAATACACTCGTTTGCTCACGAGTGTTTTTAATGGCAAACCCTTGCCATTATACGTTACCGTAGCTGCAGGTAATTGTACGGATATGACGAATCCTTCGCCATACCGTCTTGGAGTTTATTTCGGCGCACATAATTCATCCTTGGAAAATCCTCGCGATATTCACACACGCCTCACCAACCATTCGCGTTCATCGTACCAAAGCGTTCTAAATTATATAAATGAACCCCGTTCATATTCAAAAAGGAACACTCGTATACAGTTACTTCGTGGTGGAACCATCACCATGGCCAACCCGCGTTTTACTTCACGTGCGCGCCCGCCTGGGCCTACCAGGCGACTCCGCTCGCCCGTCTCACCTGACGTCACACAATCAGCTGTTCTGCTCGCGCGCCGTCTAGCGCAGCGATTACCAACATATTCGGTAGTGTCCTCGAACTTTCCAGACCAATTTAATAACTTAAAATCTTAAACCTAAAAATAATAACACTAAACAAGAATTACAAATTTCTTTTTTAAAACAACATAAGTAGTTGGAAATGGGGGGTTCAAGCACAGGCGCAGGAGCCAGGAGCCCGCCATCTTGGATGACGTCATCGGCGGCCATCTTGGATGACGTCATCGGCGGCCATCTTGGATGACGTCATCATGACCTTTGACCTTGACCTTGTCAATCTATGCTAATCTATGCTAATCTATGCCAATCTATGCCAATCCATATGCTAATCTATGCTAATCCATGCCAATCTATGCTAATATATGCTAATCCATGCTAATCTGTATGCCAATCCATGCTAATCCATCCGCCATTTTGTATTTCTAGAAATTTCCACCAACTTCGAATCATGACGTCACCGTTGCACTTTGTGTCACGGGCGCCATCTTGGATTTGAATTTTTTTTTTTCGAACTTTGAAATTCGATGTAAACATCAACCGCCATCTTGTTTTCGTCTGCTGGTGGCCGCCATCTTGTTTTCGTCTGCTGGTGGCCGCCATCTTGTTTCGTCTGCTGCAGGCCGCCATCTTGTTTCCGTCTGCTGGAGGCAGCCATCTTGCGACGTCATATAGTTCTGTTGGTCGCCACCAGATAGCAGCAGGGATTATTTTATTTTTTTCCTTTAACTAAAATAATTTCAGTGCCGAGGCTGGGATTCGATCCATGGGACGTGAAAACGTCCGGGATGTCGTGGTTACGAGGCGGACACCTTGACCACTAGACCACGAGACCAATTGGGATATGGTGGAATAAATAATCTATATATGCCATGTACTGACGTCAAGTTTTATGATAAAAGGGGGGAGGGTGTCTTTGCCTTCCCAAATGCATGAAATTCAAATTATTATTATACCATCGCCATCTTTAATTCCAGCACAGACTACCAGATGGCGCCAAATTCAAAAATTAGTTGCCAGAGGCGCCGCCATCTTGGTTCTCAAGTTGGCTGGTAGATGTCGCTAGTATCGCGCGCCAAATTCAAAAATTAGTTGCCAGAGGCGCCGCCATCTTGGTTCTCAAGTTGGCTGGTAGATGTCGCTAGTATCGCGCGCCAAATTCAAAAATTAGTTGCCAGAGGCGCCGCCATCTTGGTTCTCAAGTTGGCTGGTAGATGGCGCCACCGTCGCCATATTTTAGTTCATACAATCGATACCAGATGACGCCACCATCGCCATCTTTAGTTCCTAGTGTTGCTACCAGAGTGTGCCACCGTCGCCATCTTTAATTCCTAAAGTTACAGCCGGAGCGCGCCACCATCGCCATCTTTAATTCATAAAGTCGCTACCGGATGGCACCACTGTCGGCCATCTTTAATTCAAGGTATTGTCGCCGGATGGTGCCAAGTTTGAATTTAAAAACCTACAAGTGTTATGCAATGTGTAACCAGTCGAGATAAGTTTGGAACCTGTAGCCATATTATTATTATTTATTAATGTATGTTTATTAAATATGATAGAGTATTTATAAAATATTGGTGTTGTGTAGAGTCTCTCTCTCTTCTCGTAGTGGCGGAAGACATCTCGAAGGTAGTGTTAGAATTTATGTATTAAAGCAATCACTCTAGCTGAGGAGACTAATAACTTATAGTTACAATTCAATAATAGCGGCAATTAAGTGTTTTGAAATTAAAGCAAACAACGTAAATGTTAAACACATATTTATTTAAATCATATTACAAACAGCAAGGGGTAAGAACAATCGATGATTTAAAAGAAGTGAATAACGAGTAATAAAATCACATAATATTCACACACTACACATCATAGTGACAAAGGCAACATTAACTCGAGACCCAATTATACATAGTAGTATGGGTGGTCGAATAGCCAGAATTTAAGTAGCTGAACATTACAATGGGCGCAATGGAATTTGCCATACAGTTTTATACATTTATCCAGGCGGTTTCCATAAGTCTTTAAAAGTTTGTTGAAGCTAGGACAGTTTCTTTCATTATGTAAATCAACAATGTTGGCACTGCACAGTTCACTAAAGATACTTTTTTGTTTGTCTCCTAGGACGTATACTACATCTCCTTCTTCAGGGTTGACGATGTCACATAACACTGATGAGATTTGGTCAAAGCTCACTTCACCTTCGTTCCACGAGAGTCCATGCACTTCATAAGTCAGTTTACGATTCTCGCTTTGCGACAGCCTGTCTAGTTCGGACCAGTCACATGGTGGTTTGAATATGTATTCATAGGTCCTCAATACATCACCGTCCTCGATGAACATTGCTGCAAGTTGCTTAACCACATACCCCTTTTGTGATGTGAGGCACTGAATGTTGCAGAGAAATAATGACATTTTTTTGTCAGTACTCACGATAACTGATGTGTGAAGCTGTGCTAGCTCTGCAAGGCTGATGCTAGTTCTACAGGTATGACTGCAAGGCTGCAGTGCTGATGTTGTCTCTAGGATGCTGAATGTCAGACTGGTTGTAACAACCCTTGGTGTCGTAGTACACACAAATTTACAATTCGTCTTCATCACTATCCCCCAAGCCACTATCCGTTCCTTCATCCACATCTTCGTTCACCTCTTGCGCTTCCTTTGCGGCCTCGATGCAGGTCATAACAGCATGATATAAATAGGTAATAAATACCTCTTCCTCAGGGAACTCAGTGAGAATGTTGAGGGTGGAGGATGTAAGGTGGTAATGTATATCATTAAAGTCCATACCTATGTAGCGACGTACTACATCCATTACAAATTCCCGAACATCGTCCATCGTAACACTGTTTAAATTACAATCGCAAACACTCTCCGCGTAAACACTGGTGGAAGCCATGATGATAGGAGCGTGGTTAGAAGCAGACTACCACGTTAGTGGAGCGATGCTGTGAGACCCCAGAACTCGCTCTAAATATCCTGCACAACACATTCCATTAGCCCGGGAATGTCACAAACAACATTTACAAATACCCTGAGTGGCTCTGTGTGTTTCCTCCTACCCGAACACGCGCTGTTGTGAAAGCCTCTTCCCAAGCACAGACGTCACTCCCGCAGCAGACAAAACAGGCGTATGCTACAGGAGCTAGAACAATTGAATAGCCAAATATATATTTAGACTACCCAACTTCATAAATGACATGAGACAATTCCTGTGCGATAATCATACTTTAAATAATGCAATGTATGTATAAACAATAATCATGACTAAGTACTTGAAAAAAAAATGTAAATGAGGTGTTATTCACCTTTAGCGCTTCTCGATTTCTGTATCTGCTACCCACGAATTAAACTGAGACGGGAAACCCCACCATTTCACAAAAGACCGGCCATTTCTTCGTTTGAGAACTTTTTCCACCAAATATGTGTCCGGATACATCGTAGGCTGGATCTCTTCAGCATAGAAGCCACCACGAATAGGCTTGTGGTCCAAGTCTTCGAGGTAGTAGGTCCTGGGTTCCGATTCACGAACATGTGTCACACGGAAAAGTTCAGAACTCCAATTCATCGTGAAACCTTTCTCAAAGACACCTTTCTGCTTGGAGATTCTCACAATGTCACCAACATTAGCTTTATGCTTGCGTGTATCTTTCTTCTTCGTGTTGGTGAATACAGTCCCAAGCAGACGATCATCCTTTACATCTTTAGGCTTCATTTTCGTGGTAGAATGCACTGTGGAATTATATTCACTTATAAGTTTCGACAAAAGATCCAACCATTTGTAATTACCATTAACTGTGAACTGACGCCACATCTTGGTGCGCAATGTTCTGTTAAACCTTTCTACTACAGAAGCTTTAACATTACTAAATGTGGAGTAGTGATTGATACCATGCTTTTTCATCAAAGCCTTGAAGGATGCATTGTAAAATTCCTTGCCAAGATCTGTCTGTAGGTGTGACGGTATGCGCCCATCACGCAGAATGTCTGCCATAGCCTTGGTTACATCGGCTGCATTCTTCGATTGTACAGGTCTGGCCCAGGCAAACTTGCTATACACATCGATGACTGTTAGCATGTACTTGAAGCCCTTGTTTATTCGTGAATATGGAATCATCTCAACAAGGTCTGCCTGAAATAAATCATTAAGACCATACACTATAACCTTACGACGTTTGTAGTTCCGTCTTGCAGGAGCATGAAGCTCTCGGGCAATCCCAGCTTTACTCATGATATGTAACCTGCTTCACGCAGTTCTTCCAGAATAGAGAGTATTTCGTTATCGTGACCACTATGTCCGGCTGATTGTGAAGCCAGTAACAAGCGAAGTCGAGAAACTAACTCGTTTGGATCATCCCAGTAAATATAGTCTCTTTTGCGCTTCAAATCAAATGTTTTTTGCACTAGTCCACTACCTTTCCGCTGCGACCCGATACCTCCAAACATGTGGTATATAATGCCGAATTTTGGATGTTCCAATGTCTTATACTGTCCAGTCAAAGCATTATTATTTTTAAAATATCCATTCGTGATTTCAAGTAAATGTCTATACTGTTTTAAGGCCATGTCGGAGTATACAGATGGATCTCGTGTGAATAGTAGTTCGTATAAGCCAGGTGCAGCCCGAAAAACTTCATCATTCACACGTACCTCACTTTTGGGGAGAAAGAATATTTCTGAATTTCCTATAAACCATCTGTTTTTGCGACGATATACTCCATATATGACATCATTTACTCTAGGGTTAAAATTACTTAGATATGTTTGTGCTTCATCGGTATTGGATTCATCTGATGTAGTAGGTTCAGAATTCTGATGTTTCCTATACCATAGATTCAGTGGTAAATCATCATCGCTGCTACTAGATGTAGCCTTAGGTTGAGGGTTTTTAAAAGTAGATTGTAAGGGTTCTTGTTTCACAATGGGCGCAGGTGCTACCTTTTCAAGTCGGGAAGTAATTGGTTGAAAAATAGCTTCATTGATTTCATTACGCTCTAGGCGAGCCCGTTTTGCTAATAAATATTTAGCACGTACATTCTTAATGACGTGGTCTAGCTTATCTGCCTGGAGCGACATAACTGAAGACAAACGAGATAACTGAAGTCTTATATAGCTCTAAACCCGAACCGATAAAAGTGAGGACAATCGCACTTGTGTACCCAGCTTTACATCCTACGATGTCTTAGGCTTAGTACGGGGAGCTATTGGTTTAGGAGTCGCAGGCTTCGGTAGAGCTATTGGTTTAGGAGCAGCAGGCTTCGAACCTGTATTGATGAGAGAAAGTAATTTATGTATATCATTCTTCATGCTATCGACAGTGCGAGCCATTTGTGTAAACCGCTGAGTGTTATCTATGCTACTTACACTTATTGTCTGGAAAGCATCTGTTAAGTTTGATGTTAGCACATCTTTAACACTAGTCAAAATCGATTCACGCAACTTTCCTTCAAATGAAAAGAGCTTATTTTCCAACACCGAAGTAAACATGTCACTTAATTTTATTAGCATTTCAGAAAGATTTTTATTCAGTTGATCCACAGAGTGCTGCTTATTCGTTTCCATAGTATGCAAGTAGTTGGTAAGCTCTAATTGTACACTTCTCATGTTAGTGAGTGAGCTATTGAGTCCAGTAAACCATTGCTTCAACTCATCCGAAATGGTTCTTAAGGCATGAGTAATCAATCCGGAAATACCGTCAACATAGTTTTTATTAACAGCATCATCAGGATCTTTAGGTGTAGCCACGCGTTTCAAACGTTTACCATCCGCACTGCATTGTCCATCATATGTAGGAATCAAACACGACTCATACTGACGTTTAAGACTCCCACCACCAAACTTGGAGACGCTATTGTTCATTCTTCAATGATGCACAACTATGAAGTGGTCGAAACCGCAACGATATCGTCCTTTAAGTAGGGGACTGTCCTTTACAATCACCAGAAACCCATGCTCATGTTTCCAGCATAATGAGCACATATCTTTAAAAATATTAAATGTCATGTCTGTGTTTACATGATCATCATAAGCGTGACGTAAATTAAGTTCGTCCATGCGGAAAAGTACTATAAAATTCGCGTTATCGCGGAGCAAATGTTTGGGTATACAGCTATATGTCTGACACAGGTATATGCAGTCTACCTTGGCATGTCTGCCCATGGAAAAGTACTCTTTAATTATGCCTTGCTTCTCGCATGCAACATCGGTGATTATTTTCGACGATGTTGCATGCGAGAAGCAAGGCATAATTAAAGAGTACTTTTCCATGGGCAGACATGCCAAGGTAGACTGCATATACCTGTGTCAGACATATAGCTGTATACCCAAACATTTGCTCCGCGATAACGCGAATTTTATAGTACTTTTCCGCATGGACGAACTTAATTTACGTCACGCTTATGATGATCATGTAAACACAGACATGACATTTAATATTTTTAAAGATATGTGCTCATTATGCTGGAAACATGAGCATGGGTTTCTGGTGATTGTAAAGGACAGTCCCCTACTTAAAGGACGATATCGTTGCGGTTTCGACCACTTCATAGTTGTGCATCATTGAAGAATGAACAATAGCGTCTCCAAGTTTGGTGGTGGGAGTCTTAAACGTCAGTATGAGTCGTGTTTGATTCCTACATATGATGGACAATGCAGTGCGGATGGTAAACGTTTGAAACGCGTGGCTACACCTAAAGATCCTGATGATGCTGTTAATAAAAACTATGTTGACGGTATTTCCGGATTGATTACTCATGCCTTAAGAACCATTTCGGATGAGTTGAAGCAATGGTTTACTGGACTCAATAGCTCACTCACTAACATGAGAAGTGTACAATTAGAGCTTACCAACTACTTGCATACTATGGAAACGAATAAGCAGCACTCTGTGGATCAACTGAATAAAAATCTTTCTGAAATGCTAATAAAATTAAGTGACATGTTTACTTCGGTGTTGGAAAATAAGCTCTTTTCATTTGAAGGAAAGTTGCGTGAATCGATTTTGACTAGTGTTAAAGATGTGCTAACATCAAACTTAACAGATGCTTTCCAGACAATAAGTGTAAGTAGCATAGATAACACTCAGCGGTTTACACAAATGGCTCGCACTGTCGATAGCATGAAGAATGATATACATAAATTACTTTCTCTCATCAATACAGGTTCGAAGCCTGCTGCTCCTAAACCAATAGCTCTACCGAAGCCTGCGACTCCTAAACCAATAGCTCCCCGTACTAAGCCTAAGACATCGTAGGATGTAAAGCTGGGTACACAAGTGCGATTGTCCTCACTTTTATCGGTTCGGGTTTAGAGCTATATAAGACTTCAGTTATCTCGTTTGTCTTCAGTTATGTCGCTCCAGGCAGATAAGCTAGACCACGTCATTAAGAATGTACGTGCTAAATATTTATTAGCAAAACGGGCTCGCCTAGAGCGTAATGAAATCAATGAAGCTATTTTTCAACCAATTACTTCCCGACTTGAAAAGGTAGCACCTGCGCCCATTGTGAAACAAGAACCCTTACAATCTACTTTTAAAAACCCTCAACCTAAGGCTACATCTAGTAGCAGCGATGATGATTTACCACTGAATCTATGGTATAGGAAACATCAGAATTCTGAACCTACTACATCAGATGAATCCAATACCGATGAAGCACAAACATATCTAAGTAATTTTAACCCTAGAGTAAATGATGTCATATATGGAGTATATCGTCGCAAAAACAGATGGTTTATAGGAAATTCAGAAATATTCTTTCTCCCCAAAAGTGAGGTACGTGTGAATGATGAAGTTTTTCGGGCTGCACCTGGCTTATACGAACTACTATTCACACGAGATCCATCTGTATACTCCGACATGGCCTTAAAACAGTATAGACATTTACTTGAAATCACGAATGGATATTTTAAAAATAATAATGCTTTGACTGGACAGTATAAGACATTGGAACATCCAAAATTCGGCATTATATACCACATGTTTGGAGGTATCGGGTCGCAGCGGAAAGGTAGTGGACTAGTGCAAAAAACATTTGATTTGAAGCGCAAAAGAGACTATATTTACTGGGATGATCCAAACGAGTTAGTTTCTCGACTTCGCTTGTTACTGGCTTCACAATCAGCCGGACATAGTGGTCACGATAACGAAATACTCTCTATTCTGGAAGAACTGCGTGAAGCAGGTTACATATCATGAGTAAAGCTGGGATTGCCCGAGAGCTTCATGCTCCTGCAAGACGGAACTACAAACGTCGTAAGGTTATAGTGTATGGTCTTAATGATTTATTTCAGGCAGACCTTGTTGAGATGATTCCATATTCACGAATAAACAAGGGCTTCAAGTACATGCTAACAGTCATCGATGTGTATAGCAAGTTTGCCTGGGCCAGACCTGTACAATCGAAGAATGCAGCCGATGTAACCAAGGCTATGGCAGACATTCTGCGTGATGGGCGCATACCGTCACACCTACAGACAGATCTTGGCAAGGAATTTTACAATGCATCCTTCAAGGCTTTGATGAAAAAGCATGGTATCAATCACTACTCCACATTTAGTAATGTTAAAGCTTCTGTAGTAGAAAGGTTTAACAGAACATTGCGCACCAAGATGTGGCGTCAGTTCACAGTTAATGGTAATTACAAATGGTTGGATCTTTTGTCGAAACTTATAAGTGAATATAATTCCACAGTGCATTCTACCACGAAAATGAAGCCTAAAGATGTAAAGGATGATCGTCTGCTTGGGACTGTATTCACCAACACGAAGAAGAAAGATACACGCAAGCATAAAGCTAATGTTGGTGACATTGTGAGAATCTCCAAGCAGAAAGGTGTCTTTGAGAAAGGTTTCACGATGAATTGGAGTTCTGAACTTTTCCGTGTGACACATGTTCGTGAATCGGAACCCAGGACCTACTACCTCGAAGACTTGGACCACAAGCCTATTCGTGGTGGCTTCTATGCTGAAGAGATCCAGCCTACGATGTATCCGGACACATATTTGGTGGAAAAAGTTCTCAAACGAAGAAATGGCCGGTCTTTTGTGAAATGGTGGGGTTTCCCGTCTCAGTTTAATTCGTGGGTAGCAGATACAGAAATCGAGAAGCGCTAAAGGTGAATAACACCTCATTTACATTTTTTTTTCAAGTACTTAGTCATGATTATTGTTTATACATACATTGCATTATTTAAAGTATGATTATCGCACAGGAATTGTCTCATGTCATTTATGAAGTTGGGTAGTCTAAATATATATTTGGCTATTCAATTGTTCTAGCTCCTGTAGCATACGCCTGTTTTGTCTGCTGCGGGAGTGACGTCTGTGCTTGGGAAGAGGCTTTCACAACAGCGCGTGTTCGGGTAGGAGGAAACACACAGAGCCACTCAGGGTATTTGTAAATGTTGTTTGTGACATTCCCGGGCTAATGGAATGTGTTGTGCAGGATATTTAGAGCGAGTTCTGGGGTCTCACAGCATCGCTCCACTAACGTGGTAGTCTGCTTCTAACCACGCTCCTATCATCATGGCTTCCACCAGTGTTTACGCGGAGAGTGTTTGCGATTGTAATTTAAACAGTGTTACGATGGACGATGTTCGGGAATTTGTAATGGATGTAGTACGTCGCTACATAGGTATGGACTTTAATGATATACATTACCACCTT
Source organism: Bacillus rossius redtenbacheri (assembly GCF_032445375.1). NCBI lineage: Eukaryota > Metazoa > Arthropoda > Insecta > Phasmatodea > Bacillidae > Bacillus > Bacillus rossius. Next base: position 235,070,249 of record NC_086330.1, read on the forward strand.
ACATCCTCCACCCTCAACATTCTCACTGAGTTCCCTGAGGAAGAGGTATTTATTACCTATTTATATCATGCTGTTATGACCTGCATCGAGGCCGCAAAGGAAGCGCAAGAGGTGAACGAAGATGTGGATGAAGGAACGGATAGTGGCTTGGGGGATAGTGATGAAGACGAATTGTAAATTTGTGTGTACTACGACACCAAGGGTTGTTACAACCAGTCTGACATTCAGCATCCTAGAGACAACATCAGCACTGCAGCCTTGCAGTCATACCTGTAGAACTAGCATCAGCCTTGCAGAGCTAGCACAGCTTCACACATCAGTTATCGTGAGTACTGACAAAAAAATGTCATTATTTCTCTGCAACATTCAGTGCCTCACATCACAAAAGGGGTATGTGGTTAAGCAACTTGCAGCAATGTTCATCGAGGACGGTGATGTATTGAGGACCTATGAATACATATTCAAACCACCATGTGACTGGTCCGAACTAGACAGGCTGTCGCAAAGCGAGAATCGTAAACTGACTTATGAAGTGCATGGACTCTCGTGGAACGAAGGTGAAGTGAGCTTTGACCAAATCTCATCAGTGTTATGTGACATCGTCAACCCTGAAGAAGGAGATGTAGTATACGTCCTAGGAGACAAACAAAAAAGTATCTTTAGTGAACTGTGCAGTGCCAACATTGTTGATTTACATAATGAAAGAAACTGTCCTAGCTTCAACAAACTTTTAAAGACTTATGGAAACCGCCTGGATAAATGTATAAAACTGTATGGCAAATTCCATTGCGCCCATTGTAATGTTCAGCTACTTAAATTCTGGCTATTCGACCACCCATACTACTATGTATAATTGGGTCTCGAGTTAATGTTGCCTTTGTCACTATGATGTGTAGTGTGTGAATATTATGTGATTTTATTACTCGTTATTTACTTCTTTTAAATCATCGATTGTTCTTACCCCTTGCTGTTTGTAATATGATTTAAATAAATATGTGTTTAACATTTACGTTGTTTGCTTTAATTTCAAAACATTTAATTGCCGCTATTATTGAATTGTAACTATAAGTTATTAGTCTCCTCAGCTAGAGTGATTGCTTTAATACATAAATTCTAACACTACCTTCGAGATGTCTTCCGCCACTACGAGAAGAGAGAGAGACTCTACACAACACCAATATTTTATAAATACTCTATCATATTTAATAAACATACATTAATAAATAATAATAATATGGCTACAGGTTCCAAACTTATCTCGACTGGTTACACATTGCATAACACTTGTAGGTTTTTAAATTCAAACTTGGCACCATCCGGCGACAATACCTTGAATTAAAGATGGCCGACAGTGGTGCCATCCGGTAGCGACTTTATGAATTAAAGATGGCGATGGTGGCGCGCTCCGGCTGTAACTTTAGGAATTAAAGATGGCGACGGTGGCACACTCTGGTAGCAACACTAGGAACTAAAGATGGCGATGGTGGCGTCATCTGGTATCGATTGTATGAACTAAAATATGGCGACGGTGGCGCCATCTACCAGCCAACTTGAGAACCAAGATGGCGGCGCCTCTGGCAACTAATTTTTGAATTTGGCGCGCGATACTAGCGACATCTACCAGCCAACTTGAGAACCAAGATGGCGGCGCCTCTGGCAACTAATTTTTGAATTTGGCGCGCGATACTAGCGACATCTACCAGCCAACTTGAGAACCAAGATGGCGGCGCCTCTGGCAACTAATTTTTGAATTTGGCGCCATCTGGTAGTCTGTGCTGGAATTAAAGATGGCGATGGTATAATAATAATTTGAATTTCATGCATTTGGGAAGGCAAAGACACCCTCCCCCCTTTTATCATAAAACTTGACGTCAGTACGTGGCATATATAGATTATTTATTCCACCATATCCCAATTGGTCTCGTGGTCTAGTGGTCAAGGTGTCCGCCTCGTAACCACGACATCCCGGACGTTTTCACGTCCCATGGATCGAATCCCAGCCTCGGCACTGAAATTATTTTAGTTAAAGAAAAAAAATAAAATAATCCCTGCTGCTATCTGGTGGCGACCAACAGAACTATATGACGTCGCAAGATGGCTGCCTCCAGCAGACGGAAACAAGATGGCGGCCTGCAGCAGACGAAACAAGATGGCGGCCACCAGCAGACGAAAACAAGATGGCGGCCACCAGCAGACGAAAACAAGATGGCGGTTGATGTTTACATCGAATTTCAAAGTTCGAAAAAAAAAAATTCAAATCCAAGATGGCGCCCGTGACACAAAGTGCAACGGTAACGTCATGATTCGAAGTTGGTGGAAATTTCTAGAAATACAAAATGGCGGATGGATTAGCATGGATTGGCATACAGATTAGCATGGATTAGCATATATTAGCATAGATTGGCATGGATTAGCATAGATTAGCATATGGATTGGCATAGATTGGCATAGATTAGCATATATTAGCATAGATTGACAAGGTCAAGGTCATGATGACGTCATCCAAGATGGCCGCCGATGACGTCATCCAAGATGGCCGCCGATGACGTCATCCAAGATGGCGGGCTCCTGGCTCCTGCGCCTGTGCTTGAACCCCCCATTTCCAACTACTAACATATAACAAACTGAAATCCAAAATAACTCGTATTACCAGGGCATCTGAAAGATTAATAAAATACGTTAACCATTTCTGCCAACATAAACATTATCAAAGGTAGCAGCTGTAGCACACATGCTACAGTACTGATCTTTGTTTTAGTGCATCGTGAAGTACCGTTACGCAATCACGCTTTACTCGCATGTTTGTTTCACGAGAGTTTCGAATACGGAACGAAAGTCATTTTGATTGTGTTTCGATCTTTTAAATACTGTTGAATCTTCTAAAACTTAACATTTAGAACTTTACCCAATCTTTGAACTAGTTTTTGAAAATGAAAAGAGTCAAAGAAAGCGGTGCGGAATTCCGCAAAAAAAAAAAAAAAAAAAAAAGCTAAGAACGAAGCAGATGCGAAGAAGTCTCAAAGTGCATTACTGAAATATTTTAGTTCCAGTTCTGGTTCGAAAGCCATGTTAACGTCTTCGGTGGCATCCTGCAGCAGCGGAAGTGATTCCAGTGTAAGTAGGTATATGATTCCTCCATCTAGAATCATGCATGGCCTAGAATTACTCCAGTTATTTATTATTATTATTTATTTATTGTTTACAAAAGTTACAATATTTCTTACATTAGTCTCGCAAAACCTATTCACCTAGGTTTGTCTGCGAGTACGGAGTCACACTCGTTCATTAAATCTTATTTTTTAATACACTTAAAATTGCTCTAATAGCTGTTTCAACATTGATTATTGTTTAAAAAGTATGGAGTATATTAACATAACTTACATTGAGTTAAGGTACATCTTTTTAAGTTTACGACTGAATTTTGTCCTGCTACTTGAATTTAAAACTTCAATAGGGGATGTTTTGTAAATCTAGTAGTAGTCAAGGAATATATTTTTTTTTTGGATAACTTGATTATTTATGGTACCTGTCATACAAAGAAAACATAATTTTTCATTTAGCTCAAAAATGGCGCCAACGATTTTTCTAAAATTTCTCGTCATTTTATCTTTTAATAACATCTATAACATGGCTTACTCAGTCAGTTTTTACCGGGAAACTCTAAAAAAGGTAGCTGCCATACAAAATCAGTTTTGTTTGTAAATTTTCCTATAAGCCCGGCAAACCGCGCGGTCACCAAAACCACTTTTGTTTTGTGATAGATAAAATACTTATTTGAAATTCGAACGTGTCCTCCGGCCAATATTCATGGGAATACATAACTTATTTAACAGGTACAAGAAGAAGACGTACCTGCCGTCGCAGTTGGAAGTAGTTCTGGTCCCACTACAGAGCAGGGTCAAGACGAAGTCGACTCATCAAAAGTACCTCAAGAATCTAGTCATAAGCCTGCAGAAAAAGTGATTGTTGCCAAAGAAGACATAATTGAAATCGTGCATTCTGCTCCTGCCGAAATCGAAGATGTGAATCTCGACGATGTAGGTTGCTGGCCTTCTCCTATGACCGACGAAGTAAGAACGCTTCTAGTACGTCGCGGATCTGACTCAGTACAGCACATCGATTCCAAATTTGCCGATGTTGTTCGCTCAGGGACTTCAACGAAAGGCGGTACCCGAAAACTAACCAAAGAGTGGTTCTACAAACCATTATCTAATGGCGAAAAGGTTCTCCGAACATGGATGGTGTACTCGCCTTTGAAGCAAACCTTGTATTGTTTTTCTTGCAAGCTGTTTGGCAATTCCGGCTCTAACTTCGCATCTGAAGAAGGATTCAACAAATGGTGGAAGCTAAATCCAAGAATAGGAGACCATGAAAATCGCCTGGACCATGAACAGAGCTTCTTGAAATGGAAGGAGTTGGAAGTTCGCCTGAACTGTAAAGCAACCATCGATCAGAAACAACAAGAAGTTTTCGAAAGTGAGGAGAAGAAGTGGAGGGATGTACTGTACAGGTTGCTGAATATTATCCAGTTCTTAGCCAAACAGAATCTGGCCTTCATAGGACATCGAGAAGACATTCGAGGAGAGATAGTGCCAATCGCGGGAACTTTCTGGAGTTAGTGCACCTCCTAGCTAAATACGACCCTCTTCTAATGGAACACCTGACAAAGATAAAGCTGGGAGCAAGAGTCTCAGTTTCGTATCTATCTCCAGAAACCCAGAATGAATTTATAAACTTACTGGGACAGCAAATTCGATCCACCATCATCCGTCGTATTCAAGAAGCTAAATATTATTGCGTAATCTTCGACAGTACACCAGACATCTCCCACAATGACCAAATGAGCCAAGTTCTGCGATACATACATATCGAAGGAGAAAAAGTCGCCGTGGTAGAATCTTTCATTGACTTCTTCGAACCAAAAGGAAAAAATGCAGAAGATCTCAGCAACGATATAATCGCGAAGATAACATCAGACGGACTGGACATACAGAATCTGAGAGGACAGGCTTATGACAATGCTGCCACAATGTCAGGGATCCACAATGGAGTTCAAGCCTGGATTAAAGCACTGAATCCGAAAGCTATATTCGTTGCATGCACAAACCACTCACTAAACTTGGCTGGGGTACACGCTGCTTCTGAATCAGTGGATTCCGTGACGGTTTTTGGAACTCTGGAGAAGCTGTTTGCCTTCTTTTCCGCATCAACTGTTCGATGGAACGCTTTGGTTGCCCTCACAGGTCAAGCAGTAAAACGAGTCACTGAAACGCGCTGGAGCGCTAGACATGTAGCTGTCAAGATGCTTAAAAATAAGTTTGAGGTAGTTCTTGAGGTACTGGAACAATTAACAGATTCATCTCAAACTTCCGAAACAAGATCGGGAGCCAGTCTTCTCCTGACAGCCATGCAGTCATTTAACTTCCTAACTTTTCTTGGCTTTTGGGCTGCAGTGCTACCTGAAGTAGATGATGCACAGATTTACCTGCAGCAACGAGGACTAAGTGTGGATAAGTGTGCTCAGAAACTCTGCGCTTAGAAACCCCTCTTATTGGAAAGTAGAGACCGTTTCGTGCAAGAAGCAATTGACTTTGCTAAGACTCTCTGCAAAAAACTCGGAATCGAACTCAAAACGAGAAGAATTCGCAGGAAAAAACGCATGCATGGCGATGAATCTTCTGAAGATGCAGCTTTGTCTCACGAACAGGAAATCCGTCGAGAGATTATCGCATCATTCGACAAGATCATTCAAGAAATGACGACTCGATTCCAGCAAATTCAAGAAATATCGGACAAGTTCGGATTTTTGATGCCAGCGAAACTTTTGGACAGCAAGTTCGAGTGTGATCTTTCCCATGTATTTGAAGACATCGACAAGGACGAGTTTCAGATGGAGCGGAAGCGTCTTCAGCAGTTTGTTGTTGTTGCCTGTTCTGAATCAGAGGAAGATATAAGTGGTAAAGGACCACTGGAGCTCCTCCAGTTCATTCAAAAACTGAATCTCGGAATTTCGGTTCCTAATATAGTCATCTTGATTCGTCCTATTTGACTTTGGCGATTAGTGATGCAAGTTGTGAGAGAAGTTTTTCGAAGTTGAAGCTAATAAAAAATTACCTTTGATCTACTATGAGCTCCGCTAGACTATCAAACTTGGCTATATTGTCGATTGAACAAGAATTGGCTGCTAATATTGATTTTGACAAAGTTATTTCTGACTTCGCTGCTCATAAGGCCCGTAGAATCCGCTTGTAAAACCGCTCATCCTATTTTAACTTCAATAAAAGGTACCTCATTGCATGTGAAATTTAATTTTAACTAAGCACCTATAGAATAGGGGCGGCAAAATGGGTCTCCCGCCCCAGGCGCCGAGATGGCACGCTACGCCACTGCAAAGACTTTTAATTCAAATTCGACGGGGAACTTCGAGAAATAACTGATAAACTTTGAATTACACCAATTTAACTACGTTATACAAGAGATGTTACTACAATTGTCTTTGAAGAGAAGTCGCCGCGATTGTCTGGAACAAGTCTGCAATGCAAAGAACATGCCCGACGAGGACTGCTGCTGACGATTCCACTTTTTTCCATCGTGCTGTGAGCTGTTTAAACTCAGCTTGTACTGCGACACATCCTATTGTATGTGACGTTTGAACAGCATCGAACAAAAACGTCGATATATCCTTTGATTAATTTACTGTCCAATTTTATGTATCATCGAACTTATTGTATTGTGCATGTAAATGTTTATTTCGAAAGTGTTTATGTAATTTTGTGATATTCCAAATTCCATCTCCACACATTGATATTATTCCTTACCATATTACTTAATATTTACTTGTCTTGAACCAACTTAAATTGCCTTGTTGAATGCTTTCTTTGACCAATTTTAATGTCAATCTTCAGTTCATTTCTGTACTAACTACAAGCCTATTAGAGTACCCTAGAGAGAAAGAAATTCTTGCAATTGCTTTACTCACACTAAGCTTAGTCAGAATAATATTGTTTGACTTAATTATATTATATATATATATATATATATATATATATATATATATAAACCAACTCAATTGTATCACTAACTAAAACTGGCTAATCTCCACAGATGGAAATCGGAATATCAAATCTTATATTAATATTATTTTAAAAGGTTATGTAAATAAGCATTATGTGTTAAGATATTGATGATCGACTATGATGCAGGAATTTGTATTCATATTGTTGTAATGAAACCTGCCCAGATAGTTGTTAAAAATATAGATCTGACAAAGTTAATATTTAGATTTCATGGTAGATTTGGCTGGACAGGTCAGTGATATACAGTTTATGAAGGTTAATTAGCGCCCTAGAATCCGGAAGTAATTTATTACCGGTACCCTATACTAAAATTTTAATATTCAGAGTACATTTAAATATTGCATTAAACCGACCAAGTATATGTTAGAAGTAGGTGTTGGTTTCTATGGGCTTTGACTTTTCAACTTCGATACGAATCGATAGCAAAGTTGAAGGTGCGGAGTAACATACGGCTAATTAGTTTCAGTCCGCACGGGTCAGCCAGTAGGCAACAAGTAACAAACAATCTTACTAACGCGTCAATTTCTGGGACCGTCCTAAGATTCATGTAGCGTCGCCGGAGTTATGGGCCTACGCGTTCTTAGCCCAGTGTACTAATTACGTAATTATAATTGTGAAGTGTATCTTGCTCAGGATTGTTTTTGTAATCATCGCATCGTGTCCAAAGTGAATGACCTTACCGGGTAGTAAAATCGTGAGCCGCCACTGAGTGAGTGGTCGCGCGTGTGACGATTCGTTTCGGGACAACCGTTACGGCCAGGACGGGCAGCACTATGTACAGGGCTATGCCGGAATAAATTAATAAGAAATCAGCCGGTATTTTCTTGTTCTTTTCAGGCGTCCTGAGTGACCGAAACAGCACCGGGGACCCTACTGTGTCGAACCACTGCCTCTAGTATAAAGGTTGAACTTGGAAACTTTATAGAACAAGATGGAGGAACAAAATTAATGTGTTATATTTTATAATTTCACTTCATTGTACGTGTCTTTCTTTCTCTATGAACCATAAGTTAATAATTTTGCAGGTATATCTTTTAGTATTAAACTTCTTTGCTCAAGTAATTAGATATTTTGTTAAGCCAATAAGAATTGTATTTTCAAGTTTCATGCTTAATATTATATAACTAAAGTTTGTAAAACACTCTAGTATTGGACGAAGACGGCAGAACAAAAACTATTGTTGCTAGAAAATAAAAGTTTTGTTTGGAATTTTGACGGAGAAAACGAAAACGGGAATTGATATTCGAACCTTCGTAGAAGCACGACGTTGAATTGCATTAGGGCTACAGAAGAAATTGAAAATTATGGCATTTTAATTATTTAGAAGAATTACATAAAATAATAGAAGAAATTTATACTACTAATAATTTGAAAATCTTTATTGATTTGAAGAGAAATGACAACTTATACGAAGATTATAATAATTTATTCAAGCGTTCCCAGTTAAAAGAAAATAAATTATTTATACGAAGCATTTCGAGAAGTATTCAGGCGTTCCCAGGATAAAGATAATGAACCACAGCTACGAATATTATAAGAAATATTGAGGCGTTCCCAGGACGAAGAAATATAAATCTACTGAATAATCGTAAGTTCGAGTCCATTCAGAACCACTGATAGGCGTTCCCAGGACGAAGACGTAGAACTGCGGAGAGACGTTCCCAGGACGAAGACGCGGAAATGCTGCGCTGGTGTTTCAAGGATGAAGATGCGGATTATTCTATGCTGAGTTCCAGTATTAAGAAGTCAGAAACCGTATTACATAGTTCTATTACACTGAACTGTTACTACAGGTCGGTCGTATCTTTCTTAAGGAATCTCGTATAATTTACTAACTTTGCAGAACTAACACTCCGGAATATTTAAAATCCTTAAAATCAGTTTAAATACCATTTTCTTCTAGTACCAGAATGTTTACGTCTATCATAACTTGAGTTACTATTTAAATATTGTATTTCATATAATCTAGAAATCTAGCGAACATTACCACGACATACCCTGCTCTACCTACTGAATAGCTAGGATAATGAAAATTACTTCATTCTGTATATAAAACATTCAATTATTGAAGACATTTAATAAAATAGTTGCAATGAGTTTGACGATATTATACTGGTATGAAGCAAACCATGTATATCAGGTGGTATTAATTGAATGACACTGAAATGTAATAACCTTTGTTTTTCGTTCACGATACTAATATTGTGGCATTCCTATTTAAGTCAACTCATTCACACACTTTTATTGTTTACTTCTAATTCATATAAATATGCATTTTATTACAAATTCTTAGAAGTTGTTGGCGCCCATAAATTAACATTAAATGATTCGTTCTTTTGTTACTCGAGTTATTTGAAGTCAAATCACTTTATAGTAATCGATAAATGTTTTGACGGAGGTAACCCTTTTACTAGCCACAAGGCCGAACCTACCCTGAGATTCCGAACAATACTTAAGTCACTTAAATTCACATAGAGGTAGTGGGGTTCGTGTCAGTAGTAGTATTTTTTTTTCACTTTCTATTCTCGTGTTCCACCTGCGAAGTATCTATGGAATATTTAAAAATACAATGAGTGTATTTGAAATTTATTTTCCTGTTTGAAAAATCAGCAATGGAAACTTACCAAAAACTTCAACAGACTTTCAAGGAGGATACTATGAGCCCCACATGAGATTATGAGTGGTTTGGATGCTTTAAACATGGTACAATGAGTGTTGAAGACCATGCTTGTTCTGGGCACCCATTCAACATCTCGAAATGATAAAAATGTTGAAAACATCCGCCAAAAAAAATCAACAAGGACCGTCGTTTCATGATCGACAAAATTTCAGAAGAGAAAGGAGTGAGTTGGAGCTCTTGCCAGCGGATTTTGACTGAGGATTTGTAAATGACATGTGTTGCCACTAAATGTATTCTTCACCTTCGCAAACAGTACAAAAAAACTTTTGAATTAATTTGAGCCAGGTCTTGAAAAAAGAGATTGAAGGTGATCCAAACTTTAGATCAAAGTCATTACAGGTAATTACAGATATGACACAAGAACTAAGTAAGCATCAAGCCAGTGGAAGACACCCAACATCCCCAGTTTAAAAAAAAAAGAACAGAGCAAGACAAGTGAAGTCGAATATTAAGACAAACATCAATGTCTTATTATTATTATTATTATTATTATTCGTCAAATTGTGCTCCAGGAATTTGTTCCCCCTGGCCAGACTGTTACCCAGAACTTTTATTTGGCCTGTCGAATACTAAAGACTGCTACAAGATGGCAGAAGCGTAAGGGGTTGGTGAACAGAGCAATCTCCTGCCAAACCATGTAGAAGACTAAAACTAATATTACTTGAAATTAAATAACTTAACACTTCACAAATCCGATGAAAAATATATAATGACAAATTAAAAGGCTGAAGGCCTAAAAATGCTGTATTAAATTTTATGTTAAGATTAAAGGTGCATTTACTAGTCAAGTTGGATACTGTCAGTGTTTACGTTGAAATGCTCTGTAAATATTATTAAGGTGGGTTTAAAATTAACATAGTGTGAATACACATATTTATAATTTTGAATAGGCCCCACACTGCAAAAGGAAACATTGGCATTCAAAGAATTAAGTGCCCTTAAGCAGCCAACATGCCTGTATGACACACTTTCTCTTGTGAATACTAAAGGGGTTGGTGCATATAGCATATGGGCACACACGGAAATTGAAATATATATAAAACAGCTGGCCGCCTACCACAAACACTGATTACCCTCCTTCTGTATCGGCACAGTTGCATCTTTGATTTGGGAGAGGGCTAGAGGTACATTCCGCCAGCGTGGTCTGGAACTGAAGAGGGAGGGGGGGGGGAAGTTAACAGGAGGTACGACATTACATAGTTTCAGCAAGATGTAATTCGTTATTCACACTAAATATTGCATAAATGTGTCGTGTATTGAGTGGATTAGAACTAGAGTGGTAGGCTTATATAGCCATATGTATAAAAATATACATATTCCAGGAATAAAATGCACTCGAAATGAATCCAGTTATTTATTATAATCGCTCAATTACAACTGATTTTGACAATAAAGTTTATCCTTTTTTACTCTTCCTATCTTGCCCTCCTAGCCACCATTTTGGCTATGCAGGTAGAGATATGTAGACAACCAAATACACCAATAAAAACTCACACAAATATTATTAAATAAATAATTACAGAAAAAGATAATTGCAAAAATATATTTTGATAAATACATAGATGTTTTCAAGAAGCGCGTACTCCAAATAATTACACAATTTCTCCCGAAACAATTGCCAAAAAATGTTCCTATAGTTATTATTTTGTAATGATTTGCAGTGAATATAAAATTAATAATGTACAAATTCATAAATGATTTGCTAAACTAACAAACACTGCATTAAATTTATTTTCACCTTAAAGTATACACAATTATATTATATGAGTTGGAGTCAATCAAGCAAAAACTATATACTAAAAGGTGTTTTTATAAGTGATAAGGAATTCTTTAAACACCAAAAACACATAAATGTGTAAACATTTGTTCTTTGTAGTACTTTTTCTCAAGTAATAAAGTTGACATTTGCATTACATGATAATATTTTTCCTTGCTTAGAACATATTTTTTTCTCATATACATAATAGGATTTTATGTTTATCTGGCTTACATTTACAGCTCATTTTTAATTATTACTAATGTTTTATACTGTCATCCTTTCGCCTTCTGCCGTGTTTATGGATAAGCCGATGATGTTGCCTAGGGTGCCAACTAGCAATTCGACTGTGTGCAAGTACACAGTTGAATATGGGACTCTGTATCGGGGTGTGACTTCACCTTAGGATTGCCGCCAATACAGCCTGGCATGGCGCAGAAACAAGTTGTGTGTAAAATAGAAATGCAAGCCATGTTTTCAGCATATTTGGACCAAATCATAAATGCTTACTGCTTAATCAATGTTCGTCCCTGCACAGACATTTCTTAAGAATTACACATTGTTTTGTCTAGCCTTCTTATGGAAATTATATCCTTTCGACCCAAAAGAATTATATTTACTTTGGTAAGGTTCATAAGGATATCGACATGGATGGCTGTTCTCATACTTCCATTTCGAAAATTTAATATTTCCTTGGCAGTGATTGGAATCATGACCACTTGGTCTATCACAGAGTATGTACTTGTCATGTACCTATTTACATTCCCGATGTGTTATCATAGCCATTGTGTTAATTACATGTGGATCTAATTGTGCACCAGAGTTAGGCCTAGGTGTATGACCAGTGTTTGACTAGTCACTGACCTGGAACTCATGTATGCTAATCTCTAAATGTCAAATTATAGAATCTACATGCTGTCTTAACTCAAGTTATTGGCGTGCAACTAGATCAATATGTTGGTCCACTCTATTGACCACAGCTGTTATTTGTTGAGTTATAGGCTCCATCCCTAAGTGTTGGCATTTCTCTTGCATATTTTGTACACTGCTGTTTGTCAGTGCCGTGCTTTCATTTATTTGGTCTTTAATGGAAGCTACCTCTTGACCTAACTGTTGCCTGAATTTTCGTATCTCAGTTACAGTCTTTCTCTCTTCTTCTTTCAGTATGCAGTTGCTTATTTCAGACATACGACAGTTCTGTGCTTCTAACTCCTGTCTCAAATTATCGTTTATCATTTTTATGTCAATGTGCAGTATGGTCTGTAAACTAGTTTGCAAATCAACCTTCATCTGTTCTGATTAATTTAGGCCTGTCCTCTGGTCATTTGTTCTGCTAAGTCAGACTCCATCTGTTCCTGACCTTTTTTCAGTAGTTGCACAGTCTTCTTCATCTGTTCCTGTAGTCTGGGCATAGATGTAATCAGATAATCATTCCCAAGACTACTATAAGGGGAGATACGGTAGACTGAGAACAGAGTGTGGAGATATCACGTGAACTGCCTTTACCTCTAATATTACCTCACCTGGTATAGGCATATTAATTCATTCTCGCCACTCCATTTCTGGTCCTGATTCATTAACCTCTAAAACATGTACTTGATTTACCACTGGGGCTCTGATAATACCTGTAGTTTCTATCACATTAACTGTGTTGGCTGACATATTGTCACTATCTGGTAATTCTGGGTCACTATATCTTACTTTAAAAATAAAAGAAAACCCACCTCAGTTGATTGCGCCAACAAATTTATAAAACGTGTTAATAATTCCCTGGCACATTATTCTAGTTGTGTGCTGTAATTTTTCAAAGTGTTTCGTGGATTGTATGAATAAATTCATAACTAACATCACTGGTGGGAACAAACTTATAATAGGTAAGTAATCATAATATTTTACAATAAATCATACTTTACAAATCAGTAAGACATCATTTCGATTTTTTTTGTTTCATAATACTTAAATAAATGTCTCGTACTTTCAGTTCTTGGATGAAAAAATTGTTGGAATGAGTGACGGGAGAAAACGACATAGTGGGGCTGAGTATAAAAATAATGCCAAAAAACAAAAGAACAAAACCAAGTTATCCGTAACATGTTGAAAATTGACAGTTCTTTTTACAAGTGGAGGTGGAAGTAGTGTTGAAAAACCAGGAACTTCGTACACATACACTGAAACAATAACATCTGGAAAAAAATTGAACGGATTTGAACCCTGCGGTCCAGCAACAATAGTCATCTCTTGAATAATCTACTTTTGAAAAAAAAACGATATTCATATTTTTGACAAAGAGGCAGTAGAGGAATCATCAATAAGTATAAAAATTGAAGATGCGTCTCTGAACCAGACGTAAAGTAATGATCAAGTGCAAACAACAGTAAATATAAAAAAAAGATACAGCTTTATGGGAAATCAACGATACCTTAAGGGAGATTGTCGCAAGGTGCGGTTTCTATTAAAACTAGTCTTGTGACTTCTATAAACGTGAAAAAATACATGCTTATCAGCGTCGTTTTCTGCCAGTGAGTATCTTCCAAAGGAAAATGAAAAATAATTAAGTTAAGGACCAAAATTGGCTGGTTTATTCTGAAAGTAAAAGATCTGTATACTATGGGCCCTGTTTAACATTCGGACCATTGGAGAATAAGACTCAGTTTGACAACGAAGGATTTAATGACTGGAAAACTGCAAAAAAAAAGTAGCTCAGCATGAAAACCCTGCGCATCATAAATCTAGTATTATTATTATTATTTTGAAATTAAGAAGTGATATTGATGGCCGACTAAACCAGGGCCGCAAATAGGGGGTGGCAAGCGGGGCATACGCCCCGGGCGCAAAGCTGTGGGGGCGCCGAAATCGCTTGCATTATAATTCCTACTACAACTGGTAACTGGTAAAAAGTTTTTTAACTTACATGCCAGGAATGTCTAATCTGATTTACAATATAACGTCTCAACATATTTAATGAACAAGTCTAGTGGTTATACGGACTACTTTATGAACATAGTGGGTTCATGCATGGAAGGTACAGTAGCACAGAAACTGTTACATGTAGGCATGGAAAATGCTTAAATAGCACCATTTTTCCGTGGGAGGGCCCCCCGACCCCCCGCTTTATTGGTGTGGTATTTGCAAAAAAAGAGGGAGGAATCCATTCATGCCCCGGGTGCCAGAGACTCTAGTTGCGGCCCTGGACTAAACAATTTATTGCATGTCAAGATTGAAGAAGAAACTACATATTGGAGAAACGTTTTGAAGAAAGTTGTTGCCATAGTGAAACGACTGTGTTCAAGAGGCCTCGCTTTCGGAGGAAAAAAGAAAACGTTCGGTGATCTGCATAACGGAAATTATTGTGTGATTTTGGAACTGCTAGCTGAATTCGATCCTTTTTGGCCAGTCATATTGATGGATTTGAAAATCAAGTATATGGAAGTACCAGTAACTTATCGAAGACCATTTGTGATGATTTTATTCTTTTGATGGGTCATAAAGTCTTAAAACCGATTGGAGACGACATAAAGAGGGCGAAACATTTTTCCTTAATAATAGATTCAACAACATATATAGCACATGTGGACAAACTTAACCTCGTCATTAAATAGGTATTGGAAACAGATGAACTGTGTGAAAGATTTCTCGAGTTTTTGCCCTCAGTGGGACATAAAGCTGAAGAAATGTTTTCTGCCATTATTTGTTTCAGAAATCAAAACATTGAGCATTAATCGTGGACAATCATATTATAATGCCGTTAACATGTATTGTGTGTACTATGGCTTACAGGCTAAAATTCAAAGCCAATCACCGCTTGCTTTTTTCGTTCCTTGCACTGCCCACGCTTTTAATTTAGTGGTAAATGCGGCTGCTGAATCTTGCACGGAAGCTTGTTGCTTCTTCATGTTGCTTCAAGAAATGTACGATTTTTTTGTAAGTTTGACAAATGCTGGCAAAAATTAATGAATGAAATCGAGAAAAATAAAATGATAAAGAGATTAAATTGGTCAGCTAGAGAGGACATATGTAGAAGTTTGATAGATTCTTGGCACGAAGTCTTTAAAACTTTGTAATCAATCAAGGATGATTATACAGAAGGGCCTGTAACCCAAAATTAAAAGGTGGGAATACTTTTAAATCTAGAAAAACTGGAAACAGCATTAATGGTTGTTGTGTGGAATGTTGTTTTAAGAAAGAATAATCAAAGTGAATGTTCAAATTCAGGCTTCTGCTGTAGATTTGATGACTGATGACAATCTTTACGAATCTCTTTGTAAGTTTTTCGTAGCTGAACGAGAAAATTTTAATTATTTCGAAGAAAAGGCGATGAAATTAAGCATCTCGAAGAAGTATTCAAAAGACATGGGGAAAAGAAAATCGAAGAGAGGGAGGAAAATTTTATGACGAAACACCCGATGAAGAAATACGAAGTGCAAGTGATACTTTTAGATTTAACACTTTTCTCGTCCTCATTGACAGACTGGTATCCGAATTAGAAAAGAGGCAGGAGGCTTACAACCGTTTCAATGAAACGTTTTTATTTCTCACCACAATGAGTGAATTGTCACCATTAATCCTTATGGAAAAAGCTCTTTTCTTGGGGGAAAAAAATGTATCCTAATTACTTTGAAACTGACTTAGTTCAAGAATGCAAACACTTTCAATGCTACCTTTCTTCTGAAAATATTTTAGTGTAACAAGATTCTAGATCATGAAAATTGTATCTTTGTTTCTGCATAAACAGAATTTGCGAAACGTTTATCCAAACTTTGATATAGCAGTTCGCATGGCTCTATATACACCAGCAACAAATTGTTCGGGTGAGAAAAGCTTTTCTTGCTTAAAAAGGGTGAAAATTTCTCTAAGATCTACCTTAAGCCAAGAAAAGCTAAATGTCTCGGCTATTTTGTTCATAGATCAGAACTAATGAACAAGATTTCATACGACAGTATAATTGATGATTTTGCGAATAGAAAATCGTGCAAACAGGTATTGTAAATCTTTTTTAAGTTAATTAATTGGATTTAGTCGACACCATCAGCAGGATTGTTGCTAAACAATTCAATAAATATTTTTTTAAACTGTAAACAAACTCAATAAAAAATATTTAATTACATTTACCGAATGTCTAATATTGTGTAAGTAGTATTAAGGCATACCTGAACCCACCTCATTAGTGTTAGGATTTGAATGTATATGTTTATCTTTGTTTGTTTATATGTGATTGGTAACAGTGGCGCACTGGGCGCAAGAAAAGGCGGTAGTTAACAGTATGTTTGTCGTATGTTGTTGTATAATAAAGGAAGAGAAGTAAAGACTAAGTTTTCTTAAATTATGATCACCTTTAAAGGCAAACTTTAACAGGTTATGGGCCCAGTCACCGTAAATAGCACATATTATAATGAAGGGGCACATTAAATTTGGCAAGTGTTTATAATATGTAGTAAAATCGCCTGCAAAGAAGAAGCAACAGCGCACAAGATGGCTACAGGTACACAGCAAATGGTCCTGCTCATTCTCTCAGATAACAGTGGATTTGGGAATGCAAATTCCGAGTAAGGTTAGTTTTGGATGAGAAGCAACTACTACAAACGACTGAAACGAAGCTCGAAGACACCAATGAAGAAAAAGAAGAAAAAAGGAATTCCTCATCAAAGATGCAAAAGCAAAATCGGTCATAGTGCAATGCTTACCAGATAGGTAAGTATTTAGATTTAGTAAAAGATGCAAAACATTCTAAAGATATGCTCAAATCGCTTGAAGATTTGTTCGAAAGGAAAAGTGTTTTCAGCAAACTATGCCTAAAAAAAATTACTTTCTCTTATATACGAACGCCACATGAAATTGGAAGAACATTTCCTTCGCTTTGATGGACTCGTTCGCGACTTGGAAAATGCAGGGGCCAAATTGGACGAAAGATTTGACAAGATTTGTCACCTACTGATAACAATGGGGGGAAATTACAGCACAGTTATAACTGCTATTGAAACTATGAAACAAGACTTAACTATGGAGTTTTTCAAGTGCCGACTTTTGGAAGAAGAAATGAAAAAGGAACAAAAGAACCATGAAACCTTTCCAAGCAGTGAAGTGACATTTAAGATCACATGTTATGGGTGTGGAAAAGTAGGTCACAGGAAGGCTTATTGCTGGCACAACAGACAAAGATCAAGAAAAGGGAGAGAACCAAAAGCAAAGTATATAAAAAAAATATGCTAACCCAAGAGAATCACCTGCACACCAAGCTAACAGCCTATAGAAGTAAAGTTATGAACGGGGAAAACATATTCATTCTGGACTCGGGTGCTACAAATCATCTTGTCATGGAGAGTTTGGTAGCGTACATGACTGACATAAAACTGTTGCCTCATAGTGTTGTGATCAAAACCGCTAATGGGGGTGAAATGACTGATACGAAAGCATGAAAAATCGTGGGTGGCTATGGACGTGTAAATATCTTCCTCGAAGCTTTGTTAGTACCAGGCTTACAGAATAATATGATATCTGTAAGCAAACTGATACAGAAAAATCTGACTGTTGTCTTCAGTAAGATAAAGGTGACAATTCAAGGAGATGGTGTAACCATTGAGTGTGCAAAATAGCAGTGTAATCTTTTCTTTCTACAGTTAACTCCAGTATCAACAGTGAACACTTATGCAAGCCAAGAATCAACACAATATAATCTCTGGCACAGAAGACTTGGTCATCTAAACAGACTTGGCCTACAGGCACTCAACCTACCATTCAGCAAGGAGAAATGCCCTCAGTGTCTAGAAGGAAAAGCAAGACGACTACCCTTCAAGGAAAATGGTAGCTCTACCAAGTGCATAGTGGAGCTCATACAATCTGATACAAGTGGACCTGTCAAGACACCAACCAGAGAAGGTGAGCAATATTTCAAAGTAATTATTGATGATTTTTCTCATTCCACAACTGTGTCCCTACTGAAAAACAAAAATGAGGACGAACATAATGTTCTGGGCTACATAAAGAATGTAAAAACTCAGCATGGAGTTAAGACCAAAAGACTTAGACTTGACAATGGGGGATAATTCACCTCAAAAACATTCAAAAGATATTGTGCTGACAAAGGGATCAACATTGAATACACCACTCCATACACACCACAACAAAACTCCAAGGCAGAGAGGATGAACCTAAACTTAATGAATAAGATGAGGACAAAATTTGCCGAGACGGACCTTCCACATTCCCTTTGGGGAGAAGCAGTGCGTACATCAGCCTACGAGCTAAACAGATCCCCAACAAATGCTCTACAAAGCAAGACCCCAGCCTCAGTTTGGTTTGACACGAATAACTTGTCCAAACTAAAGGTATTTGGCTCACATGCATATATGCTAAAACTACCACCAGAAAACAAATTAGAACCAAGGGCGAAACATATGATAATGGTAGGATATTCAGGTGGTGGATATCGTTTGTGGGACCCGAAAGAAGATCGAATTGTCATGTCAAGAGATGCAACCTTTGATGAATCAAAAGTAAGACTAAGTGGTGTGAACTGTCGCGTATTCCCCTTCCTTGGTTGGTCACAGTGGTTATGGTGGTGGCCAATTGTACAAGCCCCACGATAATGGGTGCCACTGTGAACAATTGGTGTTCTTGCAGGGTAGATATTGTGAAAGTCTACACTGCCAATAATTGTTATCATAAAATATGAATATTCTCAGGGTTTTGTCGCCTATTATCTCCGCAGTAGATCTCAGGAACGCTGCTGCTGGAGTGACTATCCAGACTGCTAATCAAGCTAGCATGTCACTGCATTATATTACTGTCAAGAGAGTAATTATTAGAAATAAACTTGTTAGTGTTGTGTGACGAGTGAAAATTTGCATTACCTATGACCAGGTCTGTTTTAGATGTAATTGACATTTACTATAAATAAAATAGGAATAGCTGGAAAACATGCGATTTTAATGTATTCTTATATATTGACATAAAGTTACTTTCAACATGCAATTCAGCGAGAGGAACAACCAAAATCATTTACAGTGTATGTTAGCATTTTTGTCAGACCTATGTGTCAGTAAGTAAATGTAAATGAGGTCACAGGAACACATCGACTACCATGCCAGGTCTAGCTAGAAGCTATCGGATGCTTGAGGCTCTCTTCCTAGGACCTCCAGGTGGTCTACCGCGATGCTGGAACACTGGATGCTGGAAGCTGAAATTGGCGAGCTACCGAAGATCTGATATCGCTGGATGTCTGGCAGAAGAATCGGCTTCTCTCTAGTCCTAAAATGTCTGTTTTAATTTGGATCGGTCTCACCAAACGTCGTGGCCGATCGTAGCTGGCGCTGACATCAGTCGTCCGGAACCACTACGGGGACGAACGGGACCGACGCGGAAGTTGGCACTAGATGTCGCCGATACTCCCTATCTGAGACTTATTCAGTCTAGAACTATTCTCGCAAATCATAGTGTAGAGAATTCTGTATAGCACACGACCGCGGATGACGCGAGTCTTCAATTACTCGGGCGGCAACCAAGGCTTTGGTTCGCCCCAGCCCAAGAAACATCTTCCCGCTGCAAGATGGCGATGGCGTCTCCTTCTTCTTCCATCTCACTATTTATTTTCCGTCCCTAGCAACCAAGGAGCTATAGGTCCATCAGCAAACCAAATTAACTGCATAGTGAAATAAAACTTGGATATTAGCGGGTAAGAGTGCTGAACTAAGGCAAATGAATAAAGTTTCCAAAAAATAGTGCTTAGATGACCCTGAAGTTAAAAAGTGTGTTGTCTATGGCAATTAGATGTGTTATATATGTTAAACTTTGGTTGTCCTCTTTACAATAAAATAATTAAATACATAAGATCGGCTCATGAAAAATACAATTAATGTTACAATAATAATCAAAATAATAATATGACTGTAAACAGTTGGACTGGTTACAGTGGCAATAGTATGACAGGGCATCCAGAGACAATTTTTATCAAGGAAGCAGAAAATCCAAACCCAAAGGAAGAAAAAGCAGAAATAAAATTAGACATAAAAGAAAAGGAGACAGATGAAAGAAGAAAGCAATGCCCAACACTGGAACACTGTGAAGAAAGTGATGAAGACTTCATTGGTTTTGAACACACAGAAGACAAAGAAAACTGGAGAAGGAACCCTAAAAGAACTGTTAAGAAACCTTCTCATCTACAACAATATGACTTGTACATGGCATACAGCCTATGCACTAAAGAACCACAAGATTATGAAGAGGCCACACAACTGGGAAATGGATGGAACGAAGCCATCGCAAGTGAAATACAAGCCCTGGAACAACATGAAACATGGACTCCATCAGCACTACCCCCAGGAGAAAAAGCAATTGAAACGAAATGGATATTCAAGACTAAACAAGACGGATCAAAGAAATCTAGATTGGTCGCAAAAGGATTTCAAGAGGAGACAACAACTAATGTTTATGCATCGGTGGCAAGACTACCAACCATGAGACTCATCCTGATATGTGTTGCCATTTCAAGAAATTGGGAGATTACACAACTGGACGTTCCAACAGCCTTCCTGAATGGGTACTTGGATGAAGACATATACATCAAGACACCTGAAGGAGTTAACAATTTGCCAGGCAAATTTCTCAAGCTACAGATAAGTCTGTACGGTCTAAGGACTGCACCTAGAAATTGGAATGAGAGATTCCACAGCTTCATGGAGTCGCACGACATGAAGAGATCAGCAAGTGACTTTTGCCTGTACATTGGCGAAAAGGTTTGGCTTATTATTTGGGTGGACGACATGCTCATAAGGGGTAGTCCATTGATCATGTGATGTTTTTTTAGCAAATTTTTAACCCCCCCCCCTCACCACTAGCGATTTGTGGTGAGGTTTCAGACCCCCCCCCCCCCCCCCCCCAATAAATCACGTGTATTTTTTTGGTACAAAATATTTTTCAAAAATTCAGAATATTATCTTCTTCCTTGTGTGTTAAAAACAGTGATAAAAATGTCCAGACACACATTAAGGTTGCAGGTTTATTCTCACTGGCATAAAAATAATAAAGGAAAGGCTTATATGTGATTTACGCATGTATTCGGCGCCAAAATCACAGTCTTACTGGTGACTGGCAAGCCGAGCCGGGTGGTTCATGTTGCGGCGGGCGGGGATATTGTTGCCTGGCTATGGCGAGTCAAGGTCACGTGTCGCTTTTCGGTTTAGTAGAAATCGCGCGAAAAAATAAATACACGTGATATCTCTCTACACCCCCCCTCCCCCATTGTGATATTTCGTGATTTTTCCCGACACCCCCCCTTTCGAGCCTCACGTGATTAATGGACGATCCCTAACAGGAGAAAACACAGAAGTAAGAAATCTAATTCAACTTCTACAGGCTGAGTTCAAAACCAAAGACCTGGGAATTTTAAGTGGATTTTTAGGCACTACGATTATAAGGAAAAGGGATAAAGTTAAATTTCCACAGAGTAGTTTTATTACCAAGATTCTTTCCAATTTCAACATGATACTCTGCAAAGGAGCCAAAACTCCTAAGATAAGTGACTTCTAGGTTGACACGAAAGCACATGTTGACGAAAAGCTAAAGTATCTTCAACTCTTTGGCTCACTTATGTATGTTGCAACTGCAAGTATGCCTTACATAGCCTATTCTGTTTTCTATCTCAGTAGATTTTAGAAAAAACCTACTGAACAATTGTGGAAAGCCGGGAAAAGAGTCCTTATATATTTGCAGCAAACTCAAGACACGTTTCTAACTTTCCAGCCTAGCTCAGATGAACACTTAACATGCTATAGTGATTCTGACTGGGCAGGTGATAAGCTGGATCGGAAAAGTGTAAGTGGGAGTGTAATTCTTCACGGCAACAACACAATCTTATGAGCATCAAGGAAATAAGGAGCTGTAGCCCTGTCAACCGCCGAGGCAGAATACATTGCGTGTGCAACCGCAGCAAGTGATTTGGTGTATCTCCAGGGAGTGCTGAGAGACTTGATGCCCACACCAAGCGCACCCACTCTCTTCACAGACAGTCAAAGTAACATAGACATGGCCCAATGCTTCGAAAACAGTAGGCGCTCACGCCATATTGACATTAAATTTCACTACTTAAAAGATCTAGTAGATAAGAAAATAATTCATGTGGACTATGTAAACACCGAAAATAACGCAGCAGATACCATGACGAAGCTTCTATGCCAACTGAAGTTTGATCACTGTAGATCTCGGTTAAATGTTAAATAATTCAATCCTAAGCAAATGAAACAGTAAATGTAACTTACATTGTAGTTGATACATGTTTAACTTGAGCAAAGGTGTTAGGATTTGAATGTAGGCCTATATGTTTATCTTTGTTTGTTTATATGTGATTGGTAACAGTGGCGCACTGAGCGAAAGAAAAGGCGGTAGTTAATAGTATGGCGGCCGTATGTTGTATAATAAAGGAAGAGAAGTATGTAAAGACTAAGTTTTCTTAAATTATGATCACCTTTAAAGGCAAACTTTAACAATTAGTAGTCCATGACTAAATTTTTATCACCTCAGAATTATACCTAAAAACTATTTCTAGTGCAATCTTAATTAAATCGTCTGGTTATAAAAATAATCTAGTAGCTGACATCCATTCACAACAATAATTATTATGGGGAAAAGGTAGTGCGATTAGGACGATAGTGTACAAATCATAAAGTTACAATTTAATTGATTAAAAAATTGTAATTAATATGATTGTAAACTAAGGTATCGAATTGAAGAGTTTGGTAAGTGTGGCAAAATCTGAATAGTCTACTGGCGGCAACTGTGTAAATCCGCCACTGCCACTGGGCTTCGCTATTACTATTGCAGGATCAATTTGTATGCTGATTAATTTATATACATTGAAACCATAAAAAATGAGGAAGTAAGTTCAATAAGTGAACAATTAGACTAACCAGAAGATACATAGAATGGCTAGGCTATATAAAACCAAACACTGCTCGCATGAGAGCCATAACGTCAAGTAAAAGGCCAGGATCACAATTAAACTGTCTAGCCTATCTTCGCAAAGTACTAATGTCGGGCAATGGATACTTTAACTTGTTGAGTAAATACCTATATGCTTTTGAACTTACACCCTTAAGCGATATTGCTGATGCTATATCCTCTGGTGACCAACTAATGCGACATTCAGGACGCAAAATGTAATGAATTTGCCCTGATGTAAAAAAAAACGTGATAGAATATCGTAATTTTACTTTGAAGTTCTTTCACATTACACCTCTTTAATGCCTCGACCTCTATGCGCAAGGTTACATTATGTCTCTCGACATTTTCCTTCTCAACAATTACTTGTGCTACCTGCTTCTCCAGTTCTTTGATGCGCAGATGCAATTTCTTCGTAGTCTCCTCAGATATCACTGGTGCCTCGCTATCTGTAATATGAGCTATTACTGAAGTCTCGCATTCCCGTCGCTTCTTCACTGGTGGACTGCAACAGTGATAACAAACGAAATTTACTTTGCATAACACTGTGCTACACGATAAACTCATTTAAATTATTCTCCATTCAAACAATTTATTATTGTAGAAAACAATCGGACACAGTGTATTTTCATGCCTATAATCAGTAACTACAGTGTAGTCGCAATTCATTACAACAGAATGTACTGGTTACGATTAAATGTTTTACTCTCTCGACAAAACACTAAGTTATCTATTATGCAATCATCTTAATAGACCTACACACATAGGTTTACAAGAGTTAAAACCTTCTCTGAATGTCTTACAAAAATTGGCAAAGAAACCTGGTTAATTCATATTTGGAAATTGAACTCACCTTGATCTGCTTGATTCCAGTAGCATATCTCGCACGATATTTTTTCTTACTCTTATATTCTGCCTTTCAATCCTTTCACTTGTGTTGGGCATTGCATCTTCATTGTTAGGCAACAGCAAACTCGGAACAGCATCTTCCGTATTTTCCTCGAATTTGATGGTGAGTAATTCTGCAATTTCTGCCGAAGAGTTTTGTAAAACGCATCACTTGCGAAATGAACTGAACATATACGTGCTGAAATGTTAGAAAGGAAGTATAGCATTATTAAAAAACAAGAAAACGAATATTTTAAATCGTTTCTGATACATTGTTTGGCTATAGTTACCTGTTTTAGTGTTTATAAAATCTGACCTCCTGCATGAAACGACCCACATCTTGGCAGTTTTTTCTTCTGTAGGGAAACGAAAAAACTTGATGCCATCTGTAGTGTTTCTTCTGTTATTGTTACACCCGAACACAGCACAACATGACATTTTCCCGCCGAAAAGACTTGAGAAAGCCACAGAGCAGCGAGGAAGTATCCGCAGTCGCTCAGCGCTCCCTTCCCGGCTCGGCGGGAGACGATGTTTCCACGTGACGTCACGAGCCTGGCTTAGGGAGGGGGAAAGATGCGCGCGCCTTTATCTTCTCTCTTTCCTAATACCATGGGCTATTGGTGCGTTCACCCTAAACGATATACTGAAGAAATGGTAGGTTGTGTGTCGCTTGCAGTCAGTGATGTAAAGACTTATACATAACACTAACAATTAACGAAAAGAACAAACCATAAAACAGAAACAACACCATTAAAAAAACTGATGTTGGAGCATCTTAACACTGCATCTGGCCTTGGCGGTTGCTCGCATAGGGCTGGAGACCTGGATGCCAGGATGCCACTTCTGCGCGCAGGGAGCGAAAGGGACATCACAAATACAGCTGCAGAGTGCTGCGGACAGGGCTTATACCTTAAGAAGATACAACATTGTAACGCCCCTCGTGCCTCAAAGTTGTATTATTTTAAATTAATTAAAAAGAGCCTTGGAAACTTGCTGGGTAAGAAAAATAAGAAAATTAAGTAATTGACCAGAGGTGGCACGAGGTGGAGAACAAGATAATTTGGATCTCCCTGACACAAGCAACTTGGGAGGAGTATGGATCTTTTAAGGGAAGAAGGTATATCTTAATAAATTAACACTACACAAGTAGCTTGGTCTATAGGTTCCCTGGTTTATTATTAAGGAATTTTGTGTTCGTATTATTCAAACCTGACAATAAAAATCTTAGTAAATAACAAAGTTAAAGGGGGCGCCCCAGGAGTAATTAAAACAGTACATGTTACACCTTAGCAAAAATTATTACATAATTAAAATTTAAAAATTGCACCAAATTTGAATGTCCCAACAATTACATCGCTGATTAGTTTTGTTGATTCTACATATTCTTGAGGAAAGCACTGTTCGCTGGTAGGCTATTCATTTGATTTATGTAGTTCGTAGCTAGAAAGTGGGGGGGGGGGGGGATGTTGATTTCACATTACCACCCGGGTCTTCAAAAAATAACGTCGGGTCGCGGAAACCTCTCTTCTAACGTGACCCGCAGTGGAGGTGCGGGACCACGAGCTGGGAGCGATTTCTCTCTCCAGCACTTCGACCCTGTCTGAAACCCAAATCAAATCCAAAACGAATTAGACTTGCTTCCAGACAGTCCTATACCGTCGGCGCAAAATGCCAACAAACGGGAATGGGGGGGGGGGGGGGAAAGGAAAAAAAAATTACTCACCAACCAGGGTGTAGAGTTCGGAGCTCACTAGGTGTCTCGCGCCGACATCAGGATGCCGCGGACCGAGAAATCAGGATGCGCGGACGAAACCGGAATTTTTAGAATTAAATAAGAATAAATAAAAATTTAACTACGCATGACTTTTCTAAAAACTACCTCTGCCTGGCTACTGTACAAACGGGATCACATCCCTTAAGCAAACTGACTACATTCTCGTGCACGCGAAAATCACCGTTCCCGCAAAAAGCCTCTTAGCGCAGAGGACGTAGGTGAGACGAGGTCAGTAGCCGAGGTCAGAGGGCTGAGTGCCCCGCAATCGGCCAAAACCCCTAATTAAATCGGGCGGTAAGGCCCCGGGTCAAAGGAGGGGGTAGGTTCGGTTCTAAGCCGAAAATTTCCGAAGGAGTCCGAGGCGGTCGTGGCAACAACACGACATGCGCGCTCTCTACCGGACCGAAACGAAAACAAAGAACAATCGACTTCTCCGGGCCGCGAGAGGAAAGCATAGTGCCTTATGGCACCGCGACGCTGCCTTCTAGCGGCGTAAGGGGGAACTACTTGAGGTGGTGAGCAGACTTGCCACCAGGTGTCATGAGGGTAAGCTCTGCACGCTGGCGACCAGGCCCGCGGTTACTTTTTTTGCCGCTAGATGTCAGGGATGTGTCTGTCGGACCCGGGAGAAGGTTTTTGCATCAGGTCATCGTCCCGTCCGGTCACTGCTCTTAGCTTAATTTCTCAGAACTAAAGTGAGGAGGAGAGAGAGGAAGGGGGGGCAGAAATAGCCACTAAGGTGGGAACGCAGCTCCACTGGAGACTGCTTCGTGACGAGACATGCTTTTCTCAGCAGGCCTCTACAAGGTAGCAGCTTGCAGCCCAGGAGCTGCTCAAAGCAGTTTTGGTCATGCAGGGAATTAAAATTACAAACTCGGGGCGTGACTCCAGGCGAGAGAAATTTCAACCGGGCTGACCATGTCCACATTAGACAGCAAAATATCAGATTGGCCCCCTGGGAAGGGGCTTCGGTCCACTGGCACCAAGTTTAAATCGGTGGCGTACACCGGCCTAACAAAAAGTAAATCACCCCCATTAACCACCAGACAAATTAAAAAAATGGAAACCCCAAAAAAAATTTAAAATTATAGAATAAATTAAAAAAGTGACGAAATGCCTAATTTCCGGCACATACTCCCCCGCTTGAATGCGGAGCATATAGGGAAGAAAAAAAAACAACACTTACACTGCTCAGTAAAACTAGTACCAGGTTCGCCTGTATCCTACTACTTATATTCTAACACCTTTGAGACGCGTCCGCCTCTCAGGCACAACATATCGATAACCCTTAAACAAACTTATTAACTAAGAGCTTATTAACTAAGTGGCCACTTAAAACTAATACAACGTAAAGCTAGCATTCTTATTTCTAGTACCATGGATTTTTAAGACCTCGAGGATTTCTGGCATGCCTAATATTAGAGAGTTCCCTATGTTAGGGTAAAGAAATTAAACACATCTACTTTAAGTCAGCATGTGTTTTCTTTAGATGGGAGATGTGCGCTCTGGTCACGAATTCTCCTGAACTGGGGTCAGCTAGGCTAACCGTAACTGGCGTTAAAAATCGCTGTATTTGAAAAGGACCTCTCCAGCGGTACGCCAGCTTGGCGGAAAACTTATCCACTGCCTTGCTGAGTGGGTGTGCCTTACAAAGCACAAAATCGCCTACCCTATAAGGGTTAGGAGATCTGTTTTCGTTGTATTTCTTTTTTCTGCTCTCATGAGCCAGGTTGAGATTTTTACGAGCTCGTCTCCAAATCTCCCTGATGTCTCTCGGATCATCGGGCAATAGGTCATTCAAAGACCAAAGATTTGAAAGAGGGGTATTAGGTCGGTAAGTGAACATGAGTTCGAAAGGAGTACTTTTGTGTCCTTCATGATGTGCATAATTAAAGGCCATTTGCAGCCACACCAAATTCGAATCCCATTTATCCTGCTCCTGCGCATGGTAAGCTATTAGAGCAGACCGGAGATTGCGGTTGAATCTCTCAGCATGCGAGGGCTGTGGATAATAAGGCGAGGTTGTGACGTGCAGAATGCCATGTGAGAAGCACATGTTCTTAAAAATCCTAGCCGTGAACTGGGTTGCATTATCTGACACTACTATAGACGGGACTCCCGACGTCTTGAAGATCTGATTACGTAGCGCAGATACAGTGTTTTCTGCGGTGGCTTTTCGCATGGGGATGAGCCAGACAAATTTTGTGAAGGCGTCAATACACACCAGCAGCATAGTGTTTCCTGTCTTTGAGCGCGGGAAAGGCCCGACAAAGTCGATAAACATCTTTTGCATGGGGCGCTCAGCCACATCTGAAGTTAAATAACCGAAACGAGTGTTCTGCGCTGGCTTACTCAGCGCACAGATTTTGCATAGTTTCACCTGCTCGGTGATGTCCTTGTGCATGCCGTCCCACACGAAATGACGTCGGATACCCTGAATGGTCTTATATATACCAAGGTGTGCGCCCACCGGCGAGGTGTGATAATAATGGAATATCATATTACGTAGATTTTGCGGGAGCACGATTTTGTATGTTTTTGATTGGGGGGTGCGTTTTTGCAACAGCCCCTTAGACATCCTAAAGTATTTTGGCGCCGTTCCTGAACTAAAACGTTTAATAATACTGGAAATGTGTGGGTCAGCTTCCTGCTGGCTCTGTAAATCCTGAAATGCCAACGGAAAGTCTGTCAATAGGGCTTGACATAAGAGTGGTGTTCCTTCGGGCGGAGTCTGAGTTGGGTTTTCGAACATGCGAGACAGTGTGTCCGCTACTATATTCTGTGTGCCCCGAATATGTTGGATTTTGAACTTCAAAGAGGAAATTTTTGCAATCCATCGCCCGAGTTTCCCTAATTGTTTCGGGTGTGCCAAAAGCCAGGCTAATGCCTGATTATCTGTCTCTAACAGGAATTCCCTGTGTTCTATAAATTGGCGGAATTTGTCAATGCCAAATACCACGGCGAGGCATTCTAATTCGTAGATCGAGGAGGCTTTCCTCTCGGCGTGGGTAAGTGTCCGCGACGCAAACGCAATGGGCTGTCTACAGCCTTCGACTTCCTGTGACAGTACTGCGCCTATAGCCACACTGGACGCATCAGTCTGTAAAATGAAAGGTTTGGTGAAGTCTGCCATGCGGAGTACAGGCGGGGAAGAAATCGCCTGTTTCAGGAAATTAAAAGCTTTTTCTTGTTCCGGACCCCATGTGAAAGGTGTGTTTTTCTTACGCAACGTATTTAGTGGTGCTGCGTGCTCAGCGAAATTAGGAATATATTTTGAGTAAAAATTTGCCATACCAATAAAACGTGAAATACCCTTAGGGTTTGTGGGAGGCGGAAAATCACGAATAGCTTGAGTACGTGAAGGATCAATGGTGACTCCCTTGCTAGAAACCAGGTGTCCTAGAAAAGACAGTTCTTGGACTGCAAACTTAACCTTTTTTGTGTTGACAGTTAACCCCGCTTTACGAAATCTACTTAGGACTTCCTCTAAATGTTTGATGTGTTCTTCAAATGTTTCTGAATATACGACGACATCGTCTAGGTAGTTGTACACTGTTTTGAATTTTAGATCTCCTAGTATCTGATCCAGGAGTCGAGTTAGTACTTGGGCTCCCGTGGCAAGTCCGAAAGGTACTACTGTGTATTGGTACAAGTTCCAAGGGACACAGAAGGCTGTGATGGGTTTTGAATCCGCAGTAAGGGGAATTTGGTGGTAGGCAGAATTTAGATCAAACACACTAAAATATTTGGCTTTACTGAACCAATGAAAAGCAGTGTTTAGGTCTGGCAAAGGTATGTTTTGTATCACTATTTTCTCATTAACTTTTCTATAATCAATTACACATCGTTGTTGATCCTTGCCCTTAGGCACCAGAAAAGCTGGGGAACTGTAGGCGGAGGTCGAGGGTTCGATTACCCCTTTTTCCAAAAGCTCCTGAACATGATTGCGCATCGTCTGCATCTTAGGGCCTAAAAATTGATAAGGGTGAGATTTCACTGGTATTTTATCCGCTAACTCAATTTGGTACTCGACTAATTTTGTGCGACCTAATTTACTAGTCAAGACATCTGGAAAAGTTCTGCATAATTTATCAATGGCGGCCCGCTGCTGTGTATTAAGGTGCTCGTGTGAAGTGGTGTTACCCTGATCCAAGATGGCTGCCGTTGGCTCGGCCGGAGCTGAAACTATTTGTTCAGGGGTCCCACAAGGAATAGGATTACCCATGTTGAATTTGAAAACGAAATTCTTCGCCTGAAGATTAATGATTAGACCTGTCTTGGCAATGAAATCAGACCCGTAGATTAGGTCTGTGGCAAGTTGATCAGACACCAAAAATGGGAAATTCCATGAATCTAAATCAATCTTCACCTTGATCACAACTGCTAACATAATATTTAATGGCTGCTCTGAAGCTGTGAAACATTGTAACTTAGTGGTCTCAGTCTTTAGAATTAATTTGCTCTGTTTTAACTTGTTAAATAACTGCCCAGAAATCAGGCTGCGCGCTGATCCTGTATCAATTAGTCCCGGTACAGTGTGTTCGCCAATCGTTGTTACTGCATACGGAATTACTGTAGGAATATTACCAAAAATTTGGTGGCACTTTCTCTTGCCCTTATTTGTAGGATCAACACACGTTTTACATGAGTACGTGTGCGTTGAATTACCATATCCCTTATTTTTGTTATTTCTCCTGCTATTGTGCTTTCTTTCTTTATGTTTGTGACCTCGCTTGTTACTTTTATTCCTGGACTCCTTGTTGTTAGGATTATTGTTTTTGTGAAATGGTGTTTCTTGTGTACTGCCATTACTTGGCGCAAGTTGAACTTCCCACTTATAAGAAAAATTTTTAACACTTGAATTTTTCGGTGGCCCTGAATAAGGTTGTTCAGGCCACCGCGTTATGCGTTTTTTGGAGTGTCGCCATTTTGTTTGTTGTTTTTGTGGTAACACTGGGCCAGGGAATGCCCGTCTCTTTTACAGAAAGTACAATGTGCATTTTGTTGATATCTCCCTTGTGGCCTTGAAGAGAAAAATGTATTGCCCTGATGTTTCTGTGCTGCATTCTTATGTTGCGAATTACTGCGCTCCGTTCCCGCGCTGCTACCTTGTTGACTAGCGAATGTGGCTTGTTTATTTCGCTGAAAATCAGCGTATTCTATGTTTGTGGCGTGTACGCAAAGTTTGTCAAGCTCAGCATAATTTTGGAAGCGTGCTGGGCCCATAACCCAGAGGTCCGTGGATCGAAACCATGCTCTGCTACCAATTGTAACGCCCCTCGTGCCTCAAAGTTGTATTATTTTAAATTAATTAAAAAGAGCCTTGGAAACTTGCTGGGTAAGAAAAATAAGAAAATTAAGTAATTGACCAGAGGTGGCACGAGGTGGAGAACAAGATAATTTGGATCTCCCTGACACAAGCAACTTGGGAGGAGTATGGATCTTTTAAGGGAAGAAGGTATATCTTAATAAATTAACACTACACAAGTAGCTTGGTCTATAGGTTCCCTGGTTTATTATTAAGGAATTTTGTGTTCGTATTATTCAAACCTGACAATAAAAATCTTAGTAAATAACAAAGTTAAAGGGGGCGCCCCAGGAGTAATTAAAACAGTACATGTTACACCTTAGCAAAAATTATTACATAATTAAAATTTAAAAATTGCACCAAATTTGAATGTCCCAACAATTACATCGCTGATTAGTTTTGTTGATTCTACATATTCTTGAGGAAAGCACTGTTCGCTGGTAGGCTATTCATTTGATTTATGTAGTTCGTAGCTAGAAAGTGGGGGGGGGGGTGATGTTGATTTCACATTACCACCCGGGTCTTCAAAAAATAACGTCGGGTCGCGGAAACCTCTCTTCTAACGTGACCCGCAGTGGAGGTGCGGGACCACGAGCTGGGAGCGATTTCTCTCTCCAGCACTTCGACCCTGTCTGAAACCCAAATCAAATCCAAAACGAATTAGACTTGCTTCCAGACAGTCCTATACCGTCGGCGCAAAAGGCCAACAAACGGGAATGGGGGGGGGGAAAGGAAAAAAAAATTACTCACCAACCAGGGTGTAGAGTTCGGAGCTCACTAGGTGTCTCGCGCCGACATCAGGATGCCGCGGACCGAGAAATCAGGATGCGCGGACGAAACCGGAATTTTTAGAATTAAATAAGAATAAATAAAAATTTAACTACGCATGACTTTTCTAAAAACTACCTCTGCCTGGCTACTGTACAAACGGGATCACATCCCTTAAGCAAACTGACTACATTCTCGTGCACGCGAAAATCACCGTTCCCGCAAAAAGCCTCTTAGCGCAGAGGACGTAGGTGAGACGAGGTCAGTAGCCGAGGTCAGAGGGCTGAGTGCCCCGCAATCGGCCAAAACCCCTAATTAAATCGGGCGGTAAGGCCCCGGGTCAAAGGAGGGGGTAGGTTCGGTTCTAAGCCGAAAATTTCCGAAGGAGTCCGAGGCGGTCGTGGCAACAACACGACATGCGCGCTCTCTACCGGACCGAAACGAAAACAAAGAACAATCGACTTCTCCGGGCCGCGAGAGGAAAGCATAGTGCCTTATGGCACCGCGACGCTGCCTTCTAGCGGCGTAAGGGGGAACTACTTGAGGTGGTGAGCAGACTTGCCACCAGGTGTCATGAGGGTAAGCTCTGCACGCTGGCGACCAGGCCCGCGGTTACTTTTTTTGCCGCTAGATGTCAGGGATGTGTCTGTCGGACCCGGGAGAAGGTTTTTGCATCAGGTCATCGTCCCGTCCGGTCACTGCTCTTAGCTTAATTTCTCAGAACTAAAGTGAGGAGGAGAGAGAGGAAGGGGGGGCAGAAATAGCCACTAAGGTGGGAACGCAGCTCCACTGGAGACTGCTTCGTGACGAGACATGCTTTTCTCAGCAGGCCTCTACAAGGTAGCAGCTTGCAGCCCAGGAGCTGCTCAAAGCAGTTTTGGTCATGCAGGGAATTAAAATTACAAACTCGGGGCGTGACTCCAGGCGAGAGAAATTTCAACCGGGCTGACCATGTCCACATTAGACAGCAAAATATCAGATTGGCCCCCTGGGAAGGGGCTTCGGTCCACTGGCACCAAGTTTAAATCGGTGGCGTACACCGGCCTAACAAAAAGTAAATCACCCCCATTAACCACCAGACAAATTAAAAAAATGGAAACCCCAAAAAAAATTTAAAATTATAGAATAAATTAAAAAAGTGACGAAATGCCTAATTTCCGGCACAACATCAACCTACATGGAAACTATGAAAATGTTTGCTGTGTAGAAATTTGAGATGAATTTGTTAAATTGTGTAATATTATATCATTTCCTTATAATGTAATATGTTTCTCACACTAAATATTACAAAACAAGTGTCATGTTATTATTGGATAGAACTATAGTGGCAGGCACTCTATTCGTAAAAAGGTATGCCTATTGCAGAGTTGAAATGCATGGCAAATGAGTCCAGTTATATATGTATTTAACTCAATTGCAACTTATTGAAAACATATAGGTTATCCTTTTCATTCATTCCTATCTCACAAACCTAGTCTTCATACCTGTCATGCAGTTAAACATGTGGAAAATATCCTTAAAAATCACACTATTAAAATCCCACACTAGTATTATTAAGTAATATCAAATAAAAGGATAGTTGCTAAGAGAAACACTTTTGAGAAATTCATAGATAGTTTCCCAGGGGCCCCATTCTTGACACCTTCGATATAATTCTGCTAACAGAATGATCCACAAGTTTCATTCTGAAAGACAGCTGAATGTATAATCTTGAAACTGCTATAGCGGCTATCGGAATCAACATTGTCGGGTTGAAGAATAATCTATATGGAAATGTGGCAACATTGCTTTTTAGAGTTAATGTTCCATATAGAAGTCCAATCACAATGAGGAAAGCAGCATTTCTCATGAAAGTGTCTAATTGTTTCCATTCTATTCATTTCTGCAAATTATTTTACTGTTTAAAACCAAATTTTCTTGGTTATTCGTTTCTGTCTCTCTTTGATTGATTGATGTAGAAGTAATCTGTATTAATATATAATTAATAATTAAAAATGAGTTGTAAAGATACACCTGAAAGAGAAATTTCTATGACTTATATGAAAAAAAAGTTTTAAGCAGAGAAAAATATTATCGTGTCGATGTTGAATCTGCCTGTCCCCTGGTGGGCGTCTATGTGGGTTGGGGCTCGACTTGATCTTAGGGGTAGATTTTGGCCTTAGTAGCGGAGGGAAGGGGCTCGTCTGATGAGGCTGTTCTCATACTGTAACTGCTTCTCCCAGGCGGCGAGAGCCAGTAGCTCTCGACGGCGCCTCCGCTCGTCCTCCAAGCAGTCAGCTGCATGCAGCTCCACCTCTCGCAACTGCTCCTCTGGCCTCAGCACCCTGGTCTTCAGGGCGATGTCTCGCTCTACATGGGTGTAGCGGTCGTCAGGGCTGCTCTGGTTGTCGGTCAGCACTCTCTCCACTTGCTCTCGCACTTCCACACTGACTCCCTCTGCTGCTGTAGGGGTGGAACCGCGACAGACGCGCTCCGCTGACATCATGTGGCAGTCGAGGGAACCTAGTTGCTTCATCTTGTAAACAGACGATTGTCACTTGTCTGCGTGCGCACACACTGGGCCTCTGCACTGACACTCGCACTCGGTCACGCCTGGTGCACACGGACTAAAGGAACGGCGATGGGCAACAGCGACCTTAGCAACTGAGGAAGGCACGACGGATGTCCTAGTGTAATGCAAATGTCAATTTTATTTCTTGTGAGAAAAAGTACAACAACACAAATATTTACGAATATGTAGAGAGACTTTTTTTTAAGTATCACTTCAAAAGACAGCTTTTTTAATTGTATCTATAGTTTCTAATAAATTGGCTCCAACTTGTATCATATTTGTGTAATACTTTGAAGTGAAATTAAATTTTATGCAGTGTTTGTTGATTCAGCAAATTATTTATGAATTTGGACATTAATAGTTTTATATTCACTGAAAGTCATTATAAAAGATTAATTTTTATAGACAATAAATTCCTTGGACATTTTTGGGGAGAATTTTTATAGTTGTTTGGAGTAGGGGCTTCTTGGAAATAATATATGTAATTATCAGAAAAACTTTCAGCAACTATATTTTATGTCATTATTTATTTAATAATACTTGTGTGGGTTTTTATTGGTGTATGGTGAGAATTTTGGCTAGGTTTGCAAGATAGGGAGGGCTTAAAAAACACCTTTATTCACAATCAATTGTAAATGAGCGAAATTCGTGTGTAAATTAATACATTGAAAGTGCATTTCAATTCCGGAAAAGATGTACTTTTTATGAATAAAATTAGCATAGCTTATATAAGGCTACTACTCTAGTTTTGATCCAATCAAAACATGACACATTTTTGTAATATTAAGTGTGAAAAAGAATTACATTATACGGAAACTATATAATAGTATCTATCACAAAACACTACAAATATGTATCCAATTTTTACACAGCAAAAATCTCCATATTTTTCATGTACATTAGGCAAAATGTCGATAGGTAATTATCTCACGTCGCTGCTTTTTAGAATGGAAAGAAAAATCATTAAATGAGGTTTTCACAAACTACACATAACATTACCATAATGATAATTATTGAAAGTCTCGACTTTTTAGAACGGAAAGAAAAAAATCGGAAAATATGGTTTTCACACACTACACAAGTTCCTAAATTTACCCTAAAGGGAAGGTTTCTTAAATACTTAATAGGTACTAGTTAGTGGAAAATAATAGTGTATATTACTATTCTAGCATAAGACATCATGGCTTCTGGTAATGAAAATAATTAAAAATGGAAATGTTCTTTTTCAAGTATACTACTAAAGATGTGTCTAAATTTATGCTGAAAACATGGTTTCTTAATTCCTACTGGTTCTTAAAAAATAACAGTTTAAATCTTACATTACAATTCCTGTGTTTTCACACTGCCACTACATTGTTTAACCGCGATTGTGTTTCTCTTTGTGTAGCACAACTGTAGCTAACTATGGAAAGTTAAAAATACACTAATTCTTCAATTTCATATATTTAAGTGTATCCCTTGATCCTGATGGCATGATTATGTGGGCTTGATTCTGTGGTACGTGATGCTTGCTGTTGTAATTCAGTATGTCGGAAGTTCCTTATCACATGATCCTATTAGCTTGATCCTGTGATACATGGTGCTTTCTGTTTTAATTCAGTACCTATGTCGGAAGATCGTGTGAATTAAAAAATTATAATAATAATTATTTGTGATCGTAAATGCCCGTCTACAATAGCAATGTCCTAAACTGTGTCCGAAGGACACTCGTCGCTGATTGGTCCACGTGACCCTCTGATGTCATGCGTCAAGTGGGCGAAGGTCCGAACCTACCTGGTCCGAAGACATTCGTCAATTTGAACTTTTTGTCCCAACCTGTGTACTTCGGACACAGAAAAAGAACAGAACACTCACGATATTTGAATTTCCGGTTCCCGTTTGAAAACCTGGTGTTTGTTTGTTTTTGTTATTTACTCACGGTAATTCACTCCTAAATACACGTCATACAGGACGTGCCCTAATTAAACAATATGTAACTGATATTTAGACTACGATTTAAAACATCCTAGTAATAGGATGATCTACTTAGCTTGTATATATTTCTCATTTTTCAGGGGATTGAAACCCGGGCTATCTAGCCAACGCCGTCGTTATTCCAAGACTTTTTTTCGTTAATTTAGTAATGACGCTTATCTTAAGTAACATGGCCTCTCATTGGCCGATACACACTGATTGTTGACTTAATTATCACATCAAAACAAAATACAGACACTTAACAATACAACTTAATATGCCAGGCAACGACTCGCGCGACACCTCAAAACGACTAAAAGAAGGAGGGAGAAAAAAACTTTGGCGCGAGAAAGGACACCTGTCCCGCACCACTCTTCCTAACTCGTGGACGATTCCCTCATTGCGCGGCACTCCGTCACAGAGTTCAGACCTGCGCTGGCCGTCGGTGCATTTTCGCGGGAAAACTTGCAATCTCGTTGAAGTTCTCGTAGTCGTCAGTCCTGGAACTAAGTTGGATGCAGTGGCACTCGGAGGACAATACTCACTGTAAGTATTCGTCGCAATCACAAGGGAAATGTGAGGAAATGTACATGTTGCATAACAATGGGACTTTATCCAGGTCATCACTGTAGCAGTGGATCAGCCTCCATCCGTGGTGCTGGCAGCATCCTGTGGAAGGCGAACCTGGGACCATACATCACCGGGTGGTGATTCTCCTGCCCTTGGTCAGCCCTGCCGACCAAATCGGCGCGGAACGTCGGCTGACGTCACAGGCGCGCGGCGGCGGCGGAGCAGCAGACGGGATCACCGTCACCTGTGGGTCGAGCATGGTTTTTTTTCCTCGCCACCGTCATAGCGACGACGCGTCGCCGGTATGACGGCGGAGTTATGACGGCCGCGTGAAAATGCGAGCACGGATCCCATCGTCATATCTCTCCCGTCATCGCTAAGGCGCCTTACCTACGACGGCTTGGCAATCGATAATATGCAGAGGTTGGCAGTGAATTTACAGAAAGGATGTGTTTTATTTGGCAGTTGGTGTATCTGCTAGCAATTTACAGCCAATAAAAAACTACCTACACGAAAACAAGATTGTGGACATTCGTAAAACTTAGGCATGATGTGTCTATCGAATTATATATTTTCCACAACTATATTCAATATTTATATCATTTTTCATTGTACGCCTGTTGGTTTTCCGTAAATATAAGTTTTACAGACTATTTTTTTCTCAGTAAAACACCCGTCACGTCTCAGTCTCAAAATATAATAAAATCATTTTACATAGCAAAGTCATTTATTATTATTAAAAAGTACCTATATAAGAAGGTTAAGGAGTGCATTAGAAACTGTGAAAGTTTGTAGTTTTTAATATGAAATTATTAATTAAAGATCTTGTGAAACGTGTTGCCCGTTATTATTAATATTGTATTCTATTGTCAGTTGTTTTAACTTTAAATCATATGATGAAAAAATTTAAAAACACTTTTGTGACTTGACGTGAAACATTACAATACTAGACCTGATTTAATCATTATTTGGTAATTTTCGTCACCGTTAAAGTTAATTTGCCGATTTGAAGGTACCGAAACAACTCGATGTGCTATACGTCACACTGTTCAAAAAATACTACTGTTATATTTAATTATATTATCCTTAGACTTGTTTATAGCATATTGTCTAGTGCACTGCAAGTTTTATTCACACTATTTTGTACCGTAGCATATGTATTGGGTGAATACGCTGATAATATTATTTATTTAGCATCGTGCAAGCTTGAAAAAATATAACACGAAGTCGGTGTTGTTAATTAAATGCCTGAATATAATTTATTAATTAAACTGTAGTTGACAGTATTGTTTCTGCATTTTATAACTACCAGAAGAGTAGAGGAACTAAACATACCCTTTAATGGAATTACTTTCTTTTCACATAAGCCGCTACTCTCACAAATTACAATTTTCGTATGAACTATAAACACGAAACCTCTCAACTCTACGTGAAACACTATTATTCCTACATTGTTACAATTTTATCATACTGAAAGTATTTCAGCGAATCTTAGGTGAATAAAATACGTTTCAATATGCGATACAGCAGG
Organism: Bacillus rossius redtenbacheri; assembly: GCF_032445375.1. Lineage (NCBI taxonomy): Eukaryota > Metazoa > Arthropoda > Insecta > Phasmatodea > Bacillidae > Bacillus > Bacillus rossius. The sequence goes on from NC_086330.1 coordinate 235,109,032, forward strand.
AGCAAACCTAGCCACCAACGAGGGTGGGGAGTAGGCCTAACCTAAAAGTCACTAAATGTTTGGAGGAAATGCTTTGCGTTTAAAATGCAATAAAACGAAGGTTTTAAATAACCATCAGACTACTCTGTATTTATCAGCGGCATTCTTGTGTATTTTCAACCTGACGCCGCCGTCAGTGCTCCCTCTGAGAGCACAGGCCGTTATGTGTCCTCAACACCCGACCAGTGCCGCGCCTCGAACGCGCCCGCGCGCGCAACATAGTGCAGTGCCCCGAACGGCGTGACGTCAGTCACGGCCTCCTACGTGTGCAAAGCGCCCGGCCAGGTGTGGCACTGCGCAAGGGTATTATTTATTAATGCATTTGATAAGATAAACAGAAACTAATAAGTCTAAAACCATTAATAATTAATGTTAATTTAATAATCATTTTATAAAGGGTTATCATTCACAAAACTGGCCGAAGTCATCTTCCCGCGCTCCGCAGTTTTCCCGCGGAATTTCCCCCCTCCCTGGCCCCGGCGGCCAGGGAGGTTAGTCAGTCGCCATCCAGCACTCGCCCGGGCCGGCAGCCCACGCACGGGGAGCTCTCAACTTTCGCGCCAACATCACCAGTCACTGCAATAGGTAATTATAGTCAAACCGTTTAACTCAGCTCCCCGGTCGGCCCGAATCGGCCGTTCGCGATTTCGCACGGTCCTATAATATAATGTGTAGCCCGCCATCGGGCTTTTTCGTGTGATACGTAATCAATTAGATGACCCCTCGTGGCACCTGCGCCTCACGCCAGTGAAATCCCCTCTCGGGGAATAGTTCTTCGCCCACGCGGGGCGGCACTGCGCCAAACGCGTACCTAAGTGTAAGGACGAGTCATTAACTGGGACGTGCCACGGTCGTGCGTGTGATATCCTGCCGGATTCCACCGCGCCCGTACCCAGCGTAACGTGGCCCCAGCCACCACGCGGAGTAGCCGCCTTTGTATACCCATCTGTGCGGGGCTAACCACAGGGATTATAGTGTAGTGTGTTACCTTAAGTAATTTTGTGGGACCTACCGCCCACGCATTCCACGTTGCGTCCACGGACTTTCACATAGGCCGGAACAGGTCCATCGTGCACCTGAGCACCCCACTCGCAAGTCGCCGGGAACAACCCCCTTCAACGTACTTGCCACCGGGTTAACGTGTGGCCGTAATAAGTCCGCCATAGAGGGTGGCGTGCGCGGAGCTTAGGTAGACGATGAAGCGGCCAGTTACGTGAGTGTGTAACGTGTAAATTGTGCGACGGAATAAAACAGCTAACAGTACGTGTGTGTTTTATTAATAAGGCGTCCTGAGAGGCCATAACAGCCCGGGGGGCCCTTTGTCGACGCGTCCCTGCCTGCAGCCACGAGGCCAGGAACCCCGCCCTTGAGACCCAAAATTAATTAAACAGTTTAGATTCACGTAAAATTCAGATCAGGCAACGGGGACGGCGTCAAACCTTATCAATGCATGTATTTTATTTTTACAAGTGATTTTTTTTATTACACGTATGGAAGCTGAAGGGGAAACGAGATGTTTTTAGAAGTTTAATAAGCCACACGCTTATAGGTGTTTTACACTTAACTTTTATAAAGAATAATTAACTAATGTGATGTTATCTTCTATCTAGTTGAAATATTACGTTATTTTGTCCTGACCTTTATTTTTATATTAAGTGATATGACAAAAGTAGGCAGATTGGCAGTTTTTTTAGTATGATATATTTTGGTAAACTGAGTATTCTGCAGTTAAAAATAACTAGAAAAAAGAATCAATGTGTCTTATTCACACGAAACATAGACACTATTAATTTATGCGGCGTGATTATTATCGGAAACAAGTTCTTTCGAAGTTTGTTCAGAGAAAAACATAACCTTTTTTTTAGATACATCGTATATCTCACATACGTAATTTCTGAGTAAATAGAATTGAGGCAAAACCTTAAATATCACGAAAATATATTATTTAACTCATTTGAAAGAATTATTTCCCAGTATTAAATGAAAGTTACACACATAGTCGGCTGTATGTCGGGGTTATGACGGCTATGACGGGTCTACGACTGACCAGCCATTGCGCCTTACGTATGACGGGCATGTCGTAACTAAGGCGTCTTCCAGAAGGCGAAAAAAGATCCATGCTCGCTTTTAGTAGCGAAGTGTCATACCGGAGACGTGTCATCCCTATGACGGGCGAAAAAGAGAACTATGCTCGCCCGGCTGCTCCCGCTGGGACAGTCGTCTCGGAGCGACGAAACCTGCCGCCCTGGTCCTGGCCCAGTGCGTGACGCGGCGGAGCACCACGGCGCCAGCACATCACTTGCAGCACACGTCATTGTTAGGTACACTTCCGAAGGAATTCGCGTCTCTGTTCACTCCTATTGCCGAGTGTAATCACTGCACTCTCTTAATTTAAATCTCTCGTGCGTAAATCAAAGTTTATCAACTATAACATGTGTGATCGTGCACTTGCAAGCACGAGTGTCTGCAGGCCTATCAACTTCAGTTCTTAACGTAAATATACCACTAGCCAACCAAATATATTTAGAATATATATAAATATAGTATCAATAAAACTATATCATTCAAATAACTCTCAGATTGTAACTTATTAACAAGAATAATAAATTAGCTTAATCAACAATAAGCTCAAAAAACATGAATAACATTTATTTCATAAAATGTTTAAATTCAAATTAGTACAACTTTGCATAAATTAATTAGTAGATAACACATTTTTCATATTGTTAGGATGTGATTTTCCCAATGTTCATATGCATGCAGCCTAAGCATAATGCTGCCTATATGTTTCACATTTCATTTAACATATCCACTTCCTGCATCTCGTACATATACATTTCATCTATATACAGTGTTATAGGATATTAAGATTGCCTAAATTTTAATAACATTTTACATGCATCATTTAAACAAAAATGTTTTTTAGCTAAACAAAGTGTTTTTAGCTAAGTGACAAAGCTGTGTGAAAAAAAATCACTCTACATGTTTTTTTTCTTGTCTAGTTTTATCCGCCTCTTTTATTATTGTGGCAGGCGAATTCTCTTGTCTTTTCTTTTTTCTTTTTCCATCTTTTCCTCAGCCGTCTCGACGAGTGAGGAACTTGAACCCTTTTTATTATCCTGGCGGTATTCGTTTTCACGCTGGCGATTATCGGAGTCGATCAGCTGTTCGGTGCTCTTTCATTTCATTCTCCTCTTCAGTGTGTTTTATCAGCCCGCAGCAGTTTCGCTGGGTTGGAAATTCACGACCATTTATCATAAATATATTCCCTGCAGGAATAAAGCCTTGAAATGTGTCTGAGGCTCCTGGCCTCGGTGCAGATAGCAACATGCTATCTTATCAATTGTAAACAAAACAACATATGTTTTTCAGGATAGCTTGCAACAGCTCCTGCTGAGTAGTAAATTTCATTTTTCTCTTTTCTTCAGAATTGATTTAATATTTTAAAAATAATTAAATTTTTATGAATTTTCCCTTTTGCTTGGAGAATTGTATTAGCTTGAAGTTTGTTTATATTGAGGCCTGTGGACACTCACTGCAAGAGCGTGTCATCTCGTGACATAGTGACGCCACTCCCGCTGCCTGGTTTTAGCTTTTTAATTAGTAATTAGTATTGTAAAATATCTCAGGGTTTTAACGGGGGTTCGGCCTCGTGGCTGCAGACAGGAGTGCGTCTCGGAGTTTGAAAATTACGTTCAGAAATTACCTGGGCTGTTTAGGCCACCCAGGACGCCTTGAAAATAATTAATAAACAGATTATCAGAACACTGCACTTTATTCAACGTCGATACACTGGATGGTCCTTTTACTGGCCGCGTCCGTTGTCGTACCGCTGTGACACACGTAAACGCCGGCGAATAATACGCGCGACCAGGATAGATTGCAAAGTGGATCGACGGGTTGAAGCTGTGGCTACGTGTCTCTGAGTAAGATTTAGCATACAGTCACGGAGTTGTGGACGCGACAAATTATACAGAAAAGTTAACTAATAGCGGAGTCCCCGTGATTAGGGTGGTTAATGACGCCACTCCCGCTGCCTGGTTTTAGCTTTTTAATTAATTATTAGTATTATAAAAGATCTCAGGGTTTTAACGGGGGTTCGGCCTCGTGGCTGCAGGCAGGAGTGCGTCTCGGAGTTTGAAAATTACGTTCAGAAATTACCTGGGCTGTTTAGGCCACCCAGGACGCCTTGAAAATAATTAATAAACAGATTATCAGAACACTGCACTTTATTCAACGTCGATACACTGGATGGTCCTTTTACTGGCCGCGTCCGTTGTCGTACCGCTGTGACACACGTAAACGCCGGCGAATAATACGCGCGACCAGGATAGATTGCAAAGTGGATCGACGGGTTGAAGCTGTGGCTACGTGTCTCTGAGTAAGATTTAGCATACAGTCACGGAGTTGTGGACGCGACAAATTATACAGAAAAGTTAACTAATAGCGGAGTCCCCGTGATTAGGGTGGTTTGCAGTCTAGCTTGCGACAAAATTACAGACTCGAAAAGTTATGCAATCACGTCAGTGAGCGACGTACGCGTAAAGTCTCAATGCGTGGCAAGATGGTCACTTAAAACACATGTTACCAATTACACTAAAACATGATGAAAGTTACAATATGAAAGTTATTCAGTCTTTCACAAGATTCTCGACGATAACAATTAATTGGCTACTGGAGCCGAAAACTGCGTGCCAATATTACGCGGTCCTTAAACTGGACATGGCCTTACGTATTACGTTAAAAATCCCTAAAGGGAATTAAATATTAAGTTAAGTGTCGCACGAAGTATCGTGCGACTTAAGTGGGGTCGGCGCCGAGCTAATTGAAAGGTTTGTAGAAACTTACACTATTGCTGAAATGTTGATGAGAAACTAGAAGTGCTGGCCCGACGTTCGCGAAGCGTCCGACCCCTGAGAGCCCCCGATCCAGACTGAGCGCGAGACCGCCCGGCGGCCTCGCGCCTAAACGCGTGGAACGCGGGAAAACCGACCCGACCAGTTTTGGACTTAGAAACAAATTATACGACATATGCTTATAAGACAATTAGACATAATTACCCTTACATGAACCCTTCTTTTAAATTATTATTAATTTTGTTGTTCTAATTAACAAAATAATCAAGTGTTTAATTAGGCGCATTGCCACACCCGGCCGGGCGCTGTCGTCGTCGCGGCGTTCGTTGCGGTGCACTTTCTTACACTTTGTGAAGATCACGCTCGGGCGTGTTCGTCGCACTTCGGAGCCAGTGTTGTTGTGGCATAACGACCTTTGCGGACCAGAGGGAGCACCGGCGGTTGGCGTCAATAGGATTCTACACAGTGTCAAGATTCTTCATCGAAACATACATAATAAACAAACTTCTAAAATTGTGTGCTTCGTATAGCGAAATTTATAAATTTTCTGTATAGGGTACTATTCACAATAAAACTGCGTATATATGTCTTCTGCAAATTTCTTGTTATCATTTCATAACAGATTAGCATACCCCTTTTTTTTATTTAACAACAAAATATAGGAATAAAACCTAATTAATTTCAACACCACTAATGATTGGATTTGTATGCGAAATGGATGCATACTTTTCTAATCAGTATCCCCAAGTGATACCAACCTAAAACATCAGAAAAAGGATAACTCCTTCAAATTTTATTAGTTTTCTCATATTCAACCAAAAATAATATATCTCTTCCATTTTAAATTGTCGTGATTTTTCTGCAAGAAAAAGGTGCTACAGTGCAACGATATATCAACTGGAATAACCCATAACAAGGTAACCTAGAATAATTTTGCTTGTAGTTGCAAAGTGTTTTGTGCTTGTAGAACTGCTTTGCATGCCAGTGTTTACACATATGTACACAGCTAGGTGAAATAACATCACACATGTATCTTGTCGAACACAGTTACACTCATGCCTTCTTGCTAGGTAATTACATAGCTCTTCACAGTAAAAAGGGCGAGTCTAGTGCTTCCCAATATGTGTTAGTGTTAGTGGGTCAGTACTCAAATCGAAGACTACATTAGCCGTATAATACTCAAATACATCATAAATAATTTATACCCATAATAGCTTCACTGGCTACTCAAATCCCAGTGCGGGTGGCATGTCACTTCACCTCGTCACAGGACACTGGCGGGAATTACACTTCCGCTCTTACACAAGGGTATACTCGACGGCTATATTACGCCTCTCCTGGCGTACCATAAACATAACAACATAACACATTATAAACACGGGGATTACATGGCTCTTGTGCTAGCCATCACATACAGACTGCTCTCAGCTGTTACTCCAGCATACTCGCTCACATGACAATGAGGTAAACATTAACTTGTGTATCGACCAATATTTAATTTGCAGTGGTAGGGTTCTTATATTCCCTCAGCTGTGTAATGTTGTAACGGCCTATTGACTGTTGATGGCTCGGCTAAATCATAGCAATTTTCATGAATGGTTCCAGTTATGACATACAATAAAAACAATTTCTTGGTAACATTTTCCCAAGCTCTGCTCACTGGATTAGTTTTCTTGAGCACTAGGTCACCAATTTTGAAGGTTGATAAGTTTGATGCGGGGTGCCTCCTCTTGCGGACTGCAGCTTCAGCTGTAAGCTTCTTGCTTATAAAATCCTCCACTTCTTCACCGGTGGGTAAATCTCTCTCGTCTTGATCTTGACTTAGTCGGGGCAAGTAGATAGGGTTGATCGACTCGGACCTATCCAGACTCATGGCTTCGTGCGGGGTGACTCCTATTGAACTGTGTACCGTATGATTTATTACACACTCTACATATGGTAGTTTATCCCTCCAGGATTGCTGTGATTTGTGACACAATATACGTAGTAGGCCTCCAATAGTTTTCATCAATCTCTCGACGGGATTGCTTTGAGGGTGGCGTACAGAAATGGTAGTGGGGATAACGCCTAACTTGCATACGTCCTGTTGCCACACTTCACTGGTAAACTGTGTACCCTTATCAGAGAGTACCATCTTTGGCATACCAATTTCATCTGTAAATAATTTTAATTTACCCATGACTGCTTTTGCAGTGGGATTTACAATAGCATACAGCCTTGTGAATTTTGTGAATATGTCCTGAATCACAAATATATATTTCACCCCTCCCTTAGACTGGGGTAGTAGGCCAAATAAATCCACTGACAATAACTCTAGTGGTGCCTTGGGGAGAATAGGCTGTATCTCTCCATGCAGGTGTTCTTTTGGTGACTTTGACTTCTGACAAAGATCACATCCTCTTGTGACCTGGATGATGAATCGAGGCATATTGGGCCAATGTACTTGCCTCCTTAAAGCTTCAGTCAGCTTCTTGCTTCCAGCATGTCCAAGTGCAACATGCACTTCCCAGGTGACTTGCTGCCTCATGCTGACTGGAATCACTGGCTTCCATGCATCTTCATACAGATACTTCTTTCTTGAGTGGGCAAATAATATTCCTTCAGGTGATTTACAAAAATATTGGTGGATATTGTGTTCCACCGGGTGACTTGTCAGCTGCTTGACAGTGTCTTGGCAGAATTTGTCCTCCTGCTGCTTGGCTTGCAGGTCCTGCAGTAGTTCTTGGAGCTTTGGATTAGTTTGCAAAACATTAGCTGCTGCCAGTGCTACTAGGAATTCCTTCTGGTGGGCTGGACTAGTGTTGTCTTGAATTTCTTCAAGGCGGCTCAGATAATCAGCTGTTGTGTTAGATGACCCTTTTATATGCTGGATCTGTACATCGTACTCTTGCAGCAGTAGAAACCATCTAGTAAGATGGCTTCCAAACAGCTTCCCAGCCTTCAGACAAGTAAAGGCCTGGTGATCAGTCAGCAGTTTAATGTTTTCACGTAGTAGTATGTCACGGTACTTCTGTAGGGCCCACACTATAGCTAACGCTTCACGTTCAGTCACAGTGTAGTTCCTCTCAGCTGGACTTAATGTTCTGCTGGCCATTGCCACTGTTTTCTCCACTCCTTGGTGTTCCTGTGCAAGTTTGCATCCTAGTGCAGTATTAGATGCATCCGTGTACAGCAAAAATTCTTTTCCTTGAACAGGATGGTATATCACGTGCTCTTCCAGGAATATGCTTTTCAAATTTTTGAAGGCTTGATCATGCTCTTCAGTCCACTTCCATACATGATCCTTCTTAAGGAGCTGGAACAAAGGTACGGCACACTGGGCTACCTTATTAGAGTAATTTCGGTAGAAACCAACTATATCCTAAGAAGGCCCTTAGTTATCTCACATTCCGGGGTGTAGGGAAATCTTGAATAATCTGGAGTTTCTCTGGAGCTGTTTTTATTCCTTCGGGAGTAAGGATGTGCCCTAAGAATGGCAGTTCTTCTCTACAAAATTTTGATTTGCGTATTTTCACTGTCATACCTGCCTCTTGTAATTTATGTAACACAGTAGCAATGTGTTGCAGGTGTTCCTCAAATGTGACAGATGTTATCAAAATATCATCCACATTTGCTCTGGCAAATGCTTTGCACTCAGGCCCTAGAGTAGTGTCAAGGCACCTGGTGAAATCCGCTACAGCATTGCAGAGTCCAAATGGCATCACAGTAAAAACGTACTGTTGATTGTGGAATAGGAAAGCTGTGTATTTACATGACTCAGGCTCAAGTGGAATCTGCCAGTAACCAGATGACAGATCCATGTTGGTTAAATACTTGACACCTTGGTACAGCCTCAGAATTTGAGTTGTCTGTACCGGGCTCTCCCTGTCCTTGATGGTAATCTTGTTTAGTTCTCTGGCGTCAAGACAGAGCCTCACTGTTCCATCTTTCTTTCCAACGCAGACAATAGGGTTGGCATAAGGGCTAGCCTCCCTTCTCACAACATTCCAGTCTATCATGAGCTGTAAATATGCAGTGGCCTCTTGTACATATTTAGCTGGAATAGGGTAGGACTTCCGATGAAAAGGTGCATTCTCCTGTGTCTTGATTTGAGCCTGATAGAATTTGTTTCTCCCTGGTTTATCCGAAAATAAATGCTTGAAATTTCTCAACACATTGAAAAGATGTTGCAGCTGTATGTGTGTGACAGTTTTAGAATCTTGGACTGACTGTCTGATGTCCTCGATGGTAGCTTGCAGCTGTTCACTGGCTTGGTGGTTATCCACTTGTTTACACATGGGGGCGTTATGAAATTGTTTCGGACATGCCATTTGTCCATTAGTGACACCGGCGTAGGACTGTCACTAGGTTGTATGGTGCTCATTCTGAAATCTATCACTATGCCGAACTGTGACAGAAAATCAGTTCCAATGATTAGTGGTTTTGCTAATCCCTTTACCACTAGTGCTGTCAGCTCCTTGGGTTTTCCAAGTCCATAGACTGTTATGAGCACTTGCCTGTTTACAATAGGACTGGCTCTTGAAGTAACCCCAATAATTTTGATGGCAGGTACTGGAATATTTGGTATCTTCATGCCAATGTGTTCTAGAAAACATACCAGCTCCTCACTTATGCATGTCACCTCCGCTCCACTGTCAATCAGTGCAGCCACTTCTTGCCCATATATGTTTAGGTTGATTTGCAGGCATACCGTGTGGAATTGCGGTACTATGCCCTCGTCGGTCTCTTTGTACAAAAAATCCCTTTCATTATCTCTCAACATTACGGTACACATAAACTTACGGGAGCTGATGCAGCTATAAATACATGTCACATTATTCACCCCTGAGTCTGGAGGTCGGGTTTCGGTGCGGGGCGATCCTACAGAAACCCTTTCTAGTTTAACGTGCCCGTTGACACTCGCGCATCCTGCGAGTCTGGCACGGTCCTGTTGTTATTGTACCATGTACTGGTACCTGCTGCTTCCTGCACTGCGGACTTGAACTCTGCCGCAACAGGGTTGTCTAGCAGATAGCGTGGACATGCTCCATGCTGATTCGTTGCTCCTGGTTGTTGACTCTGGCGAAACGTCCTGTTGGGCGACGCCGGTTGCTCAGACGGGTGGCTAAAGTGGGCCTTGCCTCCACCGCTGTCTGTCGTCTTGGGGCTTCGGTAGTATGGCAGGCGGGAATCTTCGCGTTGGTCGTGGTACTGCCTCTCCTTCATCCTGCGATGCTGGTTGTAGTGGTATTCCCTCTCGTCATCAGACGAGGCACGACGACTGAAGTTGCGGGATTCCCTGGGTGGCCGTTGCTCCGGCGAGTGGGACCGCCTCCTCTCTTCATAACGGGCATTCTTCCTGGCTCGTTCTGCCCCCTCTTCACCACTGTGGTATCCCCTGTTGCTGGGCCACCAGGTGCGTTTCCTGTTGTAGGGTGCCCCTCTGTATCGGTTGTGGTAGGACCCGCCATTACCACGGGATGCTTCACCCCTTGCCTGCCAACTGATGTAGTTGACTGCTGCCTGGCGCTCTGGTTTCTGTTTTCCCTCACGGCCTTGCCAGTAAGGGTTGACCTGGTGCTGCTTCTGGTGAGGTGGTGCTTGGTCTGCCTCTTCAGTCCTGGGTGCTACTCGATCCAGTTTTTCGAGTTTGTCGTAGTTGAGCAGCCGGTCACGGAACTCGGTGACGTCACGGTAGTGTAGTCCAGACAACTGCTTCTGGTATTTCAGAGGCAGCTGGGTTAGCATGGCAGCCACAAACTCTTCATCTGTCATTGGTAGGTCTAAATACCTAGTCTTGTCGTACATGGCTGACAAGTGTGCCTCCAGAGATGTGCCCTTCCTTGGATCGTATTTCTCTGTGTGGAGTTGTGCCCTCAGGTTACTCTGGATTCTGATGTTCCAGTATTGCAGTCTGAATAGTTCCCTGAACTGGTCGAAGCTGTGGGTGTTGGTGCTGGTCAGCTCCCACCAATAGAATGCTTGACCCTTTAACACGTTGTTCAGGTATTTCAAAATCTCTCCGTTGGTTAGGTTAAACATAGCCGCATATTCCTCGAATTTTCTGAGGAAACTCATTGGACTCTCATTGGCTCTGCCAGCGAAAGTAGGCATGTCCTCTGCCCACAGCTTTGCTGGATGGTGCATGAGAGCAACTGGGTCTAGAGGGCGTTCTGTTGTTGTGGTACAAGCTCTAGGCTCAACTGTTGACCTAGTCTCTACAGGCTGTCTGGGTAGAGACTCTGCAGTGTGAGTGTCATAACTTCACCCAGGTGTGGTGTACAGCTGTCTACCTGTACCTGTAAGTGGCACTTCAGGTGCCCCTCGCTGTGTACTACCAGCTGTGTCAGGTGTACGGCTCTGGCTTACAGTTAAATTCTGCAGGCAATCACGCAAGGTAGATGTCGCTACCTCTATGTCATCCAGCCTAACCTCAAGTCGTCGAGCCTGCCCATGCAGCTCGTCCCTCATGCTCGCCTGGCTGCGCTGACAAAACTCCCTCAGACCATGTTGTTCTAGGGTCACATTCTCGCGAATGGATAATAGCTGGTTTTCTAGCTCTCCTACTCGCTCAACTGTCTGGGTCACCTTCTCCACTACATGCTCAATCTCCCTCTGCTGTTGTACCAGCTTCTCCTCTATACTGTGTTCCAGACTTTGTAAACTGGAGCAAGTGATGTCTAGCTTTGCCTCCATCTGTTCTGCCTGCCTGGAGAGTTGTTCGGATTGACTGGACAGTTGTCCTGCCTGACTGGACAGTTAAGACATAATCCTGCTCTCAGATTGCTCTGCTTGCTTTGTGAGTTGGGACATTATCCTGTTCTCAGATTGCTCTGTTTGCATTGTGAGTTGGGACATTATCCTATTCTCAGATTGCTCTGCCTGTTTTGAGAGTAATTCTGGGTGCTCTGCCTGCCTGGACAGTTGTTGGAACATCTGTTGGAGCATCTGTGTTAGGTCAGGACTTGATGTAGATGTTCCTGGTGTAGTTGTCATGTCATGCTCTTGTGTTATCTCTCCTGTGGGAAGAGGTGACACTGGCCGCCCTATCCCCTCACTACGCTGTGTGTGTGAGTGTGTAGGTACATTCATTCCCCTGGTTTCGGGTGAATTGCAGTCCTCCATGGCTGTCAATGTGTCACTGTCAGAGCTATGTGTAGTGGGACAATCTTCACAAACACTGTTGGCCCTACTTCTCAGATAGTAGGTCTGCTGAGCCATTGTGTAATACCTCTAACAAAACTACAATTACCAATTACAACAAATATCCTGTCCACTTTAAAGTTTAATTCAATGCTTGCATGTAAACAAACCTAGCAGATTTGAAACAAGCAAATCGAGCCCCACTAGTTTGGTTGCCACTCTGAGTTACTCTCTGAACTCTATCTAGCACTTCCTTGGTTGGTTGCTATACGAAGTGTAGTCAGCAATAATAATATTATAAATAATACAAATACTGATACTACTATGTGCAGTGTATAGTTCATAAACTCTCTGAATTATTATCTGAACTAAACTGTTGTCAGAAATAATTATAATATTTTAAATAATAGGTATTAACAGTAGTTCTCTCTGGATTTTAATTACTCTGTCGAGTATAGACTCTTTGATTAAATTTAAATATGTCTCTGGGCGCCACCCTTATGTAATGTGGTACATAAGAGAAAAAAAAGTTAAAATAATTTCACACTACAAATCTAGGGTTAGCATGAGATTGGCAACATGTAAATTAAGGTCATTAAGGAAAAACAAAAATATACACTGTAAAATAACAATAAGGTAACATAAGATTAAAACAATTAATCTTTAATCAAATAAAATATATATGCTTATTGGTTGGACCAGTGGTATACCATCATGTTTTCTTAAATAGCTGGAGGTATGTTGCACACAATATAAAACACAACAAAAGTTCATACAGTTCAAATTAATTATGTCTGTTGCTCTCAATCTAGAATCGTAAATTAGTGTGAAATAAAAATAATAATGTTTATTTTTTTATGTTCGTAATTTAAGTTAATTTTGATGTACCGCAGCTGAATTCAATGTGTAAATTGCAGTAGAGCATCGTGAGAACTCGTCTCATTTCACCTCTGGGTGTAAAACTAATTAAAGTGAAGATCAGGATACGCAATTGGCTTTAACAAATGTTTATTTCAATAAGTTGACGCTACTCCCGCTGACTGTTTATGTTTTAAAATTAAATATGAATGCTTGAAAAGATCTCAGGGATTTTAATGGGGGTTCGGCCTCGTGGCTATAGGCAGGGGTGCGCCGTGGATCCGTATTCACCTGGGCTGTTCAGGCCACCCAGGACGCCTTGTAAATGATTAATAAACGAATTACAAAACAATGCACTTTATTCAACGTTGATACACTGATTGGTCCCGATACTGACCGCGTCCATTGTCGAACCGCTGTGACACACGTATAAATGCGGGCGAACAATACGCTCGACCAGGGTAGATTGCAAAGTGAAATCAACGGGTTGAAGCGGTGGCTACGTGCCCCTGGGTAAGAGTCAGTACACAGTCACGGAATTGGGGTTGCAACAAATTATGTAGAAAAATAAACGAATAGCGGAAACCCTGTGATCAGGGTGGATTGCAGTCTAGCCTGCGACGAAAAACTAAAGTCTCGAAAAATTACGCAATCACGTCAGCGTGCGACGTACACGTAAAGTCTCAATGAATGGCAAGATAGTCACTTAAAACACACGTTACAAATTGCACTAAAATATGAAGAAAGTTACAATACGAAAGTTAGTCAGTATTTCACAAGATTCTCGACGATAACAATTAATTGGCTACTGGAGCCGAAAACTGCGTGCCAATATTACGCTGTCCTTAAACTGGACATGGCCTTACGTATTAAGTTAAAGATCCCTGTAGGGGATAAATTATTAAGCTAAGAGTCGCACCTTCGTGCGACTGCAGTGGGGTCGGCGCCGAGCTGAATGAAAGATTTGTAGAAACTTACACTATTGCTGAAATGTTGAAGATAAACTAGAAGTGCTGGCCCGACGTTCGCGGAGCGTCCGACCCCTGAGAGCCCCTGATGGTAACTGAGCGCGAGACCGCCCGTCGGCCTCGCGCCTAAACGCGTGGAACGCGGGAAAACCGACCCGACCAGTTTTGGACTTAGAAACAAATTACACAACATATGCTTATAAGACAATTAGACATAATTTCCCTTACATGAACCCTTCTTTTAAATTGTTATTAATTTGGTTGTTTTAATTAACAAAATAATCAAGTGTTTAGTTAGGCGCATTGCCACACCCGGCCGGGCGCTGTCGTCGTCGCGGCGTTCGTTGCGGTGCACTTTCTTACACTTTGTGAAGATCACGCTCGGGCGTGTTCGACGCACTTCGGAGCCCGTGTTGTTGTGGCATAACGACCTTTGCGGACCAGAGGGAGCACCGGCGGTTGGCGTCAAAGTCTTTAACGTGTTCAGCATAAAATTCAATGTTTATGTGTTCGTCGGCAATATTAAATTACGTGTATGTAGAAAAACAGTTCACTCAGGATAGCATCATGAGTCGGTATTTTACTCACGGTAATTCACTCCTAAATACACGTCATACAGGACGTGCCCTAATTAAACAATATGTAACTTATATTTAGACTACGATTTAAAACATCCTAGTAATAGGATGATCTACTTAGCTTGTATATATTTCTCATTTTTCAGGGGATTGAAACCCGGGCTATCTAGCCAACGCCGTCGTTATTCCAAGACTTTTTTTCGTTAATTTAGTAATGACGCTTATCTTAAGTAACATGGCCTCTCATTGGCCGATACACACTGATTGTTGACTTAATTATCACATCAAAACAAAATACAGACACTTAACAATACAACTTAATATGCTAAAATGTTTTAAATTTAAAACTGGATTTTTCAACAATGAAAGTTTTGATATACAAATTATGTATAAAAAGTTCAATTTGCCGTTTAAGTCAATTGCTCCCTAGAGGGGTCTTGCTAATTGAACTTCAAAGTCACTTGGGCTACGCCATAGAGTATGGTAGTCGTAGATACGTCCAAATACACAACAATAGAACAAAACATAAAAATGTCAACAAATAATAATAATAATTAAAAAATGTTATTTATAATTAAAACAAAACACTTTCTGTGTGTGGGACAGTCATGTAACCGCACACAACGTTAGAAATCAATACATTCGGACATCGGACATCGCAATTGTGGACAGGGCAGTTTTCGGTGAGACAATATGACGTCACTCACGTTCGGATAAGGACACGGACCACACACAGGTTCGGACTATTGTAGACGGGCCTTAAGTCGAATAAAGGCCCGTCTACAATAGTCCGAACCTGTGCGTGGTCCGTGTCCTTATCCGAATGTGAGCGACGTCACATTGTCTCACCGAAAACTGCCCTGTACACAATTGCTATGTCCGATGTCCGAATGTATTGATTTCTAAAGTTGCTACCAGAGCGCAGTAAATGTGCCAAACAAAATGTTTTTTATTGTTTTGATGCTTTGTAGTTTGAGATTAAACTTTTGAAAGTTGTGGGAGATCAATTTTATTATATATTTATTCAGTAAGGCAAAGTGGCAAATGTAAATGCTAAAAAATGAACTCATATCACAGCAATCGAACAGCACTAATTTAAATGTAGTCTTGCTCTTCTTGAATTACAACACCTTCCATTTCCTTCAATAACAAAAACAAACACCAGGTTTTCAAACGGGAACCGGAAATTCAAATATCGTGAGTGTTCTGTTCTATTTCTATGTCCGAAGCACACAGGTTGGGACAAAAAGTTCAAATTGACGAATGTCTTGGGACCAGGTAGGTTCGGACCTTCGCCCACTTGACGCATGACGTCAGAGGGTCACGTGGACCAATAAGCGACGAGTGTCCTTCGGACACAGTTTAGGACATTGCTATTGTAGACGGACCTTAAGAAGGAATTTTTTTCAACCTACAATCATAATTATGCTTATTCCACAATATATTTTATGTGTAGGATTTTATGCCATATTGAACTAAAACAGCAAGCATCATGTACTAAAGAATCAAGCCAACAGGTTCATGCCATCAGCATATTTTGACATAGGTACCTACTGAATTATAACAGTAAGCATAATGTACCCCAGGATCAAGCATCCAGGTTCCAGGGATGAATTGGATAAATGAAACACCAGCCATAACGAACACTGACTATATGACACCTATAAAAAAAGAATTCACTGAGAAAACTGCAAAATTCAATGTGTCAACTATTTCAGTGTACAGCACATATTCCTCACAGAAAATGAACGACATTAACAATTCAATTCAAATTTCAGTCTCCCATTATACCTGTTCGTAACAACATAACTCAAAATAGTAGTAAACTTTATTTTAAATGTGTTTGAAATTAGTTCAATGATCGAAGATCTTGTCAATAAATTCTAAATAAACTTGAGAGCTGAAAGTAATAAAAAAATGTTGTTTATAGTAAATATAAACACTATAATTTCTGTAAGTAAATCCAAAACAGTGCAATTTGAAATGTGATACCAATAAAACATTTATTCGATACTTTCAATTCACTTTGTAAATTATTCATTCTCGTGTGTGTTTTAATTGTAACTTTAACCCAACCAAACCATTTTACATACGCTTTAAGTGCGATTGTTTAAAGTTTTTAATTAGTGAAACTTCAGTGATCATTGTCAAATAATAATCGCAGCTACCAATTATCAGCAGTTCTGAACAAGAGTCACTTTTCTGGAAAAAAAATAAAATACAAATTACAAAATGAATTTTTTTAAGGTACTTCCTGGATTGTTTTGCAAGAACAGCGGAAAATACTTAAAGTTAAATTACCAATAGTTTACATTCTAATGAGTTGCAAGGTTAAGTTAACGATTACAATAAATTAAAAATACTTTTTAATAGTGTGAATTGGTAGTTAAATTAGGTTAGCGATATTATAAATATTTTAAACCTGTGTGGATAGTTTTTAGGTTAGGTTAACTACAGTATAATTAGTACTGATTCTTTTGAAATTGAGATAGGAATTACTGACTTAATATGTAGCTAACCAGCTGTTTTCACAGTTTTAGAGTATTTTTATGTAATTAACCTAACCAACTGTTCACAAATTTGACCAGTACATTTAATGCAGCTAACCTAACTAGAATGTTCATGGTGATATGCAATAATTTTGTTCTTTACCTAGTTGTAAAATTCATCAAATGCTGGTAAAATACCTAACAGAATAAAAATTCTCTTTTCGATAATGATTTAAAATATGAGACAGCAAATAAAAAAAATTGAAAATTTGAATTTTTTTAGAAAAAATATTTTTTATGTTAGTACACACGCCCAAGTTAGCTAAAAAGAAAACTGTGACCATATAACCACGAACGCGAACTTGCTACTAGAGTAAGTTTTTTTTAAACATTATACAACAAACATTTATATTTTCAATAAAAATCCGACAATAATATATGGATTTGTAAGATAGCATCACCAAAATGTATAATCATGAAAATAGTGAACGATTTAATTTAGTTTTTACTAAACAACAATAAACACACCGATTGGCTGGGAAGGAGCGAATATGACTATTACCCTAATTTAATCGAATTAAATCAAATTAGACACGACTAATGAAAGTTTCGTACAACCGATTTAGTGGACGGTTTTTATTCGCTGGTAAACAATATTTATTCCATTTAGTTCAGTTCTTAGATAGGTATTTCTCACGAACACACGAATTTTAAAGGTTAAAATGGCACTCGTGTTGCAGTTTTTAAATACAGTAAATTAAACATTTCTTTAACCCTTCCCATTTGTATTTATATAAATAATTTAATTTCCTTCAAGAATAAATTAAATGTCAATCAAATAACCTACGAATTGGTGATAGGCCTGCCTATAGTATCGTGTTGCTTTTTTTTATCCGAATATAAATGACATAAAATAACGAGATAAATATGTCATGCTAACCAAACATAACTTTCCGTCCGCACTATTATACGAAATTTAAACGTAGTTAAACTAACTTAAACAACCAACCACACAATTTTTAAGTATTTCAAACCAAAACAGAACCTCGATTTTGAACAAATCTATGTTTCAAAGAACAACAAACTCTCAAATTTTAATCGGAATTGGGATCCCGCCAACAAAGGAGGTGGGGGAATAATTTAGACAGTATGTGACATAATTCCGATAAATAATTCCGCCAATAAGTGTTCAAGAATAGGGTTTAGCAAAACTCTGTCAGAATTAAGCAATTTTGCTAGCAAAATTATTCCAATATCATCAAGAATAATGTTGACGCCGACCGTCGGTGCTTCCTCTGGTTCGCACAGGCCGTTATGTCACAACAACACTTACTCTTAAGTGCAACGAACACGCCCGAGCGTGATGTCCGCCGAGTGGGTGAAAGTGCACTGCGACGAACACCAAGGCGACGACAGCGCCCGGCCGGGTGTGGCGATACGCGAAACCAAAGCAGTAATTATTCAATCAAAAACAACCAAATTAATAACAATTAAAAGATAATTAATTCAAGGGAAATTATGTCCAGTTGTTCAATAATCATATATTGTGAAATATGTCATTTAAGTCCAAAACTGGTCGGAGCTGTTTTTCCCGCGCTTCACGTGTCTTGGCGCGAGGTCGCAGGGCGCCCTCGCGCTCAGTTGCCGTCGGGGAATCGCAGGGGTCGGTAGCTCCGCGAACGCAGAGCCTTCAGATTTCGCGTCTCATCCAAGTCTCAGCAATAGTGTAAGTTCTTCAAATCTTTTAATCAGCTCTGCGCCGACCCCACTCAGTCGCACTTCTTTTCGTGCGTCTCGTTAACTAATCATTTATTCCCAACAGGGAGATTTTCATCTCTTTACGTAATTTTCATGTCCAGAGTTTAAGGACAGCGTAAATGAGTCTTACACAGTTTTCAGGCTTCGAAGCCAAGTAATCATTCTCGTCAAAGGCTCCTAGCCAGCCTCGTGTGTCGAGTTCTAATCCGTTAATCTACGTAACTAACTTTAATCTAATTTAAATGTGTAACTTCTACGTGTAATCTAACCACATCATAACTGTTTAATAAGTGACTGTAACTTGTATGTTTGTATCTAACTGGACCTGCGAACTTTTCGTGACTTTTATGATTTGCAACAGGTTAGATTGCAACTAACTTTAGAACATTTATTCGTAGGTGCTGTCTTGCATAATAATGTCAATCTCTGCATAAGCTGTTGCAGCATTGCAACTCCGCGATTATACGCTGCATCTTTCACGTTGATAACGGCCACAGTATAAACCCGCACATACCATTTTGCAGACTATCCTGGTCGCGCGCATCGTCTACGCATAGAGACTCGCGTGCCGCGACGGTCAGACAACAGACGCGGCCAGTACTTGGACCAGTATGTGTAATGGTTCTTAATAAAGTGCATTGTCGTGTCAACCAGTTGCCATCACCCATCCCTATGGAATAGTTACGGGTAATGCCTAGCGGGCTAAGGGCGTAGCTTTAGATTCGTTGTCCGGTGGGCGCCAGGCTAGCTTGGAAGAACTAGACCGTGAGGAGGTTCGTGAGTTCGCTGCCCCAGCGAGCCCCGCTAGGTACGTCGGCTTACGGTGGTGATTGGCTTACTGAGTGGATACAGGATGCGCCCTAGGCAGTGTAGGAGACTGCATACCTATACATGTGACACTGAAATTACACACGAGTTGGACTGAATTATTTTAATAATGCGCCGTTATGCACAATTGACACACAGCACTGGTACACGTTTATGACATATCACTACATAGCAGTACATGATTACGTGACTCAAACTACCCTAATCTCCGCGGCAGTCTCGCGGGTCGGTATGGTTACCGGAGGCGGCCAGTACCGTGAGTTAACCCGTGACGCGGTTGCGCGGGGTGTTTGTTAAGGCGTTCGGGATAGGCCCGGCTCTGCCGAAAATGGTCCGGGGACACGTGAGCAGCGGTAAAGCGAGGTTGTGATATATTTACTTACTGAACATAAAGACTTATCGGTGCACTTAAAATGTAAGCTACTCACGGGACACACATCCGCCCCGGCCGCGAGTGTTCGGAGACTGCCGAAGATGGCCGCCACGCGGGGGTGGGAGGACTCGTCCCCCCCCCCTGTGCCGTGCGCCAACACCTTTATTTTATCTTAAAGTTATAATTTTATATAATACATCCTTCCAGGTACTTAATTAAAAATTAGTACCTGGAAACTGTTTGCTGAGGGCTTAATATTTCTATCACTAATAATTAACTGTTTGAAAATATAGTCACATGGACGACTGTTGTTTACAAGCATTAACACTGATGAGATCCTGGATTTCATTTAATGGCACTGACAAATATCCTTGTAATTAGAATCTTATGTTTTAATTGTTACGTCACTTGACTCGTTCCGGATGTGGCTGGGGCGCACTCCGAACGGGAGGTCACTGATCGGGTGAGAACCGGCTGAAGGTAGCGTCGGTACGACGTCAAACGCCCCCCCCCCCCCCCCCAGAGCAGCCCGGTTTTGCCCTGTCAGTCCCCGACGCCAGGTGGTAACGTTAGGTAGATACAGCACCTGAATACATGGTGTAATGGCGCGGTGGCGCGGGCGGGCGCCGCCTTGGCCACTGCGGGGGCAGCTGGGCCGGTGGGCGGCGCCGCGGCGCATGGCGCGATGAGGATGCCCAGGATGTCGTCGGCCAGGTGTGCCGGGGCCCGGCGTCTCCTCTCCGGCCGTCGACGCCTCCGTCGGGGCCTGCTCGCGCCCTCACTCTGGGGTTCGTCTGGTTCTGTGACTATAGGGGCTGCGTCCGGCGGCCCTTCGCTGGGGTTCCCGAGCTCTGGGGACGTCACCTCCATGATTCGGAGTCTGGGTGGCCCTTGCCGGTTTCTCCTCTGTCTTTGTGGTGTAGCATCATCGGCCGTTGAGACCGCTTGGGGCAAGGAGTGCTCGCGTCCGGAGCCCTCGCTACATGGCGGTGGCATGTTGGGGCTGAGCGCATCGTGCCCAGCGGCCGGGTGGCTAGCGGCATAGGTGTGGTTAGGTTCATTGGACGCCGCGGCTCCGGGGGTTACCTCGGGAATGAGTACGTCGGGCTCAGTGGCTGGGCTGCCAGCGATGTCGTCGTGTTCGGGTTCGTCGGGCGGGGGGTCCCTGGGCGCTGTTGCTAGCCACAGGTCGTCTCGGTGGATCTTCTGGGTGCTGCGGCCCCCTACATTCACCATGTAGGTCGTCGCCCCCAGGCGCCATTGCACTGGGTAGGGCCCCCCCCCCCACCGTGGCACGAGTCCGGCGCAGTAGTTACGTGGGGCCGCCGACAGGGGGTGAACTCGTGCATACACTTGGTCACCGGCCCGGAAGGGGGCTGGGGGCCTCGTCGTCCGGGGGGTGATGACTTGGGTGTAGTGAGCCTGTCGCGTGCACGCCGCCTCGTGGTCGTCCGAGCGTCGCTGGTCGCTATCTCCTCTGCATTCTGCCTGGTGCGGCACTCCATGGACGGCCAGCTCCCCCGGCAGCGGAAGGTTGCGGCCCTGGACCATCTCGGCCGGGGTCCTCCCGGTGGCTGCATTTACTCTTCGGCGGACACAGAATAGGGCATCGGCGACGTGGAGATCCCACTGAGTATGGTCATCGCCCAGCCGCAGGCGCAGTTGGACCTTCAACTCCTGGTTGCGGCGCTCGGTGGGGTTTGACCGTGGGTGGTGTGGTGTTCCATGTGGGCCTCCTGGCACCAGTCCTTCCACCGGGCCCCCAGAAACTGGCTGCCGTTGTCAGTCAAAATGGACTCTGGGTAGCCGAACCTGGCCATGAATTCGCGGGTCATGACTTCAATGATAGTGGTGGCCCTCATGTTGCCGCAGGGGTAGGCCTCGGTCCAGCGGGTGAACATGTCCGTGGCTACCATGAGGAACCGTTTACCCCGCGGTGAACATGGGTAGGGCCCCATCACATCTAAGGCGATTGTCTGGAACGGGGTCGTCGACAACCCGGGCTGCTGTTGTTGCACGCCGTCCCCCCTGCGGGCCTTGCGTCGCTGGCAGGACTCGCACTCCCTGACGTAGTTGCGGACATCCCGGCTCATCCAGGGCCAGTGGTAGTACTGTCATACTGCTCGGCTGGTTTGATCGGTACCCGGGTGTCCTGCGAGGTCATGATCGTGGTAGAACACGAGCACCGTCTCACGGGCCTCTGGGGGGACATACGTCCTCCAGGCCTCAGTTACTCCGGGTGGTCGGTTCATGACTCTGCCGTCCTGGATCCGCCAGGTTGGGTGACCGTCATGGCTGGCACGCACTCGTAGTCTGTCCGCGTCTGGGGACCGGTGCTGCGCAGTGAGCACACGGCGCTCCACGTCGGCCTCGGTATTCGAGGGTGCTTCGGCCCTTTCTCCGTTGACCGTGATGTGAGCGCACGCGTGTCCGGCGGCACCAGTCGAGCTGGCGCGGGCGGGAGGCAGGATGTCATCCCATTCGTCGTCGTCCAACACCTCCTGGCCGCCGTCTGGATCACGGGAGAGTAGGTCGGGGAGCTGGTTCTCTGCCCCGGGCACATGCTCAACCGTGAAGTCGAATGACTGTAGGAATAGTGCCCAACAGATCAGCTTCCCCTTCCTCCCCTGCATGGTGTGGAGCCAGGTGAGGCAGCGGTTGTCGGTGCGGAGAGTGAACGGCCTGCCCTCCAGGTGTGGGCGGTATTTCTTCACGGCCCACACGACCGCCAAGCACTCCTGCTCGTTGCTGTGGTACCGCCTCTCGGCGCGCCCGAACTTCGCGTTGGCGTAATCAACCACCTGCCGGTCGCCCGCGCCATCCACCTGTTATAACACTGCCCCGGTACCCAGAGCGCTCGCGTCCGTCTGCAAGACGAGCGGTCGGTCCGGGTCGATGCGGGCCAGTGTGTGGCACTGTGTGAAGGCTTCCTGAATAGCGTTGAAAGCTGCTTGGGCGGGTTCGTGGTGCCAGCAGATCGGTTAGGGGCACGATGGTCTGTGAGAAGTTAGGGATATAACTCCGCAGCCAATTAATGAGCCCGACGAAGCGTTGAAGTTATTTCTGGGTGCGAGGAACTTCCGCCATGGCAATCTGTCGTAGGTGGCCGATCTGGGGCCGGTTGCCCTCGGCATTCACCACGTGGCCCAAGAATTCGACCTCGGTCGTCCCGAGGGTTGGCAGTTAGGTGATTGGTGGCCAACCTTTCCATTACCAGCGCCAGGTGCCGGCAGTGGTCCTCCCAACTCTCCGAATAGACGATGACATTGTCTAAGTATGCCAGGGTGAATCTCCCAATGTATCCCTACAGGTCTCTGGTCATCATTGACTGGAAGGTGGCGGGGGCACACTTCAATCCAAAGGGCATAGCCCGGAATTGAAACCTCCGCCCGTCCGGTACCGTGAAAGCTGTCTTCTTCCGGTCCCCGCGTCTTATGGGCACCTGCCAGTAGCCGGACTTCAAGTCCAGGGTGCTGAACACACGTGCCCTACCTAGGCTGGCTACGGCGGCCTCGACGCTAATTTGAGGGGGAGGGGCGCTGACCGTCACAGCGTTCAGCGGCCGGAAGTCCACGCAAAAGCGGCTTGTGCCATCCTTCTTGGATACCAGCACGATGCACGCATTGTAGCGACTATGTGATGGCTCGATGACCCCGCTCTGGAGCATGTCGTCAATCTGCCCCCGGATAACCCGCTGCTCCCAGAACCTGTAGCTACGGGGTGGTTCATACACAGGCTCGTCAGTGGTGGTGGGAATGTGGTGTTCCGCCACTGTGGTTCTTATCAATGGCTCGTCTACGGCGAGGACCTCGGGTCGTTCGGCCAGGACTGCATTTATTCTTGCCTGGTAAGCAGGCGGGACATTGTGATGCATATCCTCCAAGGTTAAGATGGTGTGTCCTAAGGTGGGGGTCTGGCCTATGGCGTACACTATGTACCTCTCCACCGTCCCGACATTTAGTCAAGGGGGGCTAACTCCAGTACTGCATTATGTTGCGCGAGCCAGGGCAGCCCCAACACTATTTCCTCACACAAATCATGCACAACAATGGCGGATACGCTAGTCGTTAGTTCTCGCAGGCTTACCTCAACGTCCGCGTGTCCTAGCATCCGCCCGGCGTGGGCGGTTGTGGCCAGGCGCAGCTTGCCATCATCCGGGTGTAGCATGCCGGGTGGTACGAGGTCAGGCCGCACGAAGACTGCGCTGGCTCCTGTGTCGATCAGGGCATCAGCGGGCCGTCCGTTGACC
This sequence comes from Bacillus rossius redtenbacheri, assembly GCF_032445375.1. Lineage (NCBI taxonomy): Eukaryota > Metazoa > Arthropoda > Insecta > Phasmatodea > Bacillidae > Bacillus > Bacillus rossius. The sequence continues at coordinate 235,133,150 of NC_086330.1, forward strand.
TCCACGGGCATGCGGAACAGCCGGTCGAGTGGGTGCCCAAGCTGCCCCAAGGTCGGGAGGGGGGGTCTGTTGTCGGGCATGGTGCAGATCCGGTTGGTGGGGGGCGGGCCGTTTAGTTCCGGTCCCCCCGCTGGCCGTTTCCCGCCAGGGTTGGGTTGGCGTGTGGCTGCTGGTGTTGCGGTTGCGTTCCCGATGGGGGCGGCAGTGGGTGCGATGGTGACTGCCGCGACCATCTCGGGCACTCGTTGTTCCAGTGGAACACTCCCTGCGGGCAACCTCGCTGACACTGGGGCGGTTGTCCGGTGTAGGCCGTGCCTCTCGACTGTCGGTCTGCTCTCCAGCGTGGGGTTGCCTCTTCGATGGCCCTGCTTCCACTGGTTGGATGTGGCGTTTGTAATGCGACAACCAGTCGGTATCCCGGGGGACTGGATCTGCCCCATGCTGCCGGGGGCGGTTCGCGCCGACATGCGCGGTGGAAATTCCATTCAGTGTCCCGGACCTCCCGCACGAATTCTGAGACATTAGTGGGGTGTCAGTTACGCAAGAAGGGTTGGAGTTCATCCTTCACTAGGCTCGTTATGGTAGGCAGTGCCTGGGTGGGTTCCACTCCTGGTGCGATGCGGCGGAACAGCTGGAGCTTGTTGGCGATGAATGGCTCTACTGCTTCTCCTTCTCGCTGGCGAGCTCCATAGAATTGCGCTAAACAGTCGACTAGAGGCGACCCAGTGTCAAACCGACGTATGAATTCGTCGGCGAACTCATCCCAGGGCATGGCGAACCTCCCCCACATGCTCCACCACGCTCGCGCGTAACCGCGCATTTGCTCACTAGCCCGCTCCGCCCACTCTGACTGATGGTTGTGGCACTGTGCCAGGCGTTCTTCGCATAGCTCTAGGAACGTGTGCGGATCTCCGTGCGGGGCCCCAGTGAACTCTGGCAGGTTCGCCCTGCGGGGTGGTAGGTCCCGTATGAGGTTGTCCTGTGACGTTCTCCCGCCCCTGGATACCGTTGTCTCTGGCGCGTGCGACGAGCCTTCGGTCCGATGCCCCGCTCCGACAGCAGGTGTCGTCCATGGCGTGTCAGCTGTCAGGCGGGTTGCTGTAGGTTTCTCCCTTCTCGGCTCTGCGGGTCAGGCCTGTCCCGCGTCGGTGTCCCATTGATTTCGGGAGGGCTCAGTTTTCACCTGCGTTTCTCCGTCTCCCGGTGCACACTTGCACGTACGTAGTGGTGGTCTCCCCCCGGTTAACAGGTCGCTGCCCTGAGGCCAGAAGCAGATCTCACACGTGCCGGTCTTCCGTTGATAGGCCATCTCACTGCACGGAGTTGCGGTGTTTGTTTACGTCCGCGCGCACGTGGCCGTGTTGTTCCGCTTCGGCGAAGTTTGCTGTGCGCGCTGATTCAGACAGCCGGGTGGAGGGGTTGCCCGGACAGCCGCACACAGCGGAGGCCGAGAATGGCGGTGTCTGTGCTGCGCGCGCCGATCCAAGTCTTGGGTGGAGTGGGTCGCCGAGACCGCCGCGCGAAGTGAAGAGAGGGGGCGAATGGTGGGCAGAAGGAATGCCCGGACGGCCGCACAAAACGGAGAGCGAAAACGGCCGCTGAGTATGGGGGGTACTGGGTCATGACGTCGCCTGCCCGCGTCGCAAGTAGGTCGCCGCGGAGGAGCGGGGGGGAAACCCTTTATCGGCCTTCTTCGTCGCGCCAGTAAGTCTAGGCCCTGCGCGTCCAAGATGGCCGTTCACCTTCGTCCTTTCCTGTTTCTTCTACGATTTTTCTGATTTTGATTTTGCTTGTTACGCCCCACGTTGGGCGCCATTTGCCGCCACCCGTCCCTATGGAATAGTTACGGGTAATGCCTAGCGGGCTAAGGGCGTAGCTTTAGATTCGTTGTCCGGTGGGCGCCAGGCTAGCTTGGAAGAACTAGACCGTGAGGAGGTTCGTGGGTTCGCTGCCCCAGCGTGCCCTGCTAGATACGTCGGCTTACGGTGGTGATTGGCTTACTGAGTGGATACAGGATGCGCCCTAGGCAGTGTAGGAGACTGCATACCTATACATGTGACACTGAAATTACACATGAGTTGGACTGAATTATTTTAATAATGCGCCGTTATGCACGATTGACACACAGCATTGGTACACGTTTATGACATATCACTACATAGCACTACATGATTACTTGACTCAAACTACCCTAATCTCCGCGGCAGTCTCGCGGGTCGGTATGTTTACCAGAGGCGGCCAGTACCGTGAGTTAACCCGTGACGCGGTTGCGCGGGGTGTTTGTTAAGGCGGTCGGGATAGGCCCGGCTCTGCCGAAAATGGTCCGGGGACACGTGAGCAGCGGTAAAGCGAGGTTGTGATATATTTACTTACTGAACATAAAGACTTATCGGTGCACTTAAAATGTAAGCTACTCACGGGACACACGCCTGCCCCGGCCGCGAGTGTTCGGAGATTGCCGAAGATGGCCGCCACGCGGGGGTGGGAGGACTCGTCCCCCCCCCCTGTGCCGTGCGCCAACACCTTTATTTTATATTAAAGTTATAATTTTATATAATACATCCTTCCAGGTACTTAATTAAAAATTAGTACCTGGAAACTGTTTGCTGAGGGCTTAATATTTCTATCACTAATAATTAACTGTTTGAAAATATAGTCACATGGACGACTGTTGTTTACAAGCATTAACACTGATGAGATCCTGGATTTCATTTAATGGCACTGACAAATATCCTTGTAATTAGAATCTTATGTTTTAATTGTTACGTCACTTGACTCGTTCCGGATGTGGCTGGGGCGCGCTCCGAACGGGAGGTCACTGATCGGGTGAGAACCGGCTGAGGGTAGCGTCGATACGACGTCACAGTTTACTATTTATTTATAAGGTGTCCTGGGTGGCCTGAAAAGCCCGGGTAGATTCCAAACCGCGACGCTCTCCTGCCTGCAGCCACGAGGCCGAACCCCCGTTATTGCCGCTGAGATCACTTTTCAAACTAACAATTACTTAAAAAACATAGACAGGCAGCGGGAGTGGCGTCAATGTCTAAGATAGTTAAAATTCCAGATGTTACAAAAATATTTATTTTAGATCGCTGCTAATGTTTCCAGTAGTGATACATATATAATATGAGAGCATTTTTTTTTTAAAAAAAATCAATTTATAATCAATTTATTTTTGGACTCCGGCCCCTCCATGCTGAAGTCTGTTCAACACAGCCATAGTGTTTGTGGGACCTAGAAAAATGGGAGTGATTTAACTAGAGGGAAGTGATACAAGCAAGGTTAAACATATATGCTTAAGTTGAATATCTCAGAACTTCCATTGCTCTCTTTCCTCTAATGGAAGGGACGGGGAAGCAGCTGGCGATGTGCATCTGGTGCTAAACAAGCCTGCAGGAGTGCGCCAATTAGCACCCTGGCAGGAAAAGGGATGTAGCAAATTGAGGATGCAGCAGTAAAACAGCTTTGCACTGGAGGAATCCTGCTGCCCTGAGTTAAATGCATCTAGAACACGTCTGAGTCCAGGGAGGAGACAGGGAATGGTGATGGGAAAATAGTGCTTACAGCTACTGGACTGTAGCGACGGCAGGTGGATTTTACTGGCACTAAAACCTTGGGCATAGCAGGTACAAGCAAACATTATTGCCTCAGTGCACTAAGGACAATGGAGAGGCTTTATGCTGGTCAGCCTGTATGTATGCGCGACAGCATCGCTGCACGATTTACTTTGGTCCACTTGTATCCCCATGCTTCCAGCGCGCACTCTTTACAGCAACACTGGCACTTTCAGGTGGCCGGCATGCCACACACGCTACCTAGCGACAGCGCCGGCCAACTACCAACTGCAGTGCGCCTTTAGGTCGCGGCGCGAACCCTCACCAAACTGCAAACCATCCAGGGAACATGCCGTGAGCTGCCTTGTCTTCTTGGTCGGGCAGTTATCTGTCGCGTCGTAGCCTCCTGTCGTCCATTTCTTCCTTCGACAGCTAACTAGGCCCTCAAAAGGGGCGTCAGGTCAGGGCGTTACCATACACCTGACTACGCCTCGGATTTTTATTGTTGCCCACTCTGTATGCGACGGAGTGAGCCCCCAAAGGGGCTGCACCATCTCCGAAGTCCACTGCAGGCGAGTCTTGATTGTTCAACAGGTCGCCCAAGCTATGAAAACTACCACTATTCTGGTCCACGAGAATATATTTTATATTCCTGACTACCCTAACTGCTCATCCGCAACCCGTGGGACGCGCTCAGTTGCAGACAGTTGCTGCCTCCATTTTCCCGGCCTACACAATGCATTTCATTGCCTTCCACACTGTCAGAGGCAATAAAACCTCAGTCGGAGCAGTCGGAGAGCTGCCTGTGATGTGTACACTGTGGAGTCGCAGCCGAGTACATATATGATCTCAATGATGCTGATTCCTTTATACTTGTGTGCGAGCACGTTCACCCCCAAGTAAAGTCATGGTGGGAAAATCACTTTGTACCTAGGGTTTTCGAAGCAGGTTGATTGTGCGATGTTTTATCATTGCTTTTCATGAAAGGGAATTGCTACACCCAGTCCTGGAGCTAGGTGAGAAATTTTCCTAGTGAAAAATTCATGACTTAGTCGAGAATGAAAATTTGTATCTTAATTATTCGTCTAGGAGCTTGACCCCCTAAGTTATACAGATCAGATATAATTACGTTAGATAATGTAATATATGCAAGTGTTAGCAATATTATATGAATATATATATAAAGTTAGAGGGCTGATGACAATTGCAATATTATAATTGTGTCAAAAATAAAAAATTAATTGTTAAATAAACTTATTTTTACATTTACATTTTTCTTTAAATTATATTTATTTGCTATATAATAAACACATGAACAACTAAACAACCTGGTATTAGGAATGTTCTAGAAATCCAGTACAAGGAATGTGAATTAATTACTCAAAAATGGAAAGCGTGGTGCACATTTCTTGCTACAGTCCCTGTTCACATTGTTTTTTGGTTTTTTATTTCCTAAGTTTGTGTATGTGAAAAAGTAATTTAAACAACTTATTAACAAATGACAGGTGTAGATACTTTTCATGTTAGGTACCCTTTTTTCTTTAATCATGTATTATTTGCTCTTGTGTATATGCACACATTATGATTAATAGTAAGAGGTTACTTTGACTCCCAACATCGTGATTCATTGCACGAACAAATCCAAGAAAAATATCAGACAGGTCCCGTGGCCGGTTCTCGTCTCGTCCTCTCTGCATTTTATGTTATTCTGACTCATGTTCAGGGGCCCTAATCTTGTCACTGTTATTATATTTCTGCTAGAGAAATGGCAAAAATTAAATAGAAATTCGTAAACTCTATTATTGAACATTCGCTAGTGAAATTATGTATCCGATTGACATCATAAACTGTCGGAATTATTCCGCCACTTCCTTTGCTGGAGGAATCACGAATCTGCTATAGACTTAAGAGTTTCTTGTTTTTGGGAACTTTGATTCGTTGAAAGAGTATGCGCTGTTGTGTTTCTGAAAGACTTTCAAATCATGTGGATGAATGTTTAAGTTATGTTAGCTACATTTAATTGTTGTAAAAGAGTGTGGATGGCTTGTTATTTTAGGTTAGCTACATTTAAAACCAGCAAAAATGCTTCCACCTCATTATATTATGTGATAAAAATATGCGATGTGATGATACTGTAGGTAAGCCTATCACCAAAACATAGATTATTAGATTAAATTAAATTTAATCATAATAAAAAAAAACATTATTTATATAAACTAATATGCAATGGGTTTCAGAAAATGTCCAATATTCTGCATTAAAAATTGCAACATGAGTGCCATCCAAAAATTTAAAATTTGTTTGTTCGTGAGAAATAGCTTGTAACTGAAATGCAATTTAAATTATATGAATATAACAATTGTTTCCATGATTGACAATGTCATATGTTTCTTAAATATAAATGAAAGTTATATTTGTAATTTTTCTTTACTTAACATGTGTGGTACGCTGGTGACTAGTCCCTAATGGTGCTATAGTTTGCCGACTACTCAGGGGTTCGGTAGAGGGGGTTAATGCCACGTGGCGGAGGGATCTAGTCTCACCAGAAATAAGAAGTCCAAATAAAATTTCCGGGTCCTTTATACACATCAATGTAGACACTTTACATGGGGCTATCGCAGATCCGCCTGTGACAATCTCGATAGGTCATAGCCCGGTTCCGCACGTTTTTGATATGTTAAAAACGGGACATCCCACCCGTGCCGATAGAGACCCTTCCTTATTAGAGGCGACGCTAAACACAGCTGATGTAGCCTGGTGAAAAATGATGGAGAAAAGTCACAAGATCCGTATGTCCTTATTCCGGCAAATACTCCACTGACATAGTCTCTAGGATAAAACAAAGCAGCAAAGACTTATAAACAATGACTCGTGTCCAACCCGATGACTGATAAATTATACGAAACGGTTACTGGGGAGACATGTATGAAAAACTATGCTAGCGACAGCTAACTTCCAGTTCAATAGTTCACTACTCACAAGACTCGCATTGAAACTAGAACGAAAAAATGTCTATGTCTAAAACGCGATTGAAAACAATGGTTAACTCCCACACGTCACAGCTCACGACTACTAAAGACGCCGCGCGTGGTCAAGTCCTCTCTCAGCTAGACTCTCTCACCACCAGTGCGGAGCGACGCTTCTCCCGTGACCGCTGCCTCTTGTGCCAGGATGACGACTGACTGTCTCACCCCTCGCGCGGAGCGAAGCCTCTCCCGCGACCGCTGCCTCTCGAGCCAAGATGACGACTGACTCCCTCTCCGCCCGGCGCACCCGATCGCCCGCGTCTCCCCCCCTCCTTCGCGAGCCCACGGAACACGCGGATTGGCCACAGGCGGAAACCACGGCCTAGGCGCCCGGTGAACCATACAACTATAAAAATTAAGTAAAAATTTAAACGAAAATTATTTACAAATAATTAAAAACAAAATAAATACAATAGAATAAAATCCCTGAAAGAAAACACACGCCGCACTGCACCACACTCTCATTGCACCATTAAGCAAGAGAGGGCGCTGATGAGGAATAACGGCCTGAAGGAGCCGGGGAGACACTTGGGTCGACGTCACATGAAAAATATTAAAACTTTCGTGGTATAAAAATTCGATACTTATTAGTTGTATTTAGTGATAAGTATTATTACATAGTTTCCACATAACATATTTTGTTTTTAAAACTAAATATTGCACAAATATTTCATGTTTTGATTGGATCAGAACTAGAGAGGTTGTCTTGATTAGGATATGTACAATTAGTCATAAAAATGTATAGGTACCTATTCAGAGATTGAAATACACTTGAAATGAGTCCCATTGTATATGATTTTGTTCAATTCCAATTGATTGTGAAAATAAAAGTTAACTTTTTTATCCCTTCCTATCTTGCAAACCTAGCCAACATTCTTGCCATTCAGGAAAACAAAATACACCAATAACAATCTACTGCGTTCCTGCACTTGAAGTAATAGTTAAAATGCTGGGAGCTAGTTAGCAGGTGGTGTGCCCATGCGCCAACACACATAGCGATGAAACTTTGGGTACTCTGGGCCTGACATCACCACATGGCATGCACGCAGTATCTTGTTTGGCCAGAAACAATCACCCCTGGGTGTTACAGCCCCCCAAGATGCTACTAACACTACGGAACCACACTCGGAACACTGGTATAAATTATTACTGTGACATCGACACAAGTTTCTCCCCTGCTCATAAAGACCGTTATGCTGCGTCAACCCCTGATCCACCCCTGCCCCCTGCTGTGTGTTAAGTGATATTGTGTTAATTGTGTATTAAAAATGTTACGACGGAACAAGAACGTACCTATATGTATATGAAACATGTTTAATGTTATTTACATAATATTTTGTAGTGATAATAATTATATGCTTTTTCAAGAAATATGTCAAATATTTATGTAACTTTGTCCACCGGGTGACGAAGCCGAGGCCAACACCTGGAATCTCTCTGAGCGCTGCGCGTGTCGCGGAGTGGGGGAGGAAGGGCGGAGAGGGGCGATGCATGGCAGGGGAGGCAGTTGGCATCTCGCAACGGGACGAGGCGGACGTGCGCGGAGGCCCGGGTTGGAGAGTAGCGATTGGTGAGACCAACCGTGAGAAGTGGGGGGTTCAGGACTACGTGTGACACACTGCGAAACATAATTGCAAATATTTCTAATTGTATATAAGGGTTTTTGTGACTAGACATTGCACATACCAGCGGGCGTGTTACTACAGCAGCGGGACGGACTTCATGCCTCAGTCGCCGACATCCTAACATAACTTCTTCACAGCTATGAAGGAGCCATAGCTAGTATTTCGCCCGAACGTACCACGAGACCATGGGGGGCAGCCCGCACTAGGAGCCTGCCCACCGAAAAACGTGCAGCCGAGCTTCCCTTTGTGGACGGACTGGTGTTGTGCCTCAGGTAGTCCCATATAAAGGGACTGTGTAAGGGATTAATTAAATAAGCTGTATCCAAACTGGCAAACTTTTATTGTAGTGCGGATAGTAGTGTTTTGCCCCAGCCACAAGGCCTGAACACCAACCCTAGTACAGAACGCGAACCAGCATCACAGGGGGGTGATATCCGCGACTATGACAACTTCACACCCTTTACAGTAACTACCCTAGTCCAGGACCTTTCCCTGTGCGTGAAATATATGGAGCTGTTGGTAGGCAGAAGGCATCCAGGTATCTAAACCATTGCAGGATCTTCAGGAGGCCACCAGGTTAATACATAATTTTGGAACCTTCTGATGCGAACCACGCTGTTTGATGACCTAGTTTACTGAGTCACATGGGATGCATGACTAGGCACTTGGAGCGTAACGAGAGTTTAGTGGGTACCTGTGGAAGCTATAAGTGTAGCATATTATTTATGCGGAAACACTTAGAGTATTCGTCCCACGAATGAGTGTGTGCAGTTATTTACATAACTTGCAGCACTGGGTAAGTGTGGAGACAAATACCCTGAAAAAGTACGAATGGATTTAGGATAAACACCCGCAGGCAGGTTAGGGAGCACACAAATGATCCTAACACACTGCCTAAGTGGCCCAAATCCACTAAAAAACTGACGGGGACAACCTCGTGTCCTGGTGTAAGATTACAGATGCACTATTGCATGTCCTTATTAAATGTAGTGGTCCATATATGGAATTGTATTTGTGGGTGAAGCTGTGGGGCTAACAAGATGATTAGCTGATAAACTCACTACTGTATGCAGTAGTGTAGAACCCACTGCTACTGGATTCAGTCAAGCTTGATCACAGTGATTGCGAAATGCATACTTACTCGAGAGGAGCTTAGCTATGACTTCCTTACCTGGTTGAGGGAGACCACCATCTGGGGCGGCTCGCATGGGAGAAGCGCATCAATCGGTGGCTGGTATAGGTCATGATTGCATAAACACACAATCCTTTTCATTAATCTTCAAATAACTTACATAGGTGGGAGGCATGCTACGTGCATTTAAATGTTTCCTGTAACTATAGACATGCAAAATTGTAACTCAAAAACATAGTTCCAGCGGTGACTATCACATGGGCGAGACAGCTAGCACAGTGTTCGAGGCTTTCACACCTGTTACGCTGCACTGGCCTACTCTTTCTAGTGTTATGCGCGGTGTACAGCCCTAGACCTTGTTCATATGTCTCATTGAGGCATTGGTGGGGCAGAATGGTCGCGCGACCAGATGGAGCACTGGTGGTCGGTGTAAAATTATTATTAAGAAAATAATGACAGAAAAGATATAGTTTCTAAATGTTTTTTGATAAATACATTGATGTTTCCAAGAAGCCCTTATGCTTAACATTTAAAAAAAAATTGGCGTCTGTAAAGTCGGTTTACTGACGATAGTTTAACATGACGTCATAAAAAAACATTGATGAAATGATTGCATACTTTTATGAATAAAATTGAATCATTTTTATTGAATTATCACTATTTTTTATTGTCACAAAGGAGTGAAATGAAATCTACAATTTAATTGATAAATTGACTTTTATTTGCACTCATTAATTCAAATATGTTTATTACTTTAACGAAGAGATTATTTTAACTATAACTTTTATACATGTTTGCTATTAACTTCTTCCAATCTGTGTTATTCTGTTAAGGATAGGACGATGATAGGAAAAGTAGGAAACGAATGGGAGTGTTTCAAGGATGATGTGAAGGAAAATGGCTTACCCAACACCAAAATGCAGTCAAAAATAATATATTTGCGCCACGGACTCTGCAGCTATGCTAGGAGAAACGGGTTAGCAAAGAGCAATGAAAATGTTACATTTAAATGCATGAAAACCGAATTATGGCACGGACTCGGTCGCAATTCTAGGAGGTTCAGGCAAGCAAAGAGCAATATAAAATGAGCGTAACAGGACACAGCGTAATGGGATAATGTGCATAACGGGACACTTATTCGTGCGTGCAGCCGGTGTTCATCGATTTATTAGAAGTTTTCACGTCAAAAATTTCTCCCGAAATAATTTCAAATTTAGTTATCATTTTGTAATGATTAGCAGTGATTATAAATATAATGTACAGATTCATAAATGATTTGCTGAAACAACAAACACTGTAGAAAATTTATTTTCACGCCACAGTTTACCTTAATATATTATAAGAGTTGGAGACAATTAAGCAGAAACCATAGACTTAGGTGTTTCTTTTTTATTGATAAGATATTTTTAAATTCTAAAATAAACTACAAAAAGCTGTAACCATTCTCGTAAATATTTTTGTTTTTGCTGTACTTGATCGACAAGAAATAAAGTTACTCTCCTTCCCTCATTGTAATTGGCCTTCTACCAGGAATAACACTAAAAGCAACATTGCCACACTTCCATAGTGATTTTCTTTAACCGGCCAATGTTGATTCTACTAGAGCATTTTCAAGTAAAGGCTTTTAGCTGTCTACCGGATTGAAACTATCGTATCATTCTTATAACAGAAATATTCCGGCTGAGTCACGAATAGGGAACTAACATTCAAAGAATCGACTTTTAAAATAACTGATTCTTTACAACTCGAATGACAAATTTCATTTTATCAAAGATTCGTTCGTTTTAAGCGAATCATTCACAAACGACGCATAACTATACCATTATCGGTATAACATTTTCAATAATAGGATTTTAGCTCTATACCGGAATATAGCTAATGTCATTCTCATTAGAGATGCAAACGATACCTCGATGTTTTGAAAACATCGATGTATCGTTTATGAAACATCGATGTTAGTATCGATGTTTTGAAGAGCGATACATCGCCGATGCATCGACGAAAATGTCCAAAAACATCGACATCGTTCATCATTAAAATTCCCCTTGTTTTTTATAATATTTTGGCTATCATTTTATGAATATTTATTGAATATATAAAAAAAAACATTACGATACGACATTTAATTTTTAAGATACAATTTTTTTAACTGTCTATACTTACTATAAAAACCTACATTTTTAAGTAGGTAGGTATCATAAATGTTGTTAATACTGAACTATTTGGTTGATTTCAGTATACATTTTTTCCAGTACTTAAGATGTGTAAAATCATTAGGAAAAAACGAATACCGTTAAAAAATTTGTTTACATAATAATTTTCTTTAAAATTTTGACAAATATAGGGAAAAAGCAGCGAGACTTTATGGACAATTTCATAGCTTGTTGTACATACAAGTTATTGATTGGTACCTATACGGTCTCGCTAGCTCTATCGATAAAATTAATGTTACATTTTAAACCTGCACATACACTTCATGCTTTTTCCCTATTTTTTTTTCAATTAAAAAAAATTGTGTAAAAAAATAGTTATTTTTAAAATGATTTTGGACTTTGTAAAATACTGGAAAAATGTCTTAAGGATACCAACCAAAATGGTTTAGCATTTACCTACTTTTATTTATACTTCAAAATGTAAGTTTTATAAGTATCGAAAATAAAAAGAACGTTTCTTGATAACTACATGTCGTATCGCAATGTTTTTTGGATAAATATATCTCTCATGATCTGTACTATTTACAATATATTCATGAAATGATAACTAAAAACATTAAAAAACAAGGGAAATTTTATTTTAAGTAAGCCTGTGTCTTAAGGCTGCAGTCTGCCCGGGCACACACACGGTGCTCAAGATATCCGAGTGGGGTCTGTTTACAAAAAGCATTTAAGTGTGACATCGACCCAGGTGTCGACCCAGCTCTCACAGCCCGTTATGCCGCGCCAACGCCTTCTCCTGCCGAGTGTTGCATGTGCACCGATGTGCAGTGCGGATAAAGCAGGGGGGGGGGGGGGGGGAGATTCCACGCTAGGGGAAGTTTAATGTAAAATACATAAGAAACATACTTATTTGTAAATTGTTTATATTATTATTTGAAGGGTCGTGTTTTCTTTATTGTATATAGTTTATTATATTGTATGAAATGTTATGTCGAATAAGTTCTCACGTGTTCACCGGGCGCCAAGGCTGTGGCTTCCGCCTGTGACCAATCAGTATGTTCCGCGGGCTCGCGAGGAGGGGTGGGACGCGGGCGATGGGTCGCGCGAGGCGGGGAGGGAGTTAGTCGGCAGCTGGACTCAGGAGGCGACAGACGTGTCTACGAGAGCTCTCCGAGACGGTGAGAACGGGCGCGGTGTCTCGCTGCAGTTCATGCATTGCCGAGAGGAAGTGATTCCTCTGTCACAGTCGTGTGGTCATTTAGGTGTGTCATCGTGTCATTCAGTTGTGGCGTGCAGTCAGTCACTTCTCTCGCGTGCGTGTTTTCTCCGGTAGTTTACGAGTCGCGGAGTTCTTTTGCGGACTGGATTTTCGCCTTCGTTTGCACGGTAATTTTCGGGTCTTGCTCCTCACGAACGGGACAGCACGTATTTTCCCATACAGCAACAGTGCGCGGAACCGGGCTCCGCCCTACAGGATCGGTCACAGGCGGGAACGCGGCAGCCCCTTGTAAAGGGTTTGATTTTCCGTATATAAAGAACCTGGAAACTGTCTTTGAGTGTATCAATTGCTATCGTGGTGACTTAGTCCCTTGGCCACGCGGCCCGAACCCCTCTCTACCGAACACTGAGTAGCCGGCAAAATACTATCATTCAGGGGCTAGTCGGCCAGGCGACGACAAGTGGCACCCAACTTGGTGGCCTATCAAACATTTTCAAATTTTCAAACTTTCAAACTTTCAAACTTTTTAAATTTTCAAATGTTCAAATTTTTCAAAGTTTCAAATTTTTTCAAATTTGGGAAAATCTGGTAAATACAGTGAAAGTGCATGTCATGTACGCCACGGGACGGGAAGGAAGGCGTGCAGGTGCAGAGGAAGTCGGCGCGACCGAGCGGCGCGACAGAGCGGCGCGGAGCGCAAGATAACGAGTCGGCTTGTATTACGGCGCGTCTCATGCCGGGATCGGTTGAGCGATAAGGCGGCGGAGATACCGCATAACTTCAGCCGGGAGGGAAAGTGTCAGGCGAGCCTGGAACGCGGAGATAACAACCGCGAAAAGGAGAACATGCTTTCGGCGGCAGGGAACACGGGAAACACGTGTGCGTGGTGTTACTTAACGTATCCAGTGATGAGTGACATGAGAGGGGAGACAGAGGAGACGTGTCGGTGTCCATGGGGCACGGCGGTGAAGGGGGAGGCTCCCGAGGCGAGTGACGGACAGTTCGTGGGCAGCACCAGGGACAGTGTGACGCATGGGGACAACTACGGACAACTGCCAGTTGCCATGCGCCTTGTACCGGACTCGACATCGTTACCAGAGTTTGCCGGAGAACCACATGAGAATCCTAGGGCATTCGTCAGGGTGTGCAAAGCCAGTATGCGACACGTGTCAAAGGACAACTGGGTTGACAAAGTGTGTGGACAGCTACGAGGTGGGGCGCGGACGTGGTGGACGGACACGGGAAGCTACGTGGTAGAGTGGGAGGAGTTCGTAAAATTGTTTGAGAGACGTTTTGACGGGCAGTCAGCACGAGTCAGTTGTCAACAGATGTTGTACAGTGAGAGGCAGGCTGAAGGCGAGGGCGTCGAAGCTTTCATTCATAAGAAGGTGTGCCTGTACCGCCGCCTGGATCCAGAGGGCTCTACTAGTGTAATTATGCCAGTGATTTGTGAACTCTTATTGGCGGACTTAAGGCCGTTTATGCGAAGTGCCACGGGACTGGACTTGTCGGAATTCGTGGAAAGGGCGCGTGAGGTGGAAGCAAATGTACAGGCGAGTAGACTCGGAAGTGGACATCAGAGGACCCGCCGCGAACCACGAGCGGCGAACGTAGTAACACCGGAGGACGCTTTGGCAGTAGTCCCGTACCAGACACCGACCAGCAGCCGCGGTGCGCGGACGCCGACGGCACCTAGACCAGGGACAGCAGCCAGGGGGGACGAACCAAGGGCGAACAGGGAACAACAAGGAGGCCGACCACCTCGCTGCCAGTACTGCCGCAGCACAGAATACCATTCGCATGGGGAGTGCCCCACTCGTGCAGCCGTGTGGGCCAAGATGGAGCAGGAAGGACGCAGTCCGGGAAACTCCCAGTAGGGGGCAGTGACACAGCCGGCCACTGTCACCGGGACTCCCGCCCGGCGGATCAACAGAGAGACAACACGGCGCCGACCGGATGTGACCGGGGCCTGGGCGACCCGCCCCTAACATGCCCCAGGTCCCCGACGAGGAGCGGCGTGCGTACAACAGTACCACTGGCCAAGACACTACCGACAGCACCACTGTCCCCGCCAACCAACTTGGCGCGGATGGCTGTGGCAGACACCCCGCGCAGCAGCAGCAACGCAGCAAGGGCCACTGCCCCCCACTCCACGTCACCTGGCGACGTCCAGGACCTATCAGGGGCGGCAGCAGCGCCAGCGGCACGCGAGGCAGAGCCAGCCAGCTTGGGCAGGCTGGGCAGCGACGGGGCTGCACTTCTGCGAGTGCCTGTCCGCCTGAATGGGCGACCCATCCACGCCTTGGTGGACACGGCGGCTACCCATTCCTACATCGCGGTTCACCTGTTGGAAGAGGGGAGCTGTCAGCCGAAGCGGGAGGAAGTCCTGCTAGCAAAGGAGGGAGCCAGCGCGCCCCATCTGGGCGCGCCCAGGTAAACATCGAGATACGTGACCAGTGCAGTCGGACCACCTGTCTAGTGATGCGGAACTTACGGGAGGACCTCATCTTAGGCCTCCCAAGCTGATCCAGGAGGAGGCGAGCATCGACGTCAGTGAGGGTAAGCTACATGTGGGAAGGCAGTGCCGCAGAACGGTGTACTGCGTCGGCCGCCCACAAACCCCAGTTCCCCACACACCTATCAGACTCGCGGAAATCCGCAATGAGGTTCCACAGGAGTACCAGGAGCTGTTCGAGGACGTGCTAGCCCAGCAGCCGGGGGTATTTGCCACCACTGATTTGCTGAGGCGGACCATGGTAGCGGAACATAGTATTCCAACCAAACCACACACCCCGATTTTTGTCAAACCTCACGGCTTTGGAACCAAGGAATGACAGGTCTTTCAGGAGCAGATTGATGAAATGCTCCAGAACGGCATTATCGAGCCTAGCGAGGGGCCCTATAACAGCCGGGTCGTCATGGCACGGAAAAAGGATGGGACATTGAGGTTTTGTGTTAATTTTAAAGCCATAAATTCTGTCACCATTCCGGCCCCACCTCCGTTAATAAATATCACAGACGCTCTGGCGGGTCTTGGCGATGCCACCATGTTTTCATCCCTCGATTTGAAGTCGGGATACTGGCAAGTGCCTCTCCGCCCAGCAGACCACCCATAGACAGCCTTTACTGCTCCCGACGGCCCCAGGTTCCAGTTCTGCGTCATGCCGTTCAGGCTGATGGATGCCCCCGCAACGTTCCCGGCCATGATGGTCCGCGTCCTGGACGGGTTCGTTGGCAAGTTTGTCACTGCCTACCTGGACGACGTGATCATCTGGTCACGGACGTGGGAGGACCATGCACGTCACTTGGCCATGGTCCTCGAGCGGCTGGCGAGGTATGGGCTGACCTGCGCACCGCACAAGTGCCGTCTGGGGGCGAGGGAGCTTCAGTTTTTGGGACACCTGGTCAACGCGGAGGGGTGCAGGCCTCTCCCAGAGCATCTTGACCTGATCGCCGCGAAACAAGCCCCCCGAACGAGGAAGCAGCTGCAGTGGCTGCTAGGTCTGCTTAACTGGTTAAGGACTTTCATTCTGGATTTTGCCTCAGTCACAGCCCCTATGACAGACTTGTTATCGCCCAAGACTAAGTATCGCTGGACGGCGGAGGCCGACCACGCCCTGAACACGGTCAAGCACTTGTTCAGGGAGTCATACCCTGGCACGTTTGCGGCCGGACGAGCCCCTGTATTTGCAGACGGACGCAAGTTAGGTCGGTATGGGGGCCGTCCTGTATCAGCTGGGACCCGATGGCGAGCGACGGGTCATTGAGTACGCGAGCGCGAAGTTCGGCCCGACAGCATGCAGGTATGACGTGAATGAACAAGAGTGCTTGGTCTTGGTGTGGGCAGTAGGCCGCTACCGGCACCATCTAGAAGGGAGATCATTCACATTGCGCACAGACAGTCAGTGCTTAAAGTGGCTTGACACAATGCAGGGAAGGAAGTCTAAGTTCACCAGGTGGGCCATGGCGTTGCAAAACTATGACTTTCATGTAGAGCATGTGCCGGGGAAAGCCAACCAGTTAGCTGACGAGCTGTCCCGGCATCCCGACCCACACACGGAGTACAAGGACGAGGGTAGCTGGGAGGACGTGGTGCCCCCACAGGGCTGCCGGCGGGCGGACGAGGTGGTTCCCGAGCCAGCTACCCTAGTGACAGTGAAACAGCCAGAGCCCTTGCCCGACCCGAGCCCCGCGAACACGCTGGACGCCCTCTTTCAGGCAGTGCATCAGGCTCAGCTGGGTGACGCAGATACGCTGGCAGCAGTGGCGGAGTGCAGCGAGCGCGTCATGCCGTTCTAGCGCTGTCTGGAAGGGGTGTTACAGACCCGGGTACCAGGCAACATGGAAAGGTGGTGTACCCAGGTACCAGCAGGGGCGCGGGCTGAGGTGGTACATTTTTTCCACGACCACACACTCGCAGGACATCCCGGGGCCGAGCAGACCCTGGAGGCCTTGAGGCAATCATTTTATTGGCCCGGGGTGACAAGCGACGTCAAGAAATACGTCAGGCAGTGTCACACATGTCAACAGCGGAAGGTGAGGAGGACGGAGGGGGAGGAGCCCCAGCGCCCCCGCCGGCCCCAAAAGGCTTTCCAGACAATTGCACTTGATATAATGGGCCCTTACCCCAGGACCGCCAGAGGGAAACATTTTTTGGTAGTGGTGACAGACTTGTCTACCAGGTGGGTGGAGGCTTACCCCACCTCAAATGTGAGGTCCGGCACCTTGGTGTCCTTGCTGGAAGGGGAAGTGTTTCCTCGGTTTGGGTATCCGGAGGTACTGCTCAGTGACAACGGATGTCAGTTTCGAGGTCACAGATGGAAGGAGGCGTGTGGGAGGTGGGGTGTGCAGTACCACACCACACCCACATATCACCCCAGGGCGAACCCGACCGAGAGGCGAAATCAGGAAATCAAAGCACAGCTTCGCCTCCATTTGGGTGACGACCACAGCAAATGGGACATTCACATCCCCAACCTCCTCTACTGCCTACGACGACGTACCAGTGCTGTCACGGGGTACTCTCCCGCGGAGCTGGTGCAGGGGCAGAACCTGGCCCTCCCGGGGGAGTGCCGGGTGGCCTCAGCAGCAACATAAGGGGAGTGGGGAGAGGAGCTTAGGGAAAAGCTGAAAGTTATCAGGGAGCAGGCCAGGGCAAACCAGGAGAGGTATCTTCAGCACCACACGCCGCAGTCTAGCAGGCCCCCAAACATGCTGTGTACAAGGGACCTGGTGTACGTTCGCCAACACCCACTGTCCTCCAAGGCCAAGAAATTTCATGCCGGACTGGCCCCCAAATGGCAGGGACGGGTCATCCGCCAGGCGGGGCCCACGTCCTACCTGGTTCAAACACAAAGTGGGCGACCGGCGATAATACACAGAGACGATCTGCGTATGGTCGTTGGGGAGGCACCACTGTTCCAGACACCAAACGCAGGGACAGAACAGACCAACTCTCCTACCACTCCACGCAGGCACCAGCAGACTGCGGGAAATGGGCGTGGTGCAATCACGCCGCACTCCATCACGCCGACACGTGCGCAGTCCGAACGTACCAAGGTGACACAGGGAGACACGCCCCCAGACCAGGACAGGAGACGTGGACAAAACGCTGACGTGGGGGGGCAAGCTCCTATGGCCAAAAAGGGGGGAGAGTCACTCCAGGCCCTGGCACCACAGGCCGCGAGCAGGACAGAGCGACAAGGGGACAGACGATGAAGGCGGCATGCGCGGAGTCTGACACGAGGAAGCGGGACGAAACTGACAAGGGCACGACGTGCGAGAGCACAGACGCTGCGGGAACGGATTCAAAGTTCCCCGGGACCGTCACCGCTCCAGTCTCTGAGGGGGACGACACAGAGGGGGAGACACGGGCCCCACTCTAGCCCTTGGACATGAGCCTAGCAGACTCAACATTCACTATGATAGTTACAGAACCGGACTCTGAGGGAGAAAAGATGACAGAGGGGACATGGGCCCCATGCTGGCCACTGGACATTAGTCTGACGAGTTCAACATTCACTATGACGGTGACGGAGCCTGACTCTGAGGGGGAGGAGATGGAGGAGAGACGCTACCCACGGCAAGGGCAACGGAAGGCGGGGCGGAGGGGGTTGTCAAACGAGGGGGAACACTGGGAGGGGGCATATGAGGTAGAGGCGGATGAGCCGGCAACCCCCATACAGCGAGAGGTTCCTACCTCCCCGAGCCAGGGGACTGGCAAAATCTTCACATCCACCCCTAAGTCTACCCCTTCCCCACCAGCTGGAGCAGAGCCGATGACAGACTCTCGCCCCACACAGGCACGGAGGGCTCCCGCGTACTTGGGGGATTATGAGTGTTACCAAATGGCGGTGGCACAGCAAAGGGACGCGGCACCCCGGTTTAGTATACAGCACTGGCTACCTTACTGCCAGTGGGACCAACACACTACACCCCTCCCTAATCAGGATGCGCATGTATTTCCCTTACCCCCAGTGCAGTGACGTGTGAGTAAATGAGAGACGTTGGCGAGCATAGCGGTCTCGTGGGAGGGGGGGGGGGCATTTGACGTCGACCCAGGTGTCGACCCAGCTCTCACAGCCCGTTATGCCGTGCCAACGCCTTCTCCTGCCCAGTGTTGCGTGTGCGCCGATGTGCAGTGCGGCTAGGGCAGGGGGGGGGGGGAGATTCGCACGCTAGGGGAAGTTTAACGTAAAATACATAAGAAACATTCTTATTTGTAAATTGTTTATATTATTATTTGAAGGGTCGTGTTTTCTTTATTGTAAATAGTTTATTATATTATATGAAATTTTATGTAGAATAAGTTCTCACGTGTTCACCGGGCGCCAAGGCCGTGGCTTCCGCCTGTGACCAATCAGCGTGTTCCGCGGGCTCGCGAGGAGGGGTGGGACGCGGGCGCTGGGTCGCGCGAGGCGGGGAGGGAGTCAGTCGGCAGCTGGACTCAGGAGGCGACAGACGTGTCTACGAGAGCTCTCCGAGACGGTGAGAACGGGCGCGGTGTCTCGCTGCAGTTCATGCATTGCCGAGAGGAAGTGATTCCTCTCTCACAGTCGTGTGGTCATTTAGGTGTGTCATCGTGTCATTCAGTTGCGGCGTGCAGTCAGTCACTTCTCTCGCGTGCGTGTTTTCTCCGGTAGTTTACGAGTCGCGGAGTTCTTTTGCGGACTGGATTTTCGCCTTCGTTTGCACGGTAATTTTCGGGTCTTGCTCCTCATGAACGGGACAACACATATTTTCCCATACAGCAACAGTGCGCGGAACCGGGCTCCGCCCTACAGGATCGGTCACAGGCGGGAACGCGGCAGCCCCTTGTAAAGGGTTTGATTTTCCGTATATAAAGAACCTGGAAACTGTCTTTGAGTGTATCAATTGCTATCCTGGTGACTTAGTCCCTTGGCCACGCGGTCCGAACCCCTCTCTACCGAACACTGAGTAGCCGGCAAAATACTATCATTCAGGGGCTAGTCGGCCAGGCGACGACAAGTGTTCGCTGAATGCCGAAAGGTACTTTTGAATTCGGATTATGTTTTTAAACTGTGTTTTTAGTAGAGTGAAAATGGCTAAAAGGCGTGTTTTCGGAGTAATTTTTAGGCATAAAACAACCGATACAGAATCTTGAAACCACTTAAGGGCAGTGCAGTACACATTTATCTTCATTTCTCGGTCATATACTTAATGTTACAGTCACCGGTCAGTTCTCTCAGTTATCCTGTGACGACGAGAAGACCGCGCGCCAGTCCAGAGGAGAAACTGCGCTAGAAGCACCAGCGAGCGTCGCGCTATCATCCCGCCTCACTGACACACATAAACGCCGAACAGACGGCCAGCTTTACATACATTTAAATTACGGACATGCCCTTTTAATGTTTACCTTTACTTCTGCTAATGTTGTAAAGTTGTAGTCATTTAAATTTGTCCACAACTCTTTGAAGTTTACTGAGAGCTGGTCAAGTAGTTTATGCTGATTTTTAAGTTTTTGATAGCAGAATTTTCTTATAATACATGTTTTTTTTTCTCCACGAGACACGTCTGTAAATAGGTTGTGGATATTGTGGTCAGGAATCTGTAGTAGGTATGGTTTTTGGCTACATACTGACGCCAACCATTAGTGCTCCTCGAATCCGCACAGACCGCTATGGCGCATTGCCACCTCGCCCCGAGCGTGTGCGACGTGAACGCACCTGGGTGCAGGGTGGTGCAACGCCTCGAACATAAGCTGCCCTGCCTAATCGACTGTCGCCCGTGCGATAGTCTACCATGGGGGTAGTGTTAGGTGATCTGATTACCTGGACTTTGAAATTAACATTCAGCACTCTTAAAAACAATATTAATTAAGTAATCGCTATGTTTAAATATTAATCGTAATTCTGGACTTTAGCGTGATCAGGCGGCATGCATGGCCCGGGATTACTTTTGCACACGACACGTTTTCGCGGGAGCGAGGCTGGGGAGTCGTGCGGACGTCACAGCCATCGCCAGTTAATCACCGCCCTCCAAGGAGACTAGTCGCGAGTCGCCCGCGGAGCCTCTCGACCTCCACCCTTGCCATCTCTACCGGAATTGCGTGAGTTTTCAGCCCATCAGAAACGTGTCCTGTAGAGCACGGCTCCCAGTAAGCGGGTCATGCACGACGCAGCGCATGTATAGCGTGCCTGACAATAAATCACTTTAAATTGAGCCTCCGCGTATTTGTTACAACGCCCGTAGCATAGCGTCCCTGGTGGCTAAAACAGCCGGGGGTAACTCTGACGGAACGACCCTTACTGCCTGCCGGCCATGTGGCGACGTCACGCCCTGAGTCAAGAGTCTCGGCTACGCACTAGCACGTAGCTGTTATTGCTAGTTGGCGCCCAGAAGCAACTCCACACCCTCAACATCACCTCAGCAGAAGGCAGAAGGCGTCAATACTATAGTTTAAATCATTTTGGAATGTTTTTCCTGATATTTAAAAACATCGGTTAAAACATCGATGTATCGGTTGTCAGAACGATGTTTTTTGACATCGATGCTTTTTCGTTTGAACATCGATGTTCGTGATATCGATGTTTTTAAGAGCGATGTTGTATCCTTAATTCCGATTGAGGAATAATTCCTAAAGCGTTAAGAATAGGATTCCAGATGAAGTTAGGTTAAGTGAAAGTAAAGCAGAACAAACTGGGCAACGACCAGAAAATTTCTCTTTACAATATGGTATTTAGTAGATAAATTTAATGTTTTATGATTTTCAAATATTAAAAAAAAAAAAACTTGTTTTAATGTGTTGTTACAGCGCATTCTCCTCGACCTTAAGGTAACAAAATGCGATATTAATTTATTTTTCATTACAGCATCTTCTTTGCTTTTTCCATTATTTTGTTTGAATGCTCCATGGCAAATTGTTTCCTTGGTTTATTTTTTATTCCATATTCTATTCATAGTATAATATTAATAATAATAATAATAACAACAAATGTATAGATTTTTGAGTTTTATCATGTGAAATTTGTGTTATGATTGCTAATTTTAATAGTCTTGAAACTTTCATATACTTAAGTTAAGCTGCTAATACACAGTAGTTATAAACAATAATGAACTATGCTTTGTCTACATTACGTGTAATATTTAAATATATTGTAATTTTTTGCTTTTGTGTATAATTTTTGCAGTATTATATTAGGTATAATTTCAAAATGACTGATGTTTCTTCAAAAGAAGATTTGGTATGTTCACTAGACGGTAACAGTACCAGTTCGAAATCAGAAACACTTCAAAATACAACAAACACGGTAAGAAGTTATATTTGATGACGTATATAATTTCAAAATATTTTTATTCAATATGGGGTAATGTTTTATTTACGATTGCTATACATATATATATTTTTATAGCTTTTTGAGTTAGTTTTCAAACCTACTACTGTTCCTTTGAGTATTTTCCCTCAAAACAATATTTCTCAAGTTCCTACTAGATTCTGAAATATTAGAAGTTATTGCTAAACCAATTCATCTTTTCATTTTTTTTTAGTATTTTCAGTGTACTAAATTCACCTACCTTGCATTCTAAAACAGCTTACAGTAAAATTTCTGGGGCTACTGTAGATAGTGATACCATAACAAAACTGTCATCACGAAGATGGCTTCGTATACGTCATAACCAACCCAATATTCTTACGGGACAATCACGAGAATATGGGGGTTTTGGGCAGGTAACAATAAAAACACTATTTTTCACAAATTTCATTTTTTGAAGTATTGAACTACTCTCCCTCGCCCCCTCCCTGTTCTAAATTTATTTCGTGATAAAATATTTCATTACCTATTGAAAAAATTATGTCTGTAGATGTTAGAAATTATGGCAGTATCGGGATGTTTAACATCATGCCTTGTGTTTTACAAAACTTTATTATACTAAAAATAATAGTTTCCAGTAAAGTGGTATGTTATGATGAATAAAATACTGATATCGCAAAATAGAGTTAACAGAGTGGGACTGTATTCTAGTTCATGATACCGAGAAAACATTTCCCCCAAAGTCTCACTTTCAAAAAATTAAATATGGTATCACAAAATAGAGTTGACAGAGTGGGACCTTTTTCTAGTTCACAATAGCGAGAAAATATTACTTGGAAAATTCTAACTTTCAATAAATTAAATAGTGGTATCGCAAAATAGAGTTGACCGGATGTGTGTGTATTCTAGTTCATGATACAGAGAAAATATCTTGGAAATGTCTCACCCTCAAAAAACTAAATACCGGTTTTGCAAAATAGAGTTCACCGAGTGGGACTAGAATTTAGTTCACAATACTGAGAATAATTACCTCAAAAAGTCTCAACTTCAATTAAATACTGGTATCGCAAAATAGACTAGACCGGGTGGGACAGTAGTCTACTTCATGATACCATGAAAATTTGTATGTGAAAATCCTCAATTTAAAAAAAAAAATGATTTAGGTACTCAAATCAAAAATTAAACTAGACTGGGTAGAATTTTAGTCTTACTTTGATACCCAAAACCTATAATATAACAAAATAAAATACATGAAAAATACTGCATCTATGGTACCCTTGTCAAAACCCACAATTTTTCCTGCTTATCCCATAAGACCGTAGCTATAGTAATATCTTGACTGATCTCTATTGCACGATACACTGTTCATGTTCAGATTATATTAGAGTATTTATAATTTAGCTGACATAACCCAACCATTCACTTAATTTTCATTACCTGCTATCGTATTAAATTTCACATTTGACCTAACCCTTACATCAACACCTTCAACATAAATACTTAATTCATCCATACACACTGATGGTACATATCAGACTTCTCTTTTTGGAAGTTATTTCACCTCTACTTTTTTTATCTTCAGCCTATTCCAACATAGTTGATTAACAGTTTACATGTATTCGTTGCCGACATTCCCTATATTTTCCATAACATTTCATTATTAAAACAATAAATATCACACAGCACATGCGGTCTGTAACTACAATTACTGCCTCTAACTCACAAAGCAAGGAATAAGTGTTATTTTCCCAGACTATGGCAAATACGCAAAACTAAAAAATTTTTGAGCAATACTTTCAGTATGTACTCACCAGTGAGGTTTAACTTCTAATCTTGGTAATGAGCAAATTAATGTATTTTCATGTTCCAAATATTTATAATACGAAGCTAACTACTTCCCAAACAAAGAAACAACCAGACATCAAGAGTCAACTCCATTGCTACCAAAATATGAAATACTACGTGATTCCAATCTCATTGGCCTACATATCCTATGACCTTATTATTTGCCCTACTTTTTTTTGACTTGTAAAAAGCTTCAGCATTTTCTGGTAGGTAGGTACCACCATCTAGAAAAGAGCCAAAGTTTCATAACTTATCCTTATCCAAGTTTGTTGTTGATCCTGATGGCATTATCTTGTAGGTATACATTGATCCTGCGATACATGATGCATACTGTTTTAATTTAGTACATTGGAAGATCGTGGGCATAACAAAAACTTGTGATATAACAATGATTTGTTATTTTACAATGTATACAAAAGAAAAAAATTCCACAAGACCTGACATAGTTTTTTTTGTATTGTGATTTTAAAGTTTTTGTTATTTCAAGGATCTTTCAACGAAAGAAATTAAAACAGCAAACATCATCTACCACACGACCAATATATACAGCATCAAGCCATCAGAATCACGGCATAAACTTGAATACGTGATAAGAAATAATTACTCAATAGTTAATCACAAAAATATGAAATATCAACATGGCAGGTGAAATTCAAATGTCATAACTTTTCCATAAATTAAAATAATAAAATCCCAAAAAAAGTATATTTCAGTACTTCATATGTTCCTGTATTTACCCTGATAACAGTGTTCATAAATTCTTACTGGTTTCTGAGAAATTACCATTTATACTTAGGTTACATTATTTAGCCTGTGCATTAATGCTATCACTGCTATTTTGTGCTTTAATTGCGTAGCTTATCCTATGGTTCTCCATGTGTAAGAACATGTTAATTTTGTATTTGATTTTTGTAATGCAGTGGAAAGTAAATAAATTTTTTTATATAATATGTGTTTCATGTACGACTGCGGGCCGCCCGGGTATGTGAGTCTCTACTGTGCATCCAAACACAAAAATCAACACTTGACAGGGATGTTGTTTTAGCAATATGTAGGTACGGAGTGCTGAATTTAACGTGCAAAAGCAATTAGCCTGAAGTTAAAAAGGAATTAACATGTTTGATAAATGAAATGAAAATTACTTTCTTAATCAGATTACGTGCTATCGCACATAACAAGTCACTTATCTGCGTCTCCATATTGATTAAAAAAAAACCCTGTCAAGTGTTGATGCTTTGGTTTGGATATAGTTCTGTTTCTAACAATCAATATTACCAAAAATATATATGACTATGTTCTTTAAGTTATAAGCATTATATAAAAAATATGAACAGTTAAGTTTGTTAAATAATTCAGTATTTTGTGTTATTTATTATATAGTTTTAATTGTCATTTTGTAACGTGAGTTACTGTGGAATGGACCAATAGTGTTTAGTATTATTTATCAAAATTTTAGGCATGGAAAATTAGCATTCTGTACTTTCTGTAGCAGTTGTTATTTGATATTTATGTAGGTATGAAATTATGTAGTGAACTGCGATAGAACTGAAATAAGACTTAAAAGCATATAAATATATAGTATAACACCAATTTAAGTTAACTTACTTCAAATCACAAAGAAATTTAAATTTTATTGCTTGAAATTCAAGGAATGTCCTTATTTCCATAGGAAGTTTGTACCTAAGTGCATGAATCTGAAAAATAATTTCATATGTTTGATTATGTATATCTTATGGAATAAATTTTAAACTACAAACATGTTAGTTTATCTTTCTTATCTGAATGTATCTGTTTTACATAAATTATTACAAATTATTTTATCGTAAAAATGTAGCATGTCAACATAACATTATTTTGATGGAATAAGTATTACAAAAAAGGATCAATAAAAATAAAAACAATATAACTGAAATATTCTGTTTTATAAATGAAATTGGACCAAAATTAAAACCATAAAATTTTGTCTCTATTGATAAACAGCCTCCAGACTGCAATCACTGAAAATAAATTATTTATTTAAACGTATGTGCAACTGCAGATGCTATAAAAGTTAAACTGCCTAAAACCATTGACATTCTTTAATTATTATCTACTGTCGCAAAATCAAAATACAAAATATACACTTAGTTATACATCAAAAACTGCAGGATCAAGTTGCTATGCTAATGGGTCATTCTCATTGAAAGGGATTATTTAACGTCCCTTAACATTTAAAAATTAATAAAATGTTTTCTACATATTGGTATTAACTTAATATAACAAGTAAAATTAGAGTGACATTTCTATGTCCAGCCAAAAAAATATAAAATTTTATTTATGATAGATAACTGGTTCACAGTATAGCTATGTCTACCTCCGTGGACTGTCCTCCAAGACATTTTAGTTAACATTTTCTGTTGTTTCAAGTATATTTTAATTTTAAATAATAAATGTATTATTGTTAAAGTTAATTAGATATTACTGTTATAAATTCTACTCAAAAGCATCAATGAACAATGAAGCAGAACATTTCTTAAAATTGTTTACATTTTGTCCTTCAGACTGCGCATCTCCTCCGTGGACACAACTTAAAGTAAAAAAAATTAACTCTCTAGTGCTACAATGTCTTTGGTTTTAAGGAAAATGGAATGTCAAAAGTAGACATTTTGTGATATCACTGCTGTTTGAATAGTAAATGTGACCATTTTGTCAATATCATTCAGTAAAGTTTGATGAATGTTTTGTGTTGAGATGAATGTGTCTCCTCCGTGACCACTGTAATATGAAAAGAAAAGGATATTTTTCATAGTTGTCTTCACTTGGCAAGTTATTTTTTGGTTGGATTTTACCAACTGTTTACTAAGTTTTCTAACATTAAAATTAATAGCTAAGAAAAAAAAATTATGACTTTTTGTATCCTCTGTGGACATCTCCTCCGTGGACACTTGCTGTCCACGGAGAGGAACACATTGTCCACGGAAGAGACAAAAATAAACAAAGGCATATTATTTGACAAAAAATTTAAACTTTTTTGTAGCATTTGTTTTTATTAATAACATTAACACATTAACACATTAACATGTCAATCAACACATTCTTGTAAGCGTGGGGGTGTCAGTTTATTTTTAAAAAAGGAAAACATTTTGGTTGTGAATTTGTAATGCACCTAGATCTTCTCACAAATACTGTATTAAAAAATAACTCATTCTGTTTGATTTAAAAGTCAGCCAGAATTAGGCTGGATTGGAGAGCAGAAGAGAGAAAATCTCGAGGTCTCCTCACGATAAAAATGCATTGGGAGGAGATCCCAAGTTTTTCTCACTTTCACTAGCTGCAATTCAGCCTTAAGTACAATTTGTGTAAAAAAAAAATTACAAGATATAAATGTTACTGTAAAACATGGTCAATTTGTAGGCAATTTTTTCTCTCAAAACATTGTGCAACTTTGTTTTCAATGTTCAGTTCCTTCGACACAAAAACTAATATATATATAAATTAATGTCTTGCGTGTCTCCACCTGATTCAAGCTACCGTTCTACGGTGTCTAACTCAGAATATCATGCAGCTATTTGTAAGGTTGTTTTGTAGCTTTGAAACTAAAAATAAATCCATAATGTACATTTTACATTATTTGTATTTGTTTATAGGAAAAATGGACAATTTAAAAAAAAAAAAACCTGCGACATTACATTGGTGTAATAGTTTCTGAAGACAAGTGGTTAAATGAATTTACATTTAGATTCATGGGGAAATCTGGCAGATGTAAATTTGTTTTTCCAGATGCTGACGACATAGCTGTTGTAGAGGGAAGTGATATTAAGAGTATTTTAAGTTAACCAATCGTAAATAATCGAGGTCAGTATGTAATTCAATGATGATGTATCCCATTATGATAATGTATGTTAGGGGATATTTGTTAATCTGTGAAGTTTATTTCAACATGGAAAGTTAAAAACAGATATGATTGGTAAGTAAGAAGGCAGTTTAATCAAAATATTTTGCCTTTTTTAAGTTTAGTCTACAGTCCTTAAGTTAAGTATTAATTAAATGTTTCATCTTGCACAAATAAATGTTTTTTTCCTCTGCCATTGTATTAGTCTTGACCACAAATTTTCTTAAAAATCTCCTCCGTGGACACTGTCTCCTCCGTGGACAGTTCAATTTTTAAATACTTTTTTACTTCATTAATTTAATGGAATCATCTTGACCATTTGCTTTATTACTGTGAGAAATCTGATGTGATCATTTATAATTATATTTAATGAATTTTAAAATAAATTTAGTTTAAAAAATTTTTAGCTTGAAAATAATCCCTTTCAATGAGAATGACCCTAATGCACAATGGCAGCGGCTGCGTCACTGCACAGGTTATATTATTTAACTTATAAACTGTAATTTATAAGAAACCAGTAGGAATTTAGAAACACTATTTTCAGGGTAAAGGGTATATATACACTTCGGCAAGCCGAGCAAGCGAGAGCCACATAAATCAGCAACAAAGCATTCATTACGTCTTTAGTGTTTGAAAAAAAAAAACATTGCTAGGGATTTTATTAATTTTAATTTATGGAAAAGCCACTAATTTAGAATTTTATCCTAACTAATATCTACCACTGTAAGAATAACATCTTTTTCTGGTAATAAAATATAATAGTGTCATACTGTTACATTCATTAAGGCGCATGC
Organism: Bacillus rossius redtenbacheri; assembly: GCF_032445375.1. Taxonomy (NCBI): domain Eukaryota; kingdom Metazoa; phylum Arthropoda; class Insecta; order Phasmatodea; family Bacillidae; genus Bacillus; species Bacillus rossius. The sequence goes on from NC_086330.1 coordinate 235,162,145, forward strand.
ACAATGACTTAAAGAAAAGCGAGGAATATTAAGTGCTTGTTCTTTATTAGACACATTTGATGGCACTTTACAAGGCAATGTATTTAAGCAAAATTATCATCTAAAACAACAGGATATGTTTATAGCCGATTTGAACACGCATTGATTTCTCTCCTTCGGACTATCTGCATACTTAAAATTAAGTACAATAATGGGTTGCCATGAATAATTGCATCACAAAAAATAAAGGTTTAAATATTATGGTCTTGGCATTAACAACATTAAATAATTACATTAAATAAATATTGTGGGCTGATATAAAACAATGAGCAGCCACAATTATTAGTCTGCATTATATTTAACAATGTATTACTCAGTTCCTTTAAAAACATCCACTCACAATGGAATTAAAAAATAATTCCTTTTTGTAATGCTAGCAAGATAAAAGCCCAAGAATAAACAGTAATTAATTAATTAAGATAGTTTATGGTACCTAAGAATATTAAAATTAGAGACTAACAAAATATTATTTAACTCAAGGAACAAATATTATTTTAGTCCACCACCAAATGACACGGTCTTGAGAAGTTGCTTTACTTGCCTCGTAGATATCAGTCGAGATGTCTGTCGTGGGTGAATTTGCCTAGTGAATAGTGGCGCTGCATTGGTAGGGCATTGACTGTCCCAGCTCTTCAACTCATTCTGCATCTCGGTCCTTCCTTGGCAGATGACTGCTTCTCGTTTCATTCCCTGAAGCCTCACATAATCATTGAAAATGTTGCTAAAACTAACTGCATCGCAGCATTCCCAAAAGTAGTCACCAACGGCTGCATCAATTCTTAGGGCGAATCCTTAGTCTGTCTCGTATGCTGAATCTTGTTAGTATGAAGAATATAGGCAACAATTATTTATTGTATCCTCAAACATATGTCATCCAAGGTGATGTCATCTAATGCCTGCCTCACCGTCACCTTGTCTTCAAACTACAACTTGCTGAGCGACTTCACCAAGTCCACTGAAATACTTACCTACTCCATGAGCGATTACTCAAATCTACTTGTTCAGCTGTTTTTACGCATTTACTTTTAAACATTCCTTATAACATCTATAAGCAAAGATGAAATGTCTATGTTTATCATTAATGTCGAAAGACTGAGGGTGTAGAGGCATCCGTAGACTAAGTCCGTAGAGGCGGGCGGCATTAGCGTGACGTCTGTGATGATGGCGGGCGGTGGTAGCGGCATGGAGAGAGGTAATGAATGTTTGTTGCTGATTTATGTGGCTCTCGCTTGCTCGGCTTGCCGAAGTGTATATATACCCTTTCCCCTGAACAAACTTCTGTGCCGAGACTGTTCCTTACCAAACTGGCTTCCACATGTCATGGACTTCCAGCAACATGGTGATAGCCCGGGTCGTAAGCAGTGAAAACACACCTCCAGGTGTAAAGAGAGGCACACTGTTGGAGTTTAGTTGGTGGCATCCACACAGATATCAGAGTAACACAAAAAGTTATCTTGGCAAAGAGTTCTCTAATAACACGGCTAATCCAATTTAAGTAATTGGGACTGAGACTTGTTTGGATTGCTATATATTCAGATTAGTTGAATAATTGCGGTAATGAATCAGCATGTAGTAAAATACTTTGCTATAATCAGTAAGTTTGTAACATTACAATACTATGCTTTCCCCAGCTTTTAAAATAATTTTTTAAAAGAATAAATATTATGTTTTCTTAGTATTGCAGTATATCAGCTGATTATATGGCTTCAAGATCGTAGTGACCTAATTTTTAATAGTTCTATTTTATTATTTGTAATATATTATAATTAATTTTATTGGTTTTCACTTTGCTTACTAGGTCATTGTCAGTGTGCATTTCAGTATTTTATTGCATTTAAATGTTTTATAATAATAATTTTACGTATATGTTTTATATTGGTTTTAAGACAGTGACTATTGTATATAAAGAGAAAGAAAGACGTGCGGCGATACAGCGACGCCGAAAGATGATAATTTATCGCATCCTGTGAAAGAAAGAGGCAGACGTTAGCCCAGACTGTGGGAATATCTGACGGGAACCCCCAAATTCTGTTGTTGCGGACAACTATTAATAGTTGAGCAACGGTTGAAGAAATTAGAGGCAGGGGTATGACAACAACAGCTTATTAGGGATAAATACATATTGTATGTTTGCAAACAATATAACAATCAATAGATCGTGCTTTGATATTTCAGTTAGCGAAATGGCTCCCCAAGGGTTCTGAGTAAGCTCCCACTGTGAACACACACAACAAAAATCACTGACACTGCAAATAACACTATGAAACATACCCTGAAATGTGATTTGTCCTTCTTGTTATGTCAACAACTTTAGTTTTAAGTTTGTGAGAAAGAAAATGACCGGCCAAAACATTAAGGTAATTATGAATGATCAACCTTCTCTTAAAAGGCCTTCAACCCGCATATGAATATAACAGAAACATGTTTAACTGTATTCAACAAGGAAAAGATTATACAAAAAGACAATAATTACAGTGTTTATATACCTAATTATAACTAAGTGACTCGCTCGGGATTCACACCGTCTGCATATCGTTAACCCTCGTATACTGCACGTTACTTCCACCCTGTCTCTAGGGGGTAGGTGTTGAATCATCACTCGCCTCTTTTGATAGTCCCGACATCTTCTACGTCCCAGTGGGAGACAGACGATGAACACCTTGTGGGACCTCGTCCGCGAACAGCCTCACCGCGTCCTCAGGTGAACGGTGGCGGAACTCGGGCCGCTCTGGGTCTATGACCGGGAAATGTCAGCCATGTCTTCGCTGCCGGAGTCACGGGTTCAGGACCTGACGCAACTCGTCTGGTGCCCCCTTTGCAAGGGCTTGATTCCTCGCTTGTCGTAACAGGGGCTAGCCTCGGGACTAGCATGCCTTAATTAAGCCAAGTCCTCTCTCACTCCGTTCGGGTTGCGGATCAGTGTTAATCCGCCACAGCGTGGACTGGGTCTCCGTTGTGACGTCACACCTCCAGGGCTCGAAATCTTGAACTCTTTTCACTCGGCCCCTAGAACAGGGGCTGCGTAACCGAGTATATGCTGCTTCCATCAGGGGCACCAGAGTCCATCCTGGTTGCCCTTCCTCGGGGTTGTCCTGCGGGGTGACCAGATGAAGTCCTCCGGTACCGACGGCGTGGCTGGTGTTGACTATGGTCGGGTTGTGACATCAGCGGGCAGCATGACTGCCCACGTAGGCAATGGTGTCGCAGCCGGGTATGCACACTACTGGTTCCTCCAACAATGTTCGACATCTGATTTGGGGGTTCCACACTGCCTCCTTATAAATGTGTCTCTGGAGCGATTCACTGACTCACGGTTCCTTCTGGGCAGTTTGACAACCGCCTGGCGAGGAACTGCATTCAGATTCATTGGGTCTCACTCAGGGTAGCTGTTTGTCTTGAACAAAAACATTACAGAGTGGTGACACCTGTAGCGCACTTCCACCCTTCATAGAAAGACTCGTCTTTCAGAAAATTAAGCCCAATACCCAAACTGCCAACTTCAGGATAACACTTAAGAATCTAAAAGACAATGTTACCTATTAAGAGAACACGTTTTCATAACTAGTTTACGAAAGTAACATCATATCCTTGTGTGAATGTTTTAACACACTATAAATAAATGCTCTGTTAGGGGTGCACAAGACTCATGTTGACATTACTATAAAAAACAAACTGGCATCACGTCAAAAAGTCTCAAGTAACTATATTGACTAACTACTAGTCACCTCTGTTTAGGGCACTTAGGCACCTGGTGTCCAGTCTCTCCGCATCCAAAATACCGTAGTGCAGTGGTTCCCAAACTTTTTCATTTGGTGAGCCACCTTTCCTTATAGAAATACCTCCACGTCTATCGGTCCATAATGGAGTAAAAAACTTTATTTGTATCGTATTTTTTACTTTTGTATACCTATATAATTTACCTTCAAATATTGCAAAAAAAAAAAAGATACACACACACACACACACACACACACATGCTTTTTTAAGATACCGATTGATTATTGATAAACAATTTGTATTCTGATTGGAAAGTGTTTGACAAAATATAAGCACTTTGTAGCAAAACAGTTATTTATTTAACAATACATATGTGTTTGCACACAATTCAATTTGTTTAGGTTTTTCTTATCTTTTGTGATGGTTTATTCAATGGTTTCTGATAGTTTTAGGAACGAGTCGCGACCCACCTGTAACCCTTCCGCGACCCACTATTGGGTTGCGACCCACCGTTTGAGAACCGCTGCCCTAGTGAATTATTGATCCCCCTCTGTCTTACCGCTACTGGGTCTCTCACTTCTCCATCCCGGCTCCCTTCAACACTTTCCATCTTCCGCCGACTGTCAGCCTTGTGACTTGGCTACAGGGTTGGAAAAAAAATAGGTATTTTTTTTGGAAAAAAAAAACCAAACAACCAGGTTTTTTGGTTTATACCAGGTTTATAAGGTTTAAACCAAGTTTTTTTTATTATATTAGTTATTTTGGTTCTCATAACATTCAAGCTAAATATATCGTAATTCAGGTTGATTAATAATTTCACTTCCAATTCATAACTGACAGCAACTAAAACATACTCATATTTGATTTTGAAACCATCCAATTAAGGTAAATGTACCAGTAGTCGTCATGCTAAGAAGAGTTTTAGAAAAAAAAATTGTGTACATAACCTCGTAGGTGTATTACTGCCTCCTACATGTTTGTTTTTAACCTCAAACTTTACTCTACAATGCTATCCAACACTCTTCGATAAAAACAAATTATTTTTGTAGATTTATAACTTTGAAAAAAAGTGTGATTTCGAGCCAGTAGTCGTCATGCAAATTTTTGTGTTTGCCAGTGTTCGTCACATGTTTGTGCCAGTAGTCGTCATGTGCGATTTCGGCTGCATTAGTTTTAATTCATGGATCCAGAATGATAGTATTGTACTATTTGGGCTTCAAATTTTATTTGGTACTATATTTTAAATATCAAAATGGCAATTCATAAAGATCGTTTAGTAATTTATAATGAATAATACTCATTAAATTTTGAATTTACTTACAGCACTCACGGAACAAAGAGGGACAGCACAACTAACATGAAAATATATAGAGCTGTAGCAAACCGTATGTATTCGGTACTGAGTAACGGGTGCGCCGTCTAGTAACGAGTAACGAAACGTTACACACGGCTGCATTTTGTTACTCACATTTTTCGTATGTTTTACGCATATTCGATGCATTTACGTTACAAAGAACGATGTTTGTTTATTAAGTAAAGTTTAATTTGGAAATTCCTCGTCCAAGTTTTTTTACTGTTTATTAAAGGTATTATGTGTGTAGACAAAGTTTGAGATTGGAACAGAAACAAAGTATTTTTTTACAAATTAGAAATATGTATGTTTTTGTTTTTCACTATCGCGTATTTTCATGTTTTTTTTGTTCTTATCTTAAAAGAGATAATATAATAAAGCCGCTCTAATGAGATTCAATTGTTTCTTGGTTAACAAAAACTGTTTAATTATCAAATATTGTTAATTGTTTATATTATATTTATTATTATTTACGCGACATCATGCTGTATGCGTACACAATACGACTCGATTCGTTGCTGCAACATAACATAGCATGTTATGCAGTATCAGAAGTAAAATTGAAAAATGAATCGGGGCCCATCTTCCTACCCAAGGGCGATTTGCCTTTGTGTTTATCGGACAATGTGTTTCTTGGCACACTATTTTTTTCCGCTGCTAGTTTTATACTCATACCATTCGCTACATCTTTAAGAGCAGTTTCCATGGCTGACTCTTCATACAACAGTATTTTCCGTTTTGGCATTTTGCCCTGTAATTAAAGAATGAGACACATTATAATGTTTAATTTACTTATTAATGTCAAAATATATATCGAATGACCCCTAAATTAATGTAAACAACAATGCCTACACAATTTCTGCAATCAATAAAGTAAAGTAATTTCCGACCCAGAAGTCGTCATACACATGCATCGGAAGTCGTCATAGGTGACGACTACTGGATCTGATCATAATAATGTACTTTGCCTATCAACAACAAAGAACCAATATTATTTAAGAACTCTAGGGTGTAACTTAGCACAACTTTAAATAAAATATTAAATGTACCAGTGCTCGTCAGGTATGACAAACACTAGCAATACAAGGTTTTTATTGATCCAGTTTTCGTCACCCTAACTAAATCATAAAAAGAAAACAAATTTTTTTAAATAAACCGATTCACCTCTTCAAGAACATTTTACCAACACATTCAGCTCAAAACATCACGAATAAACATGAAAAATTACAGAATTAGAAGTAAAAATGTGCACTTACCTCCTTAGTGTTTTAGTATAGGAATTACCCTATTTATCTTCACTGCTCTACGAACTTTTGATGCACGGACTTTTTTTGATTGAAAATAGTGTTTGTTCCGAAAACTATTGTGGTAATTTCAGCTAGAAAGTCGACCAAATTTTTGTCAATATTTAAGTTGGCGATATATTGAGCTACTTCTCTATTATTACATTTGAAGTTGCTAGTGACGAGTACCGGTGTACTTACCTTAGGCCTATCTAACATGTAAATTTTATAAAATCCTTATACCCAATTATGATTCTAATGCATAAGAGTTTGTCAATGATATTGTTAAAATACTAATCGAAAAAAATTGATGACAGTACTACAATGTGTAGGTACATACAACAGAATAAACTTGTTACGTACGCTGGGCTGCAGGTAAACACTCAAAAATGAATAATTAAATTAAGGCCTTGGAAGCATCAGCCCAGAAAACAAAACAACAACAATAATCACAGAGGTGCCCAGATGTCGTACAAAAGAATTTTATTTATAACCTCCTATAGGAACTCTAGGAGGCTATGTGGATCGAGGATGAATAATAATGAAATAACAAGACTGTTGGTTTGATTTATATAACTGCCCTTTTACTAAAATAATTTACTTAGTTTTTTTTTGTATCTTTTAATTACACACGTATTAAAATATACTAATCACAAAAAGGAGGGAGCCCCGGGGCAACAAAATACATATAAAAGTAAGACAATCATACCTCTTGAACTTAACACTGGTTTTAAGTGAGCTCGCAGGCTCAAAAGAAAGAAACAATTACATTATGTTTTTAATTTTCTTTTCAAATGAAATTTAATTATATCCTGTGTCCTGGCACTGGAGGTTTCGGTAGATTAAAGTCCAGAAGGAATCATTTTGTGTAGAAGTTTGTATCTTGACCGGAGAAGAGAGAAAACTTCTGACTGCATGAGTCCAATCACGGACTGCTAATTTGGCAGTGAAGTTCAATTCTAATTTGAGGTCTTGAAGCTAATCTTGCATATTAAACTTGCGGCTAGCCTTGCAGCTAATTTTGGAGTTAAACTTGGAGCTAATTTTGGAGCTCAACTTGGAGATAAACTTCGAGATGAACTTCGAAGCTGAACTTGGATCTAATTTTGGAGATAAACTTGGAGATAAACTTGGAGATAAACTTGGAGATAAACTTCGACCCCGCCTGCAACCAATGTCCCAAATTACTTAGACTGGTTAACAGGTGGCTAAGCCTGGGCAAGACTATGCCCAGGGGAAGGCAAAAAAAGGGGGGGAGGGATGACGACCACTTACCCAAAACAGCGGGGTGAAGTCATGTAGGCTGGCTCCGGGGGCAGAGAAGGCAGCTCCCGGCACGGAAGTTCGCGGTAGTCATGATGAGAGATAATTAAATAAATTTAGATTAGCAAAAACTATTGCGGGCAGCAAAATTTAAAAATAAGAAAATCGAGGCCTCTATGCCTTGACGTTGGCGATTACATGACGTAGTGTCGAGTCTTGGTCGAACAACAGAGATTGACTCTCGCGGATCGCGATGCGTGGTCCGCACAGACCAGATGCTGCCCGCCGAATCCTCCGAAAAATGGCGTCGGGGTGCCTAATTAAAGAAAGTAACTGCCCCCATCCAAAGAAAGGAGGGGGGGGGGGGTGATTGCCCGAAGGTGTCCGGAAATGCCCGATGGGGCGAAGCAGACTGCAAAATGCTCGCCGCGCTCTCACGCGAGTCGCCGGCGAACTAAGATCGCAATCGCATTGCGACTGCTGCCAAGGTCGATTATGACAAGCTGTCTCTTATGGGAGGGATGAGTAGTGCGCTCTGACGGCCAAGATGAGAACCTGCCTGGAGGGTCACCGAAACGTCCGCTAGAGTGCAGTGGGCACGCTCGCGACCAGCTCACAGAGCAAGGTTAGGGATTTTTCCCGCCGCTAGGCTTTGCTGAGGGCTCTGCTTGACAAGGGCGAATGTCCTTGTGGAGACCATGTACCCTGATGGGGTTCACGGGGGGTCGTTGCTCCGGGTTGGAGTTCTCGTGAAGCCACAGGTGGGCGATGATGGGAGGGGGGTTTAAATTTGCTAAGTCGCCTGGGAAAGGCGTCGTGTGGACCGTCCCGAGGTGTCGCCGGGGGCTGTAACCTAGTCCAGTACATGCTGGCAAAACCCTTACCTATGCTTGCCTCCGAGAAATGAAAGTTGCTAGCAGTGGGCTTGGGGTAGCGTTCGCTATCACGAAAAGTCATTCTGAAGTAGCTCGTGCTGTAAGTAACTGTTCAACAGAAAAAAAGTCTTTATCATTAAATGTCTCAATGTCATTCTTTTGACTTCTCCACCACTTCATCCTTAAAAAGAAATTTTTGGAAAGGTAAACTTTTTAGTTGAAATTTAACAAATAATGGAAGCAGTGAACTCGTTGAGTACCTTGATTTTGCAAACTTTAATGCTATGCGTTTTTCTTCTTCAGTCAAATCGACACCAAGTGATGATTTTTTTTCTTTTGTATCCAGAATATAAGCTGAAAAATGAGCAGATATAAATAAAATGCTATATAATATCTTTTTTGGAATTTTTGTATGCCAGTTTTACCCTTTGTGGCTTCCATTTTCATTTGAAGATTTTTCCACATAAACACTGACTCAGAAATAGTGCATGTATTTTTTTGAACTTCAACAAGGGCTAAGGCAATAGGCTTCAAAATAGAAAGTAAGTCTGTAACAACCCAGATTACAGCCTTCCTCATGCAATACAGTCATAATCTTTTGTTCTAATTTTTTGTCATTTTTTGAAGTTATTGTAAACTTAATTCTCCGGGTTTATTGTTTTTATTTTCAAAATTCCTAAGTTTATTTTTAAAGTATTTTTTTTTTGCTGGCTTCTTTGTGTGGGAAGGCATGCTGACGTAATTTTCCTTCGTTATTTCCATGACCGAGGCTTTGTTTCACACGCTAGGCATGTGAGTCACGGTCACGGGAGTGCGATAAAGATACAAAATCGCTGCGTCGTGGGAACAGAAGTAAGCATTTCGTGGAAGCCTCTGTTACCATGCTCCGTGATTGGCTGAAAATTACATCAGCGAGCCTAGGACACTGCCCGCACAAAGGAAAGAAAGTTGTAAGATCAGTCATTGTCCGAGCACCAGGCCGAGCGGTCGTTGTTCGGGCGGCGGGCCAAGCAGGCTTTGGCTGGGCGATGGCTCCAGGTTTTATCTTCTTTTTAATGTACATTTAATTTTTATTTATTATGTTTGTACGTAATATAGTGTGATTTTTACATAAATAAATAAAACAGGCAATACATTGAACATTGTTTATAAATTTCTTCTTTCTTCGTGACCTTCTAACATGTTTGTTCCACTCATCACCTAATTTGAGCTAGCCGGAGATGGTGAGTGGTATCATTTCGCGGCCCAACGTGTGGCTGGCACGGACTTCTACACGCCCTGAGATGCAAAATTTTCAAATAACTTTTTTTTTCTTCAAGCTATGTACGCATCAATTAATCATCAGCTGTGCTGTTTACCGCCTGACTGTTTCATTTAGTGCTTTGTCCACATATCGTGAAAAATACGAGATACTGAAGCTGCGAGACCCAGGGGTGTCCAGTACGCAGAAATTCGAGAACGTCGCATCGCGGGACATCGCATTACTTCAAGATCGTCACATCGCAGAACTACTTAGAACTTCGAGATTGTTACATCGTGGGACAGAGCAACAAACAGCACGTCAATTAAGGTCGTAATTCAGAAACTTATTTTTTTTTGTAACACTGGTTAGGTAGATTTCGTTTTATTTTGTTACAGTGAGTGTAAAACCAACTAAATTTAAATACAGGATTTTTAAGGTCCCTAAGAAATATCTGCTAACATGGAACTTCCTGCAGGACCTTTTCAAAGTGAGGTTATGGGTGGGGGGGGGGGGGGGGGGTCCGAACAGATGTTGCAAATGATAATTGCATCAATACAACAAATGTCACAAGGACAGGCAGAACTGAAAAGAGATTTAGGAAATCAAATTGCACAGGGGCAACACAACAAAATGGAGTGCATGCAACAGGAAATCTGACGGGAATTGTTAAAAATTTGAACGCTAATGTAAACAATCAAATTTCCACATGTGAATCAAAGGTTGAGAGCTGTGAATCACAATAGGAAAGGAAACAAACTAATGTAGAAACTTGTGAAAAGGAAGTGATTGCGACAAAAGAAAATATTGAATTTGTTGGGCATGGGGAACATGAAAACATAAACATTGGAGACAAATTTGAAAAGATTCAAGACGAGGTAAACAGGGAATGTTTGGACAATGTGGAGACAAAATTTAGTAAAATAAGAGGTAATGGACATGGGATCAGGAGTTCGTGTAAACAGGTCACAGAAGTAGAGACTGAGATGAAAGCATTCTCGGACAAACTTAAAGATGAGTTTGCCGAGGATGTAATTACGGAATTGAGTTCTGCAGATTGCAGGGAAGTGATAAAAATACATTTTTTTCAAAACCTAAACAGTTATGTGCCAAATGTGGGTTGTGTGTACCAAACTGTCGCCAAGAGTTTAAACAGTTTTTTGTCATGTGCAAAGACAGAAGAAATGAAGTGTAAATTTAAAAGGGTGATGCAATATGTGTTTGCAACAGAGCCTCTGGAAACAGTGTGTTTATACTGGTTTGGCCCACTGCCTAGATGGAGGGGTGGAGTTAAATATAGTTTTGTCATGTTCAAGGTCTTTTAAATTTGTTGCATTTTTTCCATTTTATATTGTTTTTCATACATTTTTTTTATACTTTGAATTTTGTACTTTTTAATAATGTTTTGTATTTTGTTTCTTGTATTTTTGAAGATTTGTTATAGTAGAATATAGGAATGTATACATAAGATTTATGACAACAAATTTTTAAGATGAATAATGTTTTTAAAGAGAAGGAAGGCTATACACATAAATTTTGAATATAAATAACTATATTAAGGTTTTGTTAATGTGAATGTTTTCTGTGGTTTTGAAACAACAATATGTATAAATTGTTTTTAGTAGACTGTTACTAAATATTATTTGAAGAAATGCTTTTCATTGTGATAATTTGATTGCACTTGGGTAATGTTTTGTGTGCTTAATGTTGTGTCATGGGAAGCTGTTGAATGAAATGTATTATGAGTTAGGTTTTCAAAGAACTAATAGAATTTTGAAAAGGTTTCATGTTTTAAATTAAAGTGCCACACATGTTTAATGGAGAATGTTTGTTTTGGATTAAATGACAGGGTGTCAACATACTATATTAAAGGTATGAAATGTAACGCTATATGTTATTGAAAACTAGTTGTCGAGTTTTGAAGCTGCAGAAGCAGTTGTGTGTTCATGATGGTCAGAATTCAGGTGAATTTTTGTATTGCCCTAAATAAGCAGCAAATGTTTTTTTTTTGTAGTGTGGTTTGTGAGGCAGCTGGGGGGCCAGGAGGTTAATTATAATATGTTTCTGGCATGTTGTCCGATGTCTTTTTTTGCAAGGGTGCATCCCTTCTCCTTGGTCGCTCCCACCCCTCATCAATGTTAGGATTATGTGCTGCTGCTGAAAGGGGAGATATAGTTTGGAACCTAAGGTACGTCATGTGATCATGTAATTTGTTTTTGAAGAAGAGAAGCATACAACTGTATCTTAATGAAGTGTTAGTCATGCCATGACTGTAGAATTGTGTCAACTTGTTGTTTGTTGAAAATTATTTTTGAGATTGTTTTTAAATTTGCTAAATATGTAGTTGGGCGATATGTGTTAAATTTTTTTTTTTTAATCCGAAAATACTTTTATTCTATGCTCTTTAACTTCCTCTTTTCATTAAACCCGGCGGATATAAGAAATTCCAAATACTTTAGGAGATATCAAATTTTTTAATTTTCATCACAATACCTGTGCATTCATGCTGCGTTTAACATTGTTTCTTGTTTACGAGTATCAATTTTTTTTATTTGGAGAATGCCACGTGATAGTTGCTTGATAGGCCAATATTCATTTGAACCAATACGTGATTATTTATTCATTTATTGTTCAAAACGGTGTGTAATTACAATGGTCACTTCCGCCATTTGATCATTAGATGTTGTAGTCGTTCTGGGAATTCGTGTATCATTATCGTGTTACATTCTGTTTTTGAAATGGCCTGTGTTTTTGGGATTAGTCAGCTATGCGGTGGGTGTTCCTTGCATGTATTCGAGTTTGTGCATTTGTGTGATGATTGGAAATTGTTGTGTGATTTTTTAGTTGATCATGGAGTTTTAAGTGTTGAGGTAAAGTGTGACCAATGTGGGACGGTAATTGAGTTGGCCGAGGACAGCGATTTTTTTCAGTGTCACCGGACAACAATAACTCGTGCCAATAAAAAAGTTAAAAAGGTACCTTGTTCTTTCAAAAAATCTTTCAGAAACGGCACGTGGTTCTCCTAAAGTCATCTTTAGGTTAAAACGATTATGAAGATAACTTATTTTTTTTTTAACGATTTATCACCCAAATACAGTATTCATTCAGATGAATTGTAATGTTAGTTTGAAAACCGTCGTAGATTGGGCGTCCTTTTGTAGGGAAGTTTTAATTAAGTGACTTTGGCGGGAAGTAAGGCAGAATGTACCTCGATATGGTCGACGAGTTGACCACTATGTAAGGTACCTTGCGGAATTCATGTTCCGTCCGATATATCGCGGTGTAGGTGAACGACTACATCATTTTCTACTAATGGCAAAGGAATTGTACCCGCCTCTAACTTAGGTGAGTTTTTAACGTTTCCAATTTTAATGTTTTATTTGTTATTTGGATATTGTTGCGCAAATAATGAGTAAAAAAAATACGTGAGTTACTACTGTTCATCCTTTGTCCCGGTTTGTTAGGTCAGGTCAGTTACATTATAAATACTGTTTCGATTCACCACGGGTTCGTAAAGGATAGCCCAATTAAAGATTTTTATCACACACACAGTTTTATTTATTGCCACTACTTATGTCACTTACAAATAATCTAAAATGGCAAATAATCAATTGCACTTAAAAATGTTGCTTCCCCAGTCACTCGTTTTCACACACCGCACACCTCGCTGGGCTGCACCTCTGGCGCTCCTCTCGCCGCAGCACCCCTCGTGGGTCTCCGCCGCGGGACTTCGTCGCCACACTCCGCCGCCGCCAACACTTGCCTTCGCCGAGGATCTGCTCGACGCCTCACTCAGAACTCGCGACACTATCGCCCCGAAACTCCGCCGCGGGAAAACTCCCGACTCCACTGTACTTACTCACACCCTGCCCTGGAACCTTCGTCCAAAGACTTCGCCACTCTGCTGCACCCGCGGCACTATCGCCCCGGAAGCTCCGCTGTGGGAAGACTCCCGCCTGAACTCTCTCTCTCTCTCTCTCTCTCTCTCTCTCTCTGAACTCCACTGACTCGCTGCCCTGACATCCTCGAGCATATATATAGGCCCCGGCGCAATTCCAGAACTCAACGAGAGCGGCCGGGGCCAGTCGCGTCAATCCGAGCTGTCCAGACGGCAGAAATATCTCGAAAACACGTGTCTGCGGCTCGCGCAACTCCCAGCTGTTCAGTGTCAGTTACGTGTCAAAGGCAGGGCGCCGCGCGGGGAGTGGTGGGAAGGAGGGGGAAAGCGACAATCCTTGTTATCTTCCAGGTGCGCGCGGCGCATATACTGCGGCAGTCGCCAGCCAGCTCTGCACCTGCACGTGTCCCGGCCAATGTCACGTTCGCAACAATACTTTAAAACTAAACAACCATTAAAATTAATTCATATTATTTTTAATGTCCACTTAGTTCGAAAGTATTTATAATGTAACTGACCTGATCTAATCGACCATTTTAATTAATTAGGCATTCACGAACACACGTCAAAATAAAAAATTGCACCGGTCGAATGATTGCACAGGTCTTGTATTGCAAAATAAGATCGGCGATATCTCCTAAAGTATTTGTAATTTCTTATCTCCTCCGGGTTTTATGAAAAGAGGAAGTTAGAAAGCACAGAATAAAAGTATTTTCGGAATTTAAAATTTTTTTTTAACAAATATCATCCAACTACGTATATTTACCTTAAATTTATTTGAGTATATTGAGTAAACCCATTACAATTTGAATTTGTGAGTTTTGAGACTTTTTCCTAAGTGGCAGGGAAGATAAATTTTGGGTGTCACCCACATTTGTAAGAATTGTTATTTAAGTGCATTGAAATGTTAATGATGTAATAGGGACTTCAGAGGTTAGGTTGGGACAGATATTTCTGATTTTTTTTTTGCTTTGGCTTTTCACTGAGAAGTTGGAGGGGTAATGTAACAACCCAGATTACAGCCTTCCTCATGCAATACAGTAATAATCTTTTGTTCTAATTTTTTGTCATTTTTCGAAGTTATTGTAAACTTAATTCTCCGGGTTTATTGTTTTTATTTTCAAAATTCCTAAGTTTATTTTTGAAGTAATTTTTTTTTTGCTGGCTTCTTTGTGGGGGAAGGCATGCTGACGTAATTTTTCTTCGTTATTTCCACGACCGAGGCTTTGTTTCACACGCTAGGCATGTGAGTCACGGTCACGGGAGTGCGAGAAAGATACAAAATCGCTGCGTCGTGGGAACAGAAGTAAGCATTTCGTGGAAGCCTCTGTTACCATGCTCCGTGATTGGCTGAAAATTACATCAGCGAGCCTAGGACACTGCCCGCACAAAGGAAAGAAAGTTGTAAGATCAGTCATTGTCCGAGCACCAGGCCGAGCGGTCGTTGTTCGGGCGGCGGGCCAAGCAGGCTTTGGCTGGGCGATGGCTCCAGGTTTTATCTTCTTTTTAATGTACATTTAATTTTTATTTATTATGTTTGTACGTAATATAGTGTGATTTTTACATAAATAAATAAAACAGGCAATACATTGAACATTGTTTATAAATTTCTTCTTTCTTCGTGACCTTCTAACATGTTTGTTCCACTCATCACCTAATTTGAGCTAGCCGGAGGTGGTGAGTGGTGACAAGTCCTCTACATTCAGTTTCAAAGCCATGTTGGAAATTTGGTATTGTACTACTTTATCAATAGTGTCGCAATGTTCCTCACAAATTTTTAATAGAGTTCCCCAACCTTAAAGGTATGTCTCAAGGAAATCTACCACTGTATTCCAGGGCATTTGGGAGGATTAATTTTTTAACATGTATTGTCTGAACATGCATTAGCAAAGTGGTTGTTTCTTAAATATTTTATTATGTGTAAAACATGTTCTGTCACACTAGGAATGTTCAAGTCATTTGCTAACAAGTTTAATATGTGAGCTGAACATCCGTAAGTGATGATATTCAAATCTTCTTTATCTTACAAAAGTTGGCTTCGACACATTAGCAGCATTATGAGTAACAACCGAGCAAACCTTGCACCTGAAGTCTTCGTCACACATTTGTATGCTGTTCACAGCCACTTCTTTCAGATAATTGGCAGTGTGTGCGTGACCAGATGTGTCAGTTGTGTTCAATAAATATACATTACCCGATTTAGTCGTAATTATAGCACATATTATTAGTTCATTATGAACATTTGACCAGCCGTCAAACCCAAGACACACACTTTCATTTTCCAGAGTAAGTGAACAAGTTTTCTTTTCTTCTTCATAAATAGCATCTAGTAACATACCACTAATTTATTTTCTGTTTGGAAGGGTGTAGCCTGGGCGAAGCTGTTGCATAGGTTTCATATACTGAGGATATTCGACACTAAGAAATGATGCATTTGTTGCAAATATAAAACGAGCTACTTGCTGATCAATAGACTTTTTCTGCATTGGTGTTAATCAAACTGTAGGAATCCATTGATATAATACTTATGATGGATGTATGAGTTTTGCTTGTGGAAGCTGTAATGTAGTCTGAAAAAGAAATATTTATCTTATTAATTTAGTTCCAAATTACAAAGGGGGAAAAAAATAGAATTGAAGACAGTTTACCTCTCTTAATAACTCTAAACCTATTATAGACAACTTAGTTACATGCTTTGATACTGCCAGGCTTTCAGTGCTAATTGCATAGAGCTGGGATCACGCATGGAAATTAAGAACAATGGTGGTCGTCACACATCTTCCTGTCTCCAATGCGGGATCCCTGGACCGTTGGTACTGTCACACGCACGGGAGACGTTTTGCCATGCCTGAAGCCTAGACTCGACGTTCCGTTTCTCTTCTGATTATTGAAGAAAATTTACTATCAAGTTCTTTCGCTGGCCAAGGAACAACCATCCTAAGGGTCAATCCAAGTGAAATCATACAGATGTGTGCACCCCACCCCTTCAGATTTTCTTTAAAATTTTTGTTACAGCATCTGTGGACAAATCCAACAACACATTTTTTATTTACTTTAAATTCATCTTAGTGTTTATATAATTTTTTTAATAGTTCATTTTTAGTCCATCTGTTATTTGCGGCTCAAGGTGAAAAATGCATTTTTCAGTAAAAATCTTGTCTAATTATTTAATATTAAGTCATGAAACTTACAATTCTCACTTGAAATTTCACCAGGATTCCAAAAATCAGGTTGAAAATAACATTAGACTCCTATTAAACCTTGTTTTCATGCTTCAAAGTTAGTGCTCCTGAATTTTTTTCATCCATGCAGCCTTTTCCATAAATGTTTATAACTTTTTTCTGGTTGATTCTATGATGTTAAAAAAGTTCTCATTTGAAAGAAAATGAAAAGTACTAAAATAATATAAAATTAAATTAACCTGTATTTGATGTTATACAATAAAAAGAAGAAAAAAATTATTGCAGAAAAGTGGCATATTGGTGGTAAATTGTTATCAATGCAATAGTAGTATAATAATATTGATTTTTAATATTTAAAAGTAACAAATAGCTTTTACACTAAAATAGACTAACAAAACTAATCACAGTTTTCATTTTATATATGGTACGGTATAGGATTTTTAGGTGATGCTGAAGTGAAGTGTGCCAAAAAAATATATGAATTAATAAAGATAATGTAATTTAAATTTTTGCTCACCTTTTAAAACTTATATAGCAAAATTATGGTGTACTTGCAATATTTACAGGTAGTTCTATGTTGATTTGAAACTTAATTTTTCCTTGGCCAGGTAGCATTATAGTTTTTAACTTTTTTTTTTTTTTTTTTTTTTTTTTTTTTTAGAAAGACTGAACAGCCTTCATCCAACTTGAACACTTAATTCTGGTATATCTATAAAGCAAATTATGTTTGTAAAAGGGACCCAGCACTTATCCTCTCTTCCAACATTTCCATTTCCGGCCAAAAAAAAAAAATGTTTGTGATGGCCAATGAGGGTGCATAAAATTGATGTACGTATGCATCTTTATTATTATTACTATTATCCTAAATGAGCCCAATAAACCTATTAATTTCATACACTCAGCCTATGTAAGTATTTGGTTGGAGATTTGGAAGTTCTAGTTCTTGCAAAACGCTATACTGCAAGGAAAAATATTAGTCACTGCTTATCCATTTGGCTGTTATTTCGGTTTTAGATAGTGGTTAGAAAAACTGGAATGACCTTGTGCCAGGTATAATTTTATGTAAATACTGAGTCAACTTTGGTTGAACCCTATAGTATCGCAAGCATGTTTCCCTTGGGTAATTCTCGGACAGAGCGGCTTTTAAGAACGGAAAGAAAAATAAAGGAAAACATAGTTTTCAAACACTACACACTTTAATGAATTTACCCTGAAGAAATGGTTTCTTAATTGCTTATAGTTTGTGAAAAATAATACTTGGAGCTTACCTTACTATACTAGCATCGGACGTTGCGGCTTCGTGGAATGAAAAGTAAATAAAAACAGAAAAAATGTTTTTCAAGTACTACAGGTGTCCCTAAATATACCCTGAAAACATGGTTTCTTAATTCCTACTGGCTTGTGATAAATAACAGTTTAAAGCATATATTACAATACCAGTGTTTTTATACTGCCGCCACCATTCATTATTTACCCATGATTGTGTATCCCTTTGTTTGGCACTATTGTAGCCAACTGTGGAGGATTAAAAATATGTTAATGCTTCCGTTTCATATATTAAAGTTTATCCCTGAATCCTGAAGGCTTGATCTTGATGGCATGATCCTGTGGTACATGATTTAATGCAGTACGTTGGAAGATCCTGTACATTAAAAAAATTGTCATATAGTGAATTATGATTGTAAGTTTAATAAAAAAGGAATTTTTTCAACCTACAGTAATAATTCTATAATTATTTGACAATTTCCTTCATGTGCAGGATCTTTCGACATGCTGAACCAAAACAGCAAGCATTATGTACCACAGAATTTAGCCAATAGGATCATGACATCAAGATCAAGGCTACAGGATCCAGGGATAAACAGGGATACATGAAACACCAGCCATATAAAACACAGAGTATACAATGGCTGTAATCAAATAATTCCTTGGAATGACTGCAAAATTCAGTGTGTCAGGGAATTCAGTGCACTGCATGAGTTCCTCACAGAAAATGAAAGACGTTAACAATACATTTCAAATTGTTGCCTCCCACTAGACGCGTCCGTTACAACATGGCTCAAAATAGTACGCACTTTAAATGCAAAACAAACATTTCATAATACAATTACTTATTTTAATAAAACAACAAACATGAAATGTGAGCATTAGAAATTCCTTACAATTGCAATACATTCATTATTTAAACAATTTCATTATTACAACACCTACATTGACTATAGTTCTCTAAACAAATTAAAAAAACAATTTGGGTAAACAATGTATGTCAGTGATTGGGTGAATACATATGTATTGTAATGTAAGCTGTAAACAGTTATTTTTTTCACAAACCACTAGGAATTAAGAAACCTTCCTTTCAGATTTAATTCAGGAACGTCTCAAGTATATGGAAAACATATTGTAGTGTGTAACTCTCCAGTAATAAATTTAACAACGCCCACTACAAAGAAAAACTTTATTTTCACCACCTTTTCACAGCTCCTTCCAATTCACTGTTACAGGCCTCTCTCTCTCCCTCCCTCCAAAACCAAGTTACATATCCTTCCGCGGCCAATATTTGCAATTACTTCAACCAAACATACACTTCAAAGTAACATGAGCTTAACAACAAATAGATACAAGATTTTAAACCACAAATTCATTTACTTTACCATTATGTAACAGCTTACAATAACGTCTTGCAACCTATAAAGAAATAGTTCCGGCAAAATATGGCGGCATCCTACAGCGATTTTCTCCCAAATAAAGTGAAACGTCACTTGGCCACTTGGTCACAGCTAACTAGGTTACACCACAACACTTTTAAACACCTCTTGGCGCCAGCTGGGCGGCCCTTCCTTACGCCTTCTTCCCAAAACCCAGCTTAACCTTAAATTTATAAATCACCTCTGCCAGAAGTCACCAACGGAACAAAACGAGTTATAGAAAAAACATCTAAGGAATGCAAAGACAAATATTTCAACAACAAACATAATACAAGAATAAATATTTTTTATATTCTCAAAACCCCCACGTTAAAAGAATCAATGTTGAGGGTAGGTCAGGGCCTAACCTCCTTACAATATATGCGTATTTTTTGCGGGTAAACAATGAATGGCGGCGGCAGCTAAAAGCACAGGTATTGTAAAGTAATATATAAAAATTAAATTTTTTCACAAACTAGTAGGAATTACGAAACCATCCCTTGGGAGTAAATTTAGGGATGTGTGTAGTGTGTGAAAACCATGTTTACTGATTTTTTTTTGTTTCTGTTCTAAAAAGCCGTCGTCCGAGTATTACCTTCCTATGGTTGTAGTGATGATGTGAAAAGTCCAGGAAGCTTTTAGATTAAAATCTGCTTCATGAAAGCAGAGATTCACTAAACTCTTTAAATTTTTACATTGTGCAGCACAACATCTGTGATATATTCCACTGTTGTTACTTTTGGTTGTTTTGCTTTCATTTGATTGTAAACTCTGCTTTGTACTTCATAAACAAAGTTTACATCATGTTTCATTTTATCTGACACAAAACAATATCTTTGAATCTAATCGTGAATCCAAAGTTTTCATAAAAATCCATAAAGCAAAGCATTAGTTTTCCGGTACATTTTCTTTTCTCATGTATTCATATTGTTGTGTTGAAATAAAAGAAAGGACCATATTTTGCAGCTGGCTGCAGTTAGTTTTTGTCCATTGCTTGAATATTATTTGGTCTTTATCATCATAGTCTACAAGTGTTGTTTTAGCAAAATCACCCAATATTTCAGAATTAGAACATTAATCACAAATTCTTAACATGCATTCTCTTTTTACATATTCACACATTTACACTGCAGTTTTCCTTAAATTTTATTTTATCCATATTTATCAGACTGATAAACAATGCAGGATTTTGATGAATGCAATAAACACATAATGAATGAACTCTTCTTTGATTAAATGTAATACACCACTTAGCTTGTTCACAAACTGTAGATAGTTCAATTTTGGCATTAGAGTAAAGTTCCTCAAAATTACAGAGCATCAAAAGCTTTTGGATGTATACATTTCTTGTGGTACTAACTTTATCTTTTGTTCCTGGCATGAACCTACCTAATTCATCATCCTCATAAAAGCTTTTACATTTTCTAATACATCAAGATGAATTTCATTACCTTCTTATGGCTCAGACATAGACCACATGATTCTTGTTTGATGCAATTGGTGTGCCTTTCTAACCACTGTTACATTTTTATTTAGCAAATCACCAACTAGAGTTACACTTCATAAAGCTATGTCGCCATCCTGTTTCAACTGTCCATCGCTATGTCATGGCAGCCAAACTTACAGACTTAAATATCCCACACTCCTCCCCCACATAACCATTGGGAAGAAGAATAGGTATATAAACCTATACTAAAAAGAAAGTACAAATACACTAGAGGTGACAAAACCAGTTACTCACGCCTACATTACAAAGAGTACAACAAATGAATACATTGTTGCCAACAAAAGTCCCACACTGCAGACAACACACTATACATCTGTAACCTTCTTTGGTACTCTGTCTCTCATTGGGTACCTACGACCCTTAACAGTGCTGTTGCTTAGTGAAGACGCCTCTACAGGAAATCCCTTGAACTGCTCGTCCTACACTCTGCCCGCATACGACGTACTGCTGTTTCCTAAAACCTGTTGGTCCGGTTTACCACTGTCACTGTCAAGCACACTCTTCCCCCTTCCTATTTCGTGACTCTCACTAACCATTGTAGCTGGACTGAACCGCTTGAAGAAAGCACTACCATTCGCACCAGTAACCATCCCTGGTGTAACACTTTCCCGACAGTATCACGGACATTGGCAGTGGCTGACTGAGAGAGTTCTCGCACCCTGAGTTGATACTGCAGCCAAAGTACTCGTGCCCCTATCACTGTCCATGCCGTGCTGGTCGACGGGTGACACAAATTTCTGAAGTGTAGAAAATAATCTGATCTGATCAAGATGGTGATGGAAAACACCTCCTCCAATACCGTTTACCCTTTAAGTGAGCGGACCCAGTCGGTTGACTATGATGCCTCTGTCCCACTTGTTCTCTCCGTGCCCATAGACTCGAAAAACCACTGCACTGCCAGGCACAAAAGTATCCGACCTGCGCCGAGGTGAAGAAGCAAGAGGCGGTTAGTGGGTGGCAACCCTGGCTGCTATGGAAGGCGTAACCAGGGAGAGTCTATTGCGCAATACCCTGCCAAACATCATACTGCTGGGACACTCACCAGTGACAGCATGTAGTGTCGTCCGGTAACTCAGAAGGAACCTGGGAAGTGCCACCTCCATTGGCACACTGGAGTGGAGAATGGCTTTGATCTTCTGCTTGAACGTCTTGACCATGTTCTCAGCTTGCCCGTTTGTTGCTGGGTGGTACGGTGGGGAAAATGTGTGTCGTACAGCATGCTGATGGCAGAAATGTTGAAACTCTTCCGATGCAAACTGGGGGCCATTATCCGATACAAGTCACTCCGGGAGGCAATGCGTTGCCATTCACCCACGCAATTTGTTGATAACGGCTGTGCTAATAGTGCTTGTGAGTTCACACACTTCAGGCCACTTAGAGTAGCTGTTCACTAACACCAAGAAGTTCTTTCTCAGAAAGGGCCCAAGCAATGTCCTCATGTACTCTATGCCACGGCTTGCCAGGCCATACCCATGGCAGAAGGATAGACTTATCAGGCATAGACTTCTCCCGGAAACAGGACTCACATGATGATGTGACCTTTTCCAATGTATCATTTAACTTCGGCCACCAAACGTAAGACCGTGCTAGAGCTTTCATTTTACACACACAGAAATGGCTGGAATGCAATTCCTGCAAAATTGTACACTGTAGAGACAACGGCACGACCACTCTGTGGCCCCACATCAGCACTGCCTGCTCAAGTGTCAATTCCAGCCTTCTTGTGTAAAATGGTTTCAAAGCCTCTTCAACCTCTGACTGCCAGCCATCACGAACGCACAACAATACTTGCTCAAAATCCGGTCACGCTCTGTAGCAATCCTAATGGCTTGTGCCGTCACTGGTAAAACTCAGCCTTTGCAACGTGCAGATACGAAAACTCTTATGAAACCTCTACCCAGTGCAACGGCAGCCTGGAAAGGGCGTCTGCATTGGAATTTTCTGAGCCTCTCACGTACTGTACATCGTAGTCAAATCCTTGCAACAAAACGGCCCAGCGCTGTAGGCGATTTTCAGCCAATTGAGGGATGCCACAATGGTTCCCAAATATATGCATTAGGGGCTGGTGATCGGTAACCAGTCAGAACTTTCGCCCACACATATACTGGAAGAATTTCTTGACTCCAAAAACGATTGCCAAGCCTTCCCGATCTAACTGCAAATAGTTATTCTCGGCTTCTGACAATGTACAAGTAGCAAACGCAATTGGCTTCTCCGAGCCATCCAGATACACATGACTGATCACAGCCCCGAGGCCATATGGGAAAGCATCACACGCCATCTTGATAGGCAACTCAGGGTCATAGTGGGCCAGTACAGTAGATGAAACAATCAAATCTTTGAGCTGATTGAAGGCAAAGTCGCACTGCGAGGTCCAACACCAACGACATCCTTTCTTGAAAAGCCCATGCAAGGGTGCGAAGATTGTAGAGAGGTTAGGCAGGAACCGAGCATAATAATTTACCAACCCAAGCCATGCACGCAGCTGCTTGAGGTCTTGCGGAACTGGTGCATCCACAACTGCACTGACCTTATCACCGCAAGTGTGTAGCCCCTCTTTGTCAATAGTGGACCCATAAATGTTACTGAAGGCTGGAGGATTTTATTTTATTTTTATTTTATTTTTATCTTCGTATTTATCTTTGCTCTAGTGAAGAATGAGATGCTGTGCTTGTGGAGTGCATTCAAAATGTAATTTCTTATATGCCTGACATGGTTAGGGCCCTTCACCGTGCAAGAGGGGGGTAGTACCCATTATTAGTAGGCCATCCCTCGTCAGAAAACCCAACGAAAATGAATTATCAGTTTAGAAAAGTGCTAATTTATAATTTTAATCCTTTTAAATTGATTTATACAAATTTATTTAAAAAAATTTTTTTTTGAGGCAGACTTTATTTAAATAACCTATAAAGAAACTAATAGCCACAAATTTAAAACAAAATAGGGAAAAATCAGTGTGTCCGGTGTTTTTTTTATGCTTTTGAGTGAATATTTAAAACTTGTTAAAACAATAATTTTTCAATCATAACTCTAAGCATGCTGTTTGAGATAATTAATTGGTAAATGTAGTAGGTAAGAATTTTCAAAATAAAAAAATTTAAATGGTATTTTTCAGTATGTACTTATAATGTGGCTTGATCACACAGCAAAACAACATTTTTAAATTCAAACTGCATTATACACAATTTGATATTGGGGAGAGCTAATAATTGCAGGAAAATTGTGGGGCTTAAAATAGAAATTCCATAAATCGCTATGGTAAAACTTTATTTGCAGCAGTTTTTATATGGTTCCATTAATTTTTTTAATATGTCATAATTTTTTTTTGTTTCAAAACCTTCCACAACTAGCGAATATTCAAAAATGCTTTGGGGAAAAAAATTCTGTATTGCAGTGTTCACAGTTCACAAAGAAGAATGAAACTGAAAGACTGGTTATGAATATCTCAAAAAAGTCTCAAAATAAACAATAAATGTGCTGGAAATCACAAAACTTTAATTTCCAGTGGCTTTTACTAACTTATTAGTTTTTTGATGCCTCACTTAAATTTACAGTGATACATTAATTATAACAATTTGGATACTGTCATCTTAAATAATGTGGAGATTATCTCTGAAAATGTTTTATTTTTTTAACATTTTTGCAGCTCTTTCACACCTCTAGGAAGCGCGCTATGAGGCAGCCTTCTATTTGTAATTTTTTGAAAATATACTGGGGACATATGCAGAATTTTTGGGTTGTTCGACCTTTTGTTTTCAATTAAACGAACACTGCACATTTTTGAAGCAGTTAATGGTTAAGTGAACTATCTGGATTGAAATATAAAAAGTAGGTATCTAATATACGAGGGTTATTTTTTTTTCAACCTCCGATCGGCTGTAATAAAAAAACGGGAATGAATTGGGAAATTATTTTAATGTCAAAAGAAACGTACATCTTTACTCTATTTTTCCACATAATCACCGTGCAGATTGAGGCATTTGTCGTACCGATGCACCAGCTTTCCAATACCCTCTGCATAAAATGATGCCTCCTTCCTATTCAGCCACGTTTTAACAGTGCTCTGCAGTTCATCATTGGTGTTGAAGCGTCATCCTCCAAGCCACTTTTTCAACGTGGGGAAAAGGTGATATTCACTCGGTGCCAAATCCGGACTGTAAGGAGGGTGATCAAACACAACTGAGGTGTGAGTTGGCCGCTCCACATGGTTGGTGGAAGGGGGTAAACACTACGAGACGTGTCGATTCGTGTACGAGCGATTAGGGTATCGATTAATGGGCATGCCATGGAGAAATGAAACTGTAATCACACTGCAGGGCACTGTTAAAACGTGGCTGAATAGGCAGGAGGCATCATTTTATGCAGAGGGTATTGGAAAGCTGGTGCATCGGTACGACAAATGCCTCAATCTGCACGGTGATTATGTGGAAAAATAGAGTAAAGATGTACGTTTCTTTTGACATTAAAATAATTTCCCAATTCATTCCCGTTTTTTTATTACAGCCGATTGGAGGTTGAAAAAAAAAACCCTCGTAATACATCAACAATATATTTATTAATAGCAATTTTGTAAAATCAATATCAAAATAAAAGTGCATTACCCTGTTAGAAAATTTTTCCGTGTAATAACTGATTAGCGATGGCAAGACTTTGTCCTTAAGTTCATGGACAATATGCAAAATATTTATAATGGGATGTGACTTCGGTAATAGTAAATCAACTGTGGTATGATTTTATATTTATTTTTTATTTATTTGATAGATATTTTTATTTATTTTCTTAAATAGATATGTATGTTACAGCACAGAAATTTATGACTTCTCTTACAAAGTATTCAGTATATTTACAGTTAGTTTTCACATGTCATCCCTTTACTATCTCAGCTACAGAAACTATCCATGACTTTAAGTAAAATATGTGATTTCCATGCTAGTAACATAATCTCCACATAGTTTGTGCGTAAATTGATGGATTTCCTAACAGTGTAGGCTTGGATACTTTTTAACTTAGGCATATCATACTTTATAAGCAGTGTAGGCTTCCTCCTTTTGTCTACGTACAGCTTGAATCCACAACTTTCATCACTCCTCTTCAGTTTTCCGCTTTGGGAATGATTAAAACAATATCTTCACCCAACCCCACAGCAATTTGTGTTACTTTTCCTCTTTTTATAACCATCCATATTGCTAATCGTTTTGACCATTTCTCCTGAAGGCTGATGACGCAAAGTATCCTGCAGTTAGTCTCCACATTTGCCGCCAGAGTAGCGTGCATGATGCCTATGATAAAACAAAACACAACACTTATCCAACTGTGCAGCTGTAGGCCAACTCCACATGTATAACTTGAGTCTGCTGATGCTGAATACCAAGTTGGTGATTGCAAAATACAGAAAGTAAGTTTTTACAGCCCTCGCTGTCTATGATTAATGTTTACTTGTGAAATTGGGATATGGATTACATGTAGTTTTAATCAGTCATTACAAGATTTCTGTATTGTGGTGTTGTGTGATGCTGACATAAAAAAAAAATTGTTTAAGTAATTCTATTGTTGGTGGTAAAAATTATACATCTGTACATTCATGTTTTATTGCAGTTTAAAATTATTAAAAAAAAAGTTTATTAAACATTATAGTAATGTTTATTAATATTCAAAAATATTTTTCCAGTACCCTTTTTTGTACATAAATTGTTGTTCTCCCAAATTGGATAACCACCCTTCCTCACTGTTATGTACTGGTGTGGTCGTGGATTTTTTTATGGATGATAGTGCAATAAAATGGGCGCCACCTATCTAAGGGACACAGATGTGGCAGAGACTCTGTCCTCAGGGCTTGACGTTGCCCGTGTGGAAGTGTGACTCATATCTCCCTAGTGCAATTACCAATAAAACCTTCGACTTGGTCCGCTCTCAGCTGTAACATGTTACTTATAAAGTGGGCTATTAATGGGCGTCCCAGACGCCAGTCTCACAGTAAGCAGATAACATGTGGACGAATGCAGAAAAAAAAACAAGTTGTTTGGTACTGAGTTTTATTATGTGCCACTACACCACCGCCTCTCATACACTTGATTAATAAAAGGTAAAACTTTTTAAGTGCTAACAGCATAACTGGTTTACATGATGTCTAGAGCCACTTTGTGGTTGGATTAAGGCTTCGCGTTGATGATCGAACTCCGACTAGCAGATTACTTTTTGAATTAAATAAACAGCTGAGCCCCCGAGGTAAGCTTTAGGATTTATAAAAACTATTAAGTATAATTGTAGAAGCCGGTTTGATGAAGATCAGTTGTGATACAAAGATGTAATCCTCGGAGTGCTGAAGGCGTCTTACCTTGGGTGGCGGTGCAGGGCGACTGGGGCGAGAGATGGCTGCTATTGCCGCACAGTATGTCTGACACCAAGTTGAAATAACTGTTAGATCATTAAAATTTGTTTGATTAACATGTTATGATAAGAGCACATTAGCACATCTAAAATTATTAAAATGGTATACAATTCTCAAAACATGTTCTGAATTTATATATTAAGCTTACTGTTAAAAAATTATTAAATACTTAGGTGGTCTGTGGCAAGGTCGGGTCCGTTCCTTTATAACTTAAACTAGCTGCAATACCCGGTGTTGCCCGGGCTGAACACAGGGTGTAGTTAGTAATTGTCTTCTTAATTTGAATGCCAAGTGTGAAAATTAATTTATATCTCTTTCAGATCCCGACAGACGTTCTACCAGTTTATAGTTATTTACCTGGTCTGTATGTAATTTAGACTTTATAAAGCAATATAGAAAAATGCTGAAAAATAAGAGATTACTAATATTGAAAAGATTCTATTATCTAGCTAATGCTCGGCCTGCATTGCAATGCCTCATTCTGTTTTGTTTTGTAATATGTTTGAAGTAGTTCCACATATACAAATCATCTATCCATCTCTCTATATATATTTATCTCTATCTACATCTATATACATCTGTGTATCTCTCTATCTCTATTTATCTCTTTATATCTACATATATATTTCCCACTATCTCTATATCTTCTATATATAAAGTGTTTATATAGCTCTATACATCTATAGGTATATCTCTTTATCTTACCCATTTCATTCTCTATACCTCGCTCTATATCAACTTATCTCTCCGTCTCTATCTCTATCTCACTCTCTCTCTCTCTCTCTCTCTCTCTCTCTCTCTCTCTATATATATATATATATATATATATATATATATATATATATATATATATATATATATATATCACTCTATCTCTGTCTCTCTTATATATTTAAATAAATTGTGTCATGCGTGCGCACTTATACAACAAAAACAGACTAAGTGCCGCTATATAAAATGAAATAAACACATTTTTTGACACGATTCGTGCTCCAACTATTGAAAAATAGTTATACCATCTCAGTAACCTTCATGGGCATGCGCATAACAAATCACCAAAATTTCATCGCAATCGGATGAATGGTATAGGAACGCATACGGCACAAACAAACGAAATTTAAAGACATGACAAACAGATCAAATGATGGTGCGTTTAAAATTCAAGGCAACTCTATCTATTGACGAAGTTAAGAACAAAATTGTTATTAGCGCCTTTATTTTGCTAGCCGCTGTGAGCTCCACTAAGCGGACTGGTCTCACCAAGGAGAAAAATATTAATTTGCCAGACCTTACTATGTGTATGATCGTGTGTCAGACACAGAGAAATGACACTCACTCACTATTTTTATGTCTATGACCTATGATTTTTTCTGTTATAAATTGAAATTATCTCTTTTTCACTCCCTTAGGGATGGAATTTCATATTAATATGGGGTCTATGTGTTAATCCAGCTTATAAGCTAGCTGTAGGCCAAATTTCATTCAAATCCATTCAGTAGATTTTACATGAAAGAGTAACAAACATCCATCCATCCATCCATACTTACAAACTTTCGCGTTTATAATATTAGTAGGATAAAACAAGCACGTAGAATGTTTAGAGGTCCTGAAGTAACATGTACACTTGGTGATAAGATGAAGTAAGGTTACAGTAAGGTGTAAGAAGTAAGGTGTTTAATGCTTGATAAGTGAATGAGGCCCTGACTACTGTGCCCTTTTGCGGTAGTTTGTGTGATTAGTGGCACATTATTCAGAACACTCGTCACAGCGTAAAGCAAGTTACTGGCGGGAGGTTCCAAGTGCCATGAGCATCTAGGGGTGTGAGGGATGATGACACATCGGACTCTGTGGGGGTGAAGCCCTGAACAATATCAAGATTTAAAACATTTCATTTTCCACTTAATTATTTGTGAAAATTTTAACATACTGTGTTATCCTGTTTACATGCTATAAGCCATAACAAATGGATTTTGTTATCACAACATATTATAACAAATAAGGGGGATTAATATGACATACATAAATGACTGACATTATATTCATATGAAACTTATAAACTTTCATTTCTTAAATTCTATTTCTGTAGAAGTTCAGTTTTTCATAATTTTGTATTTAATGGTCAATTAATTTCTGTCAAAGCCTTTTTTTTACCGATAATAAATCGGTCACAATGCAACACAACACTACCAAACATTCTCAAAATGTTTTTCTGTTGTGTGTGTAGAATTATACCTCTTAACAGCGATTTGTCCCAAACTTGTTGCTTCAATTTGTGCACCCTGACGAGAGCTATCCAACTTCCTTGGCATTTTAAAAGAGGTGAATCAGGCACACCAGACTCGTCAATTCTTTATATGGTGTGCCGTAAACACTATCAATGAACCATTCATCACACAATAAATAATTGACGTTAATTGCTAAAACAGCATTTTGCACCCTGCAGGAAAAGGGACTCGAGGAAAGGTGATGAAGTCAGATATTCTACCTCAAGAACAGTGTGTAATTTTGATTAATATTGGGGCATTCATTAGAGCGATGGTTCTTTTTTTTTTACCTGTAAACAAATTATGTGAATCTGATAGTCCTTAGAAAAAGTCCCATTTTACTATTTGGTATTTGGTTTTCCATACTCAGAGTTCCTACAAATATCTGGTAAACCAATTTCAGAACTTTTTCAGGACCATACAGTAAAATTTTCTTACAACTCTTTTTTAATATCACTGGGCAATGTGTAAAATTAAACAAGCACTAAGGTTACACAAAATAAAACAACTGATTTGAAGCAAATATGCCTTCTACACTATCTAAAAGCTTAAAACAGATAATAAAAATACTGAAACATTATGTCTGAACTGTTGGTAGAAATAATGTGACATAGTAAAAAGGTTATAACTTACTCCTAGACAGTAGTCATATATATATTTTTACAGGTAGTGATATTGTAGGGCTCTTTTTCAAGGTCAGCCCTTAAGTATCAGACTCAGTATGATCAAAGCTAGACTGACTACCTTTCATAGTGAGTTACACAAAAATGTAAAATTAAAAAAAATATATTTCTTTATACTTTCAGCCAAATTTACTGTAGGCTATAAATTATAAATAATCTATTAACACAAATTGAAAGATTTTAAAAAAAATCAACAACCTTTTAATGCATATATTGTACTTACAGAGTATTTATTGGTGTTTCTACTTAAACTTGTAATGGGTAAGTGAAAGTTGGTTTATGACAATCCAAATGACATTTTCACAATGTAAGCAAGTTGAAAAATTATTTTTTAAACACTAAGTACACATGTTTATGGGTCTGTTTCTTTTCTGCTTAACCAATCAAAACTAAAAATGACTCCTAGAACACCATTGAATATTAGTGAATGGACTCATAAAACAAAAACATAATAGCAGTCTTGCATCTCTTATCTTATACACTCTTGGACCGTACAATGACTTTGGTTGGGTACCAAAAACATTACTTGCCCATTCAATTCAAACTGACTTGTGTAGTAATGCAGCATTGTTAAAGGAGCATGGCAGAACAGTAAAAAGCTAGTTAGCCAACCTAAATTAGCCACTTTACTCGGGCAAACACAAGAAATCAATGCAGCAGATTTCCAAACAAAAATTTTACTAGTAAAACAAGTAACTAGAGAAAAAGATTTAAAAAATTAGATATATGTCATAATACACTTAATTTGCATTTGATTAAAATGGACAGTTTTGATCTACTTCTTCGTAATCTGCGACTATAAAATGAGTGAGGCATCAAAAAAAAAAGTTAGCAAAATGCTGCTGGAAATTAAAGTTTTTTGACTTTCCACATAATTACCTTTTATTTCTGACATTTATGTTACTTTCGTAACCATACTTCTTCATAACTTTCTTGACTTGTTGTTTCATCTTTTTATTTTAGACATTGTAGTCTCATCATAAGCTTCTTGTTGATCTTGTTGACTCATTTGAGGTGAATGGAAGACATTGGTATACACACGTGTGTACGTGTGTGTGTACGTGTAGTAGTAGTGAGGACGAACTGTGGCCTGGAGCAGAGCGTGTTTGTGGAATGCTGACTGGCCGTGTGGACCAGGTGCAGGCGTCGGCCACGGCCTCTGACTTGTCGACCAAGGTGCGGGCGTCGCCCACCGCGGGCCCGGCTCACGGTCTCGGGGCGGTGGTAGCCACGCACTACAACACCCTGCAGGAGAAGGGACTCGATGAGAGGTGCAAGAGTCGGATATTCTACCTCAGGAACTTCAACAACTGGACCAAGAGCATGCTCATCAGTGAGTAATGCAACTGCAATCATAGTGCATGATTGTCAGAATTTAGATTAGTAATGAATTGTAGTTCGCATTGTTAAAGGCTCGGTCTCGCATGCCATGTTGATTTTTCATTTTATCCTCTTTGCTATTGTACTAGCGGCCCGTCCCGGCTGTGGACATGATTTTTTTAATATTTTTACCTTTTATTTATATTTTTTTGTTGTTTCATTTCTATAATTTTTTTAACACAGTATCACATTATCTATGTATACTTATAATCCGAATTTGTTTATATTTTTTTTTTATTAAAGTAACTTATTTAATCTTAAGGGAGACATATTACTTAGTATTTTTTTATTTACATTTTTTCATCATTTTACATAGCCCCCAAGTATTGTTGGACAATGAATTATCTCAAACTGTTAACAGTCTAAAAATTCTGATAGACACAATCTATCCCAACATCGAAAATCTCACAGAAAGAAATTTCAATTGGCTCTGTTCGAGGGCAATAGTGTCACCGAGAAACGACTCAGTAAATGAGATAAATAGAATGATTATGGAAAAAGTACCGGGTGATTTTAAATGTTACAAATTTATTAACACTGTGTGCAACATCGAAGATACAGTGCACTACCCACAAGAATTTATAATTCCCTTAATCCTGCCGGCTTGCCACCCCACGAACTAAAATTAAAAAGAGGTACTCCCATTATGCTATTGAGAAATTTAAGCCCTCCCAGTATTTGTAATGGCACAATACTTTTGATAAAGGAATTACGAGACAATGTGATTGTAGCAACAATCATCACTGGGCCCGCGGCCGGACAGCTCACTCACATTCTGCGAATCCCGATGATTCCGACATATTTGCCTATATCCTTTAAAAGGTTACAGTTTCCTGTGAAGATATTGTTTGCCCTTATGATAAATAAATCACAGGGACAACCTTTTTTGATTGTTGGCATCGACCTAAGAAAATGGTGCTTCTGTCATGGGCAATTATATGTTGTCGAGTAGGATCTCCTGAAAATCAATATGTTTTGTTATTACCTACAAATACCACTGCCAATATAGTGTACAGTGAAGCTTTAAGGTAAAAGTTTTGTAAAATAAAAGTAAGAACTAATAGAATTAAATAAAGCTTTAAAATAAAAATGTAACTACAGAAATGTAAAAATTACAATGACTTAGAAAAACTCTTTAAAATAAATACAAAAAAATTAAAAAAAAACACCAAAAAATATTAATTAAAAAACTTAGGAAATTTAATTAGGGAGGATCAGATAAAAATGTTAAATGTTGTAAAAATGTCAATAAAAAAATACTAAGTAATATGTCTCCCTTAAGATTAAATAAGTTACTTTGATAAAAAAAAGATTAATAAATTCGGATTGTAAGTATACATAGATAATGTGATACTGTGTTTAAAAAAAATATAGAAATGAAACAACAAAAAAATATTTAAAAAAATCATGTCCACACGTGCGAAGCCGGGACCGGCCGCTAGAAGTGTAGATTATAAAGAGGGAAAGAGCCTCATGCCACGTCAAACGTAAACAAACCTATCATCTATAGATAACCATAGCGCACGTGGCGAGCATAGCTGTGCCAGGCGACATTCCGACCTCCATGGCAAAACAATTAAAGCGTTTTAAACAAAAGTATGAATAACATGGTCTATCAACTTTTAAAATTTAAAAAGAGGTTATTGTGACATAACAATAATAGTTGGACATATATTATCGCAAAGTTTTTTGTAGTTATTGATATGTTCTTTAATATTGTAGGACATACTTTTGTTCTATCATCAATAGTTTTCGCAGCACATGCGATGTAATATGTTTTATGGCATTATTTTTACACTTTGGGTTATGTTACTAAAGTTTTAGTAAGGATTCCTTATATTTTCTAGCAATAAATATAGCCTATGTTACTCAGGGTGAATGTAGCTTTCTAATGGTGAAAATTTTTTTGAAATCGGCACAGTAGTTTTTGAGTTTATTCATTACAAACATACACACAAAAATACAAATCTTTCCTCTTTATAATATTAGTGTAGATGAGGGCTATTTCTGAAATTGGAACGTGGTACTTCCCTTGCATTTGTTCTTCTGTCCACTAATATTTCTATGTTTGCACAAATGATGATAATCATGAACACTTGCATGGCGTTTTTCACCGATTATTTTATATTTAGTGAATTGAATATCTGTTGAAAATATTGTTGACAAAACATATGCAAGGGAGGTGTTGTGTTAGAATTTCATAAATAATCCTTAAATAATAGTAATGATGATAAAAAGAAACAAATTAAAATGGCCTGTGAAACAGAGCATTAATATCAGATAACTAGGACAGATATTGCAACAAACATAGCCTTAAGTTAATTTAACTAGAACAGACATTGCAACAAACAAAACATTATGTAAATGTCTGAATGCATATAGTTGTGTTTCATGTGATTAGTTTTTGTCAGTAAAATTTAGTTTATGGCAGTTTTGCATTTTGTGTTTAAGCTCTGTTATGGGTTTGGAGTTAGGTGATTTTGCTGTACCTTGCAGTCAGCATCATCAGGGTGGCACTTTGTTAGGTTAGCATGAAAAATGTTACCTGAAATTAAAATTCATAACAAAGCTATGTACATACGTGATATTTTTTATGCTTTACAACTGATGTATTAATTTATTTGTGTTATATTTTACATTTATAAAAGATAATGAATAATATTACATAGGCTGTATTCATGATACTGATGAGCAATGTACGTTGCTAAGGCGTGACTTAATTTGCCTAAAATATGCTCTCTCAATGTGCTCTCTCATGATCTCACTTTGCAATTGTCCCTTTAACTCACATAGAACATTCTGTGGGCCTATAAGTTTGTCAGAGAGAGTGCAAAAGAGAAAGAACACACAAACTGTATACTAGTATTCTCTGATACCTGCTATGAATAACCATGTTCAAGTTCTCTTAGCATTTGTAAAAACTATACTTGTGCAATAGAACATAAAAAGTAATCACCAAACACATTGTAATTAATGTACAGTAGTGTCTTAATTAACCAAGTTAATGTGGACTGGGGCAATCTCGAATAAGCAAACAATTAGATGACATGGATATAATAAGAAAACAGTACGGTAGTGGTTTTTTTAATTAATTTTTTATTTAATATTTTTGGTATGCCCATTGACACATAAAGAACTTTATTAGTGGGCACAAACACACAAAAAACACAATGACACAAGAGATGCAATCATTGCACATGGCCAGGCACCACAAACTATTTGGTACAACGCAAAGGTGGTCCTCACATACAAGGTAGACAATCCATGCAGGTAGGCACCACCCGCAAGCAGTTACTGTATGTGGCCAGGCACCACAAATAAGTGGACGTTACGCGAAGGTGGGTACTACCTACTAGATAGACAATCCATGCAGGTAGGCACCAACCCACAAGCAGTCACTGCACCTGGCCAAAAACCACAAAGACGTTGGCACTACACGAAGGTGGCCACCACCTACAATGTAGACAATTCATACAGGTAGGTAACACCTACAATCATTCACAACCTGTGGCTAGGAACTTCAAGCATGTCAGCAGTACTCAAAGGTAGGCACCACCTACAAGATAGACAATCCATGCACGTAGGCACCATATGCAAGCAGTCACTGCATGTGGTCCGAAACCGCAAGCATGTTGGCATTACTCACACGTGGGCACCACCTACAACGTAGACATTCCATGCAGGTAGGCAACACCTACAAGTAGTCGCATGAAAACAAGCAGGCACCGTTCATATGCAGGGACCACATCACTGCAAAAAAAAAAAAAATACAAATACATAAACACGAACAAGTCACACATGTATGCAGTATCACTTATATGTGAATACTCGCTAATATTTGTGTGAGTAATATGACAATAATACATATATATCAGAATAATATATAACAGAGCTATATTATTGTTATGTATGTCATGCCCACCGCCCAAGCTGTTGGTTTGTATGTAACAAATTTAAAAAAAATAAATGAAGAAAGAAAAAGTTATTTTATTCTTAAAACTGTTCATAGACAAACTGAGTATAAATAACATACTAACCTTTCTCTATGCAAAATTAACATTGCAAAAAAGAAACATAATTTTGTGTATGACAAAGTAAGAATACAATATTAAATTATATTTTGTCACAAAAAAAAATACTAATAACATTTTTTCTTTATTTTTACAGTGGGCTGAGAGCTGTAGTCACAAAATTCTAGTTCATGTTTATGTAAAAATAAAATGTACATCTCGGCTTTACTCGGACCATAGCTGTAAAGTTTAGTTGGTCACTTAATACATAATTGTTGATTGGTGTGAGCCACTGCCAGTCTGCATCAAGCAGAGAACTGGCAAGATGGTGCAACTGCCTTCATCCACACAGGAAGGAGGGAGTCGCGTACAAATTTATTAATATCACCGACCAATCACAACATATCTCTCAGAAAGCAACCAATTATAATACATTTCATTAAAGAAAAACTTCCAGAAGTCCTTGCATCTTTCACAGAATTACATTTGTTTTTATTCTTACTGTACCTCTCTCTCTCTCTCTCTCACTCACTCTACTAATGTGATACCCACTGTGGGAAATGCATGAGTTCAGCTTTCCCATCATGAGAATGTATACAGAAAGCACCAGAACGTCTCTGTAACTGTTAACTGTTTTCGTCTGCGCCAGAACGTCGCACATCTATCTCATCCTTCCTTTTATCAACACGCTGTTCAATGTTTTAGAAACATAATGAAAGCTTCTAAATTAATACAAATGCAAAATATAATCCTAACAACAACATTCAAGTGAATAAAATAGTGAAAAATCTATTCAAACAAATACTAACATAGCAAACAATGTGAAAACTAGTAAAAATGTAGTTAAATAGTTTTACTAAATAAATTATCTAAGTATAAAAAATTAATAATAATATTATGAACAATAAAATATGATTATGAAAAACTAGGTCACTATGATGTTGAATCTATGTTACCAATTGATCCATCAGAATCAAATTCCTATAAAAGTGTCCTGTAATGCTAACAATTCAGAAACTGCAAAATGTGTGCATACATTACATTTGTAACTTACAGGAACAGAATCAGATTAGTCAGAAACTAACATTAACAAACTGGCTCAACATGTATCATAAATGGCAGTTTCACTTTTTTACCCAACTAAAAAAATATACATTTTAGAACATCTAAGTTTTTTATATTCTAAGCTCTCTAAGCAGTTAGTAAAACTGGATATAACACCAGGCATAGGAAAAATATTCAGATACAAAAGAACCTTAGCACCTTCTTTAAAAGATATTTAATTACTTGGCAAGTAATTTCTTGGATGACATACCAGACTCCATGCAGCAGAGCACGTCTAACACTGTTTTCAAAACACGTTACATTGCTTTGCTTCACAAGAAACAGTTTGTTGGAACTGAACAATCGCACCGGCAGTGAGATCCTACCCAGTGAATATTACTAATGATAATACATGAGCTGCGGTTATACGCGGTATAGATTTGATTTGAACTGATTTATTTTATGTATTGAATTGTTTGTATTAATTTTTATTCTTTAAGTTTCTCAATGCTGATCCATAGCATAGTTAAAATGCTTATTGTTAAACTTATATTTACTGTTTGTCCTGTGTAACAACATGAGAAAATTGTAAACCAGCCTAGTGCTGAATCTTGTTGCAGTCATTAGATAGTAATGTACATTTTTAACAGTTTATTTCTAAATTACAATTGTAGCACACTTCTTGCTGCGAGGTAATTTTTCACACCCTTGCCTGCATTGTTGGTGTAGAGCTAGTAGTGTAGAGTTTTCTTATTTTATTTGGCTTTAACATCAGTGAGGTGGTCAGAGATGGTAGCACACTTGGACGCAGACTAGAAATAGCGAGTGAGGTTTGACCTGTTTGCTTATTGGTCCGAGCTCCTATCTGGCGAGCCAAAGGTCCTAGGTTCGATTCCCTGCCAGGTTGGGGTTGTTCACTTCTGAGGGTTCCCACAGACAGGGAAAATCTGGAAAACAGGGAAAACTCAGGGAATTGGAAAAATATGTCTTAGAAAAATGTAAAAAAACAGGAAAGTTGAAAACTGTTAATTACCGAACATAATTTTTTTTTCTTCATACTAGTGTGTTTCTTTGATGTCTTGACATCAGTCTGTATTTTAATCACTATGTTATCATTAAATAAACATAAGAACAATTAATGAATCAACTGTGTTTTGAGTTAGTTATTTTAAGCACAATAAATGTCTAGTCATTTACATGCTCACAATATATTGTTTCCAAGTTTGTTTTAATATAGTGATTCTATATTACAGACAGGCAGCATTGGTGGCACAGCATTGATATTAGAGGGCAAACTGTGTGTGGGGAGGAGATTTTATGGAAATTTTACATGTTAAGGGTTTCAATACATATTTTTAAGGTATCTAATATATTTGTGTTATCTTTCAAAATTGATTAATAAGACAGGGAAAACATTTTTTGGTTGAAGAAGTAAAACTGGAAAAACTAAGAAAATTGTCTAGAGCAGTGTTTCCCAATTTTTTTGGCCAGGAAACTGTACAATTCTCTTTTCTTTTGGTGGAAACCCAACTCTTTTAAAGAAAGTTATTTGAATATTGTCAACATGAATATGACATTCGTCCTGACTCACGGAACCCCTGTGACCCTGCCACGGAACCTCAGGGTTCCACGGAACACATTTTGGGAACCGCTGGTCTAGAGCAAGAGTATGGGAACCCTCCTTGTGGAAAATTTATTTCCAGGATCCAAGACTCAATTTTTATTTCTTTGCCTCCAAACGGCAAAAGGCAATGGCAAGCCATCGCAGAATTACCCTGTCATGAAAGCCCCAGGTACTCCGCAGCCTAGGCTCTGTGGAATTGTTAGGGGTCACCATGCTCTGACACTAGCATTAAGGAATTATTATCATGATCATAGTAAGGAAGCATCCCATTATTTGCCTAGAGTAATTTCAGGAAACCATCTGGAATGGGAGTTGAGTTGTTGCCACTGTGCCGCCTGTTGCAGACGAGTTCATGAGCAAGCTGTGGCAGCTGCGTGGGCGAGACAGTGAGCTGCGAGTGATGGACATGTGCTGCGGCAAGGGAGGGGACCTGCTGAAGTGGCGGCGGGGCAACATCTCGCACCTGGTGTGCGTGGATCTGGCAGCCACATCCGTTGAGCAGTGCCGCAACCGCTACAACGACCTGGTGACGAGGAGTGGCTCGGAGCGCGGCTTCGCCCCCGTTTTCTCCGCCGAGTTCATCGCTGCTGACTGCACAAAGGTAGCAGCACCCCCTTGTTTTCTGTGGTCAAACAAATCTACTATCTCTGCAAATGTTTGATTTTACTAGACCCACATTGTGTTAGTTTTATTGTGTTAGTTCTAAATTAATGAAAATAGTATTACATATAACATATTACAAAAGAAAAATCAAAATAAGTAAAACTTAAACCCAAAGAAAAATAAATAAATGAACTTAATCCCACATCATCTACATTAACACAAGTAATCTTTTACATTTTCACACATCGGAAATTTAGATTTTAGATTGTGTTGCAAGTACTTATGCCTGTTAATTTAGTTCTGTATCAATTGGTGATGGTGGTGAGTGTTTGTGGGGGGAGTCCAATGGTTAAGTGGTCAGATAACACTCACCAAAGTGATCCGAGTTCGATTTCCCTCTGGCTCATACCAGAATTTTTGGCAAGTACGAAACAGGTTGGATGTTGCGGTGAGCTAGTAGGTTTTTTTCAGAGTACTCCTAGTTTCCCCCCACTTACGTGTTCCATCAATCGTCAGTTCCCATCTCATCGCATGCCATTGTCTCTAGTGACCCCGATGTTAACGAGATGTTAAGCGTTAATTCGGTTCCTTTCTTATTATTGGTAAGAATGTTTTAAGCATATTTCAGAGTGTTTAAAACATATTACTTGGCCTTTTGCCATTTGTGGCTAGTGCGTACAAGTTCAGTTTATCAATTTGCCTATGGTGAGTCAGTGTATTTTTACAAGATAAATAAGTTCAGAACTTTTATTTATTAAATGTATAGTTAGTATAAGAGCAGTATGGTCATCAGCCCTGAGGTTTTGCCCACTTGTTCTCTGGATTGTTCCTTTGTATTGAAAAATGTCTAATATTGCAAAGCTACCCTGATGAACGTGTACCCATAGGTCAGACAAGCTAGTGTCCGTTCGCGGGTGTAACGTTGCACCATAGTAAATACTAGTTGTGGTATTAAAAATGTGAATTACATTTTAAGAAATGGAACTTATCTTAGTTTAATTGAAGTCTGGTTTTACAAGTATGAAAGTCAACAGTATTTCTTCATATTTATTTATGTAACATGTGTGTTTCAATTTCTTTTAGTATTGTTAATCATGTTGCTTCATAAACAAATTAAAAAAATAAAATGAAGTTCCGCAGTGTTGAAGTTCTGTATGTAAAAATTAGCATTGCCGTATGTTAAGCCCTTTTCGCAGTTCTGCATGAATGTTACTGGAAATGTGTCTCATGATTCATGAGTGTATCCACACTTTCTGCATACCCATGGTTCCAGCAATCGTTATAAGGTTAGTTTGTAACAACTATTTTCTTGATGATGAAATTGTAATGTTCTTTTTTTATGTATAAAAACAAAGAGAGTGAATGTTGATATAAATGGATTTATATCAACAACCAACTACCATATTTCTTATTAATACATAATTAGTTTTGCTAACCCGTTATAAAAGTAAAAAAAAAAAATTATTTATCTCAGAATTAATTAAACATTTAAAATTATATTTATCTATGGAAATAATTCACAAATTAGATGTGGGAAACTGGATTTTGGCCTGATCCTGTTATATTTCCATCTAATCCATGTTTACTTTGTTTCTGGTGGAAGACAAAATGTGAATTTTTATTTTTTATTCGTCAGTCCCCAACGACTAATTGAGGGGGTGTTACAGAGGCACTTGCTCCTTCCGACTCAGAGTAAATTTAAAATTCTTGTAAGATCCATTAGGTACCAGCAAAAACTGCTAACAGGTTTAATATTTTATATGAATATCAAACCAGACAAACATGCAATGACATGACTTTAGAAGCAAACTTGAAAAACTGGTAATGTTATTTTGAGTGGGCAAATATATATATATATCAATTAATGGTATTTTTAATAGCTCAGTAAAAATAGCTTCTGTAAAAAATATTTATGTCTTTCCCTTAATGATTCTTCAATTTACCATTTGTCTCTCTCCTTTATTGATAACGTGATTCTTCATTTTATTTTTATTTGAATGGCATGTTTAGTTGTTGTACCTTGGTAGTTGTATACTGTATTTATTTACCAGAAAAAAAAGAAAACTAGGTTTGTATTTGAAAAAGCAACAGTGTGTAGGTATTTATGAGAAATAAAATGTTTTGGAATTTGTCAATTTATCAAAGTTTAGTTATCTTCGTGACTTCGGTGTATGACATAGTTGCAGTTACTACCAGACTTAGTGCAAAACATTGCAAAAACCTACAACATAATAGAAAAACAACGTTGTTCAGAATTATGTCCAGATAGAACTCAGTAGAGAAGTTAATAATCAGTATGCAGTATGAAATCGTAGTAGAACTCAGTATATATGTCAGTTAATTGTAAACATCATTACGAGTTCAGTAAAGTATTTCATATTTGTTGGTCTTTCTTTTTTTTAAATTTTGTATTGTCTTTTGTCTGTGTAATTGATATCTGGCTTTAGAGTGAATGGAATTAAATTATTCAATTCTGAACTTTACTCTTCATGTGTTGATTTCACACCGTACTTCAGCTTTCTGAATAGCACTGTCCTATGGAAAAATTGTTAAGGGTATTAATTGTAATTGTTCCAGACGCAGCTGAAACAAAGGTACCAGGACTCGTTGATGATGTTGGACCTTGTGAGCTGCCAGTTTGCATTTCACTATTGTTTTGAGAGCCTGCCCCAGGCTGAGTGCATGCTGCGGAACGTTGCGGAATGTCTGCGTCCCGGTGGATTCTTCATTGGCACCATGCCCGATGCATATGGGATTGTGTAAGGGGACAGTCACAATTTGTATTTTTGTTCATGTGATTTTTTCTTGCGTTGCTTATTGAAAATTGATGGGGATTGATTTTTTCTTTTACAGGCATCGCCTGAAAGCCTCCGGCGGGAAAGAGTTTGGAAATGACTTGTACAAGATTGAGTTCCAGTGCGACACTGAGCGTATCCCTTTGTTTGGAGCAAAGTACGACTTCCATTTGGAAGGAGTTGTAGACTGCCCTGAGTTCCTTGTTCATTTCCCTACTTTGATAAAGTGAGTAAACACAAGTGTGGTTTATGACTAATATGTTGTTTCCAGTTTGTGAGACAACATTGCGTAAGACACATGGTCTGCTTTTCAGTAATGAAAACTGGAAAATAAATTTGCACCTTCTAGTAAGGCGTGAGGCCACTGGAACTTGTTGACCAGCAGTTTTATG
This sequence comes from Bacillus rossius redtenbacheri, assembly GCF_032445375.1. Lineage (NCBI taxonomy): Eukaryota > Metazoa > Arthropoda > Insecta > Phasmatodea > Bacillidae > Bacillus > Bacillus rossius. Next base: position 235,204,367 of record NC_086330.1, read on the forward strand.
AACAACATGTGGGCATGTGGGAGATCAATCTCAACTCCTTGTTTTAAATTCTGCAGCATAGAAAAAGATCCCATATAGTGAAGTAAAATAATGTAACAGATACAGAGCAACAGTAGGTGAGGGTTGGGAGTGAGGAAACAAGGGTAAAACCACAGGCTCAAGCTGGTCAGTTCATTCTAAGGTTAGCTCTTGTCTATCCATCTCCGTACAACAGCGGCATAAGTATCTGCCACCTTTTAACTGGCCGACACGAGTTTCAGATTATGTCGACTCATGGACCTTTTGCAACACATCTCTAGCCTCTAGCCTGTTCAGTTCAGTTGAGCTTCATTCACTGGGGTGTTAACCGGTTAAAAGGGAGTCCATATCATTTAAGATGAGTGAGCTCTTCAAACTTGCTCAAAATAATTAGGTCATATGCCAGGAAATATGGTAATTAAATCTGCACAAATATTAAAATTTGCAGTATTGAGACAGTTTATTATACTAACTCTCTTCAGTTTTGAATACTTATACTTTTATATAATGAATACTAGATTATTAATTTAAAATACTTAAAATTTAAAATAATTGTTTTGGAAGTGCAGTGAAGCTGTTGCTTATCACCTGGTGTGAGTATTGATACTGAGTTCAGAGTCATTATTGCATATTATAAATATGTAAATGCTACTCATTTTGGTTGTAAAGTTACAATGGCAGGAGAACCTTCTCTCTAGAATATTATAAGTGGCAATAAAGTAGACCATAATACACAGTGGTTACATCTTTTTCAGTTAAATTTAGGAATTTAACTATAAGCTTAAAACAGCCATTGCTTTTACTGAAAAACGTGTACAAGTTATTGTTAAAATCTAACATTAAAACTATGTATCACAAAAAAATTCTTATTACAGTTGAAGAGCTCTCACTATTATTATTTGAATTAAATATTCATATTCAAGAACATTTTGTTATTCAAATTTATTATTACTAAAAAAATTAAGATATTCACTTTTGAGTTTATTGAGAATTTATTGTTTATTTTTATTATATTATTAATATAAATATAAAATTATTTTTTGTATCAACATATGTGGAAAGTATGGGATTTATTATTTTTGAGTTGATTATTTGGAGACTTCAGAGTCTTAAAATACTTTATCACCTGTTGCACCTTTTTTGTGTTGGTTTTTAGATACTGAAAATTCTGTCTTTTAGATTGGCTGAGAAATTTGGCCTGCGCTTGGTGTTCAAGAAAAAGTTCAGTGAATATTACAAGCAGCAGCAGGAAGAAGGAAGATCTTTGTTGGGGAAAATGCAAGCACTAGAGGTTTGTTGAAAGCTATTATGTATCAATGTATTACTGGAGCTTATTCGCACTTGATTCAGATATTACCTTATTGCTAGAGACAAGATTTTATGGTTTTATTTTTAGTCCAATTTCATTTTTGAAACAGAGGATTTCAGTGTTATTGTTTTTATTTCTTCAAAAGATGTTTTGTTGTATATAGTTCACCAAAATAGTGGTAAAATTTATATGCTACGTTTTTATTATAAATTAATTGGTCTGAAACTGATACATAAAGAACAATAAAAATAAATTAGCAAGCATTTGTGGTTTAAAAGTGATTCAATAAGAGATGCACAATAAAACAAAATAAATTAATTTTTCTGATACATGCACTTTGGTACATTTTTTTGTCTAGAAATATCGACATTCCTTGAATTTCAAACATTAAAAGATTACTTTGAATTAAGTTTTGGTTAAATGCTGCTTGATTCCATGATATAACTTGTATTTCAGTGCTACATGATTAGAGACAGGTGTTTTGCGCGATGCGCGAAATTGTGAAATATTGACGAAATTAATATACATAAACTTAAAAATGCAAAATTATCAATTACTTAGAGAAATCACGAAAAAAATTAAGAAAAAACACACTGAAAATAGCTAAACGTCCGTATTTTGATGACTTGATAACAGCAGTCGATTATAATCGATTGTCAACGACTTTCGATAGTCTAGGAAGTCGTATTCGTGTTGCGCTATCGCCTCGCCAGAGTCGCCACTCGCCACAGTTTGTTAAAATGGCGTGGATGTAATCGAACGTTTTTGCTCTGTTTCTTTTTGTAAAACGTTGATTTTAAAATGGTTGTGACAATATTTGACAGGGCGGCGGAGTTTGCGAGCGAAGGATTCTACGTCTTTGACAAAGTGCAAAAAATTCTCATGTGCAAGTACTGCAACGTTAGAATAGAGTGGCAACGGAAAGACACGTGCTTGAAACACATAAAAAAACAGTGCCTCGCATAACAAAAACAAGGAATGTCAACAATCTTGCGCAAAAAGGCAAGTTTCGCAGGAATCAGCCTTGTTGACGTCAAAAAAAGCAAAATTTGACAAGAATGAGTTCATTATGTCAACAACTCGAGCTTTTATCGAAGCAAAAATCCCGATTTAAAAACTGGATGACCCGAAACTTCGTCAATGGATGCACAAGTACATTGCAGGTAGGGCGTACAATATTTTAACAGTTTTGTGCATTCTTAAGCAGATAAACAGAACGTTACGAAAATAAATTTTGTTAGGCCTACCTACTCTTGAAATATTCATATAGCTGCGAGTCGTTTTTTTACAGCACTTATTGGAAAAAGTTGATATAACCTAGCCACAGGTAAAAATAGATGTAACTTATTTGTTTTTAGGTTAGGACTTGAGCTTTATTTTTGTCAGTAAATTTTTTAAAACAGTTTCCAGTACTGTGCTTTGTAACATGTTTAGGCCTAGTAAATATACCGTATTTACTCGTGTATAGCGCGCCCTCGTATATAGCGCGCACCACGATTTTTGCAACAAATTCCAAAGAAAAAAACCTTTTTTCCCGTAAATAAATTTTACTAAAATTTTGTGGTACCTGTTAAGTAATTACGTATGAAAGAAATGATAATTTAAATTGATGTGTGGTGATGCGTCAGGAAAATACTTAAACTCTGCTGTGTAGACGGAAGATAATGAAGCGCTGTATCGTCACAACTGGTACGTGGGCGGGAGGGAAGGAGACAGGCAGGAACGGGACGCGGAGGACTAGATGACTCACCGGTAGCAGCTGCGACGAGGAAGCGAAGGAAGTGGGAGGGGGAATGGCGACAACATTCTCTCTCTCTCTCTCTCTTTTATTTTTGTAGCTGCGCTGGCTTTCTGTAGAGGGGGAGGTCTAAAAATAAACAAGAGACGTGCGAGCTTGCGCGCGCACGTGTGTGTGTGTGTTGTGAGCGTGTGTGTGTTGTGAGCGTGTGTGTGTGTGTGTGCGAGAGACCAGGTTGCGTGCGTGCGTGCGGGTGTGTGTGTGTGTGTGTGTGAAAGAGAGGCCTTGTTGCTTGTGCGTATGTGTGGGGGCTGGCCAGAAACGTCACCCGTCACCCGGTAGTTAACGACTTCCACTCCTCCTCCCAGCCTCACCCCATCACTTTTTTTTTCCCGTGTATAGCGCGCATCCTTATTTTTTTCCTTTACTTGAGGGGAAAAAAGGGCGCGCTATACACGAGTATATACGGTATGTATTTTTTAAAACCTGAACACTGCAGACAAAAAAGTTTGTATAAATTGTGCAATAATATATTGTGAATTATCATACTCGGAATTGTGGTAGGTCTTACAGATTACAGAGTTTAAAAGGCATACATAGGTCTAGAAAAGTATTAATTTTTGTGGTTTTTTGAGAGAGTTACATTTAATTATGTTACAGTAAAAATTTTACAACACATTTTAATTATCCACCACAATTTTTTTTTTTAAGGCGCTGGGGACTTGCCGTTTGCCAGTAGAATACAGAAAGGCTATGTTCCAGTGGTTATTAGCGAGGAGGAACAGAGGTTTAAAGAAGCTGTTATGGATCAGAGAGTTTCCATTCTCTGCGATGAAATGTCAGATAGAAATGGACAGTGTGTGTTCGTAGTCCTAATAAAAGTGCTTGGCTGTGGGGATGTGTCTGTTCAAAAACTTTTAGTTGGTGGTGTTAAAGTTCTAGCAAATGCAAATGCTACTGAATGCTCTCAGGCAATTGTAGGTGTTGTTCATAAGTTAGGGATTCATTACGGGAACATTGTTTCGATAACTTCAGATTCTGCCAGATATATGGGTAAGTGCATCAACGCCATCAGAATCTTGATGTATGAAGATCTGGTTCATACGCAGTGCTGGGCTCACAAACTGAACTTGGTAGGAAATATTTGGGCCATACAGTTAAGTGATTTGAACAACTGTGTCATACAAACCAAACACTTGTTTTTGAACACATGGAAAAGAAAGCATGCACGTGCAATTTTTGACTGAAAAGTATGTGAACGATGAAAGTTGCAAACCTAAACTTTTCCCTATCCCGGTTATAACCAGATGGAACTCTTGGTTCCAGAGCATAGAGTATTTGTGTGAATTTTTACATGACATTGTTGGCTTTGTTGTAAGTGTGGAAGAATGTGTTGCAATCAATTATTTCAAGGCTTTGGCTTCATGTGAAGTCAACATAACACACTGTCAAGCTGTAATGCTTGTTGAACACTGTGCACAGTGCTGCAACTTACTGTTAACACTAGAAAGTAGTAAAATTCCAATGGCACACACACTCAATTCAAAATTGAATGACTTATCTAAGAGTTTTGTCTTGCTTAATGATGGCTTTTTCTTTGAAAAATTATCTGCTGCACTTTCCAAACACAGTGAAAAAATTTGCACAATTTCGTTACTTTTTACGAGATGATTTCGGTATATTTTTCGCTATTTTATCAGTAGTTTCGTCAAAAATTTCGTTGATTTTAAAACTGCAATATGAGGTTTATAAATATAAGTTCTACATGAATGTGTTTAATATGTCATTTAAGAGTAGAACTGCACAGTTTCATGCATAACTTTACCAAATATTTGCACAGAACAAGCAACAATTCAACAACTATGCAGAGCATTTCCGTATTCTACTGGCAGACGGCAAGTTCCCTGCGCTTAAAAAAAAAAAAAAATAGTGGTGAATAATTAAAATGTGTTGTAAAATTTTTACTGTAACATAATTAAATGTAACTCTCTCTTATACAAACCACAAAAATTAATACTTTTCTAGACCTATGTATGCCTTTTAAACTCTGTAACCTGTAAGGCCTACCACAATTCCGAGTAGGATAATTCACAATATATTATTGCACAATTTATACAAACTTTTTTGTCTACATTGTTCAGGTTTTAAAAAATGCATATATTTACTAGGCCTAAACATGTTACAAAGCACAGTACTGGAAACTGTTTAAAAAAATTTACTGACAAAAATAAAGCTCAAGTCCTAACCTAAAAACAAATAAGTTACATCTATTTTTACCTGTGGCTAGGTTATATCAACTTTTTCCAATAAGTGCTGTAAAAAAACGACTCGCAGCTATATGAATATTTCAAGAGTAGGTAGGCCTAACAAAATTTATTTTCGTAACGTTCTGTTTATCTGCTTAAGAATGCACAAAACTGTTAAAATATCGTACGCCCTACCTGCAATGTACTTGTACATCCATTGACGAAGTTTCGGGTCATCCAGTTTTTAAATCGGGATTTTTGCTTCGATAAAAGCTCGAGTTGTTGACATAATGAACTCATTCTTGTCAAATTTTGCTTTTTTTGCGGTCAACAAGGCTGATTCCAGCGAAACTTGCCTTATTGCACAGGATTGTTGACATTCCTTGTTTTTGTTATGCGAGGCACTGTTTTTTTATGTGTTTCAAGCACGTGTCTTTCCGTTGCCACTCTATTCTAACGTTGCAGTACTTGCACATGAGAATTTTTTGCACTTTGTCAAAGACGTAGAATCCTTCGCTCGCAAACTCCGCCGCCCTGTCAAATACTGTCTCAACCATTTTAAAATCAACGTTTTACAAAAAGAAACAGAGCAAAAACGTTCGATTACATCCACGCCATTTTAACAAACTGTGGCGAGTGGCGACTCTGGCGAGGCGATAGCGCAACACGAATACGACTTCCTAGACTATCGAAAGTCGTTAACATTCGATTATAATCGACTACTGTTATCGAGTCATCAAAATACGGACGTTTAGCTATTTTCAGTGTGTTTTTTCTTAATTTTTTCGTGATTTCTACAAGTAATTGATAATTTCGCGTTTTTAAGTTTATGCATATTAATTACGTTAATATTTCGCGATTTTGCGCATCGCGAAAAACACCTGTCTCTAACTATTATTTAAAAAATGTGATATGTGAATTTTGTAAATTTAATTTTTCGTTGTTTTATCCTAAAATTTTATTCAAGTTTTATTTAACTGTACTTAAAATGTATTTAGTTTAGGGATGGGCCGGTCGAATCCTCGAATCCTCGAATCCCACGGAATCTCTAGTATTCAAAAGATTCGAAATACGAGGGAAAAGATTCGGGATTCGATGAAAAATATTGAGGTAAATGTAGTACTTTAAAAACTTAAATGCTTACAATTTACTTGGCCTGTTTACGTTTTCCTTGGAACACATCCTATTGAGGTACAGTAAAACCTCGTTAATACGTGATGGTCGGGACGGAGATAATCATGGATTACCGAATTTCACGGACTAGCGATTAAAAGCCCGGAAGGTCTTGTCAAGCTTCTTAGACACCGGCGTGCAGCTGGGTTAGGCCAAGGTCATGTGACGTAATATCTCCCGAGGCCTACTGCGCCTTGGCAGGAGATGGATAAAAAATAGTAAATTCCCCATTATTTGTGATAATTGGCACCCGCCGATGCCCGGATAATTAAAATCCTGTAAAAAAAAAATAAACCCGGATAATCCGTTCACCGTAAGGGCCGGCCGTCTTCGAATTAGTGGCTCGACTTAGAAAAATACAGCACTGCCAAGCCATTAGTTCACGGTCATTTACAACAGCGGAAGAGAGAAAGATAAGATCGTGCTGACCTTGCACGCCCCCCCCCCCCCCTCCCCCTTCACCTTCGTACAGCCGAATGCCAGCAAGACACGTCAATCGCCAGGCGCGCTGCCATGCGTTGGAGGGTGGAAACAAACAAAGGGAGACGGGAAGCAGAAGTCAGGACATCCCCCTCAAGTTTAAAGAGTGACAAATGTGACAGATGAAAGGGGGGCGACACATAGGGTCGGTACAAGCAGCGTTGCAGAGTTTGGCGGCCCACGCGATGGCTTGCAGTGTTTGCCGGCCGCCCGCGGCATGCATGACGTTAATTTTAAGCGCTGACAATTTTTACCTTTCTTTTTTTCTGCTCTTTTTAATTGTCCCGGATTATCCGATTCCCGAATTAGCGCATCACGAATTAACGAGGTTCTACTGTATTGTACTTTTAATTCGTTATTTTATAAAAAATTATGAAGCGTGTACTGATTTGGGAAACTTACTTTATATTCATGAACATGGATGCATTGTCACTACATTGTCATTAAATAAGGCATAAATCACAGATGTATTCTCAGAATATGCTAAAAAATAAAATAAAGCACATTTAGGATCTAGACTAGTAACATGAATCTTGTTTTTTTTAATAACTTTACCGAGAAATCTGTTACTTAGTAATACTAATACATTCAAACTTCTCTGAAACGACCCCTCACGGTTCCCAGGAATAGGGTCGTAATAGAGGGGGGCTCGTAATAGATGTTTTCCGAAATTTTCAGTTGATTTAAACCCCCCTCCCCCCACCAAACCGCTACTCGCTAAGAAACCAGCCGTACAATGGTAGGATGCTGTCACTCACAATGCTAGACGGCTTTGCTTTAAACCCACTTCAACCTTCATGACAAGTCCGTCGCCCTACAAGCCACCTCTAAAGAAAATGTGTCAAAAGACAGTTTATTTTTACTGGTTAGTTTACATGTACGTTTTCTGCTTGCCGTAGTTAAATACACTATAACCCCGATGTCACGAGCCCCGGATTTAACAAAGCAGTGATTTTACGAATACATTCTCGGGAACCGTCAAAAAATTGGACATTTTGACCAAAAGGTGAAAATCAGAAAAGAAAAAAAAAACGAAATCAAATGAAACATCATTAAAATCTGTTAATTTTAACACACAGCGTATTTTTGTGTCGGCTTTAATACTTCCAATAATGTTCATGTAAGAATAACAAAAAAATAATGGGACATTTCCTTTAAAAATATGGCAGAGGTAGGTTCCGTAACAGTAACGGGATGGAAATTTACCGTCGCTGTCAACAATTCTTTGACCTTGAGTTGTTCATTTCTCCGGAGCGGTCGCTGAGAGGGTTTGTATCTTTAAAAAGACTGGCATCACCGTTGCTCTCGACGGGACTGATGATGATGCTATTTGGGAAGATAGCGATGACGACGGGAGCAGCGATACAGAGGACGGTGACAGCGACGAGTCTGAAGTCAAATAGAACTGCTTTGTTGAGCAAGACTGCTACATTCTTTAGTCACTGTCTTTTTTTTTGTGACGTAAAGTGTTGTTAAAATGCAGAATACCTAGTAGAAATTTTGTAAGTGCTACTACAGTGTCAATTTTTTTAGGTATTTAAGTTAGGTAGTAATTTTTAATGTATGTAAATTTTTCAACATGTTTATCTAACATCGCATTTGCTGAGAGGCTTTAATTTTGTTTTCGTGTAAGATATGATACGCAACGTAAAGAAAACGTCAGCTGTAACAGAATGGACATACATAAATTCTTACATGTCAGGAAGACAAGGCTCTGCTTTGTGTTTGTTAAAAATTCCTGCTTAGCCTTTCCCACGCTCTACACTCCTTCGCCCGCTTCAGTCAAGCAGGGCAGGAGGGGACTCGCATGCACAGACGTCTGCCGGTAACTTTTTTATACACACAGTGGGCAAGGGACAGGGAGGGAGGCTCGCCGGTGCCGGCGAATGCAGACATTAGACATCTGCCCCGTGCCGTTAGTTGCCATCTCAATGAAAGATAAAGATTAAAAAAATATCTTTTCACGCAAAGTGTTTATTTTGTGTAGGCTGGCTGCGGCTTCTGAACGTAAGAGCGCACACGCGAGTGAGAGAAGAAAAAAAAAAGAATGGCATCTTCCACTAATCGCCGGCACCCAATTATTTTGACACCTGTCACATTTCTCACGTCCGCTGCGGAGGGTCGCCAGTCACCAGCGCTCTGCGAAGTAGTGTGCCGCCGTTAATATTTTTCAACTGGGCCGAGGGAAGGGTGCCAATTTTACGAAGCAGCGATTTTACTAATGCAATCCGCAGAACCGTGAGCATACTTAAAATCAGGGTTCTAGTAAACTAATTATGAGAGAACAATTTTTTTACTCTACACAAAACATGTAAAATTTTTTTTTCGGACTTCACCTCATAATATCCGCACCCCATTTTTTTTGTCATAAATGTAGCCAAATTACTGCGGACATTATGCAAGTAAATACGGTATACACTTAAGTATATACTGATCAAAATCATTCAATAATTGCAACAAATGTGGTGTATATGTAATGTAAAATAAAAAAAGCACCATGTTCTAATTATTTTGAGCTAATAGCAGTTGAAGTACAAATAAAAATGTTATTTCTTTTAATTACCATCACTTTTGACAGCTTAACATAACAGATTTAAAGTAGAGCTTGATTGGATAGGGAATTTTGGTTTGAAAAAATTTTGGGCTGGAAAAATAATTTTCTGCTGAAAAGAGAATGGGATCTATTCAAGGTTACAAGTTTCAAAAATAGTGATATTTTTATTGCCTCTGCCCAAATATAGTGATTATAAATTGATGGAGGCATGTAATTTTAATAAACTGCAAAATACCAGAAAAGTAATTTTATGATAACCCAAAAAATAAATCAAAAAGTCTAATATGCAGAGTAAATCTGAAATTAGCTCATACAATAGAACCCCAATTTTACATTTTTCACTTTTAATGTTTTGCTGTTATTTGCACAATTTTATTTTGGTCCTGTTTTAACTTCATTTGACTCAATGCAATTAATTCCCATTGATTACAACGCCCCTACAATCTGATTCCCACAATTTATGCTATTTGTTAATGCTATACCTGCATAGATTTCTTATTCCCATGTTTTCATGAACATTGTGCCCATATGAAGATAATACTTAAGTGTGAAATACCAAATCCAAATATTGTTGGGTCCACTAGTGCTGTAGTTCTTGGATTTTTCAATGTGCTCTTCCATTAAAAATGATATTGACCGGTTGCCAACACTGGCCTAAAGAAAAGGTTAGCACCGTGATGCTAGCGCTATAGTGTAAAGAAATCCCAACTGTTCATCAGTAACTTATACATAAAGTATTATGTACAGTTTATACTTATGATATTCATCTTTGGCAACGTTCGTTAAAAATACATGGTCATTAATCAATTTAAATGTCAATTGGCATAAAATTTTGTCTCTACTGTGTGTAATAAACTGAATTTTTATCTATACATATTTTATCGAGATGGTTGCATGTAAAAGACGGAAAACATTTTCAATTGATGAAAAACTGAACATTTTAAAGTATGTGAACAAGCACAAAGGTACTCTTGTTTCATATCATCACAGTTCTCTGAGCAAATAATAACTTATTTGACATTTCCCACATTTTACAACATTTTCAGACACCCCCTTGAATATTGTAAAAAGAGGGTTTCTACTGTATGTTCACTTTTAACTAGTTATTCACTAGTTTTAGTTATTTGTGACAGTACCCATTTGGCAATGTAGCGAAACCTCATTAAGTATCTCACTATAAAGGATTTCTCTCTTAAAAGTATATATTTTCAGGTTCCAACCAGTTGTTTTACATTTAGTAACAGTTTAGTATAAAGTAACTTCATTAATACTAAAAATGTTGGTTTTTTTAGGTACGTTGTAATAAGATTTCACTGTATTACAAACACATTTACATCAAATTTCCACTCAAATCTGGTATTTTTATTTACATTAACATAGTTTATTTTGCTCCCGAGTTGTGAGTGGCAACGGTTATAGTGTCATAGATAAATGCAACAAGTAAGTAAATACTATGTGAACATTGAGCAGTCGTAACTATCATTTTTAAACATTGTTTTAACTAACATGTTCATATTTTGTTTATAGTTCCCGTATTTTTTTTATTGATTTTTTCATGTTTGTTTACCTTTTTTTATACCGCTATATGTTAAAAAACAAATAAATATTGTTCTTACATGTTTTAAAATTTAAATAATCCCTATTTTTTTTTATTGTGGACAGATTCGTTCCAATACCTTTTCATGACGTTAGTGAGGTATCTTTATGTGTTGTATGTTTCAAATGCTGAATTAAGTGCTTGTTTACGATCGATCGTACCTGTAAATGGTTTCATGCCATGTTTTTTTTTTTGATTTTGAGTTTGAACTGCTGAATATGGTGTGTTTTTAATCATTTACATGTATTGACTTACATTAAAATGCAGTACTTTCTTAAAATATTTATGAAAAAATTGGCACATTGTCATGTATACTGCTGGCTGCAATAAATTTAGGAAACAGGGAAGAAGTAATTTTCAGCCTAATGTTTCGGGAAAAGTACGTTTCCTTTTTTTCCTGAAAAATTGGGATCTTGCCCAGCTCTAGTTTAAAGCATTAAGGGTCCTCATCACTTGGTTTTATTTATCAGGCCTTCATCTGACAGAGAGGGAGAATTACAGGCTGAGTTACTAATACTTACTAAGTTAGAGCCATTCTATCTACCTATATGTGTTTTTAATGTTTCTAAGCTGTGAATAAGTTTGAAACTTTTTTTATAGTTTAATAAATTTTTTGTAGGTATGTTGTGTTGTATTGATTTTGCTTTGATTTTCATGTTAACCAGGGTTTTCACTGTCTCTTATCTACTCCAGTTCCAATTGATTGGACTATACTGTATACTGCCTTGCTCAATTTTTTTATGAAATTTTTCTCTACACTCAGTTTGTTGAAAAATAAAGGCTAGCGTGTTAAACTTATTGTGTGTGGAGTGTTTACTGGGTTGTATTGCTCGTGTAGTGAAGGATGTTGTTATGACACATGCAGACGTACCCGCCCTTCCACGAATCCCCACTTCTGGGGAAGATCCCGGATGACTATGAGCACGTCGAGCAGTACATGCAGCGGTGCATGGAGCGCGGCCATCGCCGTGTTGGCACGCTGTCCCGCTCCGAGTGGGAGGCCGCGGGTGAGCGCACACTCCCTTCTGTGCCTGTGGTCATCGCAGATAGACCACAAGGTTTGATGACAGCATGTTGCTTGGGTTCTTGATTTAAACAAGCAGCGTCATTCTCTTTTTAAAGATTAGGTATGAGCCAATCAAATCCTCAAATACCATCCAATATTTAGCATTAAAAAATTTTATATTTGAGGAAAAACATTCAAAGAAAAATATTTGAGGAAATGTAGTAAATTCCAAAATTTTAAATAAATACTCTGAATTTCTATTATGGTTCCCGATATAGTTATGTATGTGTATTCTTACAATATGTTTCTATGTAAATAAGTTTTACAATAGTCTTAGTTTGGAAAACGTATATAGTGAAACAAACATAAGGGGTTTATTTCTTGTACAGTATACAGTAAAACCTCGCATAACGAACTCCTTTATAACGAAATCCTCGCCATAACGAAACAGCAGTTACGTCCCGCCAAAACCCTATGTAACCTAATGTAATTTGTACCTCTAAATAACGAAGTTTTTTTTCACAAATCCACCAAAAACACCCGCTATAGCGAAGGAAAACAGAAGTATCTTAAAAATATTATGTAGAATCTTAATACTTTTTTTTAATTTGCTTCGTAAATATATTACTCTTCGGCAAATAAACAATACCGCCGCCATCTTACGGTTGACCATAGAGCTATTGACGTACTGAAACGCACTTCAAGCAATAAAACTGCAACACCAACATTAACGAACAAAAAAAAACGCTTTAGATTAGAGCTGGGCCGATCACCTATTTTGCCGATCATGCCGATGCCGATCATCTGCTGCCGATCTTGCCGATCTTCTGAGCCGATTAGAGCCTTTCAAGTACCTCTGATTACACGTTGCTTTTGACGGATCACTATAAACGGTGAAATATTCCCAGACAAAACTACTTTTCATTGACATGATTACTTAAAAATCACGACATCATAAATTTCACGGACTAGAGATTATACAGGTAAGCCCGGAAGGTCTTGTCAAGCTTCTCAGACACCAGCGTGCAGCTGGGTTAAGGCCAAGGTCATGTGACGTAACATCTACCGAGGCTTACTGCGCCTTGGCAGCAGATGGATAAAAATAGTAAACTCCCCATTATTCGTGTTCATTGGGACCCGCCGATGCCCGGATAATTGAAATTCTGTAAAAAATAAATAAATAAATAAACCCGGATAATCGGTTAATGGTAAGGGCCGCCTTCGAATTGTTGTCTCGGCTTAAAAAAATACGTCACTGCCTAGCCATTAGTTCACGGTCATTTACAACAGCCGAAGAGAGAAAGATAAGATCGTGCTGACCTTGTACACATAAATTTTGGGTAGCTCCCCACCCCCCTCCACCATTCGACCAGCCGAATGCCAGCCAGACACGTCACTCGCCAGGCGCCTGCCGTGCGTTGGCGGGCGGAAAGTAACTCAGCAGCACGTAAAACAACATTCAAACAAACGGGAGACGGGAAGCAGAAGTCAGGACATCCCCCTCAAGTTTAAAGAGTGACAAATGTGACAGCTGAAAAGGAGGGGGGGGGGGGCACACAAAGGGTCGGTACAAACAGCGTTGCAGAGTTTGGCGGCCCACGCGATGGCTTTGCCGGCCGCCGGCCCGTGTGACGTTAATTTTAAGCGCTGACAATTTTAGCTTCTCTTTTTTTCTGCACTTTTAAATCGTCCCGGATTATCCGATTCCCGTATTAGCGCGTCACGGATTAACGAGGTTCTACTGTGGGAAACAAAACTTTTCATCAACCAGGTTTTTATACAAAAGAAAGTTAAGCTCTATTTCCCGCTAAACAGGATAAGAATATTAATTTCGCTAAACAAAACTTTCAATTTGCCATATTTAGCGAGAAAAACCTAAATAGATGAATTCCCGAAGAGTAGTTGTTTACTAACCACGAGACTACTAGCGCCATTAATCCGTACGAATTCCGTCGCGCGACGCGTGTCACTCTAATCTCTGGCGTCACGTAACCAACCTAAACAACAGTCGCCATTCGCCATTCCGGTAATATTAACCATAAATGGTAAACAAATACATAGTTTTCGGTTCGTAAATGATAAATAACTTTGCAAATAGTATAATGGAAAATTATTTTACCGAAAGTACCGTAAATATACGTGGAAATTGATACTTGGGTATGTAACTGTTCAATGTTTATAAAACTTACGGTATTTGTTTACTTAATTGGTATATTTTTTTTGTGTGTGGTTAGTTTTAAATTATTAAATCCTATTATTTTTCGATGAATAATCAAATTTTCTTCCCGAAAAGTACCGTAAACAAACATGGAAAGTTGTTAGGTATAAATAATTATTCAATGTTATAAGTTTGAAGTAAGAGACCAATGATCGGCTCAAATAATCGGCTACGTTTTGCCGATCATTATGATCGGCAAAATTAACAAAATCGGCCGATTATTACGATCGGGGATCGGCATCGGCCCAGCTCTACTTTAGATTAATCAATGTTCCAAACAGTGCTGGAAAATTTGTTTCGCATTCCTTTACAAACATTTAGTGTTCTGTGAAAATGTGTGATCGTTTGTTCGTTTATCACTGCATGTAGTGAACACCGATAAGAGATAAAGAATTTTTGGAAGTGCTTTTCACCTAAAAATCATCGCAGTTCGAGTTGTTTTCAACGTTCGATGAAACAAATTTTACTTAACGTGTTTTCTTGATTAGAGGTTAGTTTTTACGAGTTTTTTCTCCTGATTAATTAGGTTATGGTTAGACAAACCACGTGCGATAATTTTTGACAAGACATAACCTTCAGTGATTTTTTCAGACAATGGAAAAAAAAAAAAAAAAAGGAATGCAATACCTCTTACCACAAAGTTGGAAATTTTGTATGCTGTTGACCAAGGAAGGAAAAAGGCCGACATAGCCAAAAGATTTAACATCCTGAATTCAACTCTGTCAACTATTATTTCTGAGAGGATAGATTTGGAAGGAAATGCCATTCATGGTGCTGACAGGAAACGGCAAACAACTTCCAAAAACGAAGAATTATAAAAGAAAATGTTCAATTTTTTAATGGAATGTAGGTCAAATAATGTACCTATCTCTGGGTCGATTCTTCAGGAAAAAGCCAAATATGAGGCTCTAAGAATGGGAATTTAATAATTTCCAGGCTTCAAATGGCTGGCTACAGAGATTTAAGTGTCGGTGGAACTTAAGTACTCTGAAGACTGCAGGCGAAGAAGGATCAGTTGATCCAACTGTGTTAGAATCATGGCAGGTGAAGCTACAGACACTCACAGCAGGATATTCTCCTAGTGATGTGTTTAATGCTGACGAAGCAGGCATTTTCTTTAACCTCCCAGACAAAACACTTGCCCTGAAAAGGAAAAAATGCCATCAAGGTAAGTCCAGTAAGGAGAGATTTACTGTTTTGCTGTGTGCAAACTCTGATGGTTCAGAGAAATTGACACCGCTGGTGATTGGGAAATTTTCTAAGCCTCGATGCTTTAAAAACATTAAGCACCTATACTGCACCTACAAAAATAACTCCAAAGCTTGGATGACTTATTCCTTGTTTAGAGAGTGGTTATTTTCTCTGGATCCTCGTATGGGAGCTAAAAATAGAAAAATTCTACTGTTTCTCGATTGTTGTACCGCTCACAAGCTGGATGACATATAATTGAGAAATATCAAAGTTGTATTTTTCCCTCCAAATTGTACCAGAAAACTCCAGCCACTGGATCAAGGAGTTATTTCTCAGCTGAAGCGAATGTACAGACGCCAGCTTGTGCAGTACTTGCTACGGCAAGTGGAAATTGGGAAAACGTCCAGCATGAAATGGAACATTCTCCAGGCTATGCAGCGCCTGTGCTATGCGTGGGACAACATTGAAGCAAAATCCATTTCAAACTGCTTCCGAAAGGCAGGGTTTCCCACTGCAGAACACCAGCTACCTGACCTACAAGATAGCTGTGAGGATGAGTGGATGGAACTTCCACAAAACCTTCAATGTGAGGCCACATTCCAAGATTACGTTGATGTGAACAGTGCCTTAGAAACGTGCAGTTAACTGGCAGAGCAAACCAATGATGTGTCACCTCAAGTAGATTCAGTTGAAGAAACAACAGAAGAAACAACCGAAGAAGAAATGACACGCCCATCCAGAAAAGAAGTGAATGGTGCATTGGACATTCTTGAAAGATTTTTTTTGACATCTGAGACAAATACTGCAACAAGTGCTTCAAATTTAAAACAGTTGCGAGTTCTCGAAAGTGTTATTACCAAGGAACTAAATAATCATTCGAAACAATCATCAATTACTGACTTTTTTACAAAAAAGTAATATGCAGTGAAAATTTGTAAACTGTCAATTTACAGTTCCCAATAGATTTTTCCCTTTAATTTACAATATACCGTATATACCCGAATCTAAGACGACCTCGAATCTAAGACGACCCCCAAACTACAGCCTCATGTATTCAGGAAAAAAAAAATTTATTGTATTAAACACATGCCAACAAATTAGATACAAAATTGAAAATATGAATGTTACAAAGGATTTCAACCACCACTTTGTACATAAACTGTTGACAGTTTATGTACAAACAGAAATAAATAACTATGTATATGGCTGGTACTGTAACTGTTGGAAACTGTTAGTGTTTCATTATGCTGATGCATCATCTTCATTGTTATCATCTTCACTGCTGTCGACTTCAGCTTCAATTTCATCTTTCTCCCACATGACACTATTTTCACTGCCATCCAATGCATTAGAAATGCAACATTTCTTGCAGCAATTTTTGGCAGAGTTGTTGTTTCCACCGCCGCACATTAACTTCTGAAATGCTGTATTTCCTTGCAGCAGCGTACTTTATTACCTAAATCTTGAAGTTTTTGTCATAGCATTCTCTTTCCTTTTTAGTAAAACGGCTTGCATACGTACCTCTAGTTTCCAGGTGGTCAGCCATTTTTACATAATAATTTGTGTTTAAAATGTAAATAACATAACTCGTGGAACCGTTTGTCCAACTGAAAAAAATAATCACAGCAAGGAAGTACTGTATAACCTACATTAATGTTTTTGTACAAGAAACTAGTCGATAAGATGGGCTCCATCTTATGCTATAAAACATTCCAAAAACATAGGTCATAACATGTGCAGCCAGTAACTACTGCACAACCTGAAAACATTAACCCAAAATAAGTATGTTTACCTAAAAATCAGTGTATCTGAATCTAAGGCGACCCCTTTGTTTTAAATTATAAATTATGGTAAAAATTGTCGTCTTAGATTCGGGTATATACGGTATGTACAGAAGTAAAATGGGATTGATTGGTTTATACCTACTTATGTATCATTTCTGAGACTTTGTGGTACATATTTTTATGGAAGTACATTATTTATACGGTACAGTAAAACTTCTCTGAAACGACCCCTCACGGTTCCCAGGAATAGGGTCGTAATAGAGGGGGGGTCGTAATAGATGTTTTCCGAAATTTTCAGTTGATTTCAACCCCCCTTCCCCCCCCCCCCCCCCCCCCAACCCGCTACTCGCTAAGAAACCAGCCGTACAATGGCAGGATGCTGTCACTCACAATGCTAGACAGCTTTGTTTTAAACCCACTTCAACCTTCATGACTAGTCCGTCGCCCTACAGGCTACCTCTAAAGAAAATATGTCAAAAGACAGTTTATTTTAACTGGTTAGTTTACATGTACGTTTTCTACTTGCCGTAGTTAAATACACTAGAACCCCGATGTCACGAACCCCGGATTTAACGAAGCAGTGATTTTATGAAAACATTAAGGGAACCATCAAAAAATCGGACATTTTGATCAAAATGTGGAAAACCGGAAAAAAATTAAAAAAAAAAAACTAGTGATGGTTCGAATCCCATTTTTCTCGAATCCGAATCTCGAATCCGAATCCCAAACAGTACCTCGAATCCACCCCTCGAATCCGAATCCAGTTCTCAAGGGTTAATTATAAAATAATTTATAAGTTAAAAGAAAAAATTAAACATTATGCAGAATTATTTAACCCTTTAAATTTTTATTTAAAAAATTAAGGATTTTGACATGGTCTGGGTCAAGACGATTCCGTTTTTGGTCACATATGTTTCCTGCAGTGCTGAACAAACGTTCAGAGAACACTGTCGCAGGTGGTGAACACAAATATTTTTTGGACAGTTTATGTAGCCTGGGTAAACATGCAGACTAAGTTTTCCAGTATTCGAGGATGTTTATTTCTGGTTTAACTGTAGGATCACATAAGAATCTGGTCCCTTCATCAATTACTGTAGAATCCGACTTGGTGGATTTAAGGCATTCAGGCATTATCTGTGAGTACAGTGATTCATGTATCCAGGGAAATCGGAAAACGAAATTCAACATCCGATGGAACAATATTTTGTAGTTACCAACTTGACATTTGTTTAAAGTCCCAAATGAAGGTAAACGCTTTCCTGAAATATTTAATGGAAACTGAAAGGCGCCATCTTGACTTCAATGGTTTTAGGCCATAAGAAATATAGTCGTGCGTCTTTTAAAATTAAGCCTCACTAAAGCATAGTGATTAACATGCCCGAAGTTAAAAGTGACGGGGTGTTTTCTCTAGTTTACCCATTAAAATTCTTTATATTAATATTAGTTATTTTTTATGTTGCTCAAAATGATTGGCTAACAAATTCATTGGTTGGCCATCATGGAATTCTCAGATAATAGATATTTTAACGTTGGTAGTCTACACAAACCAAATTTGGTCCTAAAAAAATTCATAAAAAGAATGTGTATCAGAATATTTAAAATTGAATTGGGATTAAAATAATAATTGTATAATGTATTAATTTTTGTCATTCATTATTTCATTGATATTACTACATGTGCGACCATAACTTGTGATGAAAGTCGGCATTATTGTTGTATTACTAAGAAACAAATATCTCGGTAAAGTTATTTAAAAAAAAAAACAAGATTCATATTACAAGTCTAGATACTAAATGTGCTTTATTTTATTTTTTAGAATATTCTGAGAATACATCTGTGATTTATGCCTTATTTAATGCCAATGTAGCGACAATGCATCTTTTTTCATGAATACAAAGTAAGTTTCCCAAATCAGTACATGCTTCATAATTTTTTTTATATTATAACGAAATAAATGTACAATACAGTAGAACCTCGTTAATCCGTGATGCGCTAATTCAGGAAATGGATAATCCGGGACGATTTAAAAGAGAAGAAAAAAAAGAGAAGTATAAATTGTCAGTGCTTAAAATTAACGTCACGCGGGCCGGCTGGCAAACACTACAAGCCATCGCGTGGGCCGCCAAACTCTGCAACATGGTTTGTACCGACCCTTTGTTTCGCCCCCCTTTCAGCTGTCACATTTGTCACTCTTTAAACTTGAGGGGGATGTCCTGACTTCTGCTTTCGGTCCCTTTGTTTGTTTCCACCCGCCAACGCATGGCAGGTGCCTGGCGAGTGACGTGTCTGGTTGGCATTTGGCTGTACGTGGGGGGGGGGGGGAGGGGAGTGGGTGCAAGATCTGCACAATCTTATCTTTCTCTCTTCAGCTGTTGTAAATGACCGTGAACTAATGGCTAGGCAGTGCTGTATTTTTTTAAGCCCAGACACTAATTCCAAGACGGCCGGCCCTTACGGTGAACGGATTATCCGGGTTTATTTTTATTTTTTTTACAGGATTTCAATTATCCAGGCATCGGCGGGTCTCAATTAACATGGGGAGTTTACTATTTTTTATCCATCTGCTGCCAAGGCGCAGTAAGCCTCGGGAGATGTTACGTCACATGACCTTGGCCTAAACCCAGCTGCACGCCGGTGTCTGAGAAGCTTGACAAGACCTTCCGGGCTTTTAATCGCTAGTCCGTGAAATTCGGTAATCCGTGATTATCTCGGTCCAGACCATCACGTATTAACGAGGTTCACTGTACCTCAATAGGATGTGTTCCAAGGAAAACGTAAACAGGCCAAGTAAATAGTAAGCATTTAAGTTTTTAAAGTACTACATCTACATCAATATTTTTCCTTGAATCCCGAATTTTTTTCTCTCGAATTTCGAACCTTTCGAATACTAGAGATTCAATGGGATTCGAGGATTCAAGGATTCGACCGGCCCATCCCTAAAAAAAACGAAATGAAAGATCATTAAAATCTGTTAATTTTAACACACAGCGTATTTTTGTGACTGCTTTAAATCTTCCAATAATGTTAATGCAAGAATAACAAAAAAATAATGGGACATTTCCTTTAAATATATGACAGCAACGCGAGTGGGCGCACACGAAGCTCGCCCGGCTGGCTGGTGGCAGCGGCTTCATGACGCATAAGCTCACCCCTCCCTCCCCATAGTAACATTCTTCAAGGCTAGCTCATACCTCCCAAACACACACCATCTAGTGTCCTCCCTTATAACACCCCAACTTCGTTCTCCTTTGGAAAACCTTCAGTGAGAAAATGCTAATTTCACCCTCCCTTCTCCCGTAAAATTGGGCTATAATGAGGGAGGGGTAAGATCGTTGTAAATATTTTCGGACCCTTGCTTCCTCGCCAAACACGCCCAAAAAAAAGTATGTCAAAATATGTCACTTTTCACACCAAGTTCGAGTTCAGTCATCTCTGGCAAGGAATTTACAAGCTTTCAAACTTAAATATAAATGTATTTTAATAGCAAGGGTCCTATGAAAAGGAATATACCGAATAAAATCAAGCTGCTGTCACCAAACAAAGCATAAAAATAAAACATAACATCTCAATTCATAACAAGATTCCTTATAACCTACACGTATTGCCGGATGTTTTCAGCCTGATCCATGCAAGTTCTTTAGCCACTTTTGAATGAAAACAACTGGCGGGCCAGTGTTGTGCCCTGTTTTGTGGACACATAAAGCTTTTATCAATTTGCTGACTGTTTTAATATATTTTTACTCTCGTTAAAATGAAGCAGATAACATGATTGTTAACAAGTACAAGCAGCATCCGAGATCGGCAGCAGCGCACGGTACAGGAAGAGGGTGAGGAAGAGCGAGCGAGCGGCCGACTACCATGTTCACACGCTGCGGCCGGAGGGTTTTTCCTTCATTGTATTAATAGTAATTAATATTTAATGGTATTTTATTTAATAAGTCATAATACACAAAATCGGGGAAAAAAAAGAAAAAAAACCTGCATAAGTCATCAACAATAGTTCACAAATTCAAGCCAGAAAATATACCAAATCGGACTTCAAAAACTAAGCAAACATTGTCAACCGATAGTAATCAAAATCAAGAGAAATCCAGCAGGTAGCTTTGCCTTAACTGCGTACCACACTAGACACTCGCAAAAAGCTAAACGTAAACACGTTGCCACAAAAACCTTTATCTGCACCCTGCCGGCAAAGGGACGTGGAATGGGGGTTGTCAAGCGCCGACAGTGGTCGACAGGAAGTGGTATCTATTTTTAGATATGCGCTGCCTACAGCAGTACAGCACTCGGCAAGAGAAATGCAGTAACACGTTACTCACCACAAGAAACTTATTTTCTGTGCGATATTCTTCTGATTTTCGGCAATTTTTTCACGGTTCCTCGAAATGGGGTTGTAATAGAGAGGTGGACATAATAAATGGGGTCGCAACAAGAAGGTTTTACTGTTTATATTACTATTTATTACTTGAGTACGTGTTTGTGATGAGTTCTGCGCAAATTATGACAGTTACAGCTATACATTTTTTCTATTATATGAAACCTGTTAGTTTTTTATTTACCTCGTTGTAAAGAAACCTCACTATAACAAACACACCCAAAATCAGTCCTTTCATGTTTGTTATACTGAGGTTTTACTGTATTTTTTAACCATTTAGACCTAGATTCAGATTCAAGGGGTAGATTCAAGGTAATATTTGTAATTTGTGTTTTGACCCACTACTAATTAAAGTGCTTATTACAAATTAATGAATGACTGAAGGCATTAGAGATCTGAAAAATTTATGATTGCGATTAACTTGAAAAATAATGTGATTTATATGCTTTGAAGTTCAAACGTGATTTTCTCATTTTTAAAATTCTTTTACACCAATTCCTACAAAAAGAATCTTTCATTTTAAAAATGTTATGTTCTCACGACTAGAAAAATATTCTCAAAAATGGTGCATCTTAGAGAAAAATTACTTAGATGTATACGTAGAAAATTCAAATTTAATTATGAACAACAAATATTCATATACTCTGCAGTGTGGCTGTTTTGTACTTCTTCCGCTATAACTCCAAGCACGTCTAACTAGGGGTGTGCGGGATCCCGACACTTCGGGAAAAAAGTCGGGAAAATAGGCTTCCCGAAATGCCGGGCAAGAATTTTCTTACTCCCGTATATTTAGGGAAATTGTTTAAAAATTTACATATGTCTACTAATCACGTAAAACATGTTTTATATAAATTCAAACTGTTTTTATAACAATATTTGTTATGGATTCGTACATTTTCGAAGAGTTTCGGTCTATTTCAGCGCAAAACATCTTTTAAACGTATGCCGATCGTAGCGAAAGCTGTGGTGTGCAGTGAATTATGATAATCGTTTACACTTTGGAATAACATAAACGTGCATGGAGTACATTTACATATTGTATGCATTCATAAATATATTTCTTCAAGAGTACACATTTGCAAGATACGTGAATAGTTTTATAACGTTTTTGCCATCATCATTGAACACTTAACCTAAAACCACTATGTGTACATAGACGAAAACCGAAAACTAAACACATGCGCAATCTAACCTTTTCGCCAAAGATATAAGAAATACTAGACTTGCGTTATGTAACGAAGCGTAACCTTTCTCATTACTTAATAGCAGTGGCGATGTAGAGAACTGTATTGGCACTGTGAAAAATATGCAATCATGTAGTTTTACACCACTGCTCAAGAGTATTTAAACATCTATGATTTTGCTTTGGGAAAAATAAAATAGTTGTTTAGTTTCGCGGGCTTTGTCGGCTGACGTTACGTTTTTAAGGCTTGTGCAAAGTATCTGTTCCTCATTTTCGGTACTGTTGTATATTAAAACAAATAAACTAGCAGCCTACAAATAATGGAGGTCGCAACCGATCAGCCTGTTACTTGTAAACCTAAAGGTGTTTGGAAGTACAGTAAACTCTCGATTATCCGTGTTAATTGGGACCTTCCGATGCCCGGATAATTGAGTGCCCATAAGAAAACCCGGATAATCCGTTTCACCACTTAAAAATGGTGTATTTACTGGCAAAAGAGTGTCTCTTCAGTAGAATTCTATGAGTACAAGCAAAGGCTTTGTATACCGTGTCCCAGCTTATTGGACCGTAAACAATACTGGCACTGTGTTGCCACCATCCTTCTCCTGTCCCCTTTATTGCTACAGGAGGGAGAGCGGTGGCAGTCCCAACTCAGCATCTCTCTCCACCCTTTTAACGACCTATTATCCAGGGTCACTACAAAATAAGTGTCTGAACTACAGCACAATATTATACACCTTTTTTTCCCCCTTCCAGCTATTGCATTTTATTTTTCTACCTCGCGCGGCAAGATATTGTTTCTTGTTAATTCCGCCTATTAAAATTAAGATGCACTCGCGGCGTAGCTACACCCGTCATTTTTTTTACAACTTCATAAAAAAATCAAGCACGGATAACCCGAAAACCGGATAATCCAGGCCCGGATAATCGAGAGTTTACTGTATTTTGAAGTCTGACAGACAGTAAATCCCTGGCAAATTGTGTCTCGTGTGGAAAATTTTTGAGATGCGAGCATGGTAGCACGTCTGGATTACTAAGACATCTCAATCAACATCCCTCTATAAGAAAAGAATTTGAGGATGCTAAAAAAAATGAAGTCGCCGCTGGAAAAAGGGCAAGTGAAGCAGACACAAAAAATAGCAGCAAAAAACAGCTAACTTTGCAAGAAACATTTAAATGCAAATGGCCATCTTCTTATCCACGTGCTGGGAAGTTGACCCACGCCATTGGAGAATGGATCGCGAGCAGCTTCTTGCTGTACAGTACAGTTGACAATTATAAATTTCATAAGGTTATTGCAGTTGCACAGCCACTGTACAAAGTACCTTCAAGAGTTACTTTCTCGCGAACAGTAATTCCAAAAATGTATGTTGACGCTAAATGTAAAATAAGTGAGGAAATAGCTCAGGCACTTGCCAAAAGTGACTCTGTTAATTCAATGGCTTTTACTTTTGATTTGTGGACATCAGGCAGCAATTCTGCTTATATGTCAACCACTTGCCATTTTATTGACTATTCATATAGTAATATGAAAATATATTGTTTGGGGGGATATCACTTTCCTGGTGGCCACACTGAAGTGGCAATTTCTGACAAGATTAGTAATGTGTTAAAAGATTGGAAATTAAGTCATTTACACATCCTATTTATGCAGTCACAGACAGTGGCAGAAAAATTTTGCTGGGAATTTCATTGTGTAATTCCATCAATTTTGAACAGTTGCACTGTTTCGCACACACCTTACAACTTGCACTTAGTGATGCAAAACACAACGCAAATAGTATGGCTTCAATGCTTAAAAACGTCTGTTCAGTTGTTGGACATTATAAGCACAGTGCAAAATCTACTGGAGAGTTGCATGTAGGTCAACCTCCTGTCCAAATAATTCAAGACTGTGAAACACGATGGAATTCAGAATTCCTGATGCTTGAACGATTGCTAGCATGTAAAGATTCTGTGTCACAGCATATCTGTGCCCAAAACAAAATTGACAATTTAACTGTTTCTGAGTGGACATTAGTTGAGGGATATGTTGAAATTCTGCAGCCCATGCACCAGGCTACCACTGAGTTATGTGGTGATAAAACGCCAACAGTATCAATGGTCATACCAGTTCTGTTTTTGCTGAAATCATCACTTGAACGATATATTTCTACAAACACTAAAATGCCATACTCGAGTGTTGTTTCATTTGCAAAATTGCTCTTACAGTCTATTAAAACTAGATTTTTTCTTCTGTATGATCGGAAAGAACCATACTATTCTGCCATGTTGCATGATCTACGGTTTAAAAGTGTTATTGTACCACAAGAAGAAAAGTGTCTTGCAATGGAGCATTTGAAATTAAAAATTCCCAAAAATGACGATACACACAAAATGGGTGAGTTGTGGGTTTTTATTTGCATTCTTTTTAAAGCTACCCACCCTCCAGTTTTAAAATGTGGATCATGTTCTTAGTTAAAAATGTTATTCTTATCAATCCAATAATTTTGGAAATATGTTCAACACAAAACTTAATTTCAGTTGCACACAACCCAAAATGTAGAAATTTAGTGATTTATCCTTACTATCCTTACTAATATGTATTATAAATGCGAAAGTTACTCTGTCTGTCTGTCTGTCTGTTTGTTACCTTTTCCCGGCTGAACGGCTGAACGGATCGTAATGAAATTTGGCAAGGAGATAGATTATATCCTGGGGATGGACATAGGCTATCTTTTGTCTAAAAAAAATAAATTTTAAACGGGTTAAAAAAATATATCATAATTTTATGTAACGTGTGTCATAGATATACAAACTGTTAGTGTCATTCCTCTATGTCTGCCGAGCAATAGCTTTCAAGCCATTACGTTACGTTTTGCTATTGTAAGGAACTAAGTAGAGAGTAAGAAAAAAAAATATCTTGACAGTTTGTAGTGTCGCCATATTTGCTTCAGTTTTCAATACCGTTTTTGTATATTACAATTTAAATTATTTTTTTTACAGTACCTACTTATAACTTATTTGCAAGGAGTTTGGTTTAGTGTTTATAATTTATCTGCTGAGCGTCAAGAGTCTTAGGGCTACTGAGACCGAAGACCAGAAATATTTATCAATTATGTAATATATTGTTGAAAAATTTGAGTTTTACTATTTCAGGTAGGTCGATTTTTTTTATTAATTATAATAGTTACGTGTAATTGCCATCTTCCTTTATTTCATATTAAACATTATGTTTGGTTGAGTGTGAGATAATTTTATTTATGTATGTTTTAATTTCATTTATTTTCTTATATATGTATATATATATATATATATTCTTACCTACCTACTTCTATTAAATTTCAGGTGGATGTTAACATTGTCATTCCAGTTGAATAAATTTTTTTGACAAATTAGTTGTTATTTATACTTTTTGTTTCATTTTGGACTATGTTTTTTTTTACTTAATTCAAAGATTTGTGGTGTGTACAGGGAGTGATATCTCTATTAATTTCTATACTCCTTTGGATAAGCGGAATATGGCCACCACAGTTTTACATATCAACAAATCCTACAAATGTTTTAAACATTATGACAAATAAAAAATAGTTTCACAAACATCCTTAGTTTTTTTTGGTGTGTATAGTTTGAAGTTTAATATTATGTATGTACGTAAATTCTTAAACATAGAGTTATTTATTAATTTATTTAGAAAATTATTCATAGGTAGGTAATAAGTTTTCCTTTATATCTCTTTCGATTTGGAGTGTTTCCGAGCCATTCAGGGTCCTCAACATCACCCCCCCCCCCCCCCCAGGTGGTTAAAGCCCCAAAATTTCGAAAGTTTAAAATTTTTAAAAAATCTTTCTCTTTCGATTTTAAGCGTTTTCGAGCCATTCAGGGTCCTAGAACCCCCCGCCCCCCTCTGGGATAAAACCCCAAAATTTCGATAATTTTAGGAATTTCAAATATCTATTTTTTCGAGATGGAGTGTTCCGAAACATTCGAAGTCCTGAACCTCCACCCCCCTCCCTTTTCTCAAAAGTGAAAGCCACAAAATTTCGAAAAATTGGAGAAAATTTTATTAAAATTAAGTCATTACGAACTAAAGTGTCCGGGGCATGGTGGAACTTTTACCCAAAGTCGACTTCGCACCCAATTTTGTGGGAGGGGGGGGGGAGTGCAAAACTCCAAAATTACGTCAAATTTCAAAAAATTCTTAAGTTTAAGTATACTTTTTTACTATTTGGAGTGTTTCCGAGCCATTCGGGGTCCTCAAACTACCCTCCCCCCACAAGGAGTCAAAGACCCAATAATAAAAAAATTTCCCAAACTTTCGAAAACCTATTCTCTTTCGGTTTGGAGTGTTTACGAGCCATTCGGGGTCTTCAACATCACCCCCCCCCCCCCCCCTTCTCAGGGGTCAAAGCCCCAAAATTTAGAAAATTTAAAAAATCATTCTCTTTCGATTTTTAGTGTTTCCCTGCCATTCAGGGTCCTCAAAATAACCCCTCCCCCTCTGGGGACAAAGCCCCAAAATCTCGAAAATTTCAGGAATTTCAAATATCATTTCTTTCGAGATGGAGTGTTCGGAACCATTCGAGGTCCTGAACCTCCACCCCCCCTCCATTTTCTCAAAATTGAAAGCCACAAAATTTCGAAAAATTGGAGGAAATTGTATTAAAATTAAGTCATTACTAACTAAAGTGTCCGGGGGATGGCGGAACGTTTACCCAAAGACGTGTTCTCCAACAAATTTGTGGTAAGGGGTTTGGGGGAATGCAAAACCCCAAAATTTAGAAAAATTTCTTAAATTTAAGAATACTTTTTTTTACTATTTGGAGTGTTTCCGAGCCATTCGGGGTCCTCAAACTACCCTCCCCCCACAAGGAGTCAAAGACCCAATAATTAAAAAAATTCCCAAAATTTCCAAAAACCTATTCTTTTTCGATTTGGAGTGTTTTCGAGCCATTCGGGGTCCTCAACATCACGCCCCCCCCCCCCCCCCTCAGGGGTCAAAACCCCAAAATTTAAAAAATTTCAAATATCATTCTTTCGATTTTTATTGTTTCCCAGCCATTCAGGGTCCTCAAAATCACCCCTCCCCCTCTGGGGACAAAGCCCTAAAATTTCGACAATTTCAGGAATTTCAAATATCATTTCTTTCGAGATGGAGTGTTCCAAACCATTCGAGGTCCTGAACATCCACTTTTCGCAAAAGTGAAAGCCCCAAAATTTCGAAATATAAGAATATATATAATTGGATTTTGGTATGTATGACGTCGATAAAATCTTACACCGTTTGACCGATCGCCATGAAAGTTGGCACATCAAAGTGTTTTTATCATCCATTTTTTTTGTAACTCGCCGCTAGATGGCGCTGTAGCGCATCAACTTCTAAACCTTTCAACCGATCGCCCTGGGTAAACAGAAAATCATAGGTCACAGATACACAAACAGTAATTATGTGTCATTTCTTAATGTCCAACACACTGGACATATCGCTATCCATTTTGCTGTAACTTGCGGACAATATATCACCCGGTGTTCAGCCCGGGCAAAGCCGGGTACTGCAGCTAGTTTATTATATTTCCTTTTCTCCCCAGAGCATGCTTCGGAATCTCAGCCATCCAGTTCATCATTTTGGGCAGAATTTGACAATTTGGCTTCATCACAACACCCTGCTGTCAACCAGGAAGTAGAGGGGTATTTAAGATGCCCAACTATTTCATGATCAATTTGTGCACTCACCTGGTGGAAAGAAACAGGACAGCTAGTGTTTCCAAAACTAGCTGCTTTGACTAGACAGTACCTGGGCATTCCAGCTACCGAAACCTCTAGCGAGAGAGTATTTTTATGTACGGGAAATATTGTTACAGCACATAGGGAGAAACTTACTACCGACCACGTTGAAGAACTGATTTTTCTTCACCAAAACAGAAAAGAACTTTGAAGTGAAAAACTTTTTTAATATATAATAATAATAAATATAGCATTTAGATTAACAATGAAGGATTCAGAGTATTTAAGTTTAATTTGAAATGATTCCTTTGATACTAGGGTTCAATATCAGAGTCAAATATTTGCTCTTTTTTTATTATTATTTTGATAAAAATTTTTCCCGATCCCGTCTCGTTTCCCGCGGGAAAAATTTATTTTTCCCGAAAATTTCCTGCAGTACAAAAACCTATTCCCACACACCCCTACTTCTAACCCTTCACTTAATGTGCTGACAGCTGTGGGATGAGCTTAGTAAAAAACTAAATGCTCTGTTTGTAAACTGCGTCACTTGTGCCACTTTGACTGCCTCCTAAATGGGCAAGGGTGTGAAAGATGACAGGGTAACTCTTTGAAATGTGTTTAGTGACTTTATAAAGACCATTTGTGTGTATGTTTCACACTTATTGTTTGTGCTTGGAACTTGGACATGCCACAGTTTTTTTTGTGTAGTGCTGTAATTTGGATGTAAAAGAAACTTTCTCCTAGCTTTGTGTATCCAACAAAGGCCAGTCAAACTTCCAGATGGCCATCTAGCACAACTCAGTGCTGGGAGCTGCGAGCTGCTATGTTTCACCAATTTTCAGGTGCAGAACGATCATTGACCAACATCATTACCACTGGAATAGTTTTGCCTTGTGGTCACATGTTTGTCACTTTTTAAGTGCTTTGCAATGGAATGTTTTCTTTAAAACATAACTCAACAATTGTAGTATTTACACATTAGTGTAATGACATTGGATGAATAAACACAGTCACTTTTAAACTCTTCAGCTCGTTGCCTTGTACTAACCACATTTTTTTGGCATTTTTTTATGTGGATCAGTAAACAGTTAAAGACTGGAAATTGATAATGTTATTTACAGGGCCTAGTTAAAACCGCAAGCAGGTAGTTTTAAAAAAATGGTTTGTCGCTGCCTCATAAAAGATGTCATTCAGAAAGTGAGTGTATAAACAGTAGTAAAGAGTGTTGTGTTAGATGGGAGTTGCACGTGTAGGTGAATGAAAAGCGGGAACAAATAGACAGAGGAAGGTGGAAGATTAAACCTTAGAGGAAATAAAAAACGCATTGGTGTGCCAAGTGAAACTTTATGATAGTGAAACTACTCTGAAATATATTTGGTAAACTTAAATAGTCATTGTAAAAAGTAATCTCAAGTTTTAAAATACCTCAAAAAAATGGCATTAAAATGATTGTAATACATATTCTTCTTCTAATTTCCCAAGAGGTTCTTTAGCACAGTGGTAGAGCTGTCGCTTGATAACCTCAAGGGATGTGGTTCAAATCTCATCAACTGAATTTTTAAATTTTTTTTTGTGATAACATGATATATTAATAATAATAATAATTACAATTTTTTATTTATTTGTTTTTATTTATTTGTAATTTGTCACATGCTCACCAAGAGTCGTAGACTTTAGTGGTGGGCACTACATGCAATAACAGGAACACAGTTATCACTAACAGTGTATGGACTCCCACCTCCGTCGGTACCATAGGAGGAAAACATCTACAGATGGCCAGCAAACGAGAGCAAGAGTACCACACACTTGCAGTGATAACAACAAAACAGACAAAACACTAACAAAGGTTAAAGAACCATAACACATAAAACATATACGTAAAATCATTTCATTAAGTGTTAAGAGAACAATTGAAGGACAAATAATATAGATATGACAGACATAAATCAGAATTTATAATTAAACACTGTTGGAATTCAAATATAGATTATTGCAGTTTGTTATAAGTCTATAAATAATATCATTATTAGTATGAAGAGTACACAGAGTAGAGCGTAAGCGGGAATTGAATTGAGGAATTCTTAAGGCAGTATTGTCAAGAAAATAAGGACATCTGAATTTATGAATGTAACAATTATGAACAAAAAGGGCATCATGATAGGCCCTACGGTCTACCAGGGGTGTCCAAGTGGGGCATGTTAATCAGCTCAACAAGGTTAAGGATTGTTTGTAGGAAATATTTACAGGCTAATTTCAGTCGTTTGAGCAAAAACAAATACCGTATTTACTCGTGTATAGCGCGCCCTCATGTATAGTGCGCACCACAATTTTTGCAACAAATTCCAAAGAAAAAAATTTATAATTTTTTTCCCATGAATAAATTTTAATAACATTTTGTGGTACCTGTTAAGGAATTACTTATGAAACAAATTATTATTTACATTGATGTGTGGTGATGTGTCAGGAAAATACTTAAATAAAATACTCTTTCACCTGAAAGCGAAACTTTTGTGGCATACCGTACCATCTGAAACGACCGAGCAAGCTAAACTCTGCTGTGTAGACGGAAAATAATGAAGTGCTGTATCGTCACAACTGGTACTATGGCGGGAGGGAGGGAGGCAGGCAGGAATGGGACTATAACCATCAAGTAACCTTGACAGTTGACAGGACTAAACACCACCACTCCCGTCACCGTTGCTAAGCTGGCGCGGAGGACTAGATGACTCACCTTGCCCGCGCACGTGTGTGTGAGCGTGAAAGAGGCCTTGTTGCTTGTGCGTATGTGTGGGGTCACCCATCACCCGGCAGTTAACGACTAACACTCCTCCTCCCCGCCTCCACCCCTCAACTTTTGACGTGACAACGTCTAATAAATCGATGAACGCCGGCTGCCCGCACGAAAAAGTGTCCCACTACGGATGTCCCACTACAGATGTGTTCTGTTTGCTCATTGTACGCATGCGTGGCTCTCTCTTCATGCTCATTGTACGCATGCGTGGCATCTCTCTTCCACTCGATTGGAACAACCATCGATTTGACTTTTCAATCGTATTTTCGTCGTTTGAATTATTAATATTATGTAATTTAACGATCGTCCACCGATTTTCAGCACAATCTGTACGGTTATTTAAAAGTAATATTGAAAATTCAAATACGTTTTGAACCAACAATGGTTTTTTACAGTTACACATAATAATTCAAATTACACCCGGGATCTTTTGCACAATGTTTTAAAAAATATTGTAACACATTATAAATAAGTTTGGTGTATTTGGGATGCGTATTTGTTATAAAATCTTGTTAATATTATACCCCTACCGTGAACAAAGTTTTTATACATATATATATCATTTGAATCTACATTACCTTAGTATGGTCTCGTGGGCGTGTGGTTAGCGTACCTTACTCTTAAACTAAAGGTTGTCGGTTCGAAACCCGGCAGTTGCGAAATTTTTTTTATACTTGTAAAAATAAATATGGCGCACGCAACATTTCAAAAGTAATAAATATATTTGATTTAATGAATGCAAATAAAAGTAAATTTATTAATTCAATTGCACATTTCATTTTACTCCTTTGTATCCATACAAAATGGTGATAATTCAATAAAAATGATTCAATTTTATTCATAAAAGTATGCAGAGGTAGATTTTATCATGCAAAAGATTGAATAATTAAAAAAAAATTCTTCCTCAAAGAATATAATATTTTTAATGCCTAAATGGTTTGGTTGCAAAAACCTATTACGGCTCAGTCTCAGGCCGAATATGATATTTCCTTTTCTTCTGGATCAATCATTTCATCAATGTTTTGTTATGACGTTGTCACGTTAAACAATCGTCCGTAAACGGACTTTACAGACAACCAATTTTTTTTTCCATGTATAGCGTACATCCTTGATTTTTTTTTCCTTTACTGAGGGAAAAAAGGGCGCGCTATACACGAGTATATACGGTATACAAACATATACTTAGTGTTATGTGTTTTAAAGTGTTTCAGGTTAATATTTTAGTAAAGCCATAGAAGTATAATGTCTAATGTGTGCAAAAACTTTATGGTATTAACTGTTCACTGGATTTTAACAAGATGGGCAGTATTTTAACAAAATTTCTTGTCGAAAAATTAGGCCCTATGCTGGGGTATATTTTATCCAAGCAGTTTCTAATAGTTAAAAATATCCTGTTGTTTTATGCTGCTAATTGCTGTATGCGTTCAATAGTGGCAAGCAACGTTCAGCGAGGGGGGTGTAGAAATTATGTGTGATATTTGCATCCAGAAATTTTGGTTTTTGAAAAGTGACTATTTTATAATCAGTTAATTTATCATGCTCCACATTATTTTAAAAAATTCTTTGTTAAATATTGTGTCTGGTTTCATATTATAAGTTTATTTGCAACATGAAGAACACATGAGTTTTCTTGTTACCAAGGTTATATTTTTACACATCTCTGGCGAGTACTGAAATCTCGCTCAATTTTTTTTATAAATATTCTATGTTTAATACTAATGTACTTAAAAGAAAATAATTTCATTTTTGTTGCCAATTTTGTAAAAAAAATTTACTTTTCATTCCCAGCTGAAATTTTTTTCCACAAAGCAGTAAGCATTCTTACATTCCTTTGGCTCTAAAAAGATTTAAAAAATGAGAGAAAAAAAATGTGAAACATTGTTTTAAATGTTATAAGAGTTTCTTTAAAAAGGAGCCCCAAATTTTTGTATGCTCAAAGATTCCACTTAAACTTCAATCTTGAACTGATTTACTTTGTGAGTGTGTAACCTTATTTATGTTTTAAATATTGGCTCATTTCTTTTTGTTATTTGTTTAAGCTTTGTACCTGGTGTTTGCGTTCGAGAAGCAGAAGTCTGCCGCGGGCATGGATGAGACACAAAGCAGCGGAGGCGGCAGCAGGCGGTCAGAAGCAGAGGGCCGTAAGGCGAGGAGTGACAATGCTGCTGCAACCACGTCGTAGAGACTATCAACGTGATGGAACCAGCACCTTATCCTGTTCTGCCGTTAGTGGCCAGTGACTGTGGGTAGTGCGAACACCATTCAATATTGTCGATCAGTTTCAGGACAAGTGAAAACATGTTTTTATACTTGAGGTAATGGAGCAATGATGAAGTGTTTTCTCTGTCTTTGATTGTGACATGAACTTGAAGAAATGTGAGTTAATAATTTATCACAATGTTGATGTAGAAGTTTAATTTTTGCTAGTGTTGGGTCAATTCCTGACGTAGGTTTTATCCTCAAATTTGGGATTTGATTCAATTTCCTCTCCTTGTTAAGATGAAATCTAAGAACACACAATTTTTCGTAAATATAAACCTATTTATAATTTTGAAATGTGATTACAAAGGATTATATTTTTACTTTATTACAGCTACAAAAAGTACCAATAAATATATGTTGTGTAACATTGTAGGATTTTAAGCATATAGGGAAATGTATCTAGTTGACTGGCACCCCAAAAATGAAATGTTTATTAAATAATTTAGCAATTATTCATAAACTTGAACTAAATAGCATTTGTTATTGAGATTTTTTCCCAAAATATTAAATTTAAATCATGGTAGGGGAAATGTAAATTTGACAAAAAATAGAAAATAATTTAAAACTGCTAATTCTGTATAGTTTTTCTATTTATCTTTGTCATTATCATGTAATATATGTTTATTTCAGTTTTCAGAGCTGCGAGAAGCATTACAGGTATCAATTTTATATAAAAGTTTTATTTAGGGGAAACAACTTCACTAGAGTGTTTGAACCCTGCTGAATTCGAAAATCACTGCAGTCTGTTTATCTGTTAAACAAACTCATTCAAAAAGTTGAAAGTAAGTTTCAGATGCCCTCAGACCAGATAAGATACTTTGAAATAACATAATTTAAGAATAAATGACACTTTATAAAATATTCACTTGAATGAAGCTATTTTGTAGAGAAGTGTAAAAGAAAATGTGAAATATTTTAAGCAAGACAGGTTTAACTATTTTAAAATTTAAAATAAAATGAACCCAAACGAAATATGTACTGTGTTTAATCGTATAATGGTCGCACGCGCATAATCGTCGCAACCATATTTTAGGCTGTCAAAATTGGGATAAAAAAACTTCTCGCGTAAACGTCGCATGTTGTTTTTGGTCTCTCTAGTAGATGCGGAGCGCTTTGTGTAGGTAGCTTTTCCCGTATAAAACAATGTATTTTAAAGTAGAAATCTAATATTTATTCGGTCATTACCACTTACTTAATAAATTAACGGAAAAATACGAATTTGTTTGACATGTAAATTTTCTTATAAAGATGTTTTTAAAAGTTATTTCCTTTATCTGAACGTCTGCGTCGCCGCGGTGTAGGTATAATCTAAATTTTAATTTCGGTCATTACCACTTATTTATTTCTTTAACGGAAATAAAAAGTTGTCTGACGTGTAAATTTTCTTTTAAAGACGCTTTAAATGTAAAACGGTATTTCCTTTATCTGATTGTCTGCGTTACCGCAGCGTACCGCTTATAAAAATGTAGCCAGCGCATCATTCATGTTTGGTTATGTTGCTTTCCGTATAGAGCATGCGCACGTTGTCAAATATCGATATCTCGCCAATTGGATGCAACGCGCACTCTCTGTCCGGTGCCGAGTTAACTACATTTGATAGCCCGCATTCTTTCGTGGTAAGTGTGTACTACGACACGTTAGTTCACGTCAGATTCAAGTGGCTTGCGTTCGCGTTAGAGTTTTGGTTTTTCTATTTAAAGTTGAAGAAAGGTTTTTGTTTAAGGAATTATTAATATAGATTGTTTGGCGTGCTATTGTATACTCCACCTTTTTTTAAATAAACGTAGGTACTTTGCATGATCGGGTTTTGTTTTTATGAATAACTTTACCTAAAAAATATTTTTTTCCGCATTATCTTTGCACCCCTACTTTTTAAACTTGATTTTAGAATAAAATGTGCGACGATTATACGATAAAACACGGTAACTATACACATAAAGGCACGCTCACTTCAAAACTAAGCCTCTGTGTCTAGTAGTTCATGATGTCTACCACCAGAAACATGTTCAAAATGGATGAGAGGGAAACAACAGTATTAGGCAGAACATCCAGTTACCAGGTGTAATTTGTGTTTCCTGTCTCATTCTGCTGTGCTGCAGATCCTGCTTGTAGATACCTGTTTTAGACATGCCTCACAACATACCCAATGTGGGGATTTCAGTAACTTCATTTAACAACCTTGACACGGGCATTCAACGAGACCTATCATTTTCATGTCAAAAAATGTAAACTGTACTATTCTGACATTTTGGATTACAGGTTTACAGTTAAGATTTCAAAGAGACAAACATAATTTTTGAATTAAACAGAGGTTCACATTTGCATTGAAACACAAGCCTTTTATTGAAATTTTTTGTATACTGTATGAACAATGTAGATATAGCATAATGTATGAAGCATATACATATTGTTATATTTTCCTGCAATTATTAAGTTACAACTGTTTTTTGTTTCATCAAAATAACATTTTTAGGTCCTAACATTTGAAATCGACAAGCTTTGTTATTCCTACAGTTATTCTTAATACAGTGAATGTTATTAATGTTATTACTTAAGTTTTTATAACAGAAATTGACTCTCACACTAGAGGGACTTCATATTTATATTGTTTACAATTTTTACATTCAGCACGTGATAATTGAAAAGCTTTTGCTTCCTGTTATTTATCTTTATTTTTATTATAATAATTTTTTTTTATTAATGTGTGTGTGGATTAATGTTTTTAATCACATTAATAAATTTTTAATGTTTTTATAACAAATGATGAATGACTAAGACTAAGAAGGTTAACTTGAAGCAATGCATAGGAGTGCTTAGCACTAAATAAACATCAAAGTGTCATCTTAAAAGAGATACTTAAAAGTAGGGGTGGACGGGATCCCAAAATTCGGGATAAAAGTCAGGAAAAAAACCATTCCCGAACTTCGGGAAAATAATTTTTCTCTTCGGGATAATACCTCGGGAAAACAAGTTTTTTTAAATAGTAAAAACCTTTGTCGTACTAATTTTTATATTATAAAAATACGTTATGTATACATACGTCCCGTAACAACATTGTATACATATTAAACAAACTAAGTAAAAAGACATCACAAAAAATAAATTGCATATTATAAACATTAACGTAAATTCAACACTCGTTCATAAATATAAGTAGTTTAAAATAAATCTCTGACTAATTAAAGAATTCAATGTTGAATATTATTTTTAAGTTTGGCGAATGTTAACGTCTTTGCCGTATTTGTAGGTTATAATTTGTGTTGAAAATTAACAAGAGCAACAATAAGCAGTTTTGCCAAACGCGTAATATTCGAAACGCTAATAAACTGAAAGACGCCATCTTGGTTTCACATGTTTATGCCATTATAAACGTCTTTCATAAACATCAGAGGGTTTTACGTTTTAGTAGTTGGTCATTATGTAAGAATGAAAGTGAACAATTAAAAACAAGTGGTATTTTTAAAGTAAACAAGATAATTATTTCTAGTAAATTTCATTTAATAAAAAACGGTAGTTTATACACGTGTGTGAATGATGGAGCCTGGCATTCCAGGCAGTAGCAAAAGTGAACCAGGTGTGTCTTCTGCACCTATTTGGAAGTTCTTTAAGAAATTACCAAATAACAAGGTGCAATGTACTTTGTGCCCTTCTGTCCTGAAAACGGAATATGGTTCCACAACAGGTATGCACAGACACTTAACACAACATCCGAAGGCAAAAAATTAGTTGGCCATTCTTCAGGAAAAATACACATCTTTCAAATTATCAAGCAGAAGTGAGAAAAAGTCAGTTAAATCAGATGTTCAAACAAATCAGCCCAAGCTAGCTAATTTTGTCACCTGGGGTATTGACCAGCCCAATTAAAAGGCTTTGACAAAAGAAGTAGGTAAATGGTTAGCAAATGGTTGCCATCCATACAGCATTGTTGATGAAAGAGGCCTAAAAAATGTTTTAAAATTGGTTAAGCCTCTGTACAGTCTGCCATCGAGCAAAACATTCAGCAGGAAAATAATTCCAGAGTTGTACGAAGAAACTGTCAACAGTTTGAATGCTAAAATAGGCAGTGCCATTTACACTGATTTGGACTATAAATGTGGATGGTTTATTAAAAAAAAGACTTAAAAATATGCACATTTTAAAAGTAAATAAAGTAAATATAATTTTCTGTACAAGAGACAATTTACTGCTCTTGCTCCCGATCCCGATCCCGAAAATCTAATGTATTTCCCGACCGAATCTCGTCCCGAAGTAAAATTGCTATTCCCGTCCACCTCTACTTAAAAGCAAGGTGAATGTAGGCTTGGGGGAAAAGAATTGTGGTAAAGGTTTATTCAGGTGAATATGATACATTTCTACCACATTTTTTCACTTCAACATTAATTGCATTTGTTTGGATTATACATACACCGATTCAGGAAGAATAGGTTAACTTTGTTTGTAAGACAGTGGATTATGAATACATATTATCAGTATTGATGTTGATCAGGAACACTCCCAGAATCAGAATTGACCCAACACTAATTTTTAACTTAATTCAGACAAATATTTTGCTTTACTGAGCTTCTTTTTGGTATTTAATAGAGCTGGGCCGATGCCGATCCCCGATCGTAATAATCGGCCGATTTTGTTAATTTTGCCGATCATAATGATCGGCAAAACATAGCCAATTATTTGAGCCGATCATTGGTCTCCAACTGCAAACTTATAACATTGAATAATTACCTATACCTAACAACTTTCCGTTTGTTTACGGTACTTTTCAGGAAGAAAAATCAATTATTCATTGAAAAATAATAGGATTTAATAATTTAAAACTAACCACACACGAAAAAATATACCAATAAAGTAAACAAATAGTGTAAGTTTTATAAACATTGAACAGTTACATACCTAAGTATCAATTTCCACGTATATTTACAGTACTTTTGGTAAAATAATTTTCCATTATACTATTTGCAAAGTTATTTCTTATCATTTACAAACCGAAAACTATGTATTTGATTACCATTTACGGTTAATATTACCGCAATGGCGAATGGCGACTGTTGTTTAGGTTGGTTATGTGACGCCAGAGATTAGAGTAACGCGCGTCGCGCGACGGAATTCGTACGGATTAATGGCGCTAGTAGTCTCGTGGTTAGTAAACAACTACCTCTTCGGGAATTTATTTAGTTTTTTCTCGCTAAATATGGCAAATTGAAAGTTTTGTTTAGCGAAATTAATATTCTTATCCTGTTTAGCGGGATATAGAGCTTATTTTTCTTTTGTATGTAAACCTGGTTGGTGAAGAATTTTGTTCCCCATTTAATGGTATTTCGTATTCACAAATTAACTTACAATCGGGAATTATTGAAAGTTTGTTGGCAGCACTGGGGGGAAGGAAGGCCAATAAAATTATCATCGCTGACGTCTACCGGCACACACGGATCACAGAATGACGGAGTTGTGATTAGGTGAAGATTTGGTTTGACCTTTTTACATTTTATCGCAGTTAAATGTGTGCGCAATTGTGTAGTGATTTATAAGTAATCATGTCAATAAAAAGTAGTTTTGTCTGGGAATATTTCACCGTTTATAGTGATCCGTCAAAAGCAATGTGTAATCAGAGGTACTCGAAAGACTCTAATCGGCTCAGAAGATCGGCAAGATTGGCAGCAGATGATCGGCATTAGCATGATCGGCAAAATAGGTGATCGGCCCAGCTCTAGTATTCAAGTATTGTAAATATTTACATTTACATTGTACACATTTTTTTATCATTTGTTTAAAAGCAGTAATTAAAAGTGAAAATATATTTACATTAATGTGTTAGTTTTTATTTGTGTGTGAATTATTTTTTAGTAACTTGATAGCTTACAACAGCATAAATTAGTACTTTTTTTCACTTTGGTAGTGATATGTGCTAGTCTTCAGTTACAATTACATTTAAACCTTACTTTTGAAGTTGTTAAATATTCAATTGTGTTTTTTTTTTTTTTAATTCTGGAAATAGAAACCCTGTTTAAAGATGTTTTTTCAAGATATGCTATAGATGCTATAAACTTATTAACAGTTTAAAATCTGTTGTTTAAAATAAGCCTCTCATCAAACTTTTAAAAATAGAGCTTCTGGCCATATTTAAATTTATATTAAATTCTTATTATGGACTTAGATGATTATTCAAAAGGTATGAATTACCTCTTAAGATTTTATGTAAAACTAGTAGAATTCTCTGTACCGTTTTGACCTCTGCAGTTATTTTTACTGCATTCCTTATTCTTGCTCAAGAGTACTACTTAATTTATAAATTTCCAGTAAAATTCTTTGTCGTAAATACATGTACATCTAAATACAACGGGTGGTAAATATTTTATTTATGGGTTAACAGTGAATTATAATATGTTTAGCGTGATGCCACAGAAAAAAGTATCATGAATGTGAAATGGCTACCAACCGTAGCTGTGTTGTTCACAGCAGTAAAGCAACCTTAATATTTTAATCATTTGTGACCAAAATCAATGTCATATTAAAAAAATTATAAACAAAATACATTGGCAAATTGCTGAGAAAGCATGCACAAAAATTATTTACTTTCAAATAAAATTTTTCTACAACATTAACATTGCTCGAAAATTTATTTTTTTTCACCACTAAAATATACAATTTTCCATAACAATGTTTTTTTTTCTTCCCAAGGCACGTGTTTTCATATCCTGAGCATATTTATCATTTTAGGTTTTTTTCAGCAAACCTTCGGTAATCATTGCAACGTCTTCTCACAGAAAAATACACATCGAACCAAGTACAAAATGTCTGTCGTTCCTTTAAGCAATAACAGGTTAACCAACCTTTGGAGCTTTAAGGAACTTGTGCTGTGTGCTGTGCAGCATTGCCATGCGGTATTGTGAAGTTTTGAATAAGCCTCACACCATAATTTTCCGACACATGTTTTACGGAAAATTGTGCACAATTACAAATGAATACTGTTTATTTTAAAAAAAAAACACACATTGGGCCAGGAACATAAATCATAGCAAGACGTGTAAATTAAAATGTTCACCATTGTATCCATCATATAAGTTTTTACTACAGTACTCAACAAACAATGAAACTGTGTTAAAGTTCCTGAAATTGCTGTGCCAGTTGTATCATGTGTCATGCCAACAGGTCAACAAATGGCTAGTGGTTTGCGTATATTCATCAGACGTTATTCCTAGAATGAAGTTATAGGTGTACAGATGGAGCAGCCTCACAAAGTTGATACGAGTGCAAGCAGATTATTACAACTGGTAACAGTGTGTGGCATATGGCAAAGGTTTTGACACCAAGTTATTTGTTATTGTTTGGAAATAATTTTGTAAAAGTTTAACTATAAATATAGTTTTAAAGTTTAAAGATAAACATTATATTAATTTTTTACATGCCGGAAGTATCTCGAAAAACAAAATATTTTAAATGGGTAGAATTAACATAGGAATGTATGGAAATAATGAAGGGAATAATTTTGTGGACGTAATTGGTGGAAAATGGAAATTTCTTAATCGAGTTTTACTCTTGTCTCTTAAATTAAAAA
Organism: Bacillus rossius redtenbacheri; assembly: GCF_032445375.1. NCBI lineage: Eukaryota > Metazoa > Arthropoda > Insecta > Phasmatodea > Bacillidae > Bacillus > Bacillus rossius. The sequence goes on from NC_086330.1 coordinate 235,245,547, forward strand.
AAAGAAGTATTTTAAAAAATATATATTACGGGTTGCCTAAAGACTTGTTAAAAGGCCTTATCATGCTTCTGTAAACTTTTTGAAATACAGTATTGGTCCGAAAATTTGCCGACCTTTTTTGCTAGTTTTGTCAACCTTGAAATCTAGAGTCGGCCTATAATGGGGCACTAGCCAAAATAGTATAATTAAACACATACATTTCAAAGAGAATCAATTATGGTATAAAGGCAATATTTACCCTTTATAGAAAGTAAATATTTAATTTCCTTTAATATTTATTTTGTTTAGTTACACTTTATTCCGTATGTTTACATTTGTAATCTATGATTAATTCAGATTTAAATTTCTTTGGTTATCATTTTGTCTATGTATTACTCTATGTTAATTTTTATTTTTAAATTATTGTCAAGGCTAGGATAGCAGTATTTTTGAAACCACTATTAATTTAAAGATGAACAACGACAGTAATGGGTAGTAATTTTAATAGTTTTGTTTTATCAACAACCTTAAGAAAGTCGTTTATTAGTAACGGGGAAAAAGATTCTTTTAGAACGAATTGAGACTCGATGAAGGCAACATCTAGAAACGCAACGATTTCGACATTAATTGATAATTGAATATTTATAGAAGAATTGAAAATGTTTATTAATGCTTATATTGAATGAGATTTCGAAGGAACTACTAATTTGAATCAACGAAGATAAGATTCAGACGTCAAGAATTCAAACAATTATTTAAGAAGAGAAGTCGACGAATATCCAGATTCAAGAGATCGTCCAATGAATATAAATTGCTTTGAAACTACGAAGAATAGATGCAGTTGATCATCCTGAAGAAAGAATAATTCAGTCGAAGAATGAAAAGTCGCAGTTCGAGCCCGGGAAGGATGACCGTCGTGCAGCCCAGCCCAGTTGCCGCCCACAGCCCGAAGGATGGAGTCGTGACGGCGCGTATTCCTGCCGCCCGCTAGAGACCGGAGGAGCAACACCGAGTTCGCAGTCCTGATTGAGGCGAACCAAGGATTCTTCGAGCACCTACACGTCTCGTGGGTATCCTGCAGCAAGGTTTGGTCCCTTACCCCATCACCTGAAGACTCGCTGATTAAAGAAGTATCCTCACGAATTACGATTTAAACAAGACAAACAATTTTCACCGAACTAGAATCTTTTATGGTATCGAACATATTCTTTGTATAGAAAGACCGTGTACTTGTTCATCTTTAGATTTATTATTTAAATCCCGGAATCGCGATCCCGAACTAAATAATATTAGATAGTATAGATGGAACTTGATATTGAAAGAACATGTTGCTATTTTGTTTGACGGGTACTGCAAGTTACGTACCCAGTAGTCCACGCTCTGCGGACTGAAGCTAGTTTAAAATAAATAACACACAAATGATTAACCTTTTAACTTAAAGATAACTTACTCAAATGAGAGAATTGTTAGATGCTTTGAAGTCGAGAGTGATAACAAATTCCATCTGTATTTAAACATAAATTATTTTAGTTAAGTTATTTATATAAAGTGTGATATTGTGCTTGTCAAAGTATATTGTCACCGTCTGCACAAAACCTTACACGCAAATATAAATATTACATTTGAATTTGTTTACACGTCATTAACAGGTCTAGTCACGAGATTAGTATTTAACATACTTTTGACACACTGTAATTTTGACTTTCAGACACAAACTTCTAGAAACAATTCTTAAAACTGAGAGAGGTAGGATCAGAATTAGTATTGGTATATGAAAGGTTATTGCCTACGAGGAAATACCAATGACTACAAGTTAGGAACACGTAGAAGAAAATACCTTTCAATGGCATAAAAATGGTATCAGATATACAATTCATTGACCTAAAATTACGCCGTACTTACGTGGAATTAGTAATTTTTCCAAATTACAAATTTAGTAAACACACTTAACCCCAATAACGTATCATATTTTAAGTTAAGTACAGTAAAACCTTTTTGTTGCGACCCCATTTATTGCGACCACCTCTCTATTACAACCCGATTACGAGGAACCGTGAAAAAAATTGCCGAAAATCCGAAGAAAATCGGACCGAAAATAAGTTTCTTGTGGTGAGTAACGTGTTACTGCGTTTCTCTTGCCCAGTACTGTACTGCTGTAGGCAGCGCATATCTAAAAATAGATACCACTTCCTGTCGACCGCTGTCAGCGCTTGACAACCCCAATTCCACGTCCCTTTGTCGGCAGGGTGGAGATAAAGGTTTTTGTGGCAACGTGTTTACATTTAGCTTTTTCTGAGTGTCTAGTGTGGTACGCAGTTAAGGCAAAGCTACCTGCTGGATTTCTCTTGATTTTGATTACTATCGGTTGACAATGTTTGCTTAGTTTTTGAAGTCCGATTTGGTATATTTTTTGGCTTGAATTTGTGAACTATTGTTGATGACTTATGCAGGTTTTTTTTTCTTTTTTTCCCCCGATTTTGTGTATTATGACTTATTAAATAAAATACCATTAAATATTAATTACTATCAATACAATGAAGGAAAAACCCTCCGGCCGCAGCGTGTGAACATGGTAATCGGCCCTTGCTCACCCTCTCCCCGTACCGTGCGCTGTGGCCGATATCGGATGCTGCTTGTACTTGTTAACAATCACATTATCTGCTTCAATTTAACGAGAGTAAAAATATATTAACACTGTCAGCAAATTGATAAAAGCTTTATGTGTCCGCAAAACAGGGCACAACACTGGCCCGCCAGTTGTTTTCATTCAAAACGTGGCTAAAGAACTTGTATGGATTATGCTGAAAACATCCGGCAATACGTGTAGGTTATAAGGAATCTTGCTATGAATTGAGATGTTATGTTTTTCGAGTAGATATACACAGCGACCGACTGGATGCACGCCCGCCTCGACTTGTTTTAACTGCCATAGGGATGTTTATTTTGACTGACAGCTCAAGCAATTATCTTTTCCCGTGGGTTGACAGAAAAAGGTCGCTTCACCCAGCATAAAAAAAAAAGGCTACGCCACTTATTCCCCACGCAGGAAACACACTGGCTGCCGTCTGTCTCCCCCGTATTTATCTTTCTTCTAACATTCCACGTCTTGCCTCTCGCGCTAGCAATAATGAAGCGACCACGCATTGGGCCGTTTTATGCTAGTTTGGTGACAGCAGCTTGATTTTATTCGGTATATTCCTTATCATAGGACCTTTGGTATTAAAATACATTTATATTTAAGTTTGAAAGCTTGTAAATTCCTTGCCAGAGATGACTGAACTCGAACTTGGTGTGAAAAGTGACTTATTTTGACATACTTTTTTTTTTGGGCGTGTTTTGTTGGGGAGGGAGGGGTCCGAAAATATTTACAACGATCTTACCCCTCCCTCATAATAGCCCAATTTTACGGGAGAAGGGAGGGTGAAATGAGCATTTTCTCACTGAAGGTTTTTCAAAGGAGAGAAAAGTTGGGGTGTTATAAGGGAGGACACTAGATGGTTTGTGTGTGTGGGAGGGATGAGTTAACCTTGAAGAAAGATACCGTGGGAAGGGAGGCGTCATGAAGCCGCTGCCGCTAGCCAGCCGGGCGAGCTTAGTGTGCGCCAACTCGCGTTGCAGAACCTACCGCTGCCATATTTTTAAAGGAAATGTCCCATTATTTTTTTGTTATTCTTACATGAACATTATTGGAAGTATTAAAGCCGACACAAAAATACGTTGTGTGTTAAAATTAACAGATTTTAAAGATCTTTCATTTCTTTTTTTTTTAAATTTTTTTCCTATTTTCACATTTTGGTCAAAATGTCCAATTTTTTGATGGTTCCCGAGAATGTATTCGTAAAATCACTGCTTCGTTAAATCCGGGGTTCTTGACATCGGGGTTCTAGTGTATTTTACTACGGCAAGGAGAAAACGTACATGTAAACTAACCAGTAAAAATAAACTGTCTTTTGACATATTTTCTTTAGAGGTGGCCTGTAGGGCGACGGACTTGTCATGAAGGTTGAAGTGGGTTTAAAGCAAAGCTGTCTAGCATTGTGAGCATCCTGCCATTGTACGGCTGGTTTCTTAGAAAGTAGCGGTTTGGGTGGGGGTAGGGGGGGGTGAAATCAACTGAAAATTTCGGAAAACATCTATTACGACCCTATTCCTGGGAACCGTGAGGGGTCGTTTCAGAGAGGTTTGACTGTACACAGATGTGGTCACTTGTAGCACATAACTTTTAAAAGCTCGGTCTGGTTATTTTTGAACTGTATTTAACACGCTGCGGTAATTTTATTTGCTTGTAAAATGTGGTATTTACAGTAAACAATTAGAAAAAATAGCAATTTTTCAGTAAAGTTATTTACCGTAGTATGCTTTATTTACTCTTCTACTACAGGAAAATCAAAATAATGGCACCAGTGTTGGCAACTGGTAGTTGCGACATGAATAAACAAATACCGGTACATACCAACAGTAACAACAACAATTAAACCTATTTGCAATATTGGCTGTTTTTTGGTTGATTCATACACATTTTACATGAAACCATTTTGGGTTTTCTACATCAAAAATAAACGTACCGGTAAATGTTTTTACGTCACAATTTCTATGAACTTAGAAAATATAGCAATTGCCGTATAAAATGTTGGCACACTACAAAAGAATGTGAAGATAAACGAAAACACAGCTTATATATATTTATATACCTATTTTGGTAAGTAAGAATAACACATTTTGTCAGTTTAATAAATACTAACTTAGTTGATGTGTTACTGTGGTAATATGCTGCTGATAATCATTTTAGTTAGTTAAAAGTTATTTTTTCCTGATTTTGAGTGTGCTGTAGAAGGGGTCGGCCTATTTTCGAGGTCGCAGTGCCGGCGCGTCCATATAGGCGAACTAGGCAACCGCCTAGGGCGCCAAGTAGCTGGGGGCGGCGCAGCACGACACATAACAGCTGATATAATATGTTTAACGATTATTGAAAGTAGATGAAAATGGATTTTTGTAACAGTTTGGAATGTTTATATTGATATAAGTAATTATTTAAAGTCCACGGTGACTGGCCGTGGGGGGGGGGGGGGGGGGGGGGCAATAAGGTTATTTGCCTAGGGCGCCAATTTACCTTGCACCGGCCCTGCGAGGTCGGCCTATTTTCGGACCAATACGGTAGTTCAATGCGAATTGAACTATCATGCAGAGGCTGTTGGAGGTATATCAATTTGATTTGACAGTAAACTTGATAAAATTTTATCATTCTTCAATTAATTACACAGTGAAAAAAAATTATAGTTTTTGGTTGTTGCGACACCCCCTTTTCCAATTCCGATACCTCCATACCACCCCACCATCTTTTATAATTAGGGCCATGCAATTTTCGCGATCTAAAAAAATTGACGAAAAATGCTAAAAATTAATGAAATCGGATTCTTCTGCAAAATTTGCCGTTTTGACTAATTCACAAAAAATAAAAACTCCCTTTTTAGCACAATAGAAACAACGCCAACTTGTACCATCTTACTATGAGAATAATATGCTGTCCGTTTTATTACTGTAAACACAGCAAGAATGGCAACAATCCTTAAAAACTGTAATATGTACATTATTGAACTCTATTGTCTGTCATAAATTTGTGCTCTGAGGTATGATGATCAGAATCCAAACTTTCCCGTAGAAACTTTGCCAATTGATAAATTTTGTGTAGTAAATATAAAGCTGCCAGAAAAAATTTAATGTAACCATTCATAGACACACAATCATGGTGATATTTTATTAACAAAGTCACTCGCCATCTTCTTTGTTATTAATGCAAACTAGACCAAAGAGTCACAGCCCTTTCGATGCACAGACATACATATCCAGATATGAGAAGCTACAGGGTAGAGCCACTCCTGAACAGTTCTGAAGTTTACCAATCGCTCGTTGAAAAAAACACTATACTCTAAGAATTTAGGATTTAGATATTAACATAACCAATCTTTCATTTTAGTTATGATAACCTAACCTGTCCTCCCGGAAAAAAATTAAGTACTTTGGTTTATTACACTGACCGTACCTAACATTTTACTTTGGAACTGTTTAGGTATGGTTGCTTTCAGCACTGTGAACTGTATGTTATCCATCTGATACAACTCAAAGTTTTCAAGACGGCAATATCGCCACCATTCCAAAATGGTGCCTTTGCGAGAATGTTAGTGTTTACAATGAACGCAACTAGGGATGGGTCGGTTCGGTAATATTTTCGGTTCCGGTTCCATTTCGGTTCTTCGAATTCGGTTCGGTTCTTCTCCAGTTCCCGTTCCTGTCTCATTGGTTGTGAGGATAATCAATCTTTAAGAAAAGAAAAAAAAATTACTGTCTTATCGGTAGTAGCACATAATGCTTCCCTGAAATTTTATCAATTGTTGCACAACTACACATCAAGTTTGAAAATATAGTTGCTGTTGTGAGTGACTCTCCACGATATATGACCAAATGTGTAGACTCTTTAAAGGTTTTATTTTATAAGAAAATGGTTCATGTTCAGTACGGGGCTCAAAACTAAACCTCATCGCTAGTTTGTGAAGTCTTTCTCTGTCAGAGCCGAATACATTTATTAGTAACTAGCTGCAGTACCCGGCGTTGCCCAGGCTGAACACAGCGTGAAGGGGACCTTTATCGAAATCATATGTAGACAGTAATTGTCTTCTTGATTTGAATGTCAAGTGTGCAAAATAATTTATATCACTGGTAGAACCCAATAGACGTTGTTCTGCCAGTGTTTAGTTATTTACCTCTATATATCTAAAAATTGGTGGTCTGTATGTAATGTAGACTATTACTTATATGGAAAAGATTCCATTATATAGCTCATGCTCGGCATGCGTTGCAATGCCTCATTCAGTTTTGTTTTGTAATATGTTTGAAGTAGTTACACATTTACAATCATCTATCCATCTCTACATATATGTATATCTTTTTCTCTATCTACATATATATATCTATGTATCTCTCTATATCTACATATATACATCTATACCTCCCACCATCTCTATCTCTTCTATATACCAATCACTATATAGCTCTATACATCTATATATCTCTTTATCTAACTCCATTTCATTCCCTATACCTAGTTCTATCTCAACCTATCTCTCCGTCTCTATCAATCTCACTCTATATCTATCACTCTATCTCTGTCTCTCTTTTATATTTAATTAAATTGTGTCATGTGTGCGCACTTATACAACGAAAACTGACGAAGTGCCGCTATATAATATGAAATAAACACATTTATTGAAATGACTCGGGCTACCTATTGTTTATATCACACATGAACTGAAATGTCTATGTTTATATTTTATTCAGTTCAATTCTGTGAATTATCGCTGTTTATATTTAATACAGTTCAATTCTGTAATGTGTGCGCACTCATACACCAAAAAGTCACGAACTACTGCTGAACTATAAGAAATACACACATTTTTTGAAACGATTCATGCTTTAACTAATGTTCTACCCTCTCAGAAACCTTCACAGGCATGCGCATAACAACTCACCAAAATTTCATCGCAATAGGATGAATGGTATAGGAACGCATATGACACAAACAAAAGAAAATTTAAGACATGACAAACGCATCAAACGATGGCAAGTTTAAAATTCAAGGCAACCCTATCTATTTAAGAAGTTAAGAACTGAACTGTTATTAGTGCTGTTAGTTCGCTAGCTGCCACGAGCTCCACTAAGCGGGCTGGTCTCACCAAGGAGAAGGATATGAATTTGCCAGACCTTACTATGTATGCGATCGTGTGGCAGACATAGAGAAATGAAACTCATTCACTATTTGTATGTCTATGACCTATGATTTTTTCTGGTATAAAATTAAATTATCACACTTTCAATCCAATAAAGAGGGAATTTCACATGAATATGTAGCCTATGTGTTAATCCAGGTTATAAACTATCTGTGTGCCAAATTTCAATCAAATACGTTCAGCCGTTTTTGCGTGATTGAGTAACAAACATCCATCCATCCATACTTACAAACTTCCACGTTTATAATATTAGTAGGATGTCAAAAATGTATTTTTGAATTCAAGAAAACAAAAACACAGATATAGCACACATCTGGAAAAGAAGTAGGGCCTACCCAGAACAAGAAAAAGATGTCTATATATTCCCAGCACCGGGTATGACCAGATGGAATGCCTGGTTCCAGTCTGTTGAATATGTTGTGAAATACATAGATGATCTGATGGAATTTCTCAACAGAGAATACAGTGAGTGGTGTTTCGACAGATTATTTTAAGAACTTGAGTGACTGCTAGCTTCCAATAATTCTGTGCTCTGCTGAATTTCTCGTGAAACATGGCAAGAAACTCACAGAAAACATCCTTGATCTTGAAGGTTCTAGTTCTTCAAGTTATAAACTCTGTTCAAAGTTGTATGACTTGGAGAATAACTTCTTATTGGTTAGCAGAGGACTTTTGGAGACAAAACATGTGCTGCCCTTTCGAAACTCCCTTCCGTCAAGTAAAGTCAGATGAAAGACGAATTGAAGAGCTTAGGAGTGAAGTGTCTCACCAAACTGCAAAACCTCTGGGAGAAGATACTGTTAAAGAGTTATTTTGCCCTGTTTGGAAACTGTTTGCTGCTCTAAACATTGTAAGCAGTAATGTTGATGAGACACTGTTCGCAACTCTTCTTCCTCTTGACACTGTTCGCAACGCTTATTCCCCTTAACACTGTTACCAAGAAGGAATTTTTAGAAGGTTATCTTGCACTGCAGATGCAAGTTTCCAGTGGTTTGAAAGAAGAACTCACTGTTGATATCTGCCAAATCTTGCAAGGATTGCAAACTGAACACAGCATTTTCTGTCACAAACTTTAGCAATGCTGTGGATACCGGTTTCTAATGTAGACACTGAGTGAGCATTTTCATCATATGGTAAAATATTTTCTGACCTGCATACTGGTTTGAAAATCAGCAACAATGAAATTATGCTGGCTCGATATTTCAATGGCCGTGCTTAATTTTATTATTATTTAAAATGTGTTTCAAGATTAAAATGAACAGGTGTAAAACAATTTGAATCTTGTAACTGCAGGCTGGTGATAACAGGCCAATCATTTCAAACATACTAGGGAACATTGTACATATAAAATGAATTAGCTAACTATAAATTATATTATATTTTCTGCAAACATGCGCACTAAAGTGACTTGATTGTAAAAAAATTCTTTAGTTTAGTGTTTTGTTTTGCAATTTTATTCTAAAATAAATAAAGTTTATGTATACATATTCATATAAGAAATTCATGGGAAAAAATTTAAGATGTACCTACCTTTTTTTGACAAACTTTTATATGATGAAATACCTCTTTTTTTTACCACTTTCGGGTGGCCCTATTTATAATTTATAACTGGCCACAGTTAATAAATAGGTAATTGAAAAGTAGATTTTTTTATAAATTAGTTGATGAATACCTAAATATTATTAAATAAAAATATAAATAATTTAAGTAAAAGTGAGCTGCACGTCATACTTATATTTGTTTGGTTAACTTAAGTGTTTTGTTTTGTTTACTCATAGTAGACCTTGATTTAAGGTAACCAGAAAACTTAATAAGTAAAATTGACCAATATCTGTGTTAAAATAAGGCAAAAGCTGTGCAAAAAATCTGTACTAAAACATGAAGTGCAAACAATTTGTGTAAAATATCTGTTAGTTCTAAAATTTGGTACCTATATATAGTTCATTTTTGGTAGTTCTAAGGAAAAAGCTTCTTTTCCAGAAAAAATTTAAATATTATAAAAACTTTTTTTTTTACTTCCTGAAATTTTTTCCCAATGAGTGGTTAGGTAAGATACATTAAAAGTACTGTGAAATTGTGTTAGGTTACTGTAAAATGGTGTGAATGTTAGGTTAGCTACATTAAAAAAAATAGTAGCAAGGATGGATGATTAGGTAAAGTTATGGAGGTATAATTTAAATTGGAAATTCATAATGATTTTATAGTATTTTTAATGTAGCCAACCTAACCTAACCAACAGTCCACAGTATTTTTGGTATTTTAAATGGAGCTAATATAACCTAACAACCACACTTATTTTTAAGTGTTTTGAATAAACCCAACCAATCATTTTCATGATATCACATTATTTATACTAATAATATAACTGTTCGCGGTAAAGTCTGTAGATTGCATGAAATAATAAAAACTATTGAAAATGGCTATCTATGTTATGGATAACTCAGAAATATAGTTTTCTAAATTTTGGTCTGTTTGTTAGCATTAATCAAAAACTAATTTATGGATTTTAATAATTTTTTTTATTAGAAAGGTCTTCGGCTAACTTAAAACCTAGGCTAAATCTAATTACACAATTCTACCCCAAAGGGGGTAAAAAAATGGTTAAATACCATTTTAAGTTACCTAATTAATTATATCTCTAAAAACTAACCCAAGCATTAAAAAAGATAATGGGTACCAATAATAAACATACAAATACTACCAACCACAATTTTACCATTTTGCAAAATTAAACCCCTAAGGGATCGTCCATTAACCACGTGAGGTTCGAAGGGGGTGGGGGGGGGGGGTCGGGAAAAATCACGAAATATCACAAGGGGGGGGGGGGGTAGAGAGATATCAATTGGATTTATTTTTTCGCGTGATTTCTACTAAACCGAAAAGAAACGCGTGACCTTGACTCGCCGTAGCCAGGCAACAATATCCCCGCCCGCCGCAACATGAACCACCCGGCTCGGCTTGCCAGTCGCAGTAAGACTGATTTTGGTGCCAAATACATGCGTAAATCGTTGCCGCGAATGTTATGCTTTAAAACAATTGAACAATGTCTAAACTAGGAGATCTGTATTTGCAGAGTATAAAAAGGGTAAAAGACCTAGCGTGGCTCAGAAAGAATTTAATGAGTTGTGGGCTAACGCGAAACAAAAATATACTACGAAAGAAGAATTTACAAAGTGGGCGAATGATCTTTTAGTGGATTACCATCGTAAGCATCAAGCAAAGAATTCTTCCAACATTCTCTATTACTGTTCTACTTCTAAACAGGTGAGTTAAAACTAGTATCTATTTAAAATACAGCTTAACATACTTATTTAAGTATTAATCAGAAAATTATTTTTTCTATTTTTTACGTTATAGAAAAGTTTTTTAGTTAATCTCTTAATAGGTTTTTAATATTTTAGCTCAATGTCGGCGCACATGAATGTATACCTCTACCTCTCACCACTCTCTGGAAATTAACAAAGTAGTTATATTGAAATAAACCTCGTCTATGCGGCATGGGTTTATTAAACGTAAAAAACAAACAAAGTAAACGAAAGTCGTGGTTGTGAGACAAAGGTATAATTTTTGTAAACATTATTACGAATAATAAACACTATAAATTTCTATTCTAAAACATTTTGCGCCTTTATTATATTAACATCTTGCCACATTGTGAAAACCAAAATATACATCTATTGCTATTCATAGTTCATACTGCTTATATTTAAATGAAAGATTCACTGATACGATGGCAGTATTATTATGCATATGCAGGGGCGCAACAACTAAATTTCCAAAGGGGGGGGGCAATATACCTTTTTTATAAAGAATCATCGATCCCCCCTATTGAAACGGGGGTGAAAATTTGTATTTCAAGGTGGAAAATGGTGCTATTTAAGCAGTTTTATTATCTAAAAATTGATTACACAGCACTTTCTTTGCCCCCGTTTGCCCCCACTTCAAGGTTTCAGAGGGGGGGAAAAATACACTTGCCCCCTCCCCCCCCCCTGTTGTTGCGCCCCTGTGCATATGTACCTATTATGCATACATACCTATTAGCTATTATGCTAATGAAAATATGAGGATTGTGCATGTGTTTGTGTGCCATTTACAATTCTTATTATGTCAGAAAATTTAGTATCTGGGGATGGTTATTTTAATTACACGATAATTATTAAATTTTCAGAGTGCCAGCGAGAACATTCCTATTTCGTCAGTTACATCCACTGAGCCAAGTCGACCTGTAAAACTTCCTACGATATGCATCTCTGAACCAATCTGTGCAAATGAAGGAAATGACACTATTAAAAGTGCCTTAATGGGTAAGTAAACATCCCAAATTGAAAAATTAAAGCTCCACTGTAGAAAATTTGTGTATTATGAATTCATGATAAGCGATAATTTAAATCCCTAGAAAAAACAGTGATAGTAATAAACTTATTGTAGTAATAATTAATATAATTCACATCAATACTTATGAACATAAATTAAAACATAATTTTTATGTTCTCATGTAGTTTAAATATGGGCCATTGCAGGTGCTCGAAAACGTAAAGGTCAAGATTTGGAGTGTAGCGACGAGAATGCACCGAATGCACCGAATGCGCCAAGTGCAAGCAGCTCTACACCGCAGCCTGTACGTGCTACTCCTGCACAGGACAAGTTGAAGGATCAGATCTCCCTTCTTCAAATGGAACTTGACTTAGCTGTCCGTCGTAGGGATTCTCTGGGGGCCAGTGAAAACAATACTTGTGATGTGACAAAACTACACCAAGAAATTGATAAATGCACAAGAACTACGGAAGAAAGAGCAGCATATGCGTCACTCCCAGACACATAGGCTATCAATAAAATCAAAGATTAAACTTGCTTGCCATCAGAGTCCCAATGTAGCTTGTCTTCTTAAGGTGCGCTCTGCCCCAGGTCGCTCACGCCTAGAAGAGCAACAACCAGAATTGCTAAAAACTATCGTAGATTTGGCCATGTTTTGTGCTTCTGCGGAGGAACGACGTCGATCAGAGATTGTTCGCAGTTGCCGAACACTAACTGACCTACATGAGAAGTTAAAGGAGCACAGATTTGAAATTTCTAAGAGTGCCACGTACCTTCGGTTACTTCCAAGAAATTATACCACCTTGGAGGGTAAGAGACATGTAGTCACCGTACCTGTCAAACTGAGTCGCCCTGAGGCTGATCACCATAAAGCTCACCCCGATAAACATTTTTGTGTCGCCACAATAAGATCCTTGGAGACCTTGGCATCTATTCTCGGCCCAAACCAAGTGTTTTTTCTGTCGCAAGATGATAAAGCTAGGGTACCTATAGGCTTGACAGCGGCAAATAAACAAAGCTCCTCTCCTGATGCATGTTGAATATTGTGTCTCATTGCCCGCTCATGATTGGGTGATTGCCTCGAAGCACAAATTGATCCCCAGTGTATATGCTGGATGTATCATAAAAGGAAATGATATGGGCCGTGCCGAAGCAATTATGTACTCAGGGCCAACATACATGGCTATTAGAAGCGGCAAACATTCCTCTTCCACAGATTCATCCCATGCTGTGGACTTCAGTAAGCTTGCTACTCTTGACAATTTCAAGGAAATTATGCGAAATGAAGAAGGATGCCTGAAACCAGTTGTTTTGATTACGTCTGATGGAGGACCCGACGAAAACCCAAGATATGTGAAGGTTATTTCCCATGCCGTACACTACTTTGTCAAGCATGATCTAGATGCAATATTCATATTTACTAATGCGCCTGGCAGAAGCACGTTCAACCGTGTCGAGAGAAGAATGGCACGTTTGAGCCGGGAATTATCTGGACTCATACTTCCACATGATTCATATGGAACCCATCTTGATGAACAAGGAAGAACCATGGATGATTGATTATCTTGAAAAAATGAATTTTCAGAAGGCTGGAGAAGTTCACGCAGAAGTATGGAATAGTATGGTTATAGACGGCCATGACGTCGTAGCAGAGTATGTCGATCCCGATGACAGCAGTGAAAGCTTTATTACAGACCTGCCTTCTCTGCAGTGGTATAGCGAGCATGAGCCAGTATTTGCTTCAGGTACAGTAGTAAAATATCACTATTATTATTTTGTCCTTTATTTTTCTTATAATTAATATGACCATACAATTAAAATATCTTAATTTCATTTCCAGGTGGTGAAGTGTGATGACCACGCTTGCTGTGGATATATGCTGAGTTCTCTTCTATGTGTTCTTCCGGAACGCTTCGTGACACCACCTTAACCGATTTTGCAGTCGTCCAGTGGCCTATATATTCCAAAGCCTCAAGAGCATGATGGCAAGACGTTTGCTACATTTCTTCTGCGTCTGTATCTTGAAACTAAACCAACGCATGAGGGCTTTGACAAATTGCCTTATGATATGTATTGCCCTAGCCTGAAGAATGTTCGTCAGCAGCTTGTGGGAAGGACATGCCAGTGGTGTGGATTGTACTTCTGTACTGAGGGCGCACCGGTGTTACGATCTGAATTATTGGTGGAAATAGTGGGCACCACCACGTGAGTGGGCACGTGGACCCGGCTTGATTCTCTTGCTCAGGGCGTTACGTGGCCTGTGTGCGGCGAGATATTAGCCCTCCTGCTATTTAATTCCACAGCTGTTCCTAACCGGGCCCGCTCTCAGCGTCGGGCACGCTTCTACTTAACCGCAGTAGGCTCTTAGGGTGTCCCACACGCCGCTGGGTTAAGGACCCACGTGACCCCCCCGATCACAATGACACGTGGCTCAATTGAGTTGGTTTTATTTACTTACACGTTACACGCCCTCATACAATCCGTCCTTTACACTGTTAAAAACGCCAGAGGCACGAATCAGTTTAGTTGAAGAGGTGGACCACACACGTGGTCGCCTCAAGCTTTTACTTAGACCACGGGTGGTTAAAAACTCCGGAGAGTAAAGAAATCACTAATTAATAGCCCCACCGACCGAGAGAGGCCCCGAGGGAGAAAAGAAAACGATTTGAATAATTATTATATAACAGATCTACTTATCGGTGAGACAACGGTGATGTCCCCGGGGTGTCTGCAGAGACGTCCGCTTTCGGCCGGCTGAAGAAGGAGACTGGGGTGAGACAAGGGCTTGCGGCAGGAAACATGGCGCCCTTCGCGCCGAACACAATTACTGTTACATCTCTGCGACTGCGTGCCCCGGGTTATTATAGAAAATAGCATGAACCCTTTATAAAATTACCAGATACACATCCATGACCAGACCGTCTGTAATAATTACTTATGTGTTAAGTTAGTTTGAATAAAGTTATATGTTGGTTCCGTCATCTCCCGCTAGGGAGCGTCCTTGTCCGTGCTTGCACTTACTTTATTACAAAAATATAACATATTAATAAAAAAAAGGCACTCACTTACTGATTCGTCGGGACACTATTTTAGGGGCGAAAAGAAAAGGTTACAATATAATTAATTACCAATAGGGGGTGCGGCACAATGCAGCTAAGCGCCCTCTTGCTGTAGTTCGTGGCGCGTAGTTTAAATCTCACACGACTACATACGTCACCGTACAAATGCCGGGTAGGAAAGGTGTGGGAAAGGGAACGGAGGATCATCAGGCTCATGGGGCGAAGCCCCGGCTGACGTCAGTACACAGAAGAATATCAAGGGACAAATAAATTCATGTCACAAGCAACCTAATGATCTGAGCAATGGTAGTCCTGAAATGCACAATGTTCGGCCTTCGCGCATCCTCACGCGACGATCGATCGCTAGATCGAGAGAGATTCTCTGCGTAGTGCGCGAAAATGATGCCGCCGAGTGGCTTGATAAGACCGACGTTGATCTTCAACAAAGCACAGTGCCAACAGCTGACTTTCAAGATTCTTATCCACTTGTTAGTGTTGAAGAAAGTCTCACTAGTCCGTGGTCCGAGGACAATTTCCATTAAATATATCCATGTACCAATTTAATTAATAAGTTATATGTTTTTTCACATATAAGCCTTTCCTTTATTATTTTTATGCCAGTGAGAATAAACCTGCAACCTTAATGTGTGTCTGGACATTTTTATCACTGTGCTTAATTTTCAAGAATTAAATTAGATTATATCTGTATTTAAAGATAATATTCTGAAATTTTTAAAAATATTTTGTATCAAAGAATACACGTGATTTATTGGTGGGGGGGGGGGGGGGGAGGTAGTCTAAAACCTCACCTTAAATCACTGGGGGGGGGGGGTTTAAAATTTGCTAAAAAAACATCACATGATGGGTGAAAAAGGAGTTAATTTGGTTTTAAAATAAATAATGATAACTCTGAATCTAATCAAGCATTGTAAATAATGGGAACCAAATTTAAATAAACAAAAACTACCAATCAAAATTTCACCATTTTGTGAAATTCAAACCCTAATTGGGGTAAAATGGATAGGCATGTTTTTAAAATGAAAATGAACACTTCGGAATCAATAAGAACCTAAAGTAAGAATCTAAGAAAAACAAATTGCATATAGAGTTAGGTACGTATTGCATATTTTTTTTAATTTATTGAACTTCGTCTTTTAAGGGCATGAGAAGGGTTGAGTTTTGATTTATTTTAAAAATTTGTATCTCCTAAACTAATTAAGATGTAATATTGATAAAAAAATTTAATAATAAACTAAAAAAATCTATTTTACTGCTTTGCAAAATTCTGCCCCTCAAGGTTTGTAATAGGTTTAAGTTTGAGTTTAAGTTGTATATTTCCAAATCTAACAGATCTAAGGGTAAGAAATTAAGAATGAATAACAAGCCTACGTTACGAATTGTATTTTTTTTCAGTGTTCCAGATTTTGACTTTAAACGGTTTGAAAAGGGTTTATGTTTTGTTTTATAATTAAAAACATAATTCTTAATAGCAAATAAAATTGGATGTAAGAAACTGATCATGAATGGCAGTGGAACAGGGGCACGTTAATTTTTATAGTAATAAATCATATAGCCAAAAAATTAAGATTGAGGTAAGAAACTCAGTAAGAAAAATGTACATTATTATGATTTAATAGCAGGGATTTACCCTTCCTTATTTTTCTATATTTAACCGCAAAAAGGGTGAAAACACTGTCTTTTTTTTTTTTACTATAAAAGTCTTATCACAAAGGTGTGGGTAAATGAGTGCATATGTATTTTGGTAGGTACATATTTCTTTAGTGGTTTTTTTTCCCAACGATAAGAGTACATTTGTATGTGGGAGTTCTGTATTGAGAGGTTAGTTGAGGTCGACTAGCGTTCCAAGGGAATTTAAATAAACACCCCTACCTTCGGCTAGTTCTGGAGTTAGGATGTTTGACAGGCAATTCAGAGGTATATTTTTTTGAGTTAAGTAAAAATAAATTTTTATTATTGAAGTAACTTTAATTTTTTTTTATGTCATGAGTTTGAATAATTGCATTTAGCTTTGCAAGTGGAGTGCCATTAAGGCAACAGAGTAATTGTCGATTGAAACATTAATTTTGTGATTTGCACAGTTTTTCTACACTATTTCTGTGGGGAGGTATTTTATGCGTTGATTGATTCGAGGGGTCGGAGATGTGATTGGGACTCGTCCCCCCAGTGATTTTTCTTTGCCACCCAATCAACTCGCACGGTGGAATACTGACCAGTTTATTTTTACAATTAGCAATTTTTTTCACATATTTATAATTTTTTGTTTACTCTGAATTAATTATCTATGGGTTATTTAATGTTGTGTATTTCTTATATTATTTGTTTGAAGCTGGGTTTGTGCATGAATATGAAAAGCTATAATAATTATGCTACTACTGTTACGAGAATTAATTACAGAGAATTTTAAGAAAATATGGTGTGTTTACAGGTTGAAAAAAAATATTATTTGGGTGTTTGTTATGTTTAAATTGTGGTGGTTTCAGTGCACATTAAATGAATGGGAAAATTTTGAATAAGTTTTTGAATTAAAAGTTACAGAATAATTTTGAATGTTAAGGCATAGTGAGGGTGTTTCTGGTTCTTACATCTAGTCGGGTAGTTTGGTTTGTTGTGTTCAGTAATGTTGAGGTATTCCTGTACAAACAAGCTGCATATATAATTTTCTACGAGAGTTGTGACCTGATGTGAATGTATTCATTGTGTTCTGGCTCAGGTGTGCCAAGGTTTTTGCGACTGGAGGGCCAAAGGGGGGGGGGGGGGGGGGCAAGTGCTGTTCTTCCTCATTTTGTGGACAGATTCCAGGGATTTATTTGTTGTGGAGTTGACCTATGGAGTCGTGAAGTCTGAGGTTTCAGGTGTTTTTTTGTTGTTGATAGTGCGTTGACTAGGAAAGTCAAACTGTTGGGGACTTATGGTGTATGCATTTTGGTGTAGGCATACATTTAAATTCTCACATTGTAACACTGCAGATAAGAATTGCTTGACAGGAGTAAGAAATGGAGAAACTTTTTATTTCTGATCATTGCTTGAGATCAGTGTTTTATTATTGGACTTACACTTACATGTGTTATTAGATTGATTAGGAGAGTCTAATATGTTGTTTTAAAGATATGTTGGATTTGAATGATGGAAGTTCACAATTACAATTTTGTTTGGTAATGTTAATTAAGAGAGAAGTATGAAGTATGTTCTAGATAATAATTTTTTTTCAAAAATTTATAGTAAGGCTAGGTACTGATATAATTGAGTATATTACCAAAGTATTTGAATTAAGAGAAGTAAGTGCACCACTTTTCTAGGTTTTCGAGGATGTGTTGATGTGAAAGTCAAAAGTAGAGTTGTTTTTGAGTTACAGCATTTATGGAGTTTTTGGATCAGTGGTTATGTCAGACACCAAAAGAGAGCAGAGTTGTTATCAAAGTTTTGTAAGTGCATCTTCAAAGAGTGGAGAGATTGGCCGAGTTATGGGTTTAAAGTTGTATAGTGTTGGGAGCAGAAGTTTTGTGGTTGTTGTCATCGTGGTGAGGCATTTGGGAGGCAAGGAGGTTAATTTTTAATTGTGTTTTTTGCAAGGGTGGTAGGATCCTTTCTCCTTGGCAATTCCCCCCCCCCCCCCCCCTCATGAAGATGCAATGTTGCAGTTGTTGAAGTTTTTAGTTGAAGTTCTTGAAGTAGATGTGGTTGTTAGAGTTGAAGTTTTTTAAGTTGAGGTTCTTGAAGTTGAGTCAGTTGATGAAGTAAAGTAGTTGTTCCAGTTGAAGTTGATGCTGAAGTTGTTCAAGAGGTTATTAATGATGTCTTTTATGGACCATAGGTTCAATTTGAAGCTTGTGATGAGGCCAGTGTTGAAATAGATTGTATTATGCATTGATGAAATGAAAGATGATGTGGGGTATTGGTACAGTTTCTTGAGTTGAAATTAGTAATGAGATTTGATATTAGAATTTTTTGAGTAATCCATGAAAATTTCATCATTTGGAAGTATTAAAGAGGTATATTTTGATTGTTTTCCTGAATGACCAGGAACATAATTTTAAAATTATACATGCAAATGTTTTTTTAGTGTGGTAATGTATGCATTTAGTTTCTTATATGATTTTGGCATTTGTTATGCAATGTTTTACTCTCTTCTTTTGCATTTTTTTCTTGTACCTTTTCATTAAATATTATGTTAATTTGATTGAAATGCTGGAGGGGTAATGTAAAACCCAAGCTACTTCCCTCCCCACTTTCTAAAGAGTTTAAATTAATGATTTATTATGCTGGCTTATATTCAATACTAGGGTTAGTTTTTCTGATATAATTTAAATAACATATTTATTCCTTTTAAGAATTTACATTATTAATGCTTTTCAAGTTATTCTGACAAAATTATTACTCTACAGTGAATACACTATACGGTTATCAACTAGTAGCAGCGTGAAGAGCAGAATCCCGAGTCATCCTTACACTAGATGTTGCCTAGATGGCCCCTTCGGTAGGAACATAATAGAATCACCAGCTTTCAAAAGGGTCTCAGTTCATGACTATAAAGCAAAATATGCACACCTACGGCAAGACTAACAAAGGCAGGGATGCACCATTTATCGTAATTACGTCCCTCAAACTTAAGGTGCATGACAGAAAAAATCTAACAACTCGCTTCATAATGTGTGCAAGTAAGTGGCCAAAGGCACATAAGAGACCAAGCCAAGACAAAATTGTAAATTTCCAGTGGCAAAAAAATGCCTTAAAATGGCTATGTGGCTCATTACAAATGCATAGAAACCTGAAGGGAAAAAAATGTTATTTTCCTTAAAAGTGGTGTTATTTTTTGCAAAATTCACAACAAAAAGTGAGGTTATTTTATTTTTATGTTCACTTTTATTTGAAGTAGCTTGGCTTTGACAGCATTAAATTGAATTAATTTAATTTAAAAATTTTTAACCATAACCTAGTACTTATAACAAATTTCACAGAAATTCTATTTCATAATTGTTTTATCTAACTACTATTAAAACTAAATGTGCATAAAAATGCAAACTGTGTTCAATTTAGTTATCAAAAGACAGCATAGTGAACACTTCAACACTGCTTTCTTTCAGGTTCTGCCTTCTGTCTGTGATGACTAAGTTGTAGTGACTGTGTATTGGTTCACTGTCAACATTGTTTTTAGGTCTACGAACAACATGCAGAAATGCTAGTGCAAACTGATTGTAATTTATACTCAGAGAGGTAAGACTTCCAACATATCAATGTGCTTTTTTGTCTTGCAAATCCCTTGCACATCTTTAAGGGCTTCGTAAAGATAGGTGTTCTCAAAGTGATGGAGTTATTTAATGAACTAACAACTTCTGACTTGTTAAGGGGCCCGCCTACATGCAGTGCAAAGTGAGCTGCAGAGGTTTAACAGTTAATTGTTTTTATCGAAACTATTTGACATGCGATTACCAATTTCGGAAATAAAAGAGATTAAGGTATCGGGCATGATCCTAAAGTTGTTTAAGATGTCTCAGACATATATTCGATTAGTAAATGCATGCCGAACAAGCCTAATTAGCATATTTTCAGAGGCACGCCAAGCTCACAGTTTTCATTACTGTTGCACAAGGGCGCCCATACCTGGGGGCAGGGAGGGGGGGGAGGGCGTGGCCCCCCCCTCTAGCTTTCAGGGAAGGAAAAAAAAATATAGTGTAGTCAGGTGTTTTACTTTAGAAAAAATTATTTAAATTCGGTATTATGTAGAAGTGGTTCAACATGAAGATATTATTGTATATTGTTTTTTACATGTCTACTTCATTTTTTATGTTAGTTGAAGCATTAGTTTCTGCTGCTGCGATATAATATAAGGTGTTGTGTACAGGGAGAAAACACTGTTCAAGCGCAACGCCCGTGGCGAGTCATTCCCCTTCGTAATCCTACCCAAGCTCACGCGATAACACAACACAACAGATTTAGACCAGTCAGAGTTAGACGACGCGACAGTTGACATGTGCTTGCAGATGGCGAAATGTTTTGCTACTTTTTCGTCATAATAATGTGTATGTTCACAAATAACATCTCAAAACAGAGATTTTTCAATAGTCTTTAGGTCTACAGTTCTATGCATCTGGTCTAGATTTAGTTTAGTGTATTCAGTCAGTATAAATAACTTAAGTGCAAATAAATCAGTGAAAAGTGTAAAGATAAAAACCATTGTTTATATGTAGTGTTTCTTAGTTTTCCTCATTTATCACATCCGCTCAGAATATTCACAATTTTTAAGGTAAGCTTACACCTTTAAAGTTACTCAAATAAGAATTATTGTTCAGAAAAGTCTACAACGCTAAATTTATGTTGGAATTTTGAAGTTAGAGAAAAACCACTTTTTCCCTTCAAAAGTGTTTAAAGGGATAAGGATTCCGGTACCTTCAGTAGACTCGGAAGCAATTTACACTGGAATCCCGATTTTACGTACGCTCACGGTCGCTTGGATTGCATTCGTAAAATTGTTATCTTCATAAAATTTTAAACACCCCACCCCCTGAAGATACATGTTATAATTTATTGAACGGAATATATATAATATTAAATAGTAAAAACAATGATTGTCGTCTGCCCTCTGCCCTCCCCTGCATTCCGGTAGGGACTGGAAAAATTCGCGGTTTCAATGACCACTAGGATAGACTCCACGATTCTCTATGTACTCGAACAACTATCACCTGGTAATTGGCTACCGACTCGGGACACCTGTTTATTGCGATTCTTATGATTCAATACTTCTTTTGTTGAGTGTTTGCCATTGGCTCAGAGTCCTTCAGGTAAATTGCGGTTCAATCACTGACGCAGCAGTAAGCTAAACAAGTTTGGATTCCAGCCTGTCTCAAAAGGAATCCGCGAATTTTTCCGGTCTCTAATCATAGGCTTATTTGGTGAAGAAAAACGCTGCTCTGTAACAACAGACATTCATTAAAAACACAGTACATTTAAGTGCGAGAAGCCCTTGAATTTGTGATAGCCATCGGGAATTATTTGTTTGTTTAGTAAGTTAAAAAAAGCTTAGTTGAAAATCTGCTCGTCACGTCTACTTGCTGCGTCACTTATACCATTTTTGAGCGTTGTTTACTGGGAAACCGATGCAGCGAAGGTAATGATTGAGACACATGTCAAGATAATGGCATGGGTTGCTGGAGATTAGCGGAAAGGAGAGGAAGTAGCTACTCAATATCGTTTCTTTCTCTCACGTTTCACAAGGTTTCAAGCTCAGTTG
Source organism: Bacillus rossius redtenbacheri (assembly GCF_032445375.1). Taxonomy (NCBI): domain Eukaryota; kingdom Metazoa; phylum Arthropoda; class Insecta; order Phasmatodea; family Bacillidae; genus Bacillus; species Bacillus rossius. Next base: position 235,267,926 of record NC_086330.1, read on the forward strand.
CTATGCTCACGAGCTGGAAATTTTGGAATGGGTAAGGAATATTGAGTATAGTTCATTTGCGGTAAAATAAATATTTTTACGGTCTTGACTTAATTTTTCAATCAAAGAAATATCGAAATTTGCAACAAATAAAGTGTACCTAGTCCATTTTTTCTTTTCGATTTTGTGTTTGATGTCGCAATAACTTATACAATATTCACTAACGGTAAATTGCTGTTGTATTAGCTTTAAAATATGAATACGCTGTGCATTAAAAATTAATATTTTTATATGTTTTGATAGTGTTTTTTTATTTTTTATTAAATATATTTTGGTGTCAAATTTTCCGAATTTTAGATGGTTCCTGAAAAATTTATTCGTAAAATCGCGACTTCGTTGAGTCCGAACTCTGTAAAATCGAGGTTTTAGTGTATTCTTAATTCTGAAGTTAAGTACTGAACATGTTATTTAAGGGTTTATACAAATTTCCTTGTATTTATTTCAGAGATGGATATCAGGAATTTCTTTGGACAAAAAGGTGTTTCTGCTACACAGAAAAAGAACCTCCATGACACATTAAAAGATCCATGTCCAGTACCTTCGAAAGTGCATCCCACAACAACTTCTAATGCATTCTCAACACATTCTTCTAACTTCACGTTATCTGTCGAGCAGAATCTCTACTACTGCCAGTCGTCAGAGGTTCTTGTTGCCACAAGGTTCTTCCACCATTAGTGCTGAATCAGTTGAAATGTCTACTCCTGACACTACCGAGTGGGATGACGCCAAACCATCAACTTCAGTTTGTACTGTAAACAAGCAGGAAGAAATACATTTAACAGCTAATAACAGCTTTGATTTAGGCGAATACATAAACCATTCAGTGTCAGACGAAGTCAAGTATCAGTTACTATTATCCGTTCACTCTTACCTGAGTTTTGGAATAAACAAAGCCTCTTGTAAACAAACATTTTCATTGGCTGCCGGCGGCCGCGCACATTATTTGTGCGCAAGAAATAGTCCCTTGGTTACGTACCATTTGTAAGTATTTCACACTGCCTTTTTTATAACAATTAATGTTATATAGCATTATAGCGTTTCACCATTAATATCCAATACAGTTTAATGTATCAGCAAGTATTTACTTAAAATTATGTTAGCAGATGCCGTGTGTACAGTGTACTGTACAGTTGATGCCTGGTGCAACAGTTGTATTTCGGATTCGCGCGCGCACGGTTTGCAATGGCTGACGCCGGACCGAGTTTTGTAAGGCACAGAACGGGAAAGCCTTTGAAAAGTGCACAGAAAACTATTGTTTTGAATGTTTTTAAAACATTTTCAGACAAATATCCGGATTGTCGTGTGAATGATATCGCCAGTTTAACTGCGGAATTCATGGGTGTTTCGAAGAGCAGAGTGCTCCGTGCAAGGAAAGTGTTACAGGACACTGGGACATTAACAACTCCCGGAAAGAAAAGGAAACGTGAGTATCCTGTTATCAAAAATTGTGATGATTTTGTGAAGACGGCTATTAGGCGTAAAGTGCATAGTTTTTTCTTCGCAAATGAACCTCCTATGCTGAACAAAGTGCTACGGTGTGTTAACGACGACCCTGAACTTCCTAATTTCAGACAAACAACATTTTATAAACTGTTAAAACATATCGGTTTTCAGTACGTAAAGAGAAGCAAAACAAATGTCATAATTGATAGGGACGACATTTCACTATTGCGAAGGAATTATTTAAGCAAAATCCGTGGTTACCGACAACAAGGACGCAAGATATACTATTTAGATGAAACGTGGGTGAATGAAGGGCATGCTACAAACAAGTCTTGGAGAGATTCTACAGTTAAGAAGAAGAGAGAAGCTTTTCTCTCAGGACTGTCTACAGGACTAAAAAATCCAACAGGTAAGGGGCAGCGCCTTATATTGCTTCATATTGGTAGCGACAGTGGTTTTGTGGAAAACGGTGAGTTAATTTTTCAGTCAAAGAAATCCGGCGATTATCATGAAGAGATGAATGGTGACGTTTTCCGGGATTGGTTTGAAAAAACATTGCCAAAATTAGAACAGAACAGTGTTGTTGTTATGGACAATGCTTCATATCACAGTGTAAAGTGTGATTGTGTGCCAAATCATTCGTGGAGAAAACAAAATATTATCGAGTGGTTACAGTCAAAAAATATATCCTTCAGTCCAACGTCTTTGAAAGTGGAGTTGCTGAATTTAGTTCAGACAGTACGTTCATCTTTTACTGCATATGTGATTGACAACATCGCCGAGAAAGCGGGGCACACTGTACTTAGGCTACCGCCGTATCATTGCAACTTGAATCCAATCGAACTCATGTGGAGTCAGATTAAAGGTTACGTGGCACGTAATAACAGAACATTCAAGCTAAGCGAGGTACGTGATTTGGTAGCCACAGCTTTGTCTCAGATTACTTCAGAGAAGTGGAACGACTGTATTCGGCATGTAATGAAAGAAGAGGAAAGAATGTGGGAATTGGATGGTATCAGTGATATTGTCGTTGACAGTGTTATAGTTCCTCTCGGTGGCAGTGACGACAGTAGTGATGAAGATAGTGGTGGTAGGTCTGATTCAAGTCTGGAAGGGATAGCACCACTGCCAGATAGTGATTAGGTGAGTACCAAATCGTAACACTATCATATTGTTGTCTTACATTACGGTGCTATTTTATCGATAATTCAAAAAATAAATATTGTTTGCTTTTGTGTCCGGAATGGTAACGGCACTATTTTCCTGTTATATTACTTCTCCGTTATTTTATTAGCACCGACTGTACTGAAGTGTGTGTGTTGCAACTAGTGCTTGCCGCGCAAGATGAATTCAGCCTATCTCTTGCTGACGCGGCGCAGTGATACGACGGTGTTTGTTTATTTCAAAACTCAGCTAAGGGTGAACGGAGAATAACAGACCCACGAGCTCTAAATTCTTCTCATAATTTCAAAACGGACATTGATGAGGAAAAAACTTCAAAAAGGCCTTTTCAAAAAAATTGGCTAGAAAAGTACTCATGGTTAGTTTACTCGCCCAAGTTGAAGGGAGGGCTTTGTAAGTTTTGTACTCTTTTTAAACCAGTTTTAAAAAGAGGAAAATTTGGCGCTTTTGTGATAAAAGCTCACCAAGATTACAAACACTTTCATTAAGATGCTCGAGGCCATGAAAAGAGCAGTTGGCATCTTGAATCTACAAGTAAGGCCAAAGGTTTTTGTGATTCCTTGGAAATGAGAAATGAAAACGTGATCGAACAGTTAGACAGTGGAATCTCAGAGCTTGTAAATACCAATAGAAAAAAACTAAAATATATTCTTGCTACTTTAATATTTTGTGGCACACATGACATATCCATTAGAGGAAAGAATTCAAGTGAAGGAAATTTTCAAGATTTACTCTTGTTTAGAGTAAGTGCGGGTGACAAAGTGTTGGAGGATCATTTAATAAACCATAGTGGTAAAGCAAAATATACGTCACACAGAGTTCAAAACGATTTATTAAGTACATGTGGTTCTGTATTACAACACGAGATTGTTGAGGAGGTAAATAGATCACCAGCATTTTCATTATTGGCTGATAAAACGGCTGACATTAGTAGGAAAGAACAGCTGTCAGTGGGAGTACAATTTGTAGACGAGAAATTGAACTTTACAATAAAATAAGAATTTTTAGGGTTTGTAGAACTTACTACATTGGATGCTAAGGGGATTTCTTCATCTATTTTAAAATTTGTTGAAAATTTGGGCCTTGATATGAATAAGTTAATTGGCTTGGACTGTGATGTATGTTCAACAATGGCAGGTCATGAAACTGGAGTGCAGGCTAGGATTAGAGGAAAGTATCCTTCAGCTGTTTATTTCCACTGTGCATCGCACAGACTAAACTTAGTTGTCAATGACCTTAAGAGTGTCCAGGAAATTCGTAACACTGTCGGAACAGTAAAATAAGTTATTAGGTTCTTCAGAGAGAGTGTATTGCGTAGAAAAACAATACATAACATTCCACTCTTCTGTGAAACTAGGTGGTCACAAAAATATACATCAATCAGATTATTCAAAGAAAACTTCTTGGTAATAAAGGATAGTCTTAATCATCTTGCAAATAACCGCGAACACAATCAAGATACTAGATCACGTGCCAGCCAACTAGATAACGCAACATCATTAACTACATTTATTATTTGTCTACACATTATATCAAGGTATTCTTCGTATCTAGAACCAATAGTGAACAAACTCCAGTATTCTGATATGGATCTCTACTCAGTCTACAGATACATCAATGCTGACCTTCTAGAAAATTTTCAAAAGTAGAGAGAAAGCAATGACGAAATCAAAACTATTTTCGAGGCAGTAAAAAAAGACTGTAATGAGCTTGACATAGATATAAAAACCCCAATATTGGCTGGAAGGCAGACATACAGATGTAACGTGAATGTCCAGTGCTCATCACCTGAAGACTATTTCAAAGTTGCAATTTACAATCCGTACATGGATTCTATAATCATGTCACTTACTACAAGATTTGAAAGAGATAAAGGCATACCTTTCAAAGGTGGAATTTTTCACCCACATTTGATGAAAAAAGAGACGAAAGAAGATTTTAATGAGAGACATAAAAAGTTTGCAAAAGTTTGACAACTTGGAAGCAGAAGCCAGATTATGGTATGACGTCTGGACGAATAAGAAATGTTTGGAAAAAACAAAGCTCCATGATATACTTTCAGAAACAATGTTTTACCCAGCAGTAAGAAGACTGCTTATATTCTACCAAACCATACCCCCCACAACTTGCACAATAGAGCGTTCTTTCAGCACACTGCGTAAAGTGAAGACGTGGCTCAGAAGTACTACTGGCGAGGACCGTCTGTCCAGCTTGTGCCTTCTAAGTGTCCACAGGAAAAGAATGAAAAACCCTGGTTTCGAGGACAAAGTGCTTGACTTGTTCGGCAAGTAGAAAAGAAATTTACAGTTTGCTTTTTCAGATAAATATAAGTCAAATCCGTAATCAAACTTATGCATAATAATTTATCTTAAAATTTGCTTTTTATGTCAATACCAGTGAAAAATCGTGTGATGTGTGCATTTTTAATTTGTTTTCTGTATTTAATTATGAAGGTAGAGAAGCATAAGATACTGAAAACTAAATTCTTATACTTTATTCCCCCTTTACAATTCTGTTAACTTAAATTAGGTTAATCCTCTATGATTGTGTTTAGACACTGAAATGAAATTTCTCTTTTTTTATCTTTGCTTGTTTCATAAAATGTTCATATTTTATAAATAACCCATTGAAATTCAAGTGTTAAATAATAAATTTAATTATTATAAGAAGATGAACTTTTAAGAAAGTTAATGATTGGCTAGCATATCCAGGGAATAGTGATAGCTAGGTCATTCAGCTTATGTTTTGTGTTTTGACATCTGAAAGTCATTTAAATAGCAAAGGAAAAGTACATTCTTTAGAACGAAGGAGTATTCGTTCTACCACGGTTTTGTAAAGACATCGTTATTACTTCTGATTATCCACGAGATATCAATTTTGCATGATTTTATTATAGTTTCGACTGACATTCAAGTTTTTACTAATAAAGCAATGTGGCAGAAGTAATGAATTAGATTATTGTGACATCAAATTTGAATCATCGTAGGCGATAAACTGCAACCACTATAGGGTTTATTCACGATCTATTGCTTGCTTTGAAACAAACTATCAAATTTTCACGACGGAAACGAATGAAACCAGTCAACTAAGTTTACAGCCTGCAAGACTGATTACTGAGTCTGTTCAACGTGCTGTAATGCCAGCGATCAACATTTTTGACTGAAGAGAATTGAGCTGAGGAGAAGAATTTCTGCAAGTTCATATCAAAACCGCTCCAGCCGGAAGGAAGGAAGGCCAACGATTGACCAGCAGTGGCGATATAGAAGCAGTTGAGGGCGCCGTGTTTCACACAGAACTTCAAAGTCGACCATTGGTGCGTACCGAACAAGACCTTTCCCACTGCGAGGAAGGAAGCAGCGGCAGTGAGCAGCCATAGTTCCCGGACCACGCACAGCTGTTTTGCAGAGCCAGAGGTCATCTGTGTCGTCATACTTTCGCATGTACTGACGGAGGTTGGTCGTCGTCGTATTGAATAGCATTTGAACTATTTTCGAGAGTCCCTTGAACTATCGATTATCAAGTAAATAATTTTCTTTTCTTCTTTTCATATAATCTGAGATCACACTAATTTTCCAGAAGTTCATCTTCAATTTAATTTTATTGTGAATAATTTTTGGCATGAACTAAATTTTAATTTGTTCTAACTACATATAATGTTGATTTTGTGCCTGATCAGATGGAATTAGAAGTTGCTGTTTGAATAATATGTTAACTTTGCAATTTACTTTTGAGAATTTACCTTGTCCCTTAAGTGTAGTTCATATCCAGTGGTCCAATTTGCTGACACCATTGAGCAAAAATAGCAGTAACCACTGTTTAAAGGCACTCATTGATAACATGATTTGAGCTGATAATATTAAATTGAGTTTGAAGTCACATGATTTGAAACAATTCCTTTTGATAGTAACTTATATCTTATTTGAATATTGTAAACAGATTTCACATTTGTAATTTGAAGCTTTACTATCACTAAATAAACTTATAGTCCTCGACTACTGAATCCATCTGTGCTAATTCTAAATGATAAGCAATTATGATTCATATCGAAACATACTAATATTAATTTAACTGTGAATGAGGGAATATTTTGTGTGATAAAATATTGCAGTGGTAAAGGTAAACAACAGTTGAAAATAAAAAAAATAAAAATTTGAAACAATTTTTGACTATAATTATAAGTGTAGTTCAGGTGTTACATTTAAAAACAACTATTTTCTGACTGTGATAACATATTTAAGAGGCCACTCCAGTGTTTCAGGGGCACTACGCAACCCGCGTTAACCTTGTAAGATTCAATGCTATTTTCATTTTGCTTATAACTTATTAACTAATATAGATTTTGAAATGATGCTTGCTTGATATGTAAGACAACGATGCTCTTATCAAAGCCCCTTTCTTCAAAAATGTGCATAAATTATGGTTCAAACCTAGATAAAGATTAGTATAAAACCATAATTTATGCACGTTTTTGATGAAAGGGGCTTTGATAAGAGCATCGTTGTCTTACATATCAAGCAGGCATCATTTCGAAATCTATATTAGTTAATTAGTTATAAGCAGAATGAAAATAGCATTGAATCTTATGAGGTTAACGCGGGTTGCGTAGTGCCCCTGAAACACTGGAGTGGCCTCTTAAATCGTTTCTCTTCCAAAGTTAAATATTTTGACCAACACGTTTTCAACTTTATAATTATTTTAATTTAATTTGTACGCAACATTTATTTAGGGGTAAAGAGAGCAATTAGTTGAAGGACTGTATTCTTGATATTCGTGTACCCGAGACGCTGCAAAAATATGACTATTTCTGCATTTGTGTTGCTAAAAATTCATTTGTTTCAATAAAATAGTTAATATTTAATTAATAAAGTAGCCAATAAAGTTTTTTTTTATGGCAAATGAGTACTGTGGTCTAGTATTTTAGTAACAGGACAAAAATTTTTAACAGGGTCAGAACTGGAACTATTTTATGGCTAGTAACTAGCCGCAGTTAGTCTTCCAAAATATTAAAACCCCTAATACCCCTAAGTCTGCCCCCCCCCCCCCCCTACAAATTATCATATGGGTGCCCTTGCCAGCTACACGTTCCTATCACCACGGCCTGCTATCATTCTCTCATTCTCTGCGTCTGTCTTCCCCCACTCCCCGACTGCCACTCCTCCCTGCGCAGAGTGTTTCTCCGACTCACCACTCTGCTTGGAGGAACAACTACAACTCTTGAGCTCGAGCTGTGAAAAAATCGGCCACGAGGCGGGCCCCTAAAGGGGGTACTACCTTCCATTTAAGGTCAAGATTTCATATTTACAGTAATTACAGATAAACTTGTAGACTTTTTAAATTTTTTAACTTTCATGAAATGAAAAATATATACAGTGCATACTTTTTGCATAAGTAGCTGCCGAAGTTACATTTTTAACATTTTTGAGTTGTACAAATAAGGAGAATTTAATTGATTGCAGAACTGAAATTTATTAGGTTTAACTGCAATGCCACTGGCTACTTCAAGAAATGGTTTGAATTTCTTTCAGAAAATATTAATTAATTTTACCTGGCATTTCAAAATTCTCAAATTTGTTGCGATTTTGACAGCCAAGAAACTTGAAATGAGTTTTTGTGATAGACATGCAAACCATATCATGAAGTAGCCAGTGGCATTGCATTTAAACCTAAAAAGTTTCAGTCCTGCAGTAAATTTAATTCTCCTTATTTGTACAACCCAAAAACGTTAAACATGTAACTTTGGCAGCTAATTATGCAAAAAGTATGCACTATATATATTTTTCATTTCATGTAAGTTAAACGATTGAAAAAGTCTAAAAGTTGATCAGTGATTAATATAAATATATAATCATGACCTGAAATGGGAGGCACCCCCTTAAGAATGATGTTGTGTGGGTTGAAACATTTATTTAAATCCCTAACTACTGGTGCAGAACGATCATTATCCAACATCATTACCACTAGAGTAGTTTTGCCGGCTTCACATCTTTGTCAAGTTTTAAGTGCTTTGTAATGGAATCTTTTCTTTAAAACATAACTCAGCAGTTGCAGAATTTGCACATTAGTGTAACACACTGGATGCATAAACATTGTCACTTTTAAACTTGTCAGCTTGTTGCCTAACACCAACCACATTTTTGGGATTTTTTTTAAGTGGAGCAACTAACATTTCAGACAGTAAATATTGATAACAGTGTTATTTACACGACCTATGTTAAAACCACAATCTGGCAGTTATAGTTTGGTCGCGGTAGCATAAAAGACAATGTTCGGAAAGCAAACGTGTTAAACAATACTACCTAAGTAGTGCAGGAATAGAAGGCGAGTGGCTAGTGTAGGCGAGTAAGAAGAGGGAGGGGGCTGCCTACACAGCGAGAACAAAGAGAGGAGAGGAAGGGATAAAGATCCTTTCCCTTTCCTTGAAATTCCAAAGTGCAATCCTGTGTCATGTGTCAACTGAGATGACATTTCACAGGCAGTAAAAAAAAAAGCAGTCAAAACAAACTTTTAGATGTAGATCGTGTAGTTTTCAACTGAGCTTTTCCTGCCCTCAGCCTTACATGTGATGATACGGTATTGGTTCTGGGTGTTCGAAAAGTAACATTAGTTTATTTGTGTAGAAATTAGTGAAAAGAAGGAAAAAATTAGAGAGTCCAGTCCATCACAACCACAATTTTTTCAGGTCTATACTAATACAAAATGTCTAAAAATTCATAGTACTTAAGCTGCGCCAACAAGCACTATGTTATGCCGTAAAAGAATTCAGATGGGTGGAACCAAATAATAATTTAGAAAAAAAAAGTTTTATAAGGATGCTCAACAGTAAAATTGCTGGATGTATGCCGTCCTTAGGAAACACTGAAGCAATTTCAAAGGTAAGTAATTAAACTACTCTACAGATTGCTATGTCCAGAGCTCCCAGAAGAAGAAGCTCTTCTGAGACCATAACGCTAAAGGAAACAACATACCAGCATCATGCTTGAACCAAGGGGGAGTAGGAGAACACACAAATAATGGGATGGAAGGGGTAAAAGCACCAAAGAGTGTAACGTCCGGGTGGATGTCATCAAGGCCAGCGCATGCAGGTTAAAATCACAGACTCAGCTCCTCTGCCACCAGATCATTAATATTAAATTAGAATTAAATAAAGGCAATATGGGAACCTGGAACTAAGTACACAAGTTAGGCAAACACGTGCATATGGTGGGAGATTCACGTGTTGTGGGCTGTTGAAGGGGTGAGTGTGGTAGGTCACAGCATGCGTACCAATGTGTATGATTTTTCAGATATGTTAAAGTAAGGATTTTATTTATGAGAGAAAAAATAGTTTTACATTCTCTGCAAAAAAACTAAAGCAACCCTTAATGATTATTTAGACAAAAATTTATACCCTACATAAATAATCTTAGACAATGAACACAAATCACACATTACAAAATATTTTAAGCATAACTACAAAAAAAAATATCTAAATAGCTACAGGATAGAAGTAGATTATGATGATTGATGGATGATGATGATGATGATGATGATGATGATGATGATGATGATGATGATCTGTTCCGTTAGAATTCCACGTCTGCGAGTTGTAGTAAGATTTCATTTGGGTGGTTATGCCTACATTCAGCATGAAGCCACGTTTTTTCCAGCTGATGTTCTGCTCCGTGTTTTCTGGACACCCAAAACATTGGGTCAATTGTAGTGTTTGCATCGAAGACAGTTTTAAAGACAGTGTTTTATAGAAGTGATGGAAATACTAATTCATACTAATTTACCATCAGCAGGCATTGGGTGTTGAAATACAGAAGTCCTCGATTAACAGACAGTTTACGTTTTTGGAAATTGTCAGTTGAGCAAAAGTCTGTTAATTAAATCACATTTCTTTATAAGGAACAATGTTAATGTCATGAGTAAGTTCCTAGACATTCCAAAATAGCCTGATTTTATTTTCCTGCGAATCATGAATATTAAGATACACAGACACACTTTTAAAACAGTTGTGTCATCCCTTGATAACCATTATGCCTGCATGCAAGAATTATTCATGTGTGTAAGCAGTTCAGTGCTTGAATAAGAGTACAGGCTATTTAAGTAGTACCAACCTCGTCCGTTTATAACTTGTGATCTGGAAATGTCAGCATCTAACAAAGGTCCGTTAATTGACTTAATGTGTGGCCATGATTAGGTAGAAAGTGACTTAAACTACGTCACATAATGCCATCTCATGACAATTCCTATGATTTCATTATAGTTCTGTAACCACAATTCAGTCTCACTAAGGACATATAATACCTTTCCCTCACTTAGCACGACTAATTTGTTCCTAAAAATGCTTGTGTTATTCGAAATTGCGTAGTCTGAAGCATTAGTTTCCATAAATAGCGAGGCTAATTTATTTAATATGTTCCAAAATTGTGTAGGAAAATAAAGGTACTTTACATAATATAAATGTGTAGAATAACACTCAACTATAAATATGTCCCACCATTAATCTTTATATGCCTCCAATCGCACTTTGAATGACAAATACGACACAGTGTATCGGTAGATACGTGGTTATGTACTTTATCTCAGTCAGCTGGCTAACTTGCTCACCCGGGCTTGACCTTCAAATCACGTCGCGTACCTTTCTAAACAATCCTTTACTGACAGTGTAACCGATGTTACTGTCTGGATAATTACATTTTATTTAAAAATTAAAGTGCTTATTCGCGTATCACCACCTGGTTCACACCAATCCTATCAGGCCAATGATAATTTTTTTCATTGCAACATTCATCTAACAACCTTTTTCATGTGAATTATTTGTTCATTTATGTTCCGGTATCTAATGTCAAATATATTCCCGCTAGTACAACCAACAGCATCAGACTTATATAAACTTTTGATAAGAGTCCTTATTTCATACGATTGTGCGCACAGTTGACTTGCTTAAAACTAAAGTGCGACCAACATAACCATGGCCTTCATGACAATCTGCACGCCGTAATACTTCTAGTTTTGTCTCAAATACTTGAACACAATGCATTATGAGTGATCAAGCACGTACAGTTACCAGCAGCTGAATGGGCAGACATTGCTTTTGTTTGAGTGAATTCCCTGCCACTGGCTAGACTGAGTTTATGGCCCGGTCTGTGGCCAGGTGACAACGGTATGGCATGGCTGCATACGCGCGGATGTAAAAACATTTGGTCCTTTACACTCCATAGCCACTATTTAACTTGTCATAGCTGATGTTTGTACAACAGCCGATAGCGTAGTCAGACCTGCGCGCGCATCTCTTCCTCCCTTGTTTGGCTAATTGTATCCCACCGCACATCTGTTGTTTACAGAAGTTGAAACAGACTTCGTGGTGTCGTGCCTGACTTTTTTTTTGTCTGCGGAGATTTCGTGTTTACTGAAATTTACAGACATGCTATTCAAGACTGGTGCAGTAAAATTAACATCGCACTAAATGAATTTGCTCAATCTTAAGATGTGCTAAGTGAGGGATAGGTGTATTGTGTTTAGGACACTAGGTCACTTTGTACCCAAGCAACACTGTATGTTATTATTTGTATACAAACATAGTGCATATTGTAGGAGGGTGCAATATACCTTTACTTAGTCTTGTCACAAACACGACAAATTAGCCAAGAGGAACTGAGTTTGGCTTGCAATGTCATCGTCAGGTAAGATTGATTGAGTGAGAAACATTTTTTTTTTTGGGAAGTATGAATTTTTCCATGTACTATTTTTAATTAGGTGTGTGTGTGTGTGTGTGTGTGTGCATATATATATATATATACACACACACATATATAGACGCCGTCCCCGCTGCCTTTCTTAAAATTATTATATTTAAATTAGGTTAAAGGGAATTTTGACTTGAGTTCTTTGCCTCGTGGCTGCAGGCAGGGACGCGTCTACAAAGGGCCCCCCGGGCTGTTCTGGCCACCCAGGACGCCGTAACTATTGAAAAAAAAAACACGTAAACGTAACTGGTTTTATTGCTGCGTCACACGTTACAGTACTTCACCTTGTACAGTAAATCTTCACGTGACTGGCCGTATCATCGTCTACCTTCTCATCTCCGCTCACACGGCCCTCGATTGGCAGCACTGACTTAGCATCTGACGGTATTCCGGGAGACTACCACACCGAGGGATGCAGGCTATCCTGAGAGTGACGGTGACGACGATTAGTGCACGCGGCGGATTTAGTGGTTAGGATGTGGTAGTCCGGACGTTAAGTTACAAAGATAGTTCACTAGTTACTGATTAAGAAATTAGACAAGACACTGAAATTGACGCTTACACATGGCTGATGGCAAACACTAACACTAACACTTAAATCCGGTAATAAAGTTTACTATAAGAATGTCCCGGAGCTCGGGATGACACTGGTTTCTCCCGTTCAGGGAAATACATGATAAACGAGGCTCGTCCTCATGGTGGCGTGGGCCACTTTAAGCTGGGTACGGGCGCGGTGGTACCTGACATGGTAACTCACCCGCGACCGCGGCACGTTCCAGGAGTTGATGTGTTATAAAGTTAGAGTTTGCGTTAGGTGTATGCCGCCCCGCGTGGGCAAAGTACAATTTTTCCGGATGGAGCGATAAGGGCCGGAAGCGCAGGCACCTCAGCTGATTGCCCAAAAACACTATGAATTACGTAGCACACGAAAATGACTCGTAGTCGAGTCACACATTTTACTGACGTACAGTAAGACACGTCAGACGGCCGATTTAGGGCCGGCCGTGGAGCAGATGAATACGGATTTGGAAATATTACCTATTGAAGCTACATGCTGATTCGGGCGCGAAAAGTGAAGGCTCCACGTGCGCGGAGCTGCCGGACCTGGTGAGTGCTGGAAGGCTACTGACGATTCTCCCTGGCAACCCGGCCAGGGAGGGGAGAAATTCTGCGGGAAGCTACGGAGCGCGGGAAGATGATGCCGGCCAGTTTTGTGAACGAAAAGCGTTTACAATTGCATGAATTAATTATTAAGGAATATTTGACGTATTAAAAGTTTAAGTTAATGTTTGTAATTTAAATTGCATATGCACTGAATCCCCTTTTGTGCATTGCCACACCCGGCCGGGCGCTTCGTGTACACAGCCAGCATGGACTTACGTCATGCCGTTTGAGGCACTGCTCCCCCCTACACTATGTTGCACGTGCGGGCGTGTTCGTAGCACAGGCCCTAATTCAGGTGTTGAGGACACATAACGGCCTGTGCTCTCAGAAGGAGCACAGACGGCGGCATAAATATATATATATATTTTTTTTTCAGTAGTGAAACAAGTTTTGGTTTTGATTGTTGTTGTTGAGACAGTAATATAGCTTGTTGATTTTCTACTTAAACAAACAAACTGCACTTCTTATAAAAAACGTAAAGATTTAATGAATAATAAAGTAATCTTTATTTCATTAGTACGATTGGGTTTGGTATGAATAGTTTTACCGTAATGTAAATTTTGATTGAATCCTTGCCCAGCCTTCAACTTCAAATAGTCGTTACACTTATAGCCTTAAAAATATTCTCCAGGAAACAATAATGGTGGTGCTTCTCTAACGTCTGTGTGCTGTAGGAACATGGGTTTAGCTTTGTTAGGTTGTTTACATCATGAGGCATTTTCACCTCACTGTAATTGATTTTTTACTACTAAAATACATAAATACTCTTAAATAACAAAGACATTAAAAATTTTTGTAAAAAAAAATTGTAATAAAATTGGTTTTAGTATAGTATTGTTTTTGTTTTAAATACGATAGTAAGGAACATTAAGGCCTGTTTCTATCACTATGACATGGTTTTCTATAAGACAAAGAAGTGAAAAGAGTATCTCAGTTTTATCAACAAGTATAAATTGTTTGTACTGTAATTATAGATGTACACAGGCAGATTTATATTTTTTGTTGTATTTGAAATTTAATGCAAGTAAAATATTTGGCTGTCTGTCATATTAGCAGTGTTTTGTTTTTTCACACACTTTTGCCTTTGAGAAGTGTGACATACATTCTTTTGATTAAAGTTGCCATTCGCCTGGACTACTCAGCTACCAGTAAACAATTGGCCTAATTTTAGCTAGTTAAGTGAAAACTCCATAACAGTTTTCCATTTTCCTTTAAAACTACTCAAATTTTAATTAAATGACTTTACTGAAAAAATATGGAGTGAGGTGATGCAGAAGTATGAAACTGGACTTGCACTTCAGAGGACCTTGTTATGATTGCAGGCATACCGTGTTTTCTCATATAATCGTCGCACATTTTATTCTAAAATCAAGTTTGAAAAGTAGGGGTGCGACAAATATGCGGGAAAAATTTTTTTTGTTAGGTAAAGTTATTCATAAAAACCAAACCCGTTCATGGAAAGTATGTTTATTTAAAAAAAAGGTGGAGTATACAAGAGCATGCCAAACAATCTATATTAATAATTCCTTAAACAAAAACCTTTCTTTAACTTTAAATAGAAAAACCATAACTCTAACGCGAACGCAAGCCACTTGAATCTGACGTGAACTAACGTGTCGTAGTACACACTTGCCACGAAAGAATGTGGGCTATCAAATGTAGTTAACTGGGCACCTGACAGAGAGTGCGCGTTGCATCCAATCGGCGAGATATCGATATTCGACTACGTGCACGCACTCTATACGGGAAGCAACATAACCAAACATAAATGACGCGCTGGCTACATTTTTATAAGCGGTACGCCGCGGCAACGCAGACAATCATATAAAGGAAATAACGTATAAAAACTTCGTTATAAGAAAATTTACACTGACGCCAACCGCCAATGCTTCTCTATGTCGCATAGATCGCTATGCCTCATCAATGCCTCACGAATCGTGTGCACCGAATGCGCTCGGGCGCGCACCGCAGTGTAGAAAATGCAACGGGGCGAACACCACGCAATTAGGGCCACGTCGGCGGAGGAGACCGGCTGGGTGTGTCATATCCCTTCGCCGAACTGCAAAAGTGTTTATGTATTTTTTCCACAGGAACATAATAGACTTTATTTTCATAGTTTAATATTTTATATTTTTCAAAATTATGTTTCACCGTGCGCCTTGTCCCGAACCTGGCCAGTTCAGTTTCCCGCGAAAATCACACGTTTTCCGCGGGAGGGCTGGCGGGGAGGGGGGTCACACGCGGTGAGAGCGGCAGTATCCTTCCGGAGCTCACAGAGGCCGGCAGCTTCCGCGCGACGTTTCAGCCCGCAAGGGGAAGCCAGTAGGCAACACGTAACAATCAATCTTACTAACTCGTCAATTTCTGGGACAGTCCTAAGATTCATGTAGCGTCGCCGGAGTTACGGGCCTACGCATTCTTAGCCCAGTGTACTACGTAATTATAATTGTGAAGTGTAATATTGTTCAGGATTCTAGTGTGTTATGTTAGGGTTTGTTTTTGTAATCATCGCATCGTATCCAAAGTGAATGACCTTACCGGGTAGTAAAATCGTGAGCCGCCACTGAGTGAGTGGTCGCGCATGTGACGATTCGTTTCAGGACAACCGTTACGGCCAGGACGCGCAGCACTATGTACAGGGCTGTGCCGGAATAAATTAATAAAAAATCAGCCGGTATTTTCTTGTTCTTTTCAGGCGTCCAGAGCGGCCTAAACAGCTTGGGGGGCCCTACTGTGTCGAACCACTGCCTCTAGCCACAAGTCTGAACCTACCCTGAGATTCCGAACAATACTTAAATCACTTAAATTCACATAGAGGTAGTGGGGTTCGCGTCAACACGTCAAACAACTTCGTATTTTTCCGTTAATTTATTAAGTGGTAATGACCAAAATTAAATTTTAGATTATACCTACACCGCGGCGACGCAGACAATCAGATAAAGGAAATAACTTTTAAAAAGTCTTTATAAGAAAATTTACACGTCAAACAACTTCGTATTTTTCCGTTAAATTATTAAGTAATTGGTAATGACCGAATAAATATTAGATTTCTACTTTAAAGTACATCGTTTTATACGGAAAAGATACCTACACAAAGCGCTCGGCATCTACTAGCGGGACCAAAAACATTATGCGACGTTTACGCGAGAAGTTTTTTTATCCCAATTTTGACAGCCTAAAATATGGTTGCGACGATTATGCGCGTTCAACCCTTATGGGATAAAACAAGGTATATGGTTTCCGAAGTCACCCCTGATACTGCTAGTATGGTTTCCTACAATTCCTTTCCCAAGATCTTGGTTTGGGTTGTGTGTCTATCATCTCATTGGCCTCACGGTGGACAAATGAATATATGTAGATTATTATAAAATGGAAAAAAAAAAAAAGACTTACTGGAAATATTGACGAGAAATATTTCAAGAGCAACTGCAGATCTCTACCAAGTACACTGAATACTAGAGAACCAACGAAATGGACAGGATCTTTGCCAGCACACTGTCAGCTGTATGCAGCCATAGTCTAAGGGGCCTGCCTGGTCAGGGGTGTGTTTGTATCATCAGTGAGGCGCTGGTGCTTCAAGCGCGGTATTGCCACGAAGCACAACACACTCAACTAGTGCGCAGTCTTCTCGTTGTGCATAGAGTGACTATGAGGTTTAAGTGGTAACCATAACATATGGCAGATAAATGAAGATAAAGGTGTAATGCTAGTCCCTTAAGTGCTTTCAAGAATCTATACTGAGTGTTTCATGCAGGGTTGGAAAACAATCAGGTTTTTTTAAATATTTTTTTTGTTTTAACCAGCTTTTGTTTATTACATTAGTTATTTTGTTTCTCTGCATGTACAAATGAAAGTAATACAACATCCCGCTTTATGCTACTTATGTTGAAACTGAAAAGTTATAACATCAAAGAACTGAAGTCTTTAAAAATCTGCACATCTGACTGGAACTTAACCACAGAAAAGGTATTTCCCCACAGGAAGAGGATTCTTCATATATGGGTGTTTCCCACAGAATGCGGATTTACAGTACAGTTGGGAATTTCTCACAGAATAGGAATTTTTCATAATAACAATTTTATTTCCTCTTTTTTATAATACTTTGACTACAATTCACTAATTAATTTAATTTTAGAGGAGTATTTAGCTAGGTATAATTTAAAACTTATTTTGATAGTTTGAATGATAAGATCTTGATTAGAGTATAAAGTTTGGTTCCTGTAAATCACAAGAAACATTAATAAGCAAACTATTGTTATTAGAGTTACCTATAATATTTCATAAAAAATATTAAGATGTTCTATTTAAAAAAGGTTTTTTTTTATAA
Organism: Bacillus rossius redtenbacheri; assembly: GCF_032445375.1. NCBI lineage: Eukaryota > Metazoa > Arthropoda > Insecta > Phasmatodea > Bacillidae > Bacillus > Bacillus rossius. Next base: position 235,285,812 of record NC_086330.1, read on the forward strand.
ATACCATTTGATTTAAACTGTTGCGGTGTAAATCCGCCAACCCTTGTTTCATGTGTAAAAATAATAATAATATTTTAAAAAAACTTTTGGTCACTCTTTTGAAACGTAAAATAGAAATAGAACTACCCATCTGTCCTAAGTGTGTTCTTAAATTCTTTAAGCGGACCCCACTTAGCTATCTTGAGCTTTTAAAATAGTCTGGTTTTTTCTGAAGTTCTGCACACCATAAGTGTGCCCAGTTAGGCAGGGTCCATAATTAGTTGTTAAATTATCCTCATATTCCATCTACAAAGATTTATTTTCCACCCAAGTGTAAAAAACATTTAAAGGGGAAAAATGGGCTGGAACGTTAACGGGATACAAGAGCCAGTCCTGTCAGTCGTTATCCGATAGAGCGCGCGGGTGTCGCGAATATGCAGCGCTCGGCTGCGGCGAGGCTTACTCCGCGCGCGGGGTTGCCAAGTCGTCTGTCGCGCGCTGGCCGCTGTCGCAGTGCCCCGGTTATCTGCCTCCCTGCCACCCGATATGTTTCCTCGCGGCCAGACACCAGCTCCGCCAGGATCCACGACCTTCACATGCTGTGCGCGTGCTATTTTACATACCTTTTCAATTAAACAGTTGTCAACTACAATTTCTTCGCTGAAACAATTTATTTATTTGGGATTTAGTTACTATTTGAAGAGTGGCTTATAGCCAGAGATTCTGATGTATAATCTCGGCCCGGGTATGATTTTGTGGTCTAATTTCGAGCATAAACCGAAAACAATAAAAAAATAATTCACAGTCTTATAACTCTAATCGACTAAAAAACCTTTCACTCGATAAGAAATAACTTATTTTAATTGTACTAAATACTTTAATAAAGTGATGACTTAAATACTTCCTGAAATGTACAGGAACAAACACTATACAAAATTTAATGCTGTATTAAACAATGATACTCTGGCCAGAGTTTTTTTGTGTAATTTTACAGAGAGTTCACAAAGATAGTTTTTATGTATGTACATTAATGATACCGTTGAAAGACACCATTAAAAAAGTTATACAATATGTGTACTATTTAAATAAATATATTAATTACATATAATTTAGCATAACATTAAAGATTGAAATGAACATGTTGACATACGGTTTTAAACAGAGAAATTATAGTCTTTCAAGCACTTTCACTGCTACGATACACATAGTCTAATATTACTTTAGTAAAAGAGGTGTCTATATAAATTTATAATAAGTTCGAATTTAATCTACAAATAAACATAAAATATGTTTTGATAACCTAAATTCTAAAAAAAATCGTATTGCTTTTACAATCAAAATATGATCATAATATTATCTACACTGTTATATTAGGACTGTGTCAAAAACAGAAGAAAACATGCATAACATTTAGGAAACCAAAACTGAAGTAATCTGTTTTATGTTTTTCTTTAGTGATTTTTGAGCTTCTTTTACAAAGTCTGGCTCTCGCGTATTTAGTCTTCGGGTATTTAATGGATCTGCTATCTCTGGAAGTAAGCACTCCGCAAAAAAATGTTGTAGCTTTGACAGCATGAGTTTTTCCCAAATTTCTTTGTCGAACAAAATTCTTTCAACATGGAAATCATTTTTCGTAAGAACTACAAAGTCGTAATAATTTCTACTTCAGACGCAAAGTTGACCTTGAATCTGGTTAAAAAAAAAAAAAAAAGTGGGTTTTCTTTAGACGCAAATCTCCAAGTTTTTCTTCGATACACGTTTTTTTTTTCTTTTTTGAAATAAAGTCCTTTAATTTATCGTCACCAGCTGAAAATAGCCATTTAACTTCCAGCAAACCATTGTCTGCCACTAGTACATCTGGAGATATTCCGAGAAATGAAAAGCTTGGGTGCACAAAAAAAGCCACAATCTTCGACTTCGACATTTTTTAGTTTGGATTACATATTCTTAGCCACATTTTCGTTAACTCGTCCAAACTGAACGGCTTTGGAATTTATCTCCCTGTGATACAAAATTTATTTTACTAGACAGTGACAGGATGTATGTGTTCTTTTTACCACAAAACCGAAACTATATGCTGTAAGTCTGTTCATAGAAGCATCCCTCCATTTAGTGTTCTCGTGTTGACCAACAGTACTTCCTTCTTTCCAACTCATGAATATTTTTTTATGTTGTTGCATCCCGATTCAGGTTTTCGAGGATAAACTTCATCTTTGTATCAAGTTCTTCAGGACTCAACACGTCTTCAGGACACAGAATGTCTTCAGCACTTGGACCATACTCCAAATCAGGACCAGGAGTGTTGTTTGGTCGTCTCTTTTTATTTGGAGGGCCATCTTCATGCTGGAGACAGCTAATTTTTAAAACTGTTTGGAAGTATTTTCCTGGGCTTCGACCAAATTTGATTTTCCATGGGCTGAAGTGCCACCTAGGACCTCTGACATGGGCCAGTCCAGCTCCCATACAACGAGCGTGATAAGAGCCTCTTTTAGCAAAGTTTACCCGTTTTCCACCTGAAAACTTAGCTAACATACTCATATATCGCTCAACCTGATTTTTAGTTTTGTTAAGTACAAGTCTTATCAGATTTCATTACCATAGGATCAAGAGCCTTTTCAATAGCTTCCATAATCCCCGACTCTTTCACAAATGTCACAAAATTTTCATTGGTATTTTTTTTTTTTTTTTTTTTCAGTATTATACACGGCAGTTTTTGTGACAACCGAATACATGATGAGGACCATTTTTTATGTCAAGTTTTAATCGAACGATAGATGTACCAACAAGAGATGTTCCAGCAATTTCGATTGCTTTTCTAGCGCCGGATTTTAATCTTACTATTGTTGATTCAAGCAAACGACGCGCAGATGGTGGAAATGACATTTTTCTGGAAAATTTGTGAAAATGGTTTTTTACAATGTGGTTTGCACACTCGATTTTTATGACTTCCCTTCCGTAAGGAACTCACTGCTTTATTCTAAAGTAAACACTGAATCTCCGTCACCAAAATAAGTATTTTAACAAGTGCTGCTCAACACTCCCGCAGAACCCTTCTACTATTATAGTTTGTTCCATTACAGTGCTTGGACCACTATAGTTTTTAAAGCAAAGATGTTCATTCACCTTTTTGTCTTTGAGTCTTGCAAATTCGCATGCGAAGCAATACTTCCTTTTCACTCCCAGGTACAAGAGTTGGTTTGTTTCGGCTCTGATAATGCAATTCTTCAAAAGAAAAAAAACGTTAACATGCACATTTTGACTGGATGTTGTAAGTACTGAAATATTTTATTTTAAGAACAACAGACTATAAAGGAAACATTGGTGTAAACAGGAAGATAACTCACCACTCCACTTAAATTGAAACTATGTCAGTCAGTCCTCTTATTCCAGCCGCCGTCCCCTACGACACTAATATGTGGTGTATTATTTTCTACGTTCCCTATGGCAATAGCTAGTTTTTTTTTCCATTCTCTATCATTTTCTTGGAAAGTTGTCTTTGCCGAAACTAAATTTTAAAAAAATCATCATAGTTGTAGCGTTAAGAAAACTTATGCAAATCACATGTGTATATATTTGACTACACAAATCTATCACATTATAGGGTTGTGCGAATAGTGTATTTTGGTGGTCGAAAATTTTGAATAGAATAGGAATTTTTTTGAATTTATTGCGAATAATTTCAAGGTCAAAAAATTATCTTACATTTTCACTTAGATAGATACATAACAATACAGAACACATGTAGTGAAAATAGTAATACCATATTAACTTTTGCAGACAAAGTGAAAATTGTACCATGTTTATTAACTATTGAAGCAATGTAAACATCATTAATATGCACATTTCTCAGATAGAAATATTAAAAAGTGCAGTGTTGTACTTTTTAAAATTAAAATTAAAATCCAAATTCCATGACCGCGATGAATAACGGAGGGGTGGGGGGCAGTTGAGAATTTGTAAAATTTGAAGGAAGTAGGCTGGAAAATAACTTGTTGCACTCATGGGTGCCGCGTGTTGAGATCCTCTTCAAGAGAACTATACTACCAGCCAGCTTGTGTTAGCTACCCAAGGTCGACGGCCCACTGTTGAGATTCAGCGCTTCGTTCCGTGTTGTCACTGGGCGCCCTCACACGTACATACCCACACCACTTGAGGCAGACATTCCTCCAGCTGCCCGAAAGTAGCGGCAATCTCCTGATAGTTCTGTAGATCTCTTTCCAGGAGTGTCACGTGAAGTCTGACATTTCACGAATGTGGTAGCACGGTCGTGGGCGGCGAGTGCTAAGAGATGGTGTTATCATATTGTAACGCGTATATTTATAAATGTGTTTGTATGTAAATCTGTTTAG